>NW_007361008.1:7419-607419 GCF_000149035.1 Colletotrichum graminicola M1.001
GATCATAGCTAAGGGGAAGCATACTACTATTAAAAGTGATAAGATTATTACTAGTTCATAGTTACTTAGGCTTTATAGTACAAGTTACCTTCTTGTGCTTTTTCTCTTTACAATAGAGTGGGGATGGAGAGTTTATTTATTTAGAAGTTAGTAGAGAAAGGAAGAGGCTAATTAGCGATAGGAAGTATAAGAACCTTCAAATTAGCTACCTTAGATAGAGAATAATTATGCTTCCTCCTTTAATTTATATTTCTTCTTAAAAGTCTTTATGCTAGTGCCTTATTCTTTAATTGATCTAGCTAATAGGTAATAACTTAGGGAATAGGGAGCTGTTTACTCTATCGAATCAAGTTATAATATTTTAAGTAGCATTAAAAGCCCAGTTAGATCTCAGAAACTTAATATAATTAGGCTAGGTACCTAAGTTACTTTACGTTATAAGGAGTTAGTGTGTTTATTTATATATTACTATTATAACTAGAGTCCCTAATTACGCTACTATACGCTTTTAATAAGTAGAGAATTTATTATTTATAAGGCTAATTATATTATTTATTTATATACTTATAAGGCTAAAATCCTTATTATTAAGTAATAAAATAAGTAGGTAAGGGTTAAAGGTTAATAAATCTATTTAGAGATTCTCTTTATAATAGTAGTTATATATAGCCTACTAGTAAGTCCTAACTATTCCCTAAATAGTTCTTTTAACTAATAGTTATAAGTAATTACTATCCTTATATAAGGTAAGTGCTTAGTAAATACTAATAAGTACTTACTTTTATAATTACTAGTAATTAACTTATCTTATAATTACTTCTTTATCTTTATATAACTTATACTATAGTTCTTTTATTTTAAGGAGCTATCTGTCTATTCCTTATTTCTTGTCTATATAAATACTGTTACTACTTATTATCTGTCTATTAGGTAGGGTAATATAGCCTGTAACTTATTAGGTTATAATACCTACTTATAAGACACCACTATATCTAAGATATTATTATTACTATTATTACTACTACTATTACTACTTATTTTACTATCTTTACTGCCTACTTATATATAACTTTTAGCCTTACTAGGTAATTTAGATACCTTAGATTTATCTAGACTATTTATATTACTAGCATCTAGACTTTATGTCTAGATTATATTCTTTATAGTAGTAAAGGTACTATTAGGTAATAAATAGACCTTTTTCTTCTTATATAACTATATATTATCTAACTAGGCCTATAATAAGTTAACTTACCTTTCTAAAAAGACTACTTTAGATACTAACTTATTATATCCTTTTTTACCTTTCTAGATAAGTAATAAATAATATAGGTATCTAACTTATCCTTACCTAGCTAGGTTAACTAGTATAATTAATATTATAAATTAGTAAATTTATAAAAGGTTAACTATAAGATAATAGATTTAACTTTATCTTACTATTAGCTACTAGACTACTAGCTAGCCTAGCTAGCCTAGCTAGCCTACTAGGCCTTAGTAGCTAGTACGTTAAATAGAAGGTACCTTCTAGATACTAGCTATAACCTAGTAGCCCTCTAGCTACTCTTAATATTAATATTTATAATAGATGCCTTATAGGCCTTAAAATAACACTCTAGAAATACCTTTTTGCTAGTAATAGTTAAATCTGTTACCTAGTTATCTAGACATCTAACCCTCTAGTAATAGGCCTACTTTAATAGGCTAAAGACAGCTATATCTAAAGGCTAGAGGACAGTAGAGGTGTATAGTAGTAAAAATAATAAATAGATATAATACTATTAGTATTTTTATATAAAGTTAATAGTTATATAGCTATAATACTTATTAAGAACTAGTAGTCTAGCCTCCTCTAGCTAGGTAGGCCTAGTATATAAAATAAAGACCTCCTCTAGCTATTTAAGGGTAGTATTATTAGTTATCTAGCTATTATCTATTACTATAAATTACTAAGCCTTATATCTAGATAAGTTAGATAGGTTAGATATAAACTACTAGGCCTAAAGTAACTTACCCTAAGGGAGGTAAGGAGCTACTAGTAGTAGATATACACTTAATAATAGATACCTATACTTAGGATCCTAGCTGCTTTTTCTAGATATATTATAATATTATAAAGCCTAACACTAGCCTATTAACTCCCTTACCCTTTATAATACTAGTCTTATCTATATTCTATCTGTTAGATAGATAGATACCCTAGATAGTAAGGATACTACTAAGGCAATAAAAGAAATCCTAGATAACCTTAGGGGAATAAGCTGCTTATTACTAGGTATTAATTACTTTAGATTAGAGGGTTCTAATAGATAGATTTTACTATATAAATTAAGCTATCTATTTTCTACTTATAAGAGGATATTTATTACTTATTATATACTTTACTAGGCCTTTTACTTATTAATAAATAATCTACTTACTAAGAGAAGCTTAAAGAGATATATAGGCAGCTAGATTATCCTCTTAGGCCTAAGATAAGTGTTATATATAGGTAAAAGCAGTATCCCTACTTTACTACCTATAGTATTAATAATAAAGTAACTAGTATAATATACCTTATTTAAAAGTAGTAGCCTAGATACTATACCTATCTTATATATCTAGAAAGGCCTAATAAAGCTTATCTTTAGTATATTACTTTATAATAGGTTAAAGAAGGTATCTTAAAAAAATAGCGTTATTTAGTTATATATATAAAATGTTATAATAGTTTTAAAAAGGTAGTAATGTTAATAAAGAAGGAGAAATACAGAATTTTTAGATGTCTTAGAAGTAGGAGTGTCTTAGATGTAGGGTAGGGGAGTTAAGTACTAAAAAAGCCTCTCTTACTTTATTTAAGCTATTAAGCTAGGCTTTTTTATTAGTTTAAAAATTTTAAAGCTAGGTTACTAAAAGATATAGTAAACTATTATAACTAAGATATTTATATCTAGCTTACTTTAAAGCTTACTAGTAATATTAGTATATATTTTTTTCTTATTATATTAGTTAGAATAAAACTTTATAATAATAAGCTTAGCTACTATAGGTATAGCCTTCTTTAGTTAACTAGTATAGAAGGTATTATTAATATTTAGGTTATAAAGAGAACGTAGAAGTAGTTAGATTAAAGCTATATTTTTATACTTATAGAAGTATATTATAATAGTTAAAGAGATAAAAAAGTATTATTATTATTATTATTATTATTATTATTATTATTATTATTATTATTATTATTATTATTATTATCATTATTATTATTATTATTATTATTATTATTATTATTATTATTATTATTATTATTATTATTATTATTATTATTATTATTATTATTATTATTATTATTATTATTATTATTATTATTATTATTATTATTATTATTATTATTATTATTATTATTATTATTATTATTATTATTATTATTATTATTATTATTATTATTATTATTATTATTATTATTATTATTATTATTATTATTATTACCTTCTTTTTAGCCTCTTTTAGCCCTTATAGAGAAGAAAGTAAGGAAAATAGTAATCTTTTTAGATCTTTAATTAGCTATAAAAGCTTTTATATTATAGGTCTATATATATAAAAAATAAAGAATAGAAAGATCTAGAGCTATATATAGCTAACTTGCGCGCGCTTTTAAGCAGGCTAGTAGGTTACATAGGCTCTTTTAGGTCTTATAATTTATAGTATAACAGTAGGTCCTACTAGCTAGAGTTACTTTAAGTAGTTAGGTATAGTCTTTTAAAACATACCTCTATAGGAAATTTATCTTAAGTAAATAGTATAAGTGTAAAGCTATAAAAAAGTTTTTAAGCTTTTTTATATAGTAAATATAAAAGAATAGTACTAAGTATATAAGTGTTAAGGTTTACTAGTAGTTTACTAGTAACTACTAACTTTTTAATATCTTATATAACTTCTTTATTTATAAACTAAAAATAATAATAAAGGATTTTTATATACTTTATACTTAGAAGACTATATATATACTACTATATAAAAGATATTTATAGCTTATTAATAAGTTATTAGTAATATTAGATTTTACTAGTAAAGTCTTTTTAGTAATAAGTCTACTTTTAAAATAACTAAGTATATAAAATACTTAAAAAATCTAAGTAAAAGTATTAAAAGCTAGATTATTTTAAAGTAATTTATTACTATTTTACTATACTTATAACTTTCTTTTATTAGCTATATTCTTATATACTATAAATCTTTAAAGCCTTTATTTTATAGCTATTTACTAAAAAATACTATATTCTCTCTAAAGCTTATAGTAATAGTCTACTTTTTAAGAGCTTATATAGGGAAATCTAGGATTATTAGTCTAATAGGTGTGTAGATATAAGTTGCTGTTTTTAGCTGTTTTTGGTAGGGAAAGGCGAGCGGAATACAGGGGGGGGCAGAAAGTAGGTAGTTTGACTTACGAGAAATATGCTGTCACCAACCTCATGTGTGGGCAGAGTAGAACCCACGTATCCACGCGACATTCTAAGCATCGTCCTTCCCTATCCAGCGGTAGCATCAAAGAGCCAAGAAGTGTTCTCAAAATACCCCCTAGCTCCGTATGCCGATGTGATGTATGTATTCCGTATGGCAAGAAGGACTTTCCCAATCCGGACTCCAACTTTGCGTTCATACTGAATAGTCCCAGTCATTTTACGTACGATCACACCCATCTCAGCTCTAAATACGAGTAGCCGAGGAGAGGAGTTTGGCCCAGTGCGTCAATTCATCACGAGAAACAAAAGTTTCCTGCAGGGTCGGTGGGCTTGACTGACCGGGAATATATCACCAGCCACAGGTCGTGCAAAATAGCAATCTAGCTCTTAATTACGCTGATTATCAAAACATCGCTATGGTTTAGCTCGCCTTCATCGTACAAATCCGACCGACTGAGCTGTCTAATGTGGCACAGCGGGAGCGGCTTGTGCGTTCTGCGTAGGGCAAAACTTCTTCTTGATGGCTCCAATATCACCATTGGCATCCAGTGTGCCCAGCAGATTAGAGAGCTCGCCCATACGCTGAGCAATCGAGACAAACATGCCAGCTGGGAGAACGAGGTCAGCCATTGTGCAACAAAGATAGCATGCGAGACGTGGACGAACCTTCGGCGTGCCAGAGATAGTGACAGTGGAAAGCCCAGACCCCAGGGTTGTCTGCAAGAATGCGAATCACAATATGCGAAAAGCCAGGTATTGTGATCGTGTCACGACGCATTGGGTTGTCAAAGTTCCAGGTCGTCTTAGTGGCCCCGAACAAACCCTTGCCCCATCCGATGACTTGGAAGTTTTGACCTAAAGTCGGTTAGTTGCTACAAACATCATAAGAGGCAGGGTATGCCGAGTTCGTACCACTGGAGACTAGTTAGTTCTGGGTCTCTCCTCGGAATCGAATGGGCATCCACTTACTGCAAGTGCCAAGGGTGAACCATCATAGCGTCAGAATTCACCACAATTTGCGCAGCCTTGTTGTCCTGGGAAACCAAAACGAACTGGTCCTGTCCAAAATCCAACTTCGGCTCCGGCGAGTTTAGGTTCTCCGGTGTGATATCCTGCTGCAAAACTTTCCAAAGCGATGCGTCGTCCTTGAGTGGGGTGTATAGAGTCTGTGGCCATTAGTGGATTTCCATGTAATTCTTTTGCGGACGGGCGGGCTCACCTTGTTCACATGAGTGCGAACGACGTCCCCTACGCGGTCTTGTCTAAACGTAAAGTAGTGATGGTTCCTCTCCCCAACATCGTACGCAGGCCTGTTTCTCATCGGCTTTGGAAGGTCGAACGGCAGATCCTCGCATCTCTTCCCCCATGGCTCCTTGCCGATTTGCAGGTTCGACTTGCTTTCCAGGTCCCATGCCTTTCCAATGGGCGCGACGCCGACATCCGTCTCATCGTATGATAGGATGGCGGTAGCACCAAAGGGCTTACCATGCATCCCCGACATGGCTTCGTTGGTCTTGTGAGACATGTGAAAGCATCGGATGGCTGCGTCTGCACGGATCAGGTAGTTTCCAGCGGTCTGGTTAGCGTTGACGATGACAGAGTAACGCTGGCCAGGGTTCATATAAACGCGTGTGGTCGCGATCGGGGCCACTTCGACCCCGTCAATCTCGATAATCTCAAGAGTATGGTTGTCGACAGTCACAACTATCGGGGTCGATGTGCCATGGTTAATAAGACGCAATCGAGCCTTCGATCCGCTCTTGATGCGCGTATTGAAGAGAGAGCCCCCGGTACACTTGGAATCTCTTGCCGAGTTGTGGTCTCCCATGTGATGGCCACTGTGCTCTTCGCTAGACTTTCCGTCGCCTGCGTTGTGGGATGCCACACTAGAACAGTTGAAGGTGTTCATGCCATTGATGATAACGTTGTCCGGTGGAGGCTCTCTACCCGGTTTCTTGGGAGCCCACGGTGGAGTGGCGCTCAGGTACTGAGAAAGGAGCTGGATGGTGTGTTAGATATGTATCATGGTGGTGACTTGCATTGCGAAAGGTTTGCCTACAGTGTCTGCATATTCGTGGAATAGGTCTCCAACCATAAGAATCTTATCGTCATCTATATGTGGTATTTGTTCATCAGGGTCATGGATAATCTAGGCAAAAGGTTAGTGACGACGTTTTCAGCACAGGCTCCATCATGAGCATCAGTAGTGTGGGAGTAACCGGGAGATAAAGGGCTGTCTCACCAGAGGTCCAAAGAGTCCATCCGTGACTTGAACCGAAACGTGAGCGTGCCACCAAAACGTCCCTCGTTGGTCGGTGACGTTGAACTCGTAAGTGAAACTTTCCCCCGGAGGAATGGCGCATTGAGTAATTCCCTGAACACCGTCCATCCACACGGAATTTCTCTGATCGATGCCGTGCCAGTGAATCGTTGTGCTCTCCTCCAACATGTGGTTGTGAACCGTGACGCGGATCGTGTCACCGGTATTTGCTTCAATGAGGGGTCCAGGGGATTGGCCGTTCACTTTGATCATCGACTTCTCAAACCCATCAGGCGAGTGCTGTGCGCGAGTGATGTTGAACACATACTCCCGCAGTGAAGTCATATTAGAAATAGCGAATCCAGTCTTTAGGTTGAATTCCTGTTCCGGCGTCAACTTGACCGACGGTGTCTGCGTAGGGGCCAAGGACAAGGTGGTTGTAGGCGTAATTGACGTTGTCAATTCCGGAACTGGCTCAGGCGCTGGCGGCGGCGCTGGCGGACTTTCTTGCTGCTGTTCGCTTGCTTCATCGTGAGAAGGCTCCGATGGCTGCGCCTTGGATTGTACGTTGAAGAATTGAGCAAAAATGAAGGGAATGAGTGTCAGAATGGAAATGCAAGTGAGGACCATAATCCACCTGAAGGTTTTCTTGTGGCCCGCATAGCGTTTGTAGTTGTCCTTCTCACTGAATCCGGCTGCGTCGGATAGCAATCGGTCCTCCACATCAGTGTCTGAAAACGATCTGACCCCGAGCATGGGGTGCTGCTCCTCGCCTGTCCCGTCCCGCGGGACTAGACCAGAGCTCATGGTTGCGGCTCTAGAGAATGAAAGCAAAAAAAAAGGGCTTTACTGGCAATGTACAATCAAACCGAATACAAGACAGAATGAGGGAATATGAACAGGGCAAGGAGCAGAGTGCACCAGGCGACTAGCGATCGATATTCGCCATTCGACTCTGCGACGTTGTTAACAGGAAACACGAAGAAACAAAGGACCACGTGGTAAAAGGGGTAAATCCGAGGATAAAACAGAGCCACCGACCACTCGTACGATGACGGGACCCTCTCTTTTTGCTTATATCCGAGCAGCATGCACTTGGCGAGACGGGGCAGAACCTCCGCAGCCATGACTGGTAATGCGTCTAGCAGCTCGTTAATTGCAAATGTCTGTTTATTGAGTGAGGTAAACTTCACTGTGAACGTACTCCGTACATGACCACCACATAATGAAGCTTCCGAACTTTCCGCTGCTCCATTTATTATATGTGCGTCAGCCTTGATATCATCATTTTAATCCCCTCTTTTTTTCAGTGCACAGCGCTTTGGGTTGCCGAGGTGCCGAGTTAACTTTCAAGTCGACGGTGCTTCAAAATGTTCGGCAAATTCCGGTTACAGCCGATTTATGCTTTACTTCATCTTTTGCACATTACGCATACTGTACAACACAGTTCCAGAAACTCGATGGGTAGTGGAGGTTAGATTCTCGAGGATCTGCAGGCCAATGGGGATCTTACCACCAACATTCGCTGAGTCTCCTTCCCATCCAGCGCCTAAAAATCATCCTGTCTCAGATTCTCGCGCTAATGCGTCAGATGTTTCATTCACACGGTGTTCACCCTTCACGCCGGAAGGCCGGGCGGTACGATCCGATGTTCCAACGAGTCTACGGATACGGTTGTAAACATCTCGGTATCGACTGCGATACGCGTCGTATTTTCTCTCTAAACTCATATACGGTTTTGACGCCTCGACGATTTTCTGATGAATGGTACACGAAAGGTGCAATCTGTTTATATGCATAACCACAATAAAGCCTAGGACCAAACTCTGGTGGCACAGGAATACTTCAAAGCTTATTTGTCGATTCCCGCAGTAAGGCATGAGCGACAACTTTTCAATATCTAGAATAGCTGGGGGCCTTCGTGCAAAGATCTTTTGACGACTGACAAGAGACCGGCGCGGTCATCTATTCTACTGAAACTCCCAAGAGTAAGTAGCAAGTAGCTCTCTTCTACTTTATATCCAGCGCATCAAACATGATCAAGACATTGAAAGCTGATGTAGTTCAAAAAGACTTTGCGTAACGTATTTGGTCTACCCACCCCCTTGCATGGCGAATCATGTTGCTCTTGCTTGGCACCTCAAATGCGATTGTGGGATATTAGCGAGGCTCTAATATTCAACGGCATTCCTCTTTTATCACCTCGAGTCATCGTATATATATTTATTATGCTTATCGATGTACACAGACAAGACAGACATCTTGGCGGTGCACTGATTGTGCAACCTGGTTGAAAGTATCCCACAATGGAAATGAGCGAGTCTGCTCATATCTCGTTTATCTGATTTGTTGTCGTGTCGGAGGATGCACCATAAGTCTATCTTGATTTTGCACTTGCATCATTCTTCTTCCGGACCGGGCAAATCTGCAAGTCGGTCAGTTGCTCTCAAATGTCCATACACTCTCCTGGCTTTGTGTTTATTTACTAACTTGACCGTGCAGGGGGTAAGTGGATTTCCAAAGGCCCTTCCATTTGAACCTTTGCTATCGACTAGGTGGGCAGCAAAACACCTAATCGTTTTACTTTCCACGGGAGTACCAAGTGGAGTTTGAAAAATGACTTGCTTGCTTCCTACAGCTGGTGTTTCTCGTCATGGATCGAAGAGGTCAAAAATGCATCGGACGTAACACCTAGCAGGGGTATGGCCGAGGTTAACAATTCGTGTGGCTGAGCATAAAATGGCGACTGAGAGTACGGATACCTGATGTAGCATTAATCCCTACGTTTGTTTGTCAAACGACTCGCTAATTATCATTTGCGGGTCGAGCCTACAGATATGGAACGCTACAAAGCGGCACGGAATCGCTCCGCGGGGTCCGACGATATGCCATCCCCGCGCGGCTATGGTGTTGTTTGGCACCACGAGGAAGACTCTGGGTCCACAGTCTCGTAAGAGGGGCTCAGTACTCCATAAGTAGCAAGAAGTTCACTGAAACAAAAGCCTCATCCCTTCTCCCCGCCTTATCTGCGTCCCTCTTCCAGCGACTCCTTTCTCTTCTACAGCCACTGTAGTAAACATTCAAGATGGTTCAAGTAAACGGAAGGTGCGATCCTAAGTTTCAAGGGGTCAGCAAGAAATTTCAAGAACTTCTCGAATCTGGACAAGAACTGGGAGCTTCCCTTACTGTCAAAATCGATGGCGAACAGGTTGTCAACATATGGGGAGGCTATGCAGACGCCAAGCGCACCCGCCCCTGGAACGAAGACACAATTGTCAACGTCTTTTCAACGACTAAGACCATTTCTGCCCTTGCCGTTCTTCTTCTCATCAACGACGGAGAACTCTCCCCGTACGACAAAGTATCGAAATACTGGCCAGAGTTCGCTGTGAACGGGAAAGAAAACATCGAAGTCCGTCACCTGCTATCACATACTTCGGGTCTTGCAGTCTTCGAGGATCCAATCACGATGCAAGAGTTGTGCGACTTCGATGCAACCGTCTCAAGGCTGGAGAAGCAGCCGCCACGCTGGGAACCGGGCACAGCTTCGGGGTACCACACCTGGACGTATGGTTACCTGATCGGAGAGCTTGTGCGCCGGAAGACAGGATTGACTCTTCGTGAGTTTGTGGCTCAAAAAATCGCAGCCCCCCTCAATGCCGACTTCCAGATTGGCGCCAAGGAGGAAGACTGGCCCCGTATCGCAGAACTGGTCCCTCCTCCCCTTCCTCCTGCCAACTTCATATCGCCGCCTAAGGTGGACCCCGACTCTATGTCAGCTAAAATGATGAATCCTACTCCGGACGCTAGTTTCGCCCACACAGAGCTATGGAGAAGAGCAGATATCGGCGCCGCAAACGGTCACTCGAACAGTCAAGCGATCGCCAAAATATGGTCAAGAGCCCTCACGGTTGCTGACGAAAGCCAAAGGCTACTTTCGAAAGAAACAATTGATCTCATCTTCACTGAGCAGTCATACGGTCCCGACCTTTGCTTCGGTATCCCCATCCGGTTTGGAACTGGTCTCGGTATCAGAGGAAACGGCGATGCGGTCGTTGACTCTTGGATACCTGAGGGCAGGCTTTGCTTCTGGGGAGGTTGGGGCGGTTCAATCATCATCAATGACGTTGATCGCCATATTACTATTGCCTACGCAATGAACAAGATGGACCCTGGCACTGCAGGAAATGGTGCTGTGAGGTCTTACGTTGCGGAGATTTACAAGGCTTTAGGGGTGCCTATTTCAAATGCGAATGGTAAGCCATGAGATATTATCAAGAGGAATAACTGTCTGTAAATAATCTCAAGGCTTTATAAAACTATGGTAAGGTAGATAGATGTAGACAATTGCGTCATTAAAGCTACGTTTTCTTACATGGTCAATCACAAAGAGGTCTGCCGAAGCCTAAGTCAAGCCAAGCCAGGAGGCTTTGAACACGAATGATAATGATTGCCCATGACAATGTGTAAGAAGAAATAATGTAAGGGGGGAGGGCCTAGAAGAAACCAATGTGACAATGTGCTTCTTGTGAATATGGTACAGAGGATCTTTTGATATTGAGAGCCCAACCTAGCAATATCAAGTCCAATCGTTTTTTCAGCGTCTAAATCACGATTCGAAATATTTTTGAATATTTATTTGTTCTCCCCCACCTCTTGTCTTTACTACGATCCCCAAGCCGCTTTCCCGTCACCGTGTTCCTGGGTGGCTGCCTTTGGACATGCTAATTATGTGTCATGATAGCTTCACGTCATCATGACTGGTACTTGGCATCAGCTCCGCTGTGCGCCTTATTACGTCACGTTTCACTCATTACTCGCATCACTTGCTTATATATAGGATCCCTCTCTTCACATTATTTCCTTCTTAGAATTAAGCTATTGACTATGGGCATCACATACCAGGCCGGAAGTGCGTTATTTCTTCTAGATCTCTCATATAGCATCTCTTGTGCCAAAAAGCATATAAATACCGCATATATGTGGGCACATATACTGGACCCATAAGAATACCCTGGCCGTCGGCTCAGACTTCCCCATGATAAAGACATCTCTGATTCTGATTCTCATATGGCCCACTGTGTGTTCTACTCGTGACAATATGTATGTTGACGCATGCATCGCATAACATTAAGAATCATTCGCTAACAGACTTGATTGCTTGAGTGTCGCGACAGTCAAAGAATTGTTCGGCTTTTTGCAGGCAGTTGGCAAAAAATACCGACAATTGCCACAGTAAGCGAAGAGAACGCTGCGGTTAGGATGCTGACGATTCTGATTCGAAAGGGGCGCGTCCATCTCGGATGAATGTCCAGAAACGGGTGCAATCCCCAGGGTACAAACAAGCAAGGACTCAAACGCGAGAATCCTTCTCAGGATCTTGGTAATAAGCTAAGAGACTAGTCATAAGTTTAATTAGCAATGCTACATACCTGCATTGGTGCTTACTTAAATGCATGAGCTATTGCTAGACTTGGAAGAACTTCACCACGGCTTTTTCTTTTTCAACAAGTACGCAGCAGTAGCTCGCATACAGGCGGGGAATTGCCTTCTCCAAGCGCGTTAGGTTGACGATGAGCAGCTCTCTGGCATATATCTTAGCGAGGTCCGCTTCTTGACTCAACCAGTTGCGTTGTACTTGCTTCCACAACTTTGAAATTCTACCTTGCGTCGAACCTACTGAAAGTGTTCCTGTACTGACGTGAAGCCGTCTTCTAAACATGCGACCTTCAACACTCGCCTTTCTCGGCGTTAGCGCTGCCTCTTTTGCGCAAGCCAGATCAACCTCCCGCTCAACTGACCCCAGTTTAGACCGGCAAACTTCCGACGACCTCCAACGGATGGCTAGTCTCGCGCAGGCTGCCTTCGAAGATACTAAGTCGCAGATCGAAACCGGTGAAGTCCAGAAGCGTGGGGGTACTTGCACATGGAACAATGTTCGAATCCGCAGGGAATGGTCAGTGACCCGCTTTCGCAGCCCGATCCGAGATCTCTGTCTGGGTGAGGCGTGCGTTTCTAATGAGTACATTAACGGTTAACTTTGTTTTCCAGGGGCTCGCTGAGCAGACAAGACAAGCTCGATTACATCGAAGCGGTCAAATGTCTGCAATCTAAGCCTTCTCGCACCCCGTCATCGGAGGCGGCAGGTGCGAAGACAAGGTTTGATGACTTTTTGGCAACCCACATCAACCAGACCACGACAATACACTACACCGTGAGTTGATATGTCACTTTCTGGATACACGTACTCTGCCTTACATGCTGGTGTAGGGCAACTTCTTGTCTTGGCATCGGTACTTCACCTGGTTGTACGAAGAAGCTCTCCGCAACGAGTGCGGCTACCAGGGCACCCAGCCGGTGAGTTCTTGCCGAATGTCCATCTTGCGCCGGCCTTGATTAATGTTCTGATTACCGCAGTACTGGGATTGGCCCAAGACAGCAATCACCGGTATGGAAAAATCGCCCATCTTCGACGGGAGCGAAACTTCCATCTCTGGAAATGGCGAATTCATCCCTGGGCGTGAATCGATTGTTCTCGGAGCTGCACAGGGCCTGCCTCCGATTTACCTTCCTGTCGGTACCGGCGGGGGATGCGTGACCTCGGGGCCCTTTAAGGATATGGTTGTCAACCTTGGCCCTGCTGCCCTAGACTTGCCCGGTGGTGTTGTCGAGTCGAGTCCTGGGGGACCCCTCTCTTATAACCCTCGCTGCCTCAAGCGTGATCTGACGACGGAGGTCAACCGTGTCTTCGCCAACATCACCTCCGTGCTGTCCAACATCCTTCAGCCCCAAAATGTGTACGACTTTCAAATGCAAATGCAAGGTGTCCCAGGCAGTGGCAGCATTGGTATGTTCATTTTTGATCCATGCGATTTCATGATTATAGAATCGCTTCTGACCAATTTTGTGCCAGGCATTCACGGTGGCGGCCATTACGCTCTTGGAGGAGACCCTGGAAGAGGTAAGAATGCACTCCTCTGATACACTTGGCTGTTCAAATAGGCTGACTCTCGTCAATAGACGTCTTCACTTCGCCAGGTGATCCGGTTTTCTACCTTCACCATTCTATGATTGACCGAGTATGGTGGATGTGGCAGATGCTTTCGCCTCAGGAGAGGCAATACGGCGAGACTGCTCTTGCCGGAACCAACACGTTTTTGGATCAGCCTCCCAGTGCCAACGCGACCATGGATGATTTCTTGGGGTATGGATACGTTGGCGCAGAGCCCATCAAGATCCGGGACACTATGAGCACTGTTGCAGGACCATTCTGCTACGTATATCTTTGAGGAGGATCGGTTCCGTTCCGTGATAGTCGCTTATGATCTCATGATCACTGTATGCAAACTTAACCTTCGAAGTAAATAGTAGCATTCCACATCAGCATTAATTTCGAATCGTGATCCCGTTCGTGCTTATCAAAAGCTGGGCGTGACTACTTAGAGAGCTTGATATTGCCGAAGTGGGTAAACCCTCTTAACCTTTGTTGCTATATTAGTCTTGGATATTCAGCTATAACATTTAATCACTCAGGAGAAGGAAAAACCCCCTCAATTCGACAGATGTTGTTGGGAGGTCCGAATGTTGACGACTTGTTGAGATGATAGATTTCATTCTACCTACTTGCACCCAGAAAGCCGCAGGAGTATCTAGGCTTGGAGGCAATGTTCGGCGCTCTTCAGGAATCCCCGGACCATGTAAGTTCAGATTGCGAACGGTGGGTACAGTACGCCGAGGGCAGCGGGACCCTATACCTTGAATTTGGATTTCGATCCATAGCCACGTTCTAATTTGGGCACCGTCCTCTCCGGAGGGTTTCCCGCCCTACTAATTATTATTTAGGTTTTGACTGACCGTAATAAACAGCTGGCCCTGTTCACATACTCAAAGTTGCCTCGCTATCAGAATACATGACGTTCAAGAACAGCGTAAACAGGTGAAATGCCGGTTACGTGCCAATCAAGTCCAAAATCACAATATCCTTATAACTTGAGCACATTGAATCCCTCAAGAGACTTGACAATGACACACGTCATGACCAAATGTAGCAAAGCTGCTCTGAATGCAAGCCATTCTATGGGTACCGGGGGGGGGGGGGGGACAATATCGGAAGATAGTTGCCCTTGAGGTTCCTTTGTATCACATGTAGATTCATGTTATAGTTTTGAAAAGATCCTGGGTCATGGAGTCATCTGGGAGTTGGTGATCAGAAGGTTTCTATCCACTCTCAACATCTGGAGGATGATCAACGTCCAACCCAACAAAAAGTTTCAGGACAACACAGTTCAACAGGATCGATTTGTGACCAGATGACTGTTTCCGGTTGAGAACGTCTCTACCGTTGATCAGTATGGTGTCCTGATCAGACTTGACTTGTTCCTGACCAACACGCCAGATTCTAACTGGCATGGCATATTACGCACTGAACAGCCGCCGACCACTAACAAGGCTCAGATCTCATTCATCTACAGGCATTCTTTCAACCTAGACACTGAGCCGACATTGGAAAGGTAACCACATGCCGCCAGAAGAGACGAAGGGATGTGAGTGAACTACCATCCAGGAAAAGCATGTGTAGTGTAGTAAGATAGGAACGGCCACATATGCTATCTAATGCTCCATAAATAAACCATCCAATCAGTGATGGTTGCTCAAAGGCGTGCGGCAAACGACTCCAATCCAATGTCAAAAGATTAAGGTGAGGAAAACAGAATGAGCTTTGCGGACGTCTCTGTTCACCACACAAAAAATCAAAACCACTCTTTTTACATATATATATATATATATATTCTTTTTTCTGAAAATAAAAAAGTTGTCATATGTTCTCTCGCCACATTATGGAAAGCGCGTAGAGAAAAAGAAGCCTGCCGTACGCAATTTTGCTCGAGGCCGGCACCAAACCTGATTCTACGCAAATATCTCCACCGTCCTCCCGGGTCTCCCCCGACAACATTGATGAGTTGCCTTGTTTCTACCTCCGTTATACAATCCGATATGGTGTAGTGGCCAACATGATGCCCTCTCAATTACTTGACAGGTTAGGCATAGCCCCGAGTTCGATTCTCGGTTTCGGAACGTTTCCTTTTTGAAGGCGTGCGGGACGTACTTGCTGCGAATAGCTTACCGCGTACCGCGCCAGGTCCGGTTATTTGTGCAGTATCACACTGCAACTCAAACGCCGCCTGGAGGCCTGCGATATTAATGCCCCACTTTAGTGGAACGAAGCCGTTCGACTATGCGCTCAGATGGACCGTCTAGATGGTGGCATTTGTCATTGTCACAATCGTGAGCATTGTTTTCGCGGTGGGCGCCCATATTAGTGAAGCATTAATTTCAACGCCGTTCAGGCTCCTGTGATCAGTCACTCGTCCGGCTCCTAAGATGAGCAGGATATATCCTAAGCGCTGACAGCAATATGCTCCGCAAGTTCTCCCCCTGTTGCACGCGAGCATTCATTCTCCAGCGCCCTCTGGTACCGCAAAATGGACAGACAGGATGGAGAGTGGAACATGGATGTCGAAAACCGACGCGCCGGTGCTGCCACCCCTCTCCCTCACTTTTTGAATCGTGCGTTTGCGGGACCCATCATTCAGGGTTTAAGCGCCAGGAACAAGAGACATCCATCCATCACGACCCGACGGGAGCGGCGGGGAAGGGGATCGATCATGTTGCGGTGCTAGCTTCCAGATGGTTGGGGTTAGACGGCCGAATAGGAAAGCAGAGGTCACAGAACTGGCCCTCATTCGTTGCGAGGAGATGCGGGAGATCCCTTCACGACCGGGGGGTAGCTGATTGCAGAATCGAGAGAGAAATTAGCGACGACGACTGTGGCGGGTGTTGCTGATTAGCGACGCGTACCGGACGAAACACAACCAAAGGGTCCTGGCTCGAAGGAATAGGAACAGGCCGATGGGACGGACATATTCCAACTTGAGCACACATCACAAGATTTGGTGTGGAGAGTTTGTGATCAGCTTGGATTTTTTGACACACTACTCCCACATGGGCATTTTCTACTGAACTGATAAATCCTACAAAGAAAGCTCTGAGGCTCTGTGGCAGGATGCATGTGGTTGTTCTGATGATGGCAGCGTGTCGTATTACCTAGCGCCCAACTTCAGCTTCGCAGACCTCGTGTGCAAGAGCTTAGCAGTAGCTGACGGACTATTGTCGGCAGGTGCAACGCATCAGGTCGCTCCAACGCAGACTTATGACCGCAGGCGGGAAATAACCAGCCTCTGAATGGAAGTACACCCGCTCTCGGGTGACTGATGATAAGTGAGCCAAGTCAATGCCTTTTTTGGTTCAGAGCCGAGTCTAGAACCACAACGACCGCACGGCTGGGTGAAAGCAGGCTTGAAGCGCCCGAGGTACCTTTTACTGTCCAAGATTGATGAACATGGGTGAGATTAGGGCAACGCGCGGAGTGAAAGTAGACGTGTTGCCCACCATAACAGCAAGGAGGCTCGGCATCGCGAAGCTGGTGGTGGCCAACGTCCGCGCGTTGCGCGGTCAAGAGCTGCTAGTTATCGATTACTACTATAGCAGACCTCTGGGCGGCGGCGGGGAGTGGCAGAGTGCTTCTTCCCCGCCCTGTCCTGGCCCTCAGACTGGCTCACTGTCCGTGTACCCCCGGGAGAGGCGTGACACATTCCCACTCACTTGAATCGTGGAACTAGGCAGCTGACCATTAGGCAGCTGCAGAAATGAGGCGCTTCCAACCACTCAAATCATCCGTACTGGGCCATTTGCCATCCAGTCGATTTCGCGTCGCGTCGTCCGCCTGTGAGTCGCTGGCCACGAGAATGATACGGAGTGCGCTCCGCTTGAGCAACGGCGCTTTTGCGAACCAAAGACGTCGCAAGGCAGTCAAACCGCGAGCAGAAGATAAAGCCAACGTCGTAGCTAATCCCTCTCCCCACGCTGCAGAGTGCGTGCAACAGCCGACGCACCAGGCAACCAACCCCACTGTGACTGCCAGCCCGTGAGACACCCAAGCCTTTGATACGCGGACTGCATGCACTTGCTGCAGCCAGAGTTCTGTAAGTAGCTATCTCCGAGCGGCCGGATGTAGAGTTCGTGTGTCCGAAGCCCTCGGGGCGCGGATACCTCGCAATGGCTGCAATACGAAGACACTGATGCTCGCCGTCTCGCCGACACTATTAGAGATTGAGCATTGAACTGACAGCACTCGTTGGAGAGGCGAACTCAGCTCAACACAACTAGGTAATCAAAATTGCCTACTGTGACATAGCGCAGCAAGGGTGCGTCGATGCGCTATGCGTCCAGTAGCGGGTGCTTGCTGCACTGAGAAGGAAAACGTCACTCGTCGACCAACCTGTTCTTCTGTGAATGTCATTCCCATTTTGCCTGTGAGGAGAGCACTACAGGAGGGGGGTACGGATACGGATACCGAATTATCCCATATTCGGTACGTACTCCCGACGGAGCCGCTTTCATTGCTCGCCAGGGAATTTGCTGCCTCAGATTCATAATGAATCCCACGAGAATTATGCGGTGTGTGTCACGTGGGGCCAGACTGGCTGCGGTGGAGCTTCCCATCCATTCGCTTGCGGAAGAAGAAAATGTGATGTAGCGCGGACGAAGCTGGGACAGGAAAGCCGGAGACGAGCTTGGATGAGCTTGCAGGGGACAGGGGAAAGGATCCAGCCGCACCGGCAGTGTGACTGTTATGAGCTTGCGAGGCCCCGGCGAACGAGCGCAAACCGTCGGTCCGTATCGATCCAAACAGGGAGCGGCGGCAGGTCGAGGATGCTGGATGCTGATTCCATCCATCCGTTGAAACGAAGGAAACTATCCTGTAATTATTAAGCGCTGGTAAAGAAGATAAGCCTGTCGCGGTGTCCTTGGATGTCGGGCCTGATATCACACTCAGCAAGAGCAATCAATCAATTAGTGCCTTTGGTGCTGTGCCAGAAAGTTTTGTTCCCAGCCTCCTTTGACTCTCGTCAACTTGGCCTTTGCCCCCCCACACCGTTCCAACGCCAACAGCAGAGGGAGGAGGCTAGCAAACGAACAGTTGGCGGAAGAGGAGCCGTCACCGCCTCTCGTTTTCTTTCCCCCCTTCCCGGTCTCTTCTCCGCACTGTCCGTGTCCCACTTCTGTCGCGGCGATTAAATCGAGTGCAGCGTCGAAAGCAGAAGGCGGGAAACACACAGTAGGAACGAATCGTGCATCGCTAAATTTAGCCATTGCTGAGTGCCAACTCACGAACCTAGCGATCGACCTCATTCCTCGGGGAGTTGGATCAAGTTTTCGCTCGTATGCCGTTGCTGACCGACTTGTCTTGTGGCGTCACCTGCACGCATTCAGCAAGCCAGGCCATGAAACCATTGCTGAGGGAGGTGAGGTAGCCCAGGGTCAAGGTACGCGACATAGTCGGCTCGCTAGATACTCGACATCTTTAACGACAGAGCTCCCGCTCCCCGCGTGTGGGTGGGCGGGCAGCTTGTGCCGATCAGAATAGTTAGCATTGAGCAGCGGCAGTACGAGGAGCCCTTTCTCGTCTCATCTTTTTCCGTTGTTGGTGCGTGCAGCCTCGCTTTGAGAAAAGGAAATACTGAAGTAACGTGGCAGATGGAGACTTTGCCTCATATGGATAAGTCGAGGCCAGGGCAGAAAGCCCGAGAGGTTGACAGCCGAGCCGACTAGCGGCGGCAGGCGGATGGGAACGGAGCAAAGTACTGTACTCGGAAGACGAGAGGGGGAGAAAAAGGTAGAGATAATTATTATTCTGGATGAAGAAGCGGAGACAACTTCCCTGTAACCACTTCAATCAGAGTGGAAGAGTACTGCGTACCTCTCGCTCAAAGTTTTCTTTCTAATCTTTAATTTCAATTTCAATTCTTTTCTTTTCATCCGGCAAGAGCCAAGGCCTAGAAATTCGACTGGAGTGAAGGAGAACACGGAAGGGACTGGATGGATTGTTGATGCCTTGCTGGGATCCCTCCCAGACTGTATTATCTATATCCCCACCCCACATGAGGGCGTGATTTAAACAGTCCAAGTTGAAATCACGTCATGACAGCAAATCAAAAGTCAAGAGTACACGGCCACCCACGCCCCAGGACCCACTTGAACATGCTGATCCAGCCAGTAAGAGATGTTAAATGGCTACTGGCCCCGCCCTTCAAGTCATGGCTTAGGATTCTCCCTCGTCCTTTCACCTCCCCCCTCTCCACAACCAATCAGTACTCTCCAGCCCATCCAAGCGTGACAGCGTCAGGCAGCAAAACCGAACACACACGCACACACACACAGGAGACAGAGAGGGAGAGAACGAGCAAGTCGAAACATTCAATCATATTCATCTTCAAGGAGCTTGCGAAACAGACACCAGGGCCCAGGCTGCTCCTATTCTATTGGGTCCTCGCAATCATATCAAATCAATTGCCAATCATCAGCTAGGCGCCTATTTGCTCCGCATTTTTCTGGCACCTATCGATCGTGCATCCAACGTGTGTGAGTCTGTGTCCGTGTGTGCGTGCGATATCTGCGAAGAAACGCGTGCTCCGGAAAGATCAGAGACCAAAAAAAAAAAAAAAAAAGTCGATTCGGTTGATACCTTCTGGTAGTGATAGTCGAGGGGGAGCACGATAGCAGGCGACGAGCAACCAAGCAAGCCCCAAGCACCTCACACCCAACTCAGTTCTCACACCGCCAAAGAAAATAACACCTGCGGTGGGATAGAGAAGCCAACAACAAAAAGACACCAAAGAAGAGATACGACGAGACGAAGGAGGTGACGACCCCCTACTACACTAACCGGCCCTCCCGTCCCGCTAGTTTATGGCGGCTGGCTTCCTTGCCCGGCTTCGAGCTCACGGACTGCCTCTTGCTGTCTGGTTGTTGAGGAAGGAAGACTTGCGTGTTTGAGAGAGTGAGAAAGAGGGGGTGTGTATTTTTACAGGAAGGTGCGCTTGGAGCAAGGTACATGCTTTCCTCCTCATTGCGACGTCAACGTTAGCAACCCCAACCGACCACACCCCTCCCCTCCCCTCCTTCTCCCTCTTTCTCCCTCCTCCTGCCTTCCCTTGCCTTTGCCTGTCTGCCTGCCCGTCCCTCGCCTGTTCTCACCCTCCTTCCCGATTTTACTAAGGCGACACCCCTTTGCTGCCTTGCACCTCAGGCTTCTTCACCCCCCCATATCCTAGCACAGCGAGACCCATCTTGCGCCGACGCCACACACACTCACACTTTCGTCTTCAGGATCCACGCACCTCTTTTTTTCTCTTGCCCTCTCCTCCGCCCCTCCGAAACAGACGTACAAAGTGCCAGAGAGCCCCGGTTCGTCAAAGGCAAAAGGTCCAGCGAATCCAACGAGCCAAAAGCCAGAAAAAACCCGCCCTCCCACAAAACCCAGCAAATCAGCTCGGTTTTTTTTTCTTGCGACCACTCAGGTTCGTCGCTCACCTCTCCAACGTCTCCCCTAACCTGCCACCAACCACCACTCGCGGCCTCCGACTGCTTCCAGAGAGCAACATTCGCGGGACTATTCGCGACGCTGGAAACTCATCAAGCTCCTTTACCCTATCATCGTCGACCTCGACATCTTCCCTACCCATTATCTGTCTATTGGCCAAGCGCAAGCAGCAGCAGCAGCAGCAGCAGATCGCTCATCTCTCCCGTCAGCTGATAGACTCGACCTGCGGAAAACAGCAACTTTCCCCTCTCTGACTGTTTAACCGCAGCTCACCGTACCGTTCCGCATCGCATCGCAGCGCGCGACCACAGCGAGGGCCCTTCGTCTAACCGCGTCGCACTTTGCCTCTCCGCCAAACACTCAGCGCGCACACGCGTCAAAGCTTTCTCGGAGACGATTCCAAGCTCCTATCGTGACACTCGAGTCAAAGCCTATCAGAAAGCTTCCTCGACTTAGACCACAAGCCATTTTCAAAGGTCTACAGACCTATTTTCAAAAGCCAAAAAGTCTGGCCAACCAGGTATGTTTCGCATGCCCTTTTGACATGGCTCCTTCGCGCCCCTCCTTTCCAGCCTTGCACGCGCGCTTCCTTGTTCCTGGACTCGGGCGCCATCTTCGCTTCTCGTCGTCTACCTACTGCGCTATTCGCAATTTGGTTCTATTCAATTTGTGGATTTGGCGCTTGGGTTCGATTCCCCCAAGTCAGTCCACTTTGGACTTTGATGACGACCGAAATCTCGCTAGGAATTCCTCCAGCGTTCCCAATCTTGGTTTCTTTTTTTTTCCCACTTCGTCTCTCACCCACGTCGCGCCCGCGCTCCGTTGTCTGAAACCGGGACGAATAACACATGCTTACGGACTTCAGTAGGGCGCATAATATACCCCCCTTCAGGCACTTCGCTCTCATCGGCGATTGCACCCATCTTCAGCTCCAGTGGTACGTGTGTTGTGCTTTCTTTCTTGTCACATAGTCCCCAACCTTGACAGCACCTGTACGCTTCCCGCTTCCTCAAAGTGTAACCATCCATTCCTCGGTCCTCCCCCCCCCCCCCCCCTCTTCATGTCCACGTCAATTTGTCTCTGTCAACTACGGGCATCGGCGTCACTCTGCAGCACCTACTGTACCGTCCTCTGACGCGACCCAATCTTTGCTGCCATGGCGTACATATCCTTCCCCCATGGAAACACATCGGCAGCCTACCAAGCCTTTGATGCCTTCTCGAAGCACTCCCTTCGGTGACTGGCATCGAGGCGGCGGCGGCGGGGTTGGATAGGGTCTCATTGACCAACCACCTCGCGTCCCATGTGCAGCCTCAGTGGGCTGTAGATCTCGCAGCGCTTAGTGAGCCAAGTCTGGCTTGCGCTCGCGACACAGGGCAGCGCCTGTACAGGCACCCCGTCCCCCCCCAGAGGCGCAAAGCACAGGCTCTGTCACAGCAGCTCGGACGCTTCTCTGCCTCTGCGCCGCCACCATTACCGCAACAAGGGGGAGTGTCGCCGGACAGGTTGACATGGTGGGCCTGTCTCTGCATATTCCGTCATGCATGCGAGGTCTGCCAGCGCATCAAGTGGTGGCCCGAGACGCCAGGGGAGGGGCGCGAACCCCACTCATCCTGTCTGCCCGAGCTCTGGCTTATATACAGAAGAACTAACATACTTGGTTGGACAGATATCACGACGCGAAGTGGAATAGAATTAAACGGTCTTTTCTGGGGAATCAAGGCACCGACCTGTTTCGTCCAAAGGAAAGAAACCCCCCCCCCCCCCCCAACCACCACCGATTAACCCTACCCGCTTCCCGCTGTGCAGCCGGTAGACCGTCCCTTAGGACCAGCCTGGACCAAGGAACAAGTCAATCTTCGCCGTCTCGCCTCCGCCTCGTACGGTAGCACCGGCAGCCCTCGACACGCCTACCCTCCCTCCCCTCCGTAACAACCCACACACTCTTAGCCCTCACGTGGCTACCCTTCTCACCCCAGGCTAAGCCACCCACTTCGCCCGCCCCGCGACTACATCAGCCCGCATATGCCGTGGTCGGCCACTTGCCTTGCGCACACCACTGCCAGCTCATCCACGCATCACCAATAGATTGCCCCATTACGCTCCCAATACACTGGCAAAGGGCCCTAGGACACCGCCGGCTCCCAACCCGTGTGCCCAACTCTACCCAAACAGACGGGCCGTCCCAGTCATTTTAAAGCTCATCCCTCACGGCAAAGGCAGCTTTCATCGCTACTCATTCGTCACTCGCGACCCGTACCCGTGATACCCTTCATTCGCAGTCACGTTTTTTTCAACCACCCCAAACCCATCGCCGAGCTACATACGCTGCTCGGCTTCTCATTGGCTCCGAGCCTACTCGCGACGAAGACAAACACTGCCTTCATTGCACAACTCGACCGACTCCCGAACAAGCTTGTTCCCAGTATGATGGAATACGCACAATACCCTCAACAACAGAACGCTCACTCGGGATACACGAACTCCGCCAACGGCAACAGCATCACCTCTCCCCACGGCGTACAGACGTCACCTATCTTGTCTCAACAACAATCGCCCTCGCAACAACAGGGACACAACATGTATCAGCCGCAGTACAACGTCCCTCAGCAGGGCATGCATTATGCCATGCCTCAAATCCAAGCCGCCGCCATGGCGGCGACTGCTGCTGCATCGGGATCCAATTACCCTTACATGGCATCCGATCCCAGCATGTCCCAGACGTCCCCGCGAATGGGCGGCTCTAAGAAGGATAACCGCGATCCTCGATCGCCTACTCAGATGAACAACGTTTCGCAGCTGCCCGGCCAGAGGCGCCTCAGTCAAGTCACCAGCCCGGGCGTCCCCAATGCCCAGGGCATGATGAGCCACGTCGGTGGTCGGCCTGGCGTCGCGCCACCGCAGATGGCACAGGCCCAGGCCATGCCTCACCCTCAATCCCCTGAGATGCCCACCGGCGGCGTTGAGGAATCGCCTCTTTATGTCAACGCCAAGCAGTTCCATCGCATCCTGAAGCGTCGCGTTGCACGTCAAAAGCTTGAGGAGCAGCTCCGTCTTACCTCCAAGGGCCGCAAGCCGTACCTCCACGAGTCGAGACACAACCATGCCATGCGTCGACCCCGCGGACCTGGTGGCCGATTCCTGACTGCCGAGGAGGTCGCCGCCATCGAGCGCGAGAAGGGCGGCGGCTCTGGCGAGCCTTCCAACGACGATAGCCCCGACGCCAAAGCCGGCACAAAGAGAAAATCAGAGGCTGGCGACTCGAGCACCAGCAAGAAGGCCAAGAAGGCCTCCGAGAGTCCTGAAGAGGAAGATGACGAGGAGGACGACTCTTGATTTGTCTGCCGCCCTTCGCTCTTTTGTCGCGCATTGCGCTTACGAAGCCACGAGAACCTGCGGAGGCAACTGTCAACACTCTCTGCTCTTTCGAGACTGAAATATAATGGAGACGAGAGCCACGATGAAGGGGGCTTTTGAGGACGTGTTTATAAGGGCCGGATCATTTTGAACGGACATCTTTATACGTAACATGCGGGCCAGCACACAGGACTCTCGTCGCTCTCGGGCTGCCAGGCTCAATCCTTGCCGCACTACTACTGGGTGGCAATGGGTTCTTTTTTATCTTTTGCTCTTTTCGTTTTCACGGTTAATACACATTATCGACTGGCAACAGCATGGCATCCGTCTAGACGGGTGGCCTCAAGGGAAATGGGAGGGAAGAATGCATGGACGACTCGAAACGACGGATACCCCTCTTGTGTTTACTTGATTACCCCCTTCTCCTTGTTGTTTATGATTTTTTCTTTTCTTTTTTCACTTCGTGTTACAATTCTTTGTTCGGATGGGGCCCTTTGTTTTGTGTTCCTCAGCGACGGAGATTGTGGAAAAGGGCAAACGGTCTGGCTACCAACGGCTTTTTTATTCTATGATTCTTGCTTCAGCAGGGAGTTGAAACGAAGATAAAAGAAAACCCCAAAATGAACAGCCGCCAGCAATCGGCGTGCTGAGATTTGACGTTATGGGATAAGAGAATGATTGAAGATGACATTTACGCTTTTATATTCTACCTACCTTTTCACCACTTCTACTCTGCCTCGTTGTATGGAGATAGACTACGGTTCCTAGCAAACCGTCACCGGACTTGTGATTATAGGGAGGAAAAGAAACACGGATCTGATGGCCGTCTTATTTTGTTAATACTCTGAGCAGCCTATATACATACCACTTGTTATTCCCGTGCCTCGCCGTCGGCAGTTGGTGTAATTGTGAAGTCCATACATGCGTGAAACGGAGGAGCTCTCGACGAGGCGCGGACGCGGCGTCGTCGGGCGGATCGGGCGAGCGTTTGACCACCACTAACGGAACAAGACGGACGCAACGGAACTCTGCACTACATGCGGCGCGGCCCTTGGCCTGCTAACGCCGGGTCTATTCCTAGCGATCAGGGGCCAAGTCGTGGCTTTGGAGCAGCAAATCAAAATAGGTCGACGCAACGCTGATTACCTAGACTAGGACAATGGACGAAATGCATTGGCTCGGTGGCTCGATGGGGTGCGGCTCTCAGGCTCCCCCGCCTCCACCTCCGCACTTTCGCCGCAGCCCATCTGGTTTCCGGGGGCCTGGAGGGAGCCCCTCACCCCCTGGAGTAGGCAAGGTAGCTTACGCTCCCCGCTTTGGTGGTTTATCCGCTAAGACAATTCACAGTACAGCTCAATGACCTCTGGCCGGTGGACCTCGGCATCTCTGCTGGAAATCCTGTCTAGCCTCTCCCTGCATAATAAAGCCCTCCAACGCCCTTTTCAGGCCCCGCGTCTATGCTCAAACCTGACTAGGGGACGAACCGAGGCTAGATACCAAAAAGGACCCCGATTGACTAGCCCGGCAAGCCTTCCCCCGGAATTCACCCTCCGCCTCGGGCTTTGGCGGCGAGTACTTGACCAACCACCCGTTCCGCCAACTTCACCAGCCGACGTGAAGTGTACGCGCGTTCGAGATCTTAGTGGTCCAACAAGGCCCCATTGGAAGTTCATCAAGCGGTAACGGCAACAACAGCAGTGAGCATTACCGACGTAGGTTGAGACAGCAGACATCGCAGGTCAGGATGGCGGGTCGCGTGCGGCACCCGATTGACCAGGAGGCGCTGGAGCGGTACATCAACAAGCATGTGCCGCATATCAAGACGCCGCTAGACATTAAGCAGGTGTGTAGTCTTCCTCGTCGCTTTGGAGCACCTATCTATCTCCATTGCTCCCTCACTCGCCGCCCTCTCGCCCGCTGGCTCGACGATGCCCGTTCTAACATGACACCCACGCCCCCCAGTTCGGCTACGGCCAGTCGAACCCAACATACCAGCTCACTGACGCGACGAGTGCCCACTTCGTGCTGCGGAAGAAGCCCCCGGGCAAGCTCCTCTCCAAAGCCGCGCACAAGGTAGAGCGCGAGCACCGCATCATCGACGCCCTCGGCCCCACCGACGTGCCGGTGCCGAAGGCCTACTGCCTGTGCGAGGACGACTCGGTCGTCGGCACGCCCTTCTACATCATGGAGTTCCTGGACGGACGCATCTTCGAGGACCCGACCATGCCCGAGGCGTCGTCGCCCGAGGAGCGTAGGGCGCTGTGGCAGGCCGCGACGGTGACGCTGGCGCGGCTGCACCGCGTCGTGCCGGGGGACGTCGGACTCGCGGGATTCGGGAAGAGCAGCGGCTTCTACGACCGGCAGATCCAAACGTGGACGACCATCTGCGAGAGCCAGGCCGCGGCCGTGGACCGCGAGACGGGGGAACGGGTGGGCGACCTACCGCACTTTGAGGAGATGGTGCGGTTCTTCGGGGACCGCGGGCGGCAGCCGCGGGACAGGGCCACGCTCATCCACGGGGACTACAAGATTGACAACATCGTCTTCCACAAGACGGAGCCAAGGGTCATTGGCATCCTGGAGTATGTTTATCCCTCTTCCCCCGCCTTTCTTTCTTTTTTTTTTTTCTCGATCCTATTCTACCTACTCCCCACATATCCCTCTCCCACCCGCAGGCGAGCCAAAGATGTTGTTGAGAGAGCGTATGTGTGAAAGCTTACTGACGGACCGCGCACACAAAGCTGGGAAATGTCCACGGTAGGCCACCCCCTCTCTGACCTCTGCAACTTCCTGCACCCGTACTTCACCGCCGAGCGCGCCGGCAGAGGCGTCTTCGCGAACGAGGGGTTCCGGCCCGGCGCGACGCCGGGCCTCCCGACGACGGAGGAGGTCGTCGGGTGGTACGCGTCCGAGGCCGGATGGCAGCCGGTGGCCGAGCTCAACTGGGGCATGGCCTTCAGCCTGTTCCGGCTGGCGGCGGTGTGCCAGGGGATCGCGGCGCGGGCGGCGCAGGGCCAGGCGAGCAGCGAGCAGGCCAGGCGGTTCGCCGTGACGAGGGGCCCGCTGGCCGAGTTTGCGTGGGAGCTCGTGGGGAGGAGCCGGGAGCAGGACGGGGGGAGGGCGTCGAAGCTGTAACCGGGATAGGGGAGTGGGGCCGGCGCTTCTTTGTGTGTCTTGATCTTGTCGACTCGAGGTGGCGGTGTTGGTTCCTGGCTCCCTGTGTCAGTCGCGGCTTTCTTTCCCTCGTGAGGGCGGTGCTGCTTGGGCGGGTTGGTTCCTTGCGCGCGCGTCCGCTGGTTCTTCTTGAACTCTTGTACCTATTGGTAGGCGGTTGCTGCGACGGTAGAGCCTCGCCTCGGCATCGCCTCTTGTCCGGCTGGGGTTCAGGATGCAAGCGAGGCTAACCTCGTGTCGGTAGGTCGGTCCGTCATTGACGCACCGGCGTTTGAAAATGTCGAAGCAAGCATACTAAACGCAAACAAGACTTCGCCCCCTGGGTCTCTCTCTTTCTCTCTCATTGCCTGCTTCTTCACACGTGAGTCAATGCTGAAAGACGCCGCCCCCCCCCCCCCCCCCCCCGCCCCCCTCTCCCCTGGCCGGAAAGGAAACCATCGTACTACTCCCCAGGGGTATAAAACACCACACACGCCACACACACACACATACACACACACGCTCTTTCGAGCCGCGAGACCTCGAAGGTAAGGGTAGGGTAACCCATCTTCCACTATGAGCGGACGGCAGTTCTCCACCCGCTTCCCCTTCCGACCCCTTTTCCAACCCAATCTGAAGCGTGAGTGACCGCGACACAGTGTGTGTACGTGTACCCACGCCCAACAAGATGAGCAGGGGTTTTCCAGAAAAGTGAGGTGGACCGGCTCTTGCCTGTCCGTATTCAGAGGGTTTTCTCCGTGAAACTGGGTCCTGGTTAGTTACTGGTGAAGCCAAGATGTTTGACAGCACGATGGACACGACCTGCTGCGGGGGGCGTTAAGAGACCAAACACGGCCTCCTTGCTGCTCGGGTCATTGCTACTTCGACGGTTCACCTGGCGCTACTGCATGCGGCTCACAAATATAATACTTTCGCCAAACTAACAACTAAAATACATCTTTCTTCAATTTCTTCCTGAAGTTCAACGGCTCAATACTTGAATCGCTTTCGGGAGGGAGCCCCGATACCGCTAATGGGCAACGCCCTGCCGGAGGCGGCACTCAAGGGGGCGGCCCAACGACGACTTAGACGGCGGGAACGGCGTTCCTGCGGGCACGGCGCGAGCGGAACGTGTCCCTGAGTTCTCGCTTGTTTTTTCTGTTGTCGCCGTCGTTGTCGTTGCCCCCCTTGCCCTTGTTGTCGTTGTCGTTGTCGCTGCCCTTGCCCTTGCCGTTGTTGTTCTGCTGGGCCTGGGCATTGCCGCCAGCCTGCGCATTGCCGGCGCCCTTGTTCTTGCCGCCGGCGTTTCCCCTGTTGCCTCCCTTACCGTTGCCCTTGTTGGCGTTGCCGTTGCCGTTACCGTTGCCGCCTTCCGCGGGGCCAGCAGCCTTCAATGTGGCGTTGTTGCCGAGGATTTCCTTGACGGCGGTAACTCCCTGGTCGTTCTGGGTGGGGGCGTCCTGGTTTGCCTGGATGGCGGCAGGGAGGTCGATGGTGTTTTGCTGGACCTGGGTAAGAACATTATCGAGCGTCTGCGCGGTTGCGATGTTTCCAGGGGTGTTCTTCTTGGGCTTGACGTCGGTCTGTTGGACGGCGATACAGCCACCAAAGGGGCCCTTTGCGTTTGAGTTGAAGCAGCGGACAGTGCAGACGTTTCCGGTGGAGGCTGAGGTCCCGTGTTAGTCGGCTCATGCAGAACGGTCACGGACATCAGGTCCGGGGGGTGGGGGTTGATAATATTACCTCCTACGCAAGCCAGGTCCTTGGGCATCGTGACCGTGAGCTTGATGTTACCGTTCTGCGCCTTGGCCTCCTTGACGGCAAGTTTGGTCTGGCCAGTGGCTCCGATGGAGTTGCTGGTCGGGTCCAGGTCGCACGTGTAGGGGCCGGCACCGTCGGCGCTGACTTGTGCGATGGTGATGTCGACATTGGAGCCCTTGGTGACATGGGTGACGGTATTGTTGCCGAGCTGATTCTCCGTCGTCTCGCCAATGTCGATGTTGCCAGCGAGGATGGTGCGGCCGCACTCGTTGACAACGTTTTGGGTAATCTCCTGCAGGTTGATGATGTTGGCGTCCGCCTTTGTAGGGTCGACTACGCAATACCTGTGAGATTTATAGTTTTCTTATGGGGAATAGACATTCTGTCCTTCATCTTATAAAAAAGACTTACCTAGGAGGCCAGCACCGGCTGGGCCGCTGGGGCCTTGTGCTTTGATAATGACACCTTGAGCGTTGGCCATGGCCAACATGGCGGAGGCGATCAAGGCTCTCATAGGAGAGGACATGATGGCTATAGTCAAAGGGAGAGAATAAGAAGAAGAAATAAAAGAGTCGAAGACCAAAATCAAAATCGGCAAGCGTCGAATTTGGATTAGTATAGTCTGGCGAAAGGGAAGTCTAGAATGTGTCCAGCACCGTTGGAAGGAAGAGAAATGAACAAGAGAAGAGTCTCTCGATGGAAGAAACAGGCCGGCTGGGTGATATTTGGAGAAGAGAACTTGTTAAAGAAAATCGAACGGGAAGGAAAGTATGAGCGAGCGATCCGAACGGGAAGATCACAGGGAGGCCTGCGGGTTTTGCCAGAAAGGTCGAGCCTATTAAGTTGGTATACATGCTTACTTTGGTTTCTCTCCACTGCTTGCCTATTTTGAGCCGACCCTCACATCACATCACCCTCTCTCCTCTTGGGGCGATGACAAGAAGGAGCCGCTTCCAGGGTAGAGCTTGTTTCGACAAGGGGTGCCGGATGCACATGGTATGGATGGACAGGGCGGGTGATGGTGGACGTTGTGCGTAGCTCAGTACACGATTTGTGTGTGGTTGACGAAGAGCGCGGCGAGTGGTCCAATCAGGGCCGATGGGCATAGAGGCCAGGGGAGCCCCATGAACGCGGTGCCTGTGCCTGAACCATGCGTGCAGTCTTGGCAGTCGTACCTCGTTTGTGTGCCTGTCTTGTCCAGGGATGGAATGCCAGGTTTTTTCTGGCGAGGAGGGTGGGGGGGCGTTATTACGTTAGGCGGCTCTTCTTGCCTCTGTTTCCTGCAGCGTTCTGGGCCAGCACAGATGCCCTTCCACAGCTCCGACGATCATCTGGAACGAAAGTCGTCGCGAGAGTGGAGTGGCCGGTGGAGACGGAGGTGCCCTGTGTGCCTGTGCGTATTTAAGCAGTGGGCGGGTGGCAGAGCATGTGGGGTTGGCCAGAGAGTACGGAGGAGATTCGGTTTTGGGTTTGGAGGTACGCATATTTGTACGGATACAGACAGAGAGTAGTAGTGTAATGGTGCATAGGTAGGGAGGGCACCTAGACAGTAATAATCGGTCGCATGGCCGGTAGGGCGACAAGGGAGCGTCGGCGGGTCGCCCATATCATGCCCATCAGATGTTGGGGATTTATCGAAAGGGTGGGCAGGAGTCCAGACGAAGACGGGGCTATAACCACGTTTCAGGCCCTTTGGCGATGGGCCATAACGGGATACTGGTACGATCAATCCTTGGTGTACGGAAGGTCCGTACGTGTATGTGTATTCGTACCTGCCTACCGACTTTGCATAGCAGAGTAGGTAATGTATGGATACTCGGTACGAATACACTTAACCATTGGGCAAGTGCCAAGTGAGCATGGCATGCCTGGGGTCGCTCCTCCCCTTTTTTTTTCGCTTGTCTAGCCGCCACCGTCCAGATGCACCGGGCGACGGCGAACCTCCGACAGCTCTATCCTCCCCCTCTCCTTTTCGCTTCCCGACAGCCCAAAACGTTCAGACGGGCCACGTTCTGAGACGACTTCGTAACGCGCAGGAGTTCGTTGAACGGGTTTTCTTCTGCCTAACGGCCTCGGCGCCAAGACGTCTTCAGGGACCAAAAGGGGAATGTATTTAAAGCTGAAGCTGCTGCTCCACGGACGTTGTGGATGTTCTTAACGTCGCTGGCAGGGAAGGGACGTGATGCGTGTGTTCTGATGCTCATGTCCATCATCGAACGTCTCGCCGACTCGGAACGATGTCTCTGGAAGAAGCAAGACACCCCCCCTTACTAGCGAGGGCATCGCAGCGGACCTCCATTCCGGCATCCCAATGCCAACTCATCTGCATTACACAAGCTTCGTCTACGTCTGATGGATAAGAGGGCACACAGAAGGTTGGGAAAGAGATCCGGTTACAGCTCATCTGATACGTTCTGCGAGACTGGTGTTGAGAAAAAGGCACTGGGTTAAGTATAATTATTAGTTTAAATGCTTTAAAACGGTGGAAGCTGCCATGTCGTGGTGGAGGTGCTAGGTAGTGCTATCGGTCAGACGGTTGGTATGGGATGGGCGAGGAGGGGGATATAGGTAGGAGGGGATGGGCTGCATCTACCTACAAAGTCTCCGAGCTGCCCCGAGGAAGGGTGACGCAGGGTCCAGCACCGCTGCGAGTTCGCACCAAACGTACGTCGTCATCGCACGACTATGAAACGAGCTTGCATTCTGGATTCTGGCCAGCGTTTGACCCATCCGCAATCCTCGCCCTCACTCCTTGCCCTTTGTTTGCGATCTCGTTTTTTGCTTTTTTTCTTGCTTCATCTGGAAGAAACTTTTTTTGTTAAAAAAATTTCTCCTCCCTTCGTGCCTTCCAAGTATCACGGTCCGGTGTGCTCGAGCACTTTTGGCTCTCGCTTGCGGATGCTTTTGCCTCAACTCCGTAGGATTGGCGACACCCTCCGGCCCGGACCCAATCTTCAAAGGCAGTGCTCGACGCCGGCCCATATATCCTGTCGTTCCTGTCGTCCCTGCACTCTGGTGCGCGCACGTGGAATTGCACGGGTCTGATTTAGAAGGGATATTTAATGCGTATAACTGCGCCTCTGCTCATCGCATGGTCTATCGGTACTGAACGCAAACATTTGGTCGCTGGGAGCATGCGGGCTTGTGGGCTCTACCTTTGTCGACGAGAGTAATGTTTCTTGATGTTTCTCGTCGGATCTCTCCAAACGACGAAGTCGGGTTCCGTCGATCCGATCTTTTTATCTTATTTTTTATTTCTTTCTCGAAAAATCACCACCCATCATGCTTATCAAACCGGGACAGCGCAAATCGCGGGGCCCGGCAACAGCAGTACCACCCAACTCCCAATCGGGATGAGCCATGATGAGCCTTCTACGGGCCAGGAAAGCATGCTTCTAGCCTGCAGGTGTCGCCGAGAACCCGCCCATGGATCACCCCACGTCGTTGCGCACACGGACCCAGCCAAAATGAGATGAGATGGCAACTCAGACCCTTGCCTGAGTAATGTCGTTTACGCACTCAGTACTCGTTGTTTGACAAAGAGCTGACGGGATGAACTTTGTCGCGTCCGAGGACGTCGGGCTCTTTGCAAAAGAAACGTTCAGACTCGATTAGCGTGACGTCGTAAAGCCTAAGGTGCGTCGATTGCTTGTTGGAACAGTCCCTGCTGCGATAATTAGCTGTTAGACCATTGATGAAGCGAACCAGTCATTGGATGGGCGTTTCCTCTCACATTTCAACCATTCATAATGTTGGAGACGTTCTATACAAAACTCCACATCGTATAGTGTACGGATATAACCTAGAGGAACGGCATTGTAAACATATATCCTTAGTGGCTGCTGATATAGGTATTGAATCTCACGTATTGTCATGGGGTAGAAAGGAGGCAGCGACGCTCACATGGATGGCTCAAGTCCGACAGGGGATATTGTGGTTATGTTGCCTCTCATCTCCGACGACCCAGTTGGTCAGCACAAGGGCAAGGTAATTAGTAGAAGATCCCATACAATTGACCAAAGTCTCTTTCCGAATGAGCAGCGCCTCCAGTGAAGCGCTCAACCTCGCTTACTCTCGAATCGCTAATGGACCCCGACAACGTCGCAGCGTGCAAGCCAATGCTAATCTGCCCAAAGTATGTTGACGGGAAGTTAAACACGGACAATGAGCATTTCATCAAAGAAGCGGGGCTCCGAGGACGTACGTGACTCAAGCAGGTAAAAGCCAAGTGTGGCATCACGATTTAAACTGCGAGATTCACCGGATTCACGACGAGGAAAGCAGGCCTACGCTTTCAGGGTCCCCTCAAAATCAGTAACTTGCAAATATATGCTTCTTCCGTTCGACGGTGGCGCGTTTTCGCAAGTGGGATATGACATTGACAGTTGCGAATTTGCCGAGCACCCGCTTCCGGTGTGCTTTGAGCTAGGAGAGCTTCAGAACAGCAACAAGCTTCGCCACCAGGAGGGATGAAATGTTTTACATTAGTGATAAAAGTGTCGATCATTGTACTGCGTTCAGGTCGTTCTCATGACGCCATCCCATTGCCTCTAATTGGCCCTAGGCTCGTCATGCCGACAGTGAGCTCGCGTTGAGCCGAATGAGATGCAGGGAAACTGAGGCATGGCGTGTGACGACGATGATGAATATTGCTGTTCAGTTAACGAGTAGGCTGCTGGTGATCGATTCTGTGCAAAGTCATTGACGGCGGCGCAGGCGAGGCTGGAAGCAGCGGCTCGGCGCCGTCGGGCCTTGTCAGTCGGACCTTGTCAGTCGGACCTTGTCAGTCGGACCTTGTCAGTCGGACCTTGTCGGTGGACTCTTTAGAATAAGCATCATGTCTGGAAATTCCTGCAACCTATCTCTCTCACCTAACCTCAGCTATATTTTCCTCTATAGTCGAGCCAGAGCATGACCCCTTGCATATAGGGCCGATTCCAGCAGTGCCGGCCACATGCACGTAGAGTGTGCCGGCAGAGGGAGGCGCAAAGAGCGGCTGATATTCTACGAAGACTCAACGGAAGACCACTGCCCCTCACCTCATGTTCTTCTACGTGTGGATGAAACCAAGAGACTGATGGAGGGAGCCGTATAGAGGACGTGATCAATGGTTTTCAATTCGGTCATGTGGACACAGAGGGTTAATTGAAAAAGAAAAAGAAAACTAATGATATCAAAGCATCTGCGGAGGTCATTCATAACTTTAATCCAAATACTTTCGCTGTCTGAGCAAACCGGTTGGCAATACAGTAGCTAATTGCATCGTCTCAGAAATAGGAACAATGACAGTAGGGGCATGTGAAATGTTCCGGCTGCCTGGAACCCATCAAGGTAAGCTTCCTTGCATTCCAAGTGACAGCCCTAACCAGAGCCTACTCAGCGAGCCCACAGAGTGTCGCTGAAATCAGTTTTGCTATGCAGTCTTTTCTGAGAGTTGTCATCTTCCCCTCAGCACGCATGATACTCATATACCCTTCATGCAGAAGCAGGTGTCTCCACGCCCCATGTGGTTCAACAAATGTGGTATCACGATAGCTTCATATAGCATCTGTCAGATGGATTATCATGCGCCATATCACGTGCCGTTACATTTCCTATTCTTATATGCCCTGGTGATGTGGTGTCAAAATCGCATAAGAACTGTGAAGGGAAGTCCGGGAGCAGAATCCATACGGAGAATCTCATGGCATGATTTCCACATTTTTAGTAGTAGATTGTTGTGCCACGCTACTGCGTTGGTAGAGATGAGGCGTCGTAGGGCCAAGCCAATCAATGTACACACCATAGATGAAGAAATGTAAGAGATACAAGAGAGAGAGAAGGAGCCAAGCCTTCGGCGGATGTTGGCGAATGACGCCATTCTCATGTAAGTACCAAAGAGGCGGTGCTCCTTTTAGGCTGCCGTCTTGGCACAATTTCGGACTACAGTTATGACAACTAATGTGAACCAGCCCAAAGGGAATCGATAATGGTTGTGTCTCATTGGTCAGCTATTACCGGACGAAATGCATCAAGACATGACGACGCAACGACATTCCGATCGTCCCTTTCAACTGCTCCCTTACTTACACTAGCCTAGCAGATATTACAGTGAGGGAAAAGTCGCTGACACCGTTTTTCGTCGAAATTGCTTAAACGCCAACCAAATCGAGCAGAAGGTTACTATTTTAAGAACCACAGACCATTTTGGCTTTGCGTAAGTTTTGAATAGAAGGGAATCATGAAGTTGCTATGCTCACTAATCGAGTCCGACCAAACGCATACCCATTCTAGTTATTGATGTCGTGGATACATGAACACGCTTAGACATTCCGAAGAGCGGCGCCGATGGACAGCTTTATGCTTCAGGATGCTGTAAACCAGACTTCCTTCGGCCTCGTAGTCCTCAATCGTCCTAGGTTCAACCTTTCGGAAAACTGATTTTGATAAACAGTTTTTAGACCGAAGGAACTGGATTGCACCAGTGGTTCCCCAGGCGGCCTTGATGAAGAGCGACGCAGATGGCTGTCCACTTGCTTCAGAGAGCAATACTACCTTTTGTTCCTTTGCTGAGACATCAAAGCTATTCAATAAGCCTCATCATTTTCATGGCGAAAGCTGCACTGTGATTGGCGTAGACATTGAGACATCGGGCAACGGTCTCTAACGGCTTCTAGCTCACTTTCGTACTAACGCATGCCATCGTAGACTGTGGCCTTCTCTTATTTCATAACCGGTCCAGCAATGGCCGCTGTTGATCTTGCTAAGCAGGATTGTTGAGCGATAGATACGATATCTTCATTACATTTACATTGTTGTGGTAATAATATATCGGTCGCAGTTGCAGCAACTTGACTGCGGCTCAGCTTTAGCATCAGTTATTATATCTCAAGTCTTCAACGAAATGCATTTTTCAGGTCCAGTAATGCCTTGCGTCAATTTAAGCTGTAGGACGAACGTATGGAAACTGCTGGGATTGATCTCAGCTATTCCTAGACCTTGGGTACATCGGAATCGTCAAATCAGATAGGACCAGATTCGCTTTAGTTGATGTCGAGGACTAAGCGTATATATTTATATATTGGTCTCGGAACATGTACGTCAATCTCGCCGATTTTTATTGATTTTACAACAAAAACCTAGCAATTTCATTGACGATTGCGTTCCTAGACAACTCAACATAATCGACACGCGCTTGCCTTCTGAGAGGGCGATCAAACTCGAACGCCACCCCAAGAAACGTTCGCGTTTCGAGATGTGGGAATACGAGTGCTGTTCTAGACTTTTATGTGGTCCTACCGAGTTGCCTGTGCCGCGTGACCACTCACTTGCGATATCGGCCAATAGTCTTTTAGGACTATCAGACATAGTCACTAAAAAGAAAACTCTATTTCTATTGAGTGTCTCGAGCACGCTAAGCCGTCTTTCTCAACAATAAAAAAGACGATCAGATTATCAGCCATTTGGCTTCAGGCACTCATTTCACAAACACAGCCATTGAGCAAGGTCTTGAAGCTTCTTTGCAATATTTTAATGATTTTTTTTTTCAACGGGTCACTGCGTGGAGTTCCCCCGCCTTGCTCGCCTTGCTCAACTTGCCAAGTCACAAGCGCCCAGACCTTATTTGCCTTGACCCCCATGTTTAGTTATGTCCTTTCGTCACTTTCCGATGCGGCAAACTCCACAACAAGTTCGTTGGTAAGCTAGACCGCCTCTTGTCCCAGTTAAAGGTCTGGCCGGCTGTCCGGAACCCAGGGAACCGCCACCGGGGCCCCAGTTTATTCAAAAAAAGGGGACCCTCCTCCGCCACCACCAACACAGGGGAAGCTGAAATATGGATCCATCAAGGCTTGGAAATTTCTCAACAACGTGGTACGTGCTCCGAAATCTCTTTGGCCGAACTTAACCCGGTCCATCTTAAAAGGACGGCCGTCAGGGGTAACCGGCGGTGAGCTGCGTTTGTGATCATTCAACTCACAGCTTCTCCTGATCTTATCCAGCACGACTTTTCCCACCTAGCCTTTCATAGTGATTAGAATGCCTCACAGCACGGAATCCCTCAAGCTCAACAGCAACAACCTATCTTTGATTTCTTCGCAGCAGGGAGAGCTGAAGGTGAAAACCCCTTCCTACGACCGCAATGGCGTGAAGGAGGGTATCGTCCACGTCGGCGTGGGCGGCTTTCACAGAGCTCATCTGGCCGTCTATATCGACCAGTTGATGCAAAAGCATGAGCAGCGCAACTGGGCCATCTGCGGTGTCGGTCTGCGACCCAACGATGCCGCTATGCGCGATGTCCTGGTCGCTCAGGACTATCTGTATACCGTCATTGAGCGCTCTGCCAAGGGCAGCTTCGCCAATGTCGTCGGCAGCATCAACTCGTTCCTTTATGCGCCAGACGACCGCGAGGCCGTTATTGCCAAGATGGCCCACCCCGACACGCACATTGTGTCCTTGACCATCACTGAGAGCGGCTACTACTACAACGAGAACACCCACGAGTTGCAGTCTGAGCACCCCGACATCCAGCACGATCTGGCCAACGAGAACGCTCCCATCAGCACCTTTGGCTTCCTGTACGCCGCGATGGCTAGGCGCCACGCGCAGGGCCTGAAGCCCTTCACCGTCATGTCCTGTGACAACATGCAGAAGAACGGCTCCATCACCCGTCACATGCTCGAATCCTTTGCGCGCCTCCGCAACCCGGAGATCGCCAAGTGGATCGCCGAGGAGGGTGCTTTCCCCAACGCCATGGTGGACCGCATCACCCCCAGCACGTCCCAGAACGACATCAAATCGTTGTCCGACAACTTTGGCATCGAGGACGCGTGGCCCGTTGTCACCGAGCCCTTCATGCAGTGGGTTATCGAGGACAAGTTCTGCGACGGCCGCCCGCCTTTTGAGAAGGTCGGCGTGCAGGTCGTCAAGGGCGTGCACGAGGTCGAGCAGTTTGAGAAGCACAAGCTCCGTCTGCTCAACGCCAGCCACTCCGCCATGGCCTACCCGGGACAGCTTGCCGGCTTCAAGTACGTCCATGAGGTCATGGAGCACCCCACCTACCGCAAGTTCGTCTGGCAGATGATGCAGCAAGAGGTCAAGCCCCTGCTGCCCGAGATTGACGGCGTCGACATCGACCAGTACTGCAACACCCTCATGGAGCGTTTCTCCAACCCCACCATCATGGACGGAATCCCCCGTGTTGCCCTGGGCGCCTCGGGCAAGATCCCCCAGTTCATCATGCCTTCCATTGCTGAGCAGATCTGGGCGACGGGCCCCTTGCGTCGTCTGTCTTTCGTCGCCGGTGCTTGGTTCCTCTACCTCAATGGCGTCGACGACGCGGGCAACGCCTTCGAGGTCGATGACCCGATGCGGGAGGAGCTACAGGCCCTGGCGAAGGCCGGCGGTAACGACCCCCGCCACCTCCTCAGCGTCAAGGTGCTGTTTGGTGACGACCTGCGAGGCGACGAGCGCTTCATCAACGAGGTCTCCAAGGCTATGGAGCTGATTTCCAAGGACGGCGTCATGGCAACTCTTCCCAAGTACGTCGACTGAACGGCATCGGGGACGCAATGTGTTGTTGGCTTTGGTTTAATGCAAGCATTTCTTTTTAAAGTTTTCATGAGCGTGGGAAGAAGGAATAGATTTATAAATTAAGCGGTTATGAAGGATTGTTTGATAGACATAAAATAAATAAGGCATGAGGGCTTTGTCACCTCATTGGTTTCAACTCTGGTTTGTCTGATGGCTACGAATATTACAAATCATGGAGTATTGCTTGGTAATTGTTGTCAAAGCGAATCGTTGTTGAGCTACTGAAGATACAGGCAAGCATTATCTTAGATTCTATCCGTATCAAAAACGGCTTTCTTTGACCACCTAACTCTTGAGCATAATCAGAGTAATGAACTCTCAGCCTGTAGTAACCTCACTACCACTGATATGGCAGGGGAGAACGAGGAAAGACGCAATCTATTCCCAGGCTAAATTTAAGGCAGTACTGTCGTTTTCTTTACAAATGGTCCATAATAGCTTAGAATCTCAATAGTTACCTTTCATCTCAAGTACATGCAAGCATACTTGAAGTCATTTTTCATCAAACGTCAGAGATACTTCACTTGTGTCCTGTAGTCTGCAGATTATAATCAAGTGGATCAGCTGACAACAGAACATGACATGCCGCTTTCGATTTCGATTGCCAAGTCGTTCATATCATGGAATACTATACAATTGCTTTGGTACGTGCGTTCTTGTTCGTTCGAACTCTGGATGGGGTTCTCATGGGGCACCTCTCTTTATTTTCCCTTAGCTGAAGTGACCCAGAGATCGAGATATGTTACCTACCTTGTAAACGTATACTGGTATCTCACCTCGCGCACTCCCTGCCACCTCGAAGCACCTACCAATTCAGATATAAAATTTACTTTGCTATTTTGCTCACTTCCGCCTAGAATCTCACCAAAATCTCGCCTCCAAAACCGCAATCTAGTGAAAGGATTCTCAACGACACCTTAGAGAATGTGCGCCCATTCGGATAGCTGCCGGACCACAGATTCAATCCGGGCCCTGACCCTGGTGATCGATACAGTTGAGTCGCCACTGCCTTGTCGCAAAATGACGGAGGAGACCAAATGCATAGGTATGCATTTCTCGGCGCAAATCCACAGTCAGTTTGGTGCCCCCGAATCATGCCAAGAGCTAAACATGTCATCAAGTCATCCGACAGTTTGTTAGTGACAATGGAGCTGAGGTCACCCGAAAGCCATCTGAGCTCTTGGAAAACAGACCTGTCGGTGGTCAGATTCCTTATATGTCAGGGTACATAGCTTGCGGAAGAAGATACATCATGCTATTTAAGTGATCGTGTCTGATGATGCATTGGACTGATGCCACGTGATTCGACGCAGCCATCCAGGCCAGATCTTCAACGGTCACTCCCCACTGACATTTTGACAGATATAGCAGACCATGCCTTTATTATTAAGCTTTTTATTGAATCTTTTTTCATTCTTACTGACTGGCCATTTTGGCTTTAATTTCTAGTGTTTTCGGGAAACCCACCAAGTTCGTTGGGCATTGACACTGAATGTGAACGAGTCATGGTGGTTCAGAGAGACCCCAGTTCATTATATAAGCGAGTACTGGGTTGCTCTGACAACGACCCACACCCCTCCCCTGATTGACTTGTTATCGATTATCAATAGATAGTCAACACCACCACAACACTGAATTTCAATTTAGAAGTTGCTTCATACCAATCTGACATCGACAAACCCGACGCACAAACTCCAGCAACTCTTTACCTGGAGACGCGACGGCGAATCGCCGCAACAATACTAACCATGGCAGCCTCTGATGACCTTATCAACTTCGACGTGATCGAAGCGCAAAAAGAAAACATTCAAGCGCTGCCGAGCGGACGCTCTGCCAAAAAGTTGGCCGAACTCTTTTCGCCCTCTCCTCTGCACAAGTTGGACACCCCAACACCATCCGACACCAAAAATGTCAACGATTGTATCAGAGCCGAGTACGAGGAGGAAATACGCAACATTTCCGAGTCAGACGACCCTCTCGATATCTTCGACCGCTATGTGCGCTGGACCCTCGATGCATACCCATCAGCGCAAGCCACACCGCAGTCTCAGCTTCACACCCTACTAGAGCGCGCGACCAAGACATTTATCGGTTCATCGCAATACAAGAACGACCCTAGGTATCTCAAGATGTGGGTGCTATACATCCAGTTCTTCTCCGACTCGCCTCGCGAGACATTCCTTTTCCTGTCGCGCCACAATATCGGAGAGACACTTGCCCTTTTTTACGAAGAGTACGCAGCATGGCTCGAAGGTGCAGGCAGATGGAAGCAGGCGGAGGGGGTGTACAACATTGGTATAGAGCGGGAAGCGAGACCCGTCCAACGCTTGATCCGCAAGTTCAAGGAGTTTGAGCAGAGGCTCGCCCAACAGCCAGACGCAGCCGAGGCACCTTCATCACCAGCACTACCTACCGTTCGGCCTGCTCTGGCCGCCAAGGTTGACCCCTTTGCCGCTGCTCGCGCGGCTGCTACGGCGGATCCCCAGGCGCCTCGCCCCAGCCAAGGTGTCGGCGGTGCCGCGCCCAAGTCGGGCAAGGCCAAGATGTCCATATTTTCAGACACTGACTCCGCGCCACCGGCACTGGCCTCGCGTGGGCCTACAACCAAGGGATGGGACAATATCGGCTCGTTGAGCGACCGGAAGAAGGAGAACGTGATGGAGCCCAAGCCGTGGGCGGGAGAGACGTTGAAGGCGGGAGGAAAGAAGAGCACTGCTCCGAAGATGGCCATCTTCAGGGATACGGTAAGCACCACTTTCGCTTAAGCCTCCCATTGCCCAGATGTTGATGATTATAGGACTAATGTATGGCTTTATGGCGTTCTTGTATTTCAGTCTCAGTTGCAATCAAAATCGCGGCAGCAATTGCGATCATCGCGGGCACAAATGTCCAAGTCCCACATCACTCTTGTGCCATCAAAAAACCAAATAGTCGTGAACCCCGTCAGCGGGAAGAAGGAGCATATCTTTGTCAGCCTCGAAGCTATTTACCCTACACCCGAGGAACCCGGCTCTGAGCTCGGTTTCGAAGAGGTTTGGGCTACGAATCGGGGCTGGCTGGATGTATCTTGGGATGACGAGCCACTGATAGAGGAGGCTGCGCCTGAGTTGATGGATGTGGAGCCTTCCATTGTGGATGACCTCAGTCAGAAGGTGCAGGAGAGGCTGGTTGTCCATACAGAGACTGTTATGATGGATGAGAATGGTGCCATTATTAACAAGAAGGAGGGCAGAAGTAAAAAGAAGAAGATCATGGAGGTCAACGAGACCCAAGTCAGTAAGTTAATGGCGCTGCGCCATACGCATCTTGTCGTTGTTAACAAGCCTACAGTCAAAGCAAATCTGGACTCGCCATCCAGGCCAAAGCTGAAGAAGAGAAACACGGCTGAGCCGACAATGACGCTTCACACTCGAGCTGCAACTGACGAAATCTATGAGATTTTCAATCAGCCCATTCAGTCAAACCCTCAAGAAGAAGAGGAGGAGGATGAAGAGGATAGCGAGGATGACGACGACTTTGAGACGGACGGCGACTACACAACTGACGCAGAGAGCACCATGATCACACGCCAGGTGGACATGGCTGAGGACGCCGACGAAGCAGACGAGGAAACCTCGGATGCGAAGAGCATCAGCGAGTGGTCCGATTTTTCTACCCGCAAGCATGTCCCGGTTCTTAACGAGGACGCAACACAGAACGACATTGACAACACCCAAGTTTCTGATTTAATGGACCCGAATTACGCCGAACAGACGGGTCCTGTTTCTGAAGAGCAAACAGAAGCCCAGTACGACGGCCAGTCTGGAGACGAAGAGGATGAGGAGGATGAGGACCAGGACGACGAAGACTACCCGCCCAGAACCAAAACCATGTTCGTCCCGATACCACCAGAGGATTATGAGCCCAGAACAAGGCCGTATAGGGACCCGGTCGAGATGGCTAATAACCGACTCCCCTTCATGACCCCGATCACGGAGAGAACTGAATCTTCGCTTGCGTTTACAGAACGCAAGGCGAAATACGAGACCCCGTGCCGCGATGACATGGAGTCAACCATTGACGAGGAAGAGCCTTACATGGAAGAGCCCGGTAGCAGCCCTTTGAGAGAGGTTCTGAGTGAAGTTCGGCCAGTGAAGATTGCTCAGCCTCTCCTCGGCAAGGCGAAATCTGCCTCGGCGAAGCCGGCACCTTCCAAGGGCCCGATTATCAAGGAGTTGCAATGCAACCCGGTCGACGAGGCCGTGAGAAACGAGATCCTCGCCAAGATGCAGCCCTCGTTGGGCTCGTACCCCGGATTCTACGACCACAGAGATGAGAAGTACGAGAAGGGCAATGATATCCGCAAGTTTGCCAGAGCCATGACAAAGGCGGCCAAAGGTGGCTCGGACAGGATGAGCAACGCATGTGCTTTGGTCACCATCGAGTTCCCCGACGTCGATACCCAATACACCATCCGGAAGGAGCTCGGCGCAGGTGCTTTTGCCCCTGTCTACCTTGTCGAGAACTCGTCTGCCAACCAGGAGGACGAGGACGAGGATGGCGTTGCGATCATGGGCAAGGGTGCATTTTCCGTCAATCACCGTAGCCCCTTGGAGGCGCTTAAGATGGAACTTCCCCCGACGCCGTGGGAGTTCCACATGATGCGTCTCGCCCACGTGCGACTGGGTCCTCAGCACCGCGCTGCTGCCTCCATCTCGTACGCCCACGAGTTCCATCTCTACAAGGATGAGGGCTTCCTCTTCCTTCCCTACCACCCCCACGGAAGTCTTCTCGACGTCGTCAACTTCTTCCGCGCCGAGCCATCCGCCGTTATGGACGAGCAGCTGGCCATGTTCTTCACTATCGAGCTCTTCCGTACCGTTGAGGCCCTGCATGCCCGCAGCGTCCTCCACGGCGACCTCAAGGTGGACAACTGTCTCCTCCGCTTGGACAGCGGCTCCGGCGACCAGCCGCTGTCATCGCAGTACAGCGCCGATGGCACTGGCGGTTGGGACGCCCGGGGTGTGACCCTCATCGACTTCGGCCGCGGCATCGATATGCGCAACTTCGAGGCGGACGTCGGCTTCATCGCAGACTGGAAGACCAGCGCGCAGGACTGTGCCGAGATGCGCGAGGGTCGTCCGTGGACGTGGCAGATCGACTACCACGGCCTCGCCGGTATCGTGCACTGCCTTCTCTTTGGCAAGTACATCGAGACGGTGCGCTGCGACCAGGGCGGCATCGGCGCCGGACGCAAGTACCGCGTCCGCGAGAGTCTGAAGCGCTACTGGCAGACGGAGATCTGGGGCGAGTGCTTCGATATGCTTCTCAACCCCGGGTCTTACGTTGCCGCTGAGGACGGCGCACGCATGCCGGTGCTCAAAAGCATGCGCAGCGTCCGGGAGAAGATGGAGGTCTGGCTGGAGAGCAACTGTGAGAGAGGTGTGGGGTTGAAAAGCCTCATGGGCAAGGTCGAGGCTTTTGCTAAGGGCCGGAGGTGAATGGGGGAGGGCGTTATATGCCTTTGATGATTTGACGAGGAGCGGCGTTCCGGGCTACATGGGAGGAGAATCTGTCCTTTTCCATAAATACCTATACCACTAGTGCGTTTATTATGTGTCTACCTTAATAACGATTGTTCATATCTTACCTTTTTGGGACTTTTCCGGTCAAGTTTCGTCCGTGTGAGTGCTTTCACCAACACTGTAAGACTTCTCGTTGATGGGTCCCTCATAAACGGTAAATCCATGTGGCTCCCGAGTTCCGAACACATTGACCATATTGCCAGTCCTGCAGTTGAGGCACCGCTGCTAGCTTTTACGAGGCCGACGGCACAAGATCTTGGGCACATACCGACACGTTCATTGTACCCGCCGAAGATTATGCCCAGAGGGCTATTTGGCACGGTGTTCGTTCACTGCTACTGGCGCTACCCAAGAGTACCCGGCCAATAGATGTCAGGCCCCACCTTACTGACTGACTAGAGCCGCAGTTCCTGTGAGTGCGCCCAGCCGGAACAGACGAGGTTGTCCGCAACAGCAAATGCGGCTCAGGCCTGGAAATAGCCCCGAGGAAAAGGTAGCATCACGAACACGTTTTGTTCGAAGGTGCGGTTCAGGCCTCCAACGACAGCTGTTGAAACTCGGCCGAGAAAAGCCCCAAAGGTCACCCCCCCCCCCCCACATACACACTGGCCCAGGCCCTGGTAGGGGTGTAAGAAAAACGGATGTTGAAGAGTGACCTAACAAAACAAGAATAAAATAAGAAAGGCGATTTTTGGGACGATTGGAAAACGTTCCGGGTGTCGAGGCCCCCCAGGACCGAAACCGTTGACCGCTTATCACGGCCCATCGAGGGGTTTCTGCCTTTGGTAGGCGGCCCAGTCAATCAGTTCATCTGGACGTGCGGTACCGAGCGTCTGGGGAGTGTGTGAAGAAGAAGCTGGACCCCGTCAAAAGCCCGCTCGGTGCCGCCCCTCCCCCATGGCTTTTCACCGTCGTGACCCGAATTGGTGTAATTCACAAGCGCTCAAACGGGGGCTCGAGAAGCCAAAGGCATCGTCGGCTCCGGCCCTGTTCCGCCGGGAGGCGGCGTCATGGCTGTCCCGAACCGCAGTCCTGGGTGCCAGCGCTTGTAGTTCTCGTTATGACTCGACTCGAAACACATACACACACACACACAAACACACCCGATAGTACTCGCACGCGTTTCCTGCCATGCGAGCCACTGTAGGTGCTTGTGGCAGACTGTAAAACGTGTGCGTCAGCTTCTATCCCCCTCGCGCCGCTGGTTGTTCGGATCGTTCGGTCCAGACGGTCGTCGCGGGCAAAACCCGTCTCGTAGCAAGTTGCGTGGTTAAGTGTACCGGACCCTCCATCTGCTGGATGACATGGGTTCCGCACGTCACAGGGCGATTAGACGACCCGTTTCCCAAGCTGGCCAGAAGTCTTCTCCCCCAAAAGGACTTGTCTGCTCTAGAAGGGGCGCAAGCGTTCTCGCGTGGATGCTCTTGCAGACGGTTAAGCGGCATGCCCCCTTTCGCCCCAGATTAACCGAGCTTCGCGTGCTCGGGCCAGCTTTTGCAAGGCACACGGATACCCAGGTCTGGGGGACCGATGATGAAAGTACGAGACTCGATCGCGGGGGGTATGCATTGCTGCCGTTCTCTCAACCTAGGACTGTTATCCATCCGGCCATGCACCATCGGTTTGCGTCCGTCACTGCCATGTCTGACGCAGAGCATCCGGCTTTTTGCGGATCATAGTACCTCACGAATTCGATGATTTTGCTTGAGAACCGGTCGTAACCATTGTGCTGTGCTGTGGTTTTCTTTTTTTGTGCTGTTCGCCTCACATGTTCTCCCGCGCATTACCACGGCATCTCCCTTGCCCCTAAGTTACATCCTGTCGCTCTCCCGGTCGGAACGACGACCATTCACTTCCTCTTGCGCTCAATAGCGTCCATCTTCTCCTCCAATGTCTGGACGTAGCTGCTGAGGCGCTGGACGGCAGCCTGGAGTGCCTGCAAGACCGGGATCTGGTTAGCTCTCGTAGGTTACGACTATCCGGGGACATGCCGGGGTCCAGGAAACGGTAGGGAGGGAACAGTGACGGAGAGAACAAGCATGCCGCGCACTGGACGGGCAGTCCACTGGGAAGGGAAATATGGTTTGCCACAACGCAAGAGGTACCACCGGTATCCCCCGCATTGCTCTCGGAAGAACGCGAGAAATGTGACAGTATGGACAGAGGGCAGGCCGGGGGGCACCTGGGGAAGGGACGTGTCAAATGCAGTGACGCACGTAGATATCCTCTGACAGGAGGTCGTTCGAGGTCTTGTATTCTTTGAGGATGTAGGAGTAGACGCCGGCGCCGGTAAGGGAGCTGCCGAGGAAGAAACCGAAGAGACTGTTGCACCCGTGGATTAGCTGTATGCTTCATTTTCCCCTCGGCACAAGGTTGAAACCAGCAGCCATCCATGCCCGCCCAGAGGACCTCACGAGACCACCCCTCCGATTGAGCGCGTGCTGGAAAGGCTAGACAGCTGCTGGGATAAGGGGCGGACAGGGAGGGGAGCTTGTGAGACGTACCCTCCGCGGAAAGCACCGACGGGTTTCCGGGCCGGAAGAGGAGCGGCGACGGCGTCGCGCAGGGGCGAGGAGGTCTGGAAGGAGCGGGCGGCGCGGAGGGGCAGGCCGGAGGCGCGGGGGATCGCGCGGGTGACGAGGCGGGAGGCCATCTTTGCGTTTTCGTTTGGGGCGGCAGCTGTTCGAGCAGCCGAAAGGGGGGAGAGTTGTCCACGAAGGTGGTAAGGTCGGTTGGATCTGACAGAGGCAATTGGCCGAGCTGCGTGCGTAGCTGTTGTTAAGGGTTTAGGTGGGTTGTTGTGGAAATGTGGTGATGGGATGGAGAATGGCGTAGACCAAGTCCGATGCGGTCGGTGCTCTCAGGCAAGGTAACTATTTGGGAAGAGCTCGTCCCCCAGTCCCCTCGTTACGTCGTTTCTGCGGCGCCGCTGCGGCGTGCAGCAGCACCTCAGGTACCAGCGCCGGCGCAGCGAAAAAGAAGAGCGGGATTAGCCGGGACGCCATTGGTAGGCTCCCATTGGCCAGAAGCTCACAGCTAGGCATAGGTAACAGGTTCCGGCTCAGGGATGTTGGGGACGTCTGGGGTGGCTTCATGGCCCACTGAAGAGGGTTCAGAAAGACACACTCGTCTTACGAGGATAGACCACGATGGAGTGACATATACGGTTTCTCTAGAGGGTTGTTTACAGACAAGTTTGAGATATTCATTATTTGGGTCTGGTGTTAAATTCGAGGTCGAGGTCAAGACTTGACTTACATCGTTCCGAGAGCTGGTCGCTAAACGTATAGGTATGTAAGTCTCTCGGTAACCAAGCCGACCCCATTGGCCAGAAACCGCCCATTCAACGCCGCCCTTTCTGATTCGCCAATAAAAAAGAAAGGTTCCAAGCTTGAGCAGCTCCAGCACGCGACCCGCCAAACTTCAGCCCAAAAAAGTATCAATTCACCACCACTCCTCCAACATTGACCCCCCCTCAATCCAAAGATGAACAACTTTGGAGTCTACGAGCTCGCCAGCGCAAAGGTCACATCCGCCCCGGGATGGGCCTACGTCCCCGACACGGGCGTCAACCCGGCCGCCGCGGCGCTCCAGCCCACGAACCGCAAGCGCGCCGCCCGCGGCAAAGCCAACCCGTCTGCCTCGGACCTCACCGTCCGCCAGGAGGCCAAGATCCGCAAGGAGCTCGAGCAGCTCGACCGCGACGGCGGCCGCGATGCCTCTATCCCCATCCCGGCCAAGGGATCTAGAGGTGAGTCTGTCGTTCTGTGCCTCGTCGCACAAGCAGCAGCAGTGGACTGACATCCCTTCCCCTTCCCCAGGCCAGAACAAGAGCACCCCCAACATTCGCAAGATCCTCCAGTCCCAAAAGACGTTCCACAACCACCTCGACGACTACCTCGCCCAGCTCTCCCACACCGACAACGCCCCCGCGCCACACCCGAACCAGCACACCCCCAGACCAGCCAACAAGCCCCCCCACCCGAACCAGCACACCAAGCGCAACGCCGCGAAGCGCTCCAAGACGTCGACGCCCAAGCCGACGCCCGCGGAGCCCGAGGACGTCGAGATGACGCCCGCGCCTCCGGCCGCCGGCGGAGAGAGTAACTCAACGACAGCAGGGGCCAAGGAGCCGGCGGACGACCCGGTGCTGGCTCCGTACGAAGGTCCCACGCCGGCCCCGCACCCGGGCGACGACGATCCCCTCCTCGCGTCGCGGGTGCCCGAGGCGCCGACTGACGAGGAGCTGCGCTGGCTTCTCGCGCAGCCGATGCTGAGCTTCTGGGACGCGCGCGCCGAGCCGGGCGACGAGGACGCCGCGCGGTACCCCGTGCGGACCTTCTGCGAGCTGTGCGGGTACTGGGGCCGCGTGCGGTGCATCAAGTGCGGGACGAGGGTGTGCGCGCTCGACTGCCTCGAGGCGCACCGAGAGGAGTGTTTCACGCGGTACGGGATTTGAGGATGGGCCACCTGGGGTCGACTTGCACTTGGGGTTCGGGAAAAGTCGGAAAAATTCGGAGCGGCGTGGGCGTTTGTCACCTGATTTGGCACGGACAGAGAGAAGCGTTATGATACCCCCACTACTGATGTTTGACATTGTGTCTTTCTTTTACGTCAAGAAGAAAAGAATGTGGCATTATTTGTTTGGAAGGCTCGGCCTTTCCTGTGGCTTTGTATTCGTGACTGGTTTCTAATGGTACATGTTTGTACGGGTATGCGAGATGCTCCATGCTCTCATGATATTCATATGTGTAGGTATATACGTTTGGGGAGGCTATGCGACCTTTGGGAAGATCGTCGAGCCTACCTGACCCGTCTCAGAGCCCAGCCTATCATCATCGTAACGAACGGAAAACCGGGACAGGGATATGCCACCGGCAGGGTAAGAGACACTCTTACTCCTGGGGGAATCAAAAACGAATGAAAGAAAAAAAAAATGACTCGCTCGGGTTGGGAGGAGAAAAAGCCGAATAATAATACAGTCACACACCCAAAAGTTCACCCCCTCACCCGCCGCCGTCTCAAAGTTCCAAAAAAGGGAACCCCCCAGCCGGACAACCAGCGTCTCACAGCTCGCTGCTGACGCTCTGGGAATTGACCAGCGTGAACTCGACGTTGCCGGAGGACGCGCCGCCGGCGCAGACGGCGCGGACGCTGCCGGTGAGGCACTTGTCGCGGGCGGCGCGGACGCACTGCTCCCACTTGGCCTTGGTGATGTTGATGGAGGCGCCGGGGACGGAGGTCTTGAGCTCGAAGCGCGCGGAGCCGGCCTGGCCGATGGTTGTGGCGGGGCTGCCCTGGCAGGCGGCGACGGAGCCCGAGATGCCGCCGCAGATGGCGAGCTCGGCGGCGTTCTGGTCGTGGAAGACGATGTGGCTGGGTCCGCGTGTTAGCGAGCTGGAAGAAAGAGCAAAACAGACCCCGTATGCGGGCGAGAGAGAGGGGGGGAGGGGGCAAGACATACGCGTTACGGTCGATGCAGGTCGCCTCCACTATGGCGGCCGGGTTCACGGGCTCCAGGCTCCGCATGCTGAGGACCTCAAAGTGCTGCTGGGGGACGGTGTAGCGGGGCCATTTGCGGCCTCCGGCCGGGGCTGCGAGGGCCGCGGTGGCGGTGAGGAGGAGGACGAAGGCGTGGATGACCGTGGTGAACATGTTTGCGGTGTGGGGTTGGTCTCTTTGATGTGTATTTCGCAAGATTCTTCGGACGAGATGTTCGGTGTAAGTCGAGCTCGGGGTCCGAGATGGTATATCTTATCTCGAGATTGGGGAACTCGTTTGGGCGACTTTTACTCTCTTGAAGCTCTTTCAAATACAAGACGGGATGGAGTAGGAGTCGAGAGTGACTGAAATGTTCGATATGCGAGTTGTCGTCTAGAACGGTGGGCACGAAGAGGAAGATAAAAAAAGGAAAGGTCCCTCGGAAGAATGAATGGAACAGATCACAGATCGTCTCGGTTTGAAGGGGCCGTGGGAAAAAGGGAAAGAAGGCAAACTGTCAAATTTGACCGGTTGCGAGTTTGCTGTTTGAGAAAGAAAGTAGGAGATAAAGTATCAACAACTTCAAGCTGCGCATAGGAATGAAATAGGTAGGGGGAACATAAGATGAGAGGCTTTCATGAAGGTGGACAGGCAAGCCACTAAGTAGTTTCGCAACTCGTCTTCTCGATTCCCTTCCCGAGCACACCACCAAGACTACCCACACCCCCTCCATGTCCCTACTCTAGACTCCAAGTACCTAGGCAGTTTATGGTCAACCCTGGTCCCCAGTCCCATATCCTACTGTGTACTCCGTAGGTAGTGTAGAGCGGGTTTTCCCATGTCGCAATCAGCAGACAAGGGGAACCTTCTTTTCCCTGGTGGCCCGATGATGGACTCGCTCCATTCGATCGATATTAATGGGCCCCCCGCCAGCCATACTGCGCCTGTCGAAGCAGCGGGTGGGAAAGACAGGTTGCACGTTGGTGACCTGTAACCTGCGGTCTTGCCGGCCACCCGGCCAAACGGGGACGGGGACGGGACTGGAATGAACCGCGCGAGGGCCACCTTGGTGTCATTGCTACAAGAAGAGGGAAACGGTTTGCAACTGTCGCCAAACTCGACTCAGGCCCCGTCCCAGTGTAAGGAGCGTTGTTGCTAGTGGACTCGGGCAGCTTCACGTCCAGCCACGATGACACTACCTAATATCTACTCCGTACTGTGGTAGGCTTCAAGGGGGCGCTAGGCACCGGGGCTTCTTACCACGAGGTGCCACCAAGGAGAGGCAGGATGGCTCAAGTGATGTTGCCAAGAGAAAAGGCTCAGAGCAAAGCACCTACCCCAAGTTCCTCTACCAGGTCTTCCAGGTTTCCCTTCCAGGACTTCTTACAAGGGAGGTGTTATCGCTCCCACTCTCAGATCGCACACTCAACTTGTTCGGGGGCAGTTGGTCGCATGGGGTTCGACACAGGGCTGCAGGGGCTATACCACAAATAGAGCGCCGCCACTAGGGGGACCACTGGGGGCCAGCCATTATTACGTTCTTCCGTTTCGCTGTCGGCAACAGCGGCGGCGCATGGCAACCGGCCAGCAGCTGCCGGGAGGGGGCTCATCGAACACTGCGTGCAGGGCCAGTTGACGACGAAAGTTTGGGCTAAAAGCGGACTGCGTGTCAGAGGGCGCCGAAGCAAGCAGCGCGAGAAAAAAAAAAAAAGTGGAAAAAGCAAACCACTGATTAGGGGGTGAAGAGGATGCGAGGAACAAGTTTTGGTGATCAGTTGGGGGCTCCGTTCAATTGGTATGGTGGCCCTTCACCCGAAGTCTCAAAGGTGAAACGGGGCCAGTAAGCCAGGCCGACGGGTGCGTGTGCGCACTAACCCCCAGCCCAAGCTTGGTCTTGAGTCTCTTGACAGTACCTAGCCCTAACGGACTACAGACGGTCACAGTGCGTGCGTACTGCCGCGTGCCCTCTCGTTGGACAGCAGCAGACCTGCCACTGCTAGTCGCGCGTCAGGGTTCAAGACTGTGGGTGGATGGGTGCCATTTTGAGGCATCTGAAACCCGGTGCAGTGGGGGGGGGGGGGGGGACCCCACCCCCGTGTTCCCGTGGTTATCTACTCCGTACCTACTCGGACGGCGCGACTCTGCTACTGCTTGCGGCTGATAATACCACTTGCCGCAGTTGTGCGGTCGCTCTGGCCGCCTCCCCCATTGGGCTTCGAGAAAGCAGTGCGACATGGAGTCTAGCCTAAGGGGGGTGTGGCTGGCCAAGGGTTCTTGAAGAAGGCTTTTCGACTTTCTCAATTTTTCCTTGGCTCCGTTTGGTAAGACGCGCGCAGAGGTTCAGGGCCTTTGGGCTGGCATGGGAGGGGAAGGGGGGTGGCAAAAGAACGGGGCCACCTGGCACCGGCCGAGTGAGACGATGTCATTGTGTGTTTTGCTCGAGCCACCAAACCCCAAACCACATACCTAAATAAACCACAATCCACAAACGACAGGGGAAGCGCTTGGCCTTGAGACACCCCTTATGCTGCTGGTGATGCTGCTCCCGGGATCAGTCATCTTTTTCCAGTGTAGCTGACGAGCTGTTGCTGGTCAACAGGATCATAGGATGTGCAAGTATATAACGATGTCCCGAGCATAGCCCTGAATTGTACAATTCGCCCCCCTTCCCCTGCTGCCGGTTGTGCTCCTCGGCCAACTTGTTTGTCCATGCGGATTGGTCATACTTTGCCCGTTTATTGGTCTTTTCAGGTACTGGGATTCCCCTTCGCCCCTCCTTTGGCGATCCCCGGACTGATGGCCGGACAAAAAAAACCGACCTGTTTGCTTCCGGGCTCGGTTAGCCCTCGCCCCCTCAATCGGCGGCCGGTTGATCATGGACACCATGAGCCTGCACGGAGAATCGCGAATTGTCTTGCATGACCATCGGCAGGGACGGCAGCGGCCCAAGCTGGAAGGACGGAGAAATCACCGCGGGTAAGTCCGTCCGTTGGCCACTACCTAACTCGCCATCTTTACCCCCGAATGTACCAGCGCCTCCCATCGATCGGCCGTTTTTTTTTTTTTAAACATGCCAGGTTCCGCTCCCTCTCCTCCATGTTTCGTGTTCATTGCCTGTCCACCCTCCCAACTACTATGTATGCTGCCGCCGGTTGTTTAGACGAACCCACCAGTAAACTCTACTTGAGGAAGTGACGTGCAAGCCTAAATGAACGAGAGCCAACCAGACAGACTGTTCTGCAGCGGTGACTTGTCCGATTTCCACAACGCTAATATACTGGGTACATGACAAAACGTCTAACAGGCTTATTGTTTCCTTGAATAACAAACGACCAATCTATCCCCGCGGGCCGAGGCCTCAGCTGACCTCTGCTCAAAAACGAGCCATATAGCCCTCTTTCTTGACCGATTGGCAGGTGGCGGACAGTACTGCTTGGTATCAACACGCGCTCAGCGCTCCATATCTCATGGTTTTCATTGCTTTCACCCCCCCTTGACTGCCGAGGTTAACCGCCACTCTCCAGATTACACAATGGTAACACGATGCTGTTTTTGTCCTCCACAAGCCGGTTTGTCTAGGTAATGCATCATATGTCGTGGGTTTTGCCCCCAACCCAGAAGTATATCTGTACTGTCACACTCAAATTTGCTTCTTGCTCTGTCCGCAAATTCCACAGACTCCAAAATCACCGGGGTTGAGATACTCGCTACCCTGGCACGCGGCGCTCCGGCATCGCCAGGCGTCCGGCACGCTCGCCGCGTCCAATACGTGTGAGCACACAGCGCACGTTATCGACAAGGCCGTGTTTGCAAAGGAGCAAACTCCGCAGACAACTTCTCCCTCAGTGGGCGCCGCCGTTTCTGTTGACACTGTATTCGACTGAGTTGTTTCTCCCGTGGCTGACTGCGATATTGTGTCATTCGCCGGTATTGGAGGGTGTGGTGCTAGTAAACAGGTTGCATCCTCTGCTTCTCTCTTGATTACGGGGGCTGCACTGGCGACGTTGGAAATTGGGGCCACCTGATCGGCATCCTCTTCCTCCTTCTTGATCCTGGTTCGAGGCGGTACCAATTGCTTTGGTGCTTGAGAAAAGTGCCCATTGTCTTGCGCGGGCTGTCCCACTCGGTTATTTGGCGCAGTAGCATCGGCGGTGTCCCCCTTGCATTTGAAATTAAGATGTGTCTGCCGCCATTGTTGTACTGAGTTTTGCAACTCCTGGAGCTCGTTCTGAGCATCCAGATCATCCGGGTTCTCGTCCTCGCAAACCTTGATCATGCCTCGACCTTTACCGTCAGTGATGGGTTTTCCATCAATGTCGACGGCATCCTCGTTCTTGACGTCCGCAGGGTCGTCTTCGTACTCGCTTTCGTCGCTGTCGTCCTCATCTTTGACCTCGAATTTGATGTCGTCTTCGCGCTCCTTCTTTTCCTGGTCAAACCGTGCGAGTGCTGCCGCTGCCCGCAACTCACGTCCTCGGGCACTTCCGGCCACGCGAGGTTTCGCTTTCGTGCGCTTGCCGCCCTCCAGCTTGGCCTTGGTTCCTTCATCCGCTCCAAGTGCAACACCGTTGGCGCCAAACTTCTTGAGGATCCGACGCTCCTTCTGCTCCCTGTAGGACAGCTTGGGCTTGATCTTCCTCTTGCGACCGCGAGATCGATATGTGCCGCCACAGAGGTGCTCTGGAAGCGGCTCATTGGGAAGTGCGACATTGTTCTGAAACTGCCCAGTTCCCAGCTGGACGCCACGGCCCCAAATACCGTCGCCAGAGTAACCTCGCTGCCAGAGTCCTCGTATCTGATCGGCATATTGGTTCCTCACTGCCCAGAAGGCTCTGGAATGGTTCATCTGTTTGCAATGCGCCAGCCTGATGCCATCAGCGTTAGACCTTCCTTTGGAATCGCTGGCGCATACTTACTCATGCATCATCACCATTTGAACGTACTCAAACGGCAACCATCGCCCTGACCGCGACTTTAGTACCAGCTGTATGATTTCACCAGCATTGAAGTTTCTTCCGACGAATTCCCGGTTTGGCTCGTACTCCTCCAAGGACATCACAGAAAGGTGGTGCTCTCTCATGATCGGCACTGGATGTTGATTAGCCAGGTCCCGAGGTTTGTGTTTGCGCAAGTCGCTTACAGCATTGAGCTGCTATTCTTTCAAGGAAATCCTGAGCAATCTTTTCATCGACTCCTTTCAAAGGCTTGATGAAGACGATCCGGTCATTTGGGTGCGACCGTCTCGCATTAAGCCGCTGGATGCCAATCGGCATAGTGAAGTTGAGATGATGAGTTCTTAAAGTGCCCCGTGTACGCTCTCGTAAGTTGACTTCCGATTCTTGTTGCGCTTGCCAAATTTGGGTGGTTGCCTGTCTTGGGATCTGACAGAGACGAAAAGCTACCACTAAATGCACGAGCGTCTCGAAGGGGCAAGAAGACAGAGCGGAATGACGCGCAGTCACGTGCCCCACTTCAATGGTGGTCAATGAGGTTTCCACTGGTGAGGCAGCGGCTTGTTCGGCCCAGCTGCATCTATTTGGTGCTTCTGGTCTTTTCTTTCCAAGCTAGACCTATCTGCATCACTCTGTATAAAATTCTTAACGCCTTCTCGCTCCCCCGGCAGCAGCAGCATCGCCCCTTTCTGCGAGGGACACAACCTCTGTGATACCAGCGGCCTCTTGCTCCTCTTCCAATGCCGTGATCTCCTCTCTGCAATCCCACCATTTTTCTTCACTGAGCTCGAAAGCCTTGGCCTTGATCTCCTTGATCGCCATCGTCTCGGGCTGAATGTTCTTCCAGCGGAGGTTGGTCATTAGAATCTCCTGCCACTCGTTCGTGGTGCGCACGAAGAAGTCGCGTCTGGACTCGAAGGGCTGCGTCATTGTCAGTACAGGGTTAACCCAAGATGATATGCCGTCGAACTTACTCTTGGGTGCGGGAGGCCATCGTCCACGGTCGCCTCTGCCTCTGTATCGTCATCCTCGGTGGTGCTCGTCGGCGCAGTCGAAGACGAAGCCACTGTCGTCTCAGAGCCGGTAACGGAAGCCTCGTCGCCCTGCTTCTTCTTGCGCTTGCTCGGCGTGTTGTAGAGCTTCTTCCTGTCTTCCTCCTCCATTTCGTCCTCTTCATCATCCTCTTCGTCTTCGTCGTCATCTTCATCTTCGTCGTCGTCGTCGTCGTCATCCTCGTCCTCGGATTCCTGGAACAACGTTAGCGGCGTGATAATGCTTTCTGGTATGCTTAGACTTACGACCCAGTCATCAACGGGCCTGTTGAAGATTTCTTTGCAGCCATCCATCTTTCCAAGGTCAATCGCGTAGAGGTCATCGAATGTGAACTCACGATCCTTTGCCTCGAATGTGCCGCCATAGATGTACAAAACATCGTCTTGCACCGCCAACTGGGCGTTGAATCGCTGATGAGGCAGTTCCATCGTTACAGGCATGTCTCTCAGAGGCTTTGTGTCCTCTTCGGGCTCCTCATCTTTCTTCTCAAGCTCTACGTTGTCGGCATCTTCTAGGGACTTGCCCGTCTCCAGGGCAGCCAACTGGCGGAGGAGCTCATCCTCACGATCCTGGGCTCGCGCGCGACGACCGCCGCGCTGTTCGGCCTGGTTGGCCTTCTTCTGCTGGCGAGCCTTACGAAGAACTAGGGGGAAGAAGCGGTTTCGCTCAATGTTCCATGCGAAGAGCTCCCTGAAGAACTCGCTGTCCATGCCTTCCTCGCTGTCTTCCACGTCGTGCACACCTCCAAACAAGATGCCACGTCCTTTGTGCCATGCCATGGTTGCACCCGCACGCTTGGGAGTAGGCGCATTGGCGGGCTTCTTGCGTCGTTCCCAGCGAACGATGGGAGGCGCGTTTGGAGGTAATCCGTCGGCAGGTAGAGACATTCTAAGGAAAAAACAGTCATCGTGCACCATCGGCTTCAGGACGTTCTTCGATCCTTGAGATGAGCCTCTGGCCTGCTTATTGGCCGCCACCGTAGCCTTGACTCTAGAGTAACCTCCGTACAGGACAGCGCCTTGCTCGTGAGGCAGTAACGTGAAAGAAGACCTTGCGTCAGGCTTTAGCTGCGCAGGAGGCAGAGTCGGGCTGTACCACGTAAAGCTCTGGGTGTCAAAAATCCACAAATCGGCAAGGTACTTGGTCTGGTTGGAGGTGTCCTGGAAGCCACCAAATAAGATGATGTACTGCTTCCAATATGTCATACGGTGACCACTCCTTGCAGGGGGTGTCTTGCCCTTGCACTCAATCTTCGTCCACTCTCTCGTAGCGGGCTCCAACCGCCAAAAGTCTGAGTAGTGGTGAAAAGTTCCCTGCTTCGGCGACGAGAACTCTCCTCCAAACAGATACACATGGCTCGGATTGGACGCTCTTGTCCACGCATGTCCGGAACGTGGCAAAGGGGCGTTTGGGGATGTCACGCACCTCCACTCATCTCGGTCGATGTAGTAGATGTGCAGGTCGTTGAAGAAATGCGCCAAGGAACCGTTAAAGTACTCCCCGCCAAATAGCAGCAAGTTGTTGCGGTCACAAGGGGAAGGCATGATAGTGGAAGCGGAGCGGGCCTTGGGCGGTCCCTCGCACACGGTCTCGGTGACTTTGAGAAACTGCTCCTGCTGCTTCCGGTACTCCTCGAGCACTTGCTCAAGGTCGACATCCTCGGCATCACTGCCCTCGAGCTTTGCGATCTTGGTCTTGGCCTTTTTCTCACCCTTGTTGGCCTGCTTTTGCTTCTTTGCAGCCTACTCCATGTACGGTTAGGCAACTGGCGGTCGTGGGCAACGGATGCGGTGGTGGACGTACTAGCTTGGCCGCCTTCTCGTCGTTCTTCCCCTTCTTAGCTTTCGCCATGATGGAGGATCTTTAGAGGGGATTATCGACCGTGGAATGTGCTGGCGGATCAGGACAAGTGTTGACTTAGATTCGGTGACGTCGGCGGGGTGAATATTAGCATGAGAATGGTGGTGGGGTTCATGGCATTGGAAAATTTAGTCGAACGATGAGGGGCAATTCACATTGGCCAATACAGTTCTCACGCTCCCGCAATCACTGTGCAGTTCTCCCTACGGTCACTTGTAGAGACAGTGCGAAGTCACTGGTGCTGAGTCCTGCATTGCAACACCATTGCATCCGGACGCCAACCACGGGTTTGCGAACGGCACTTCAGCAAGCCTAGCCCAAAAACCTAGGAGGTCTGCTTGCACATTCGCCGAAGAGCCATTTCCTGGTCCCTGGTACCAGGCACGGTGACGACTCTGTAGGTTTCGGTGTCGCGTGCTGCCCTCGCCGCTCGAGCGATCCCATTAATGACGGCGCTTGCTTGGCACGGGCTGAAGGTTGGCAAGTTTGGCTGGTCAATTGCCTCAGCTCTAACACGATGGCTCGGACAACATCAGTACCTACCCAGCTGTTCACGTAAAAGGCCGCAAAGTTTCATTCTGAGGCACTTCTCGCCGACTTTTGGGATGACGGGGGAGTGCCAATCAGCCACGCCGGAGCTTTCTGAGAAGCAGAAGTGGAAGCGGAAAGCTTTGTTCTGAACTATCTAGCTAGGCAGGTCTCAGACCAACTGCTCCATGACGCTACTTTCAAGACAGTCTACTTCGATCGCTCTAGGGGGTTCTAGTGCAAGTGCAGAGTGGTTGGTTCGTATGCAGATAGGCGCTCAGCATCGTAGGGCTCGAGCTCGCAGTCGGACAACAGGTCATGCCACGGTTCCATGATACCGACATGATTGCAGGCCAACATCGTGTTGATGGTTCCTGATACCTAGCTGTTGATATAAGGAGCCTAAAGAAGTAAGTCAGATAATCACATGCAAAGTGGACGCTCAGAAAAGAAAGGATCAAGGTGACTAGGAATCTTTTCTTCCTATCAAAATTGTGCAGAACGTGCATAAAAGGGGCAGCTTCTGTGCTCAGGGGGGACAGCCGTAGACTGCAGCCGCCTGTCGGCATGTGCAGTCTCACGTCATCGTTATTCGCGACAGCTTCCGGGGGGGTGGGCCGCCAGCTGCCGCTTTTCCACGTCCCTCCACGTTCGTGTCTGCGCACCACCACACAACACCAGCCATCAGCCTGTCCTCGTTTCGCAACATCAGGCTACTACCACCAAAACAGCCTTTCCGTTCTCTTTGTACATTCCTCCGCCTGCCCTCTCATAGACTTCTGGACCCTGTGCGCCCAAAGTTTCCGATCATCGCTGCTCAAACCACCGCCATTGCTGAATCAAGCCTGAGGGCGTCCGCTAGCACAGGGGAAGCTCGCTCACCTTAGCTCACGCCCACGACGCACGCCCGTCCGAAGTCCGGCCCTGCCACTGTCCGACGCCGACGCAGCCATGTCTAACTTAGGGGACGGACCCAAGGTCGCTGTCATTCCAGGTAGGAGACACCCTACATAAACACCATCCTTCTCCGCACCTCTTTACATAGGCTTCCTTCAGATGTTGGTTTGGATCTTCGACATTGGAATCAGAGCCGCCATCAAGAGTACAATCCGCAATCATGCCTCGCAAGAAGAACACGGCCCGATCCAAGTCGCCATCCAAGGGGCAGTCTGTCAAGTCGTTTAGCAACCCTCAGCTAGCTTCGCAGTCAGTCGAATCGGGGAACGCCAAGATTAACATTGTCGCAGAAGCTCCAGAGCTTGGACCAACCCAGACCTCGACCAACGACATCCAGCGGCCTGCTACCGAGAGGCAGGAATCTAGCCATGAATACAGTGCCACTGTAAGTCAGAAGAAGTGCAGTCGCAGTTTACTGTCTGCTAACAGTCTCTCTAGGGCCCAGACGACACCTCGAAAACTCCGACTCGGGGTCATCGACAATCACCTTCCGCTGTGATGAGAAATGACAGCAAAGTGGATGACGAAAGCAATGGACATGCTGCGGATCCCGAGAAAAGCTATGGAAGTGAGGGAACTGCCGACGAGACTCTTGTCGATGGTTTCGAAGTCGACAGGTCTGATTCGACAAGCGTGAAGGCGATGAGCGACGACAGCTATCCGCGTATCGCCTCAGGAGCCCAAGGTCGCAGGTACAGCATGCACGGGCAAAAGGCGGGCGGCATCCGCTTCGCTCCCCTCCAAGTACCCTTCCAACGCCGCTTGCAGACGGCAGCTGTCTTGTTCCACGGTTTATCGATTCTCACATTCGTATCGATCTTCTTCTTCCTCGCAGCGCTTCCCTTTGCTTGGCCCCTACTGGTTCCGTACCTCATCCACCTCTCGCTGTCCGGCGTGGCCTCCAATGGCAACCTCACATACCGCTCAGAGTGGTTACGCTCGCTTCCCATGTGGAGGTTCTTCGCGGACTACTACCCGGCTGCGCTTCACAAGACACATGACCTGCCACCAACCCGGAAGTATATTTTCGGCTATCATCCTCACGGGATCATCTCCCACGGTGCCTTTGCTGCGTTTGCGACGAACGCTCTTGGATTTGCAGAGAAGTTTCCTGGCATCACCAATTCCCTGTTGACCCTTGACAGCAATTTTCGAATCCCATTCTACCGCGACTATATCCTGTTCATGGGCGTTCGATCTGTGTCTAAGGAGTCGATATGGAACACATTAAGCAAGGGTGGCATCAACGGAGAGGGAATGGGTCGGGCAGTGACCATCGTTGTCGGCGGTGCTAGAGAGTCCCTGGAAGCTCAACCAGGCACCCTCAGGTTGATTCTCAAGGGCCGCAAAGGCTTCATCAAGATGGCACTGCGAACTGGGGCTGACCTTGTGCCTGTTTTGGGCTTCGGCGAGAATGACCTCTACGACCAGCTTAGCCCGAAGTACCACCCCTGGGTACACAACTTTCAGATGTTTGTGCTCCGCGTCTTCAAGTTCACACTCCCGGCGCTTCACGGACGGGGTATCCTCAACTACGATGTGGGCATGATGCCTTACCGCAGGCCTTTGAACGTTGTTGTGGGCAAGCCTATCAAGGTCACGACGTCCCCTACAGCTCAACCGTCGCAGGAAGAAATCGATCGGTTGCACGGCCTGTACGTAGCCGAGTTGCAGACGATTTGGGACTCCTACAAAGACCAGTTTGCGCCCGACCGTAAGGCCGAGATCCAGTTCATTGCTTAGATGATCTTTTCAAGATGGGCAAGAATAACCCTTTTCCTTATGTATACAGCTTCAATTTCGGAAAGTCTTTTCCCCTTTGTCATCCTCAGGAAATCAATCGCAGGAGAATAATGGTTGGATTTCGGCGTCAAGAAGGTTAGGCGGAAAAAGGATGTCGAAGAGTTGACAGACACTGCATTAGTTAATAAACTCTCAATTGACAACCTGATGAAATACAATCCATTTCAGCCCGTATGAACGTCGTCAAACAATCCCGCTAGTAGTGCAGATCAAATTGGGTCTGATCGGAGAGAGCTCGCAAGGCCGGAGCAGAGGTAGGTGTTCAGCACGCACGGACACTGAAACTGCAACCCTCTAAGCTTAGATCTTGCTTTTAATCAAAGTCACCTGATCTCGCGCAAGGCAAGACGCGAATCTTGACGCGCCTATCCCTACGACTAGTTTTGCTTTTCTTTGTCTCTGGCTCTCGTTGCCCAGGTTGCACGTCAATTCACACTTTTTTGCAGGCTTACGATATTGCAACACGTTCTTTTCCTGCAATTTTTCCGGCCTGCGACGAATCAAAAAATGCCTCCCCGCACCTCTGCCCGCAGAAAGGCACAAGTTGTAGCTGAGACCAAGGTCGAAGAGACGGCGACGATAACCACCAAGACGAACGGGACCAAGGGCACGACCGTGGCGGCAACAAAATCCAAGACCACGACATCCAATAAACCTGTCTCGAAGCGTAAGGCGGCGTCGGACGACGAGCACGAGAGCTGCGGGAGTTGCGCCGAGAAGGAAGAAGAAGAGAAACCCGCCAAAAAGCGGAAGACTGCGCCCAAGGGCAAGGCGAAGAAGGAGGACGACATGCCGCTGGCGGACCGGACGGCGGTGTCTTCTCTCAAGAAGGCGATGTACATTGGTGCGCATGTGAGCGGTGCTGGCGGTATGTTGCTCGGCGATCCATGCAGAACGATTGGAACTAACGTTTGACGTCGCAGGCGTACAAAACTCTATCCAGAATGCCCTTAATATCGGCGCCAACGCCTTTGCACTGTTCCTGAAATCACAGCGGAAGTGGGTGAGCCCTCCGCTGGCAGCGGATGCGAAGGAGCAGTTCGTCTCCCTGGCAAAGGACAATGGATACGACGCCGCCGCCCACGTCCTCCCCCACGGCTCATATCTTGTCAACCTCGCTCAGGCGGACGCCGACAAAGCGAAACAGGCGTACACAAGTTTCATTGATGACCTCAAGCGGTGTGAGCAGCTGGGCATCAAGCTGTACAACTTCCACCCTGGTAATACGGGAGGCGCGTCGCGTGAGGAGGCGTGCGGGCGTATTGCGGCGCAGCTGAATAACGCACACAAGGCCACGAAGAAGGTCATCACAGTGTTGGAGAACATGGCGGGCGCGGGGAATGTCATTGGCACCAAGTTTGAGGACCTGAAGCAGATTATCGACAAGGTCGAGGACAAGGAACGGGTTGGTGTGTGCATTGACACCTGCCACGCCTTTGCGGCAGGTTACGACCTGAGGACGCCCGAGAAGTTCCATGAGACGATGAAGGAGTTCGATGAGGTCGTCGGCAACAAGTATCTCATGGCATTCCATCGTGAGCTTCGCCCACCCCTTTCCCCCGATTTGTGCGAGTATTCTGACGAGTCACAGTCAACGACAGCAAGGCCCCCTTTGCATCCCACCGCGACCTACATGCCAATATCGGCACAGGTTTCCTCGGCCTGCGCGCCTTCCACACGCTCGTCAATCACGAGCCCTTCCAGAACCTCCCCATGGTCCTCGAGACGCCCATCGACCGCAAGGACGCCAACGGCAAGACGGTCGAGGACAAGAAGGTGTGGGCGGACGAGATCAAACTGCTGGAACGGCTGATCGGCATGGATGCTGAAGGCAACGAGTTCAAGGATCTCGAGGAGGAGCTGCGAGGCAAGGGCGACGGCGAAAGAAGCAAGATTCAGGACCAGGTCGACCGCAAGGCGGAGAAGGATGCGAAGAAGGGAGCCAAGGGGGCGAAGAAGGGGGCGGCGGGGAAGGGGAAGAAGAAGGTTGAGACTGATGATGAGAGTGAGTAAAGTTGTGCATGGTGGGGTGTAATTGCTTGTAAACTTGTATTATACAGGGCCGGTGGACGCGTGTATGGGTACACAGAGTGCTCACGGCAGAGGACCGGGAACACAATCCAGTCTTCACGGGCAGTCTAATGACTGACGAGACACACCAAGTTGGTTTTTCGATATGAGAGAGCGAGACCTTTGGGACTAGGAACGCATCGGGGGCTGTTTCTTCCGTTTCTCGGCACGCGTCGCCTTGGGAGCCAAGCAGCCAAGCAGCTTAGCCCGCCCTGAGCCAACGGGGAGCCCCGTGGCTTGCGCCCGGCTTCCGTGGGCGGCAGAGGGCTTGCGATGACGATGTATATGCAACTAGTTCAACCGAGTGAGTCGGCGTTGCGTTCCCCCTTGGCCTTGGGCCCTCTCCATCCACACCAACGAGGACTTATAAAACTGGGGCAAAGGTCCTTCCTTGACTCGGAACATCCTCACGCGCGACATCCATTGCATGTCCCTAAGCCTCGTCTCTGCTTCGAATGGGCGTCCCCTTTGTCAGGACCAAAGACATCCCTTCCCCTTCCCATCCACGAAAAGAAAAAGAAGAGAGGGGGAAAGGTCTGGTATATGGAGGCTGGAAACCATCCCTCTCCAGACTCACGGCTCAGGCGAGCCGCCCAGATCAGCCTTCTGAGGTCCAGCCTCTCCGCGGCGGTCCACTGCTGGCTCGCCATCGGCCAAATTATCTACAGCCCTGCGCCCCTCAGCAACGATTTCGTCTTCTTCGGCGTGCTCCTTCTCTACCTCCAGCTCGTCATGTTGCTGGACGCCCTCGACACGACCGCCAGGCTGTGGCGACCGGGCCGGGGCAAGGCGCTGCTCAAGGCGGTGATTGTAGGCTTCAGCACCGCGTTGGCGTACGCCATTCTCGCGGCCGGGGGCTGTGCGCGCCAGGGCCAGTGGCTTTGGTGGGCGCTAGCCGGCGTCTTCGGCGGGGTCGGGGTCTGGCCCCCGGGTCCGGTAGCGGCTGGAGAGGACCGCGAAGACGGATGAGGCGGACCGGCTTTCTCGCGTTGGAGAGGGAGCGGATATACCCGTAGTATATGTGTCGACAGGCAAGGGAACACCAAATGAGTGTGATGTCCCTCCTTGGTCGACTTTCGGACTTCTAATTGATGCTCAGGTCACCCCGGCTTATACAGACTCCCCTCTGCCCTTTTTTTTATACACAAACGCACTGCTTGGCAAGCCTACCTTACATCCTGTTATGACAGAGCAGAAGTACTATAGTCTATACCAAATGTAGGGGCGGGAGAATATCTGTATTGCATTTGGTCATCCTTTTATAATGGCCGAAAGACAACTACTGGAACCAGCAAAAATGTAAATGCAGTTTCTTCGCTGAAGGAAACATACAATGAGAGTGGGGTAGGAATTATGAACAGGTACCCCAGTGTATCCCATTGAGTGCCAAGTGACCTCACATAATCCAAAAATGGGTCTATGTAAATAATTACCGACAGCTATTGGACAGTCAGCCTGGATTGCTGTACACTTATTGGCCTGAGGTTATGTGAGGTCACTCGGCGCTCAATGGGATAGCCTTTGATACATATTTGCGGACAGTTAGAACATTGTCTTCTAATTGCTCAAACAGGCCGAATAGCTATTGAAATCGTCGTACCTATGAATGGCCAAGCTAGCCACTTTTCAACACATCGCTATGCACAAATACCAAGACGCTACTGTGCACGGAATGGGCGCGAAGGCAAAAAAGCGGTAGACACATGTTCAAAAATCATAACGTCGATTTACCCGCAGACCATAACGCAAAGCAAAGAGTCGACTAAACGCGCAAGAGGTATATAATCCCTATCCCATGGAACGTTCCAAAGTGTCATTTCGTTGTGAACCCCAAACCCTTTTACAGCTCGTCATGGCCTTCCTCCTTGGCCTCCTTGGTCTTCTCTTCCTTGGCCTCAGTGGCAGCAGGGGCAGCCTGGCTCTCCTCGGCGCCCTCCTCCTTGATGGAGACCTCGGCCTTGTACTTGCCGTTCTCCTTGACGAATTCAATCAGGTCCTCAATGGAGCGGGAGCCGGAGTAGGTGACGGCGGCATCCTTGCCACCGGCGGGGTAGAGCTTGATGGTAGGGAAGCCCTGAATCTCATCGGGAACGTCGTTGGCCGTGGCATCAACCTTGGCGATGACAACCTTGTCCTTGTATTCGCTCTTGGCGTACAGCTCACCAAGCTCCTCGTACTTGGGGGCCAGAGCCTTGCAGTGACCGCACCAGGGGGCGTAGAACTCAATCAGGACGTCCTTCTTGTCGTCAAGGACAATCTGGTCGTAGTTCTTGGCGACAACGACAGCGACAGGGCCATCGTTGGTCTCAGGGATAGGCTCAGACTTGATGCTGGGCTCGATCTTGCCGGAGGAGAAGTCTTCAACGAACTTGGCAATATTGTCGTGGGTGATCTTCTTGTCCTGGTCAAAGGGGAACTTCTGGTTCTTAACCGTCTCCTGGATAGCGAAAGAAGGGAACTTGTCGGAGGCGAGGTTGAGGTTGCCGGCGTGGGCACCGAACGCATTGGCGTCGATGGTAGCGAAGTTGATCTTACCACGGTACTTCTCGGCGATGGGCTTCAGGGCGCTGCCAAGCTCCTCACGCTCCTCAGGGGTCTCGGCGAAGATGTAGGCAAGAGGGATGCCGGCGGACATGTAGCCAGAGTAAGTCTCAGGGCCAACCTCACCGATCAGGGGAGTAGCGGCGGTCTGGGCGAAGCTCTCAATAGCCTCGGCGTCGAACTTCTCAGTAAAGGTAGCCTTGCCCTCGTCGAAAGACTTGTAAAGGACAATGGCAGGGGCCTTGACGCCCTCAGCCTCGGCAACAGCGGCATCGTTGACGCCACCAAAGAGGTAGGTGTCGCGCAGCTTCTCGGCAACCTTGCTGAAGGTCTCGTTGGAGGCCTTGTCGGAAGCGTCGATGTAGGCGACGAGGACGACCTTGTCGGCTGTCTTGAACTCCTCAAGGGTGTCCTTGGAGAGGATGGAGACGGCAGGCAGGGACTGCTTCACCATGTAGGAGGTGATGGCAGCAGCCTTGCGCTGACCGGAGTATGGGGAAATGTTATCAGCGCCACGGAAGACCTTGAGGGTGGGGTAACCCTCAACGCCATACTCCTGGCAGAGGTCGGCCTCCTCAGTACAGTCGACCTTGACGAGCTTGATGTTCTTCTCCTTGAGGGAGGTGGCGGCCTCCTCGTACTCGGGGGCAAGGGCCTTGCAGTGACCGCACCAGGGAGCGAAGACTAGACGGGAGGGGTCAGAGTTGGTCCATGGGAGCAATAGGTAAATAGGTGCCGTAGGAAACTCACATTCGGCGAGGACGAGGTCGTTGGCCTTGATGAAGTCATTGAAGGTATCCTTCTTCAACTGGGTGACATCAGAGGCGGAAACCGCGGCAGCAGCGGCCAAGAGGCCAAGGGCAACACGCTTGCAGAACATTTTGACCTTGAAAGAGGAGCGTTAGAGTTTGGATACTGTATGGGTTGCGATTGTGGAAATGATAGCTTGGGGGGGCAAAGGAGGGAAGGCGAGGGAAGCAACCAGAGTAGGTCGACCAGCACGGCAGAGGATAACTGTCATCTTTGATCTGGCTACGGTGGCTGATGTTCGCTCCTGTTGTGTTGGGAGGATGGAGCTTTGGTGGGGAGACGACTACTGTGCTTACCTTTCTTTGACCTGAAGAATCAACAATGAAGAAAGAAAGAGAAGTCACTCGTGGAGAAGGCAATGCTGTCAAATCGAACTTTGGCCCACGGTAGATGGGAGAGGATTTGGTCTTAAGTAGTGGGCGCCAGAGGTTCTGGAGAAAGATTTCGGATTTCTTAGGGGCAATTGAGAACAGGTGTCCCTTTTCCCAGGAACCGCCCCGTCAAACTATGCATTCACTAAAGCGGCTGCAGTGTTTGTAGTGGGTGAATGGACTGAGGGGCGTCGCTTCTTTTGGGGGCATGTACCCAGATGTCTCATCGCTGACGATTCCTGCCGAGGGGTACATGATCAAACGTCTCAGTACTTACCCCAATCCACCGGCGGGCCCGTGCCTTGCTCATATGAGGGGCAAACTAGGCCACACCCCTCCCTTTCAGGCACTCCCTACCGTTTGGCCGCATTCGCATCAACATATACGGTGAATTGATAATCAAGGTCAAGCCAGGCTGACGAGCGGTTTAGCAAATGAAGCTAAGCTAGTTACCAATTTTGCTTACAGAGGAAGGTAAGCCTGACGTGTTATTCATTATTCAACTCACCTCCTAGGTAGTCTATCTGGCTCAAGACAACGATGTACGAAATATCCGTATAGTGTCTGTATATAGCAATACGACCCGCAATTCTCACCTCTTGTCAGCGGCCAAGCCGACGGACACAGGCATCACCGCTCGAACGCAATACCCGATACACCCCCTTCTTACGCATTCCGCTCAACGCCTGAGCGGTCTAAGACAGACTTTCATTGATTGACAGGACGTGCTTGGTAATGGCAATTGACACGGCACAGGCGCGGCAAAGCGCGGGCTCAGGTCCCACCCAAACCTTCCATTCCAGCTTCTCCCAGTTCAGCCCGGACCAACGCAGTGCGCACCAGGCTTGGGTTGGTTGTCAACCCCGGAATGTAGGTGTGTGTGTGTGTGTGTGTGTGTGTGTGGCGGTGGTCTCATTTCCTTCCCTTTGTATCACCTCTCTCCTGCCCTCCGTACTCTATGATGCCGCCCAAAGGGTCTTTACGCGCAGGATTACAGATGCAGATGCTACCTACCTAGGTACTCCGTAGTGACAGTTGACACGTAGTGTAAAGAGATAGCCAACAATGCGGTTCCATCGTTTCATGGGTGGCAAGGGTTCCCAGAATTTCAGAGGACTCCTTTCCACGTTGTAAGCCAGATAGGCCGGAAGCTCTGCAACTTTGATTGTCTTGTTCCTGCTGTGACCACAAGGTGTATCATATTTCGCCTTAGTATCCGTACTAGCCAAGGATCCCTTTTTCTCCACTAGCCGCCAGGCCCTGCCGGCCACCCGCATGACAAAAAAGATGGCACACCTAAACACTCTATGCACTGTTATAAACAGCACAACACTAAATATAAATACATAGATATACATATATAAAATAGTCAGAATTAATATCGGTATGTTCTACCTACTATCAAATATATTTTTCCTATATCCTAACTGCGTCTTGTGGCTGTGTTAGTATAAGAAAAAACACTTGTTAATAGTCTTGGGGTAGATGTGGTGTGAGAAAGTACTTTAGGTGTGCCATCTTTCCTGTCATGCGGGTGCCGGCTCAAAGGCCCATCGGCAATGCTACCGTTGAGGCTGATCACTAACCAGATATGGCCACCCTCGGCAGCTTCTCATTCGGCGCTTCCCTTCCAGCTCGATGCATAAGTAGAGGTAGCTCACTACGAGCTTCAGCTACCTATTATACCATCCCACCTTACTACTTAGTAGTGTACGGATACGTGTACACTTCTATGTATGTATGTATGTGGATACCGTGGTCAAATCAAGAGTCTAACATTCACCATCCAGTTCATCTGCCTGGTCCGGTCTGGCCTGGCTATACACTGGAAAGACAGAGTCGCCGATAGTCTTTACCATAAACCCCATCTTCACTTATGGGGTTTTGCTCTATTGGAACTTTGAGAATAGTCCGGAAGGCTACCCAAAAATGGATCGTTTCCATCATGCCAGATACTCATCCTGAACAGGACAGACCTAGCCGAAAGAATCCTAGGTCTCCGGCCATCAAACCACACATGAGATTTGCCTCCAAACGTGTAACTAGGTACCTAGTTTACGAATACATGGCATTCTGCAGCTGCCTGGCCTGGTGGACCCGTGTCCCGAACAGCGCAGCGGCTGACATGCTCCGTGTTGCCCCAGATCCTCCTCCCCTGCCACCGTTGTTCCCTCAGACCCGAATAGTCCTGCGTATGTGGGGCGAAGTAGAGTGTAAATGACCGGATAAGACATGGTTTGGCTCATACTGACAAGGCTTATCGCATCACTGGATCCTTCAATACAATCGCTACGTATGAGGACAGATCTTCCATTCCCTCTGCAAAGTCAGTCAGCCATACCGTACGTTTGGCTCCGGTGACTACTTTAAGTCGATTCGATACCTCATAAGCAAGCGCCTACCCAACAAGACTCGAATGGTTATGTCAACTTGTTTTGCAGGGCGTACAATAGTGGAAGGGCTCGGCAGTCACTGAGCGCAGGAGCAATACCGCATCGTCCATCGTGTGTCATGCCAAGAACGAGAACGCCAGTTGAGCATTGGTAGAATGCAACCTCTGATTGAGTGGTATTTGTTGCCTTGACATGCCCCGTCATCAGACATCTATCTGGGAAGGAGGACCGGAAAGCTGACAGGTCATGACTTCCCATGATGTTCCAGGTACTTTGGTTCCTGTTGTCCGGGGCTAGTCATCTCTTGCCTTGGGGCAAAAACTTCAAGGAAGTCACCTGTGCTGGATAGATCATTGTGCTTTCCCATCATGCACTGGTTGATGCCAGCCAACTTCTGCTGCTCTTCGAGTCCCCCAACTTCGGCCATGTTCGCCCGAAACAACATCCGTCACGCAAAGGCATGCATGCCATGACAGCTTGTCGGCCCCAAAATAGCTTCATGTCGAGTGTTTTTGGCGCATCCTGCTTTGCTCGCTCTTGTTCTTCTGTTGTCTATTAGTTATACTTGATATTACCATCTCGCCTCGCCCAATCCATCGCCAAATCTTCGTTTCAAATGGAGGGCGCTCACGTTCAGCGTCGTTCTGTCAGTCATGGATCACTTCGCAGCAGCTACAAGAATCAGGCTCGAATGCATGTTTTGCATAGCTTGCCGCATCGTCCCCCCCTGAAGAGTGTTAATGAGAACGCAAGTCTGCTTTCTTCGCCAGGTCCGCTCGAAAGCATGCTCAAGACTACTACCGAGACGGGCGACATAGGCATTTTCAGCATCAAACCAGTCGCGCCTGCCACCACGATCCATCACTACGCAAGATCAAGATCGGGCCTTGATGCTGGCTCTATATTTGGGATGGGTACCCGAACAAGTGATGGAACCACGTTCAGAGCGGGACGCAGACGGCGAGGCTCTGATCGTGACACCAACTCTGAGATCATCTCAATGTACGGGTCTGAAGACCCAACATCTTCCCTTTCGAGCTCGCTGTCACCAAGAATCGACGGCGCGTGCCAGCGCTCCTACTCTTTGACTACTTGTGGCTCTCGTCACCAGTCCAGCCAGAAATCTTCTGGTACTATGCAGAGCCGGTCGAGCAGCGGCATTCTGCAACGCCCTCGTTCCCCGTTCCCCTATCCAACTCGACTGAAACGCCTTGGGATGCGGCCATCTTCGCCTGCCCTCACGGAGAATGGACTTGTTGACTACAGTAGGATGGTCGAAATAGATCGAATCTCATATGTAAGTACTATCCGATCTATGCCCTGATATATAAAAAGATTGACGTCTATTGCAAGAGAACTGTGCATGGCTCGTACAAGCCAACCTTTCCACAACCGCAGCGACTTGCCCCACCTCTTGCCTTCAGCCCTAATGGTAACCAGTCGATGCTGCCTTTGCCGTATCCTAGATCTCTTGCCTCGCCCACCGGATCTATTGCTCGAGGCCGTGGTTATAGCTACTGGAGCAATGGATCCCTAAACAGAGAACGTCGACCTTCTGCAGACCAAAGTGTGAGATCTTCAAGCCTCACGTCAGTCATTGAGATGTACTGCAGACTACCCTCAGGCTCAGAACCGAACCTTCAACGCACAGTTCGTCCGGCTGGGTCATTTTATTACGACTATACCGAGGGTTTCGAAAACTCGTTTTCTCAAGCTGATTGCTTGGAACCTAGAGCAGTATCTCCGTTGGCTCCAATACCACAGCGAGCCTCGAGCCTTGTCAAAGCTTTGGTACTTCGAGACGAGAAAAAGGCCCATCTTGATGCAGTGATGGACATATCCGTCAAAGACTCAAGCGACTCTTCTGGAGATTACGGTCAACTTCCAGGATCAAAATATGTCAACGACATTGACACACTGCCCTCTCAGCGAATGAACTGCAAGACTGCACCCCCAACACTTGAGCCTTTCACTTTTGAGGTTGACGGGACCTCGGCTTCTCGCCCCGCAGACTTTGGTATCGCCCCAGTCTTGGCCGAGGCACTCTCATCTTGCGTTGAGGCCGAGATGGTACAACCATCTCTTACAGTGCAAGAAGTTTCAACTTACATGCACTGCAAGACAGTCGACGCTGGAGCACCGGCGGACAAAGAACAGCCAAAACCCAAAATGGAGGTCCTAAAAGCCAGAACTGACCAGCCCCCTCTAAGCAAGGTTACAGATCGACAATCAAACAACGGTAGTCTAGGACAACCAGAGCTTCTGGAAGACACTCTTCCACGCCACGATGAAATAATGAAGGTTGGAGGTAACTTGACGGCCAAGGAGCATTCATCACGAACGGCGTCATCTCGCAGCGGTCTCGCTGCAGTGCTGCGATCGAGTTTGAGACATTCCGTTGACCCTGGGCTTTCTGACCTAGCTGCTCTGGTTTCGTCCTTTGAGCATATCGCTAAACCGCCTTTCATTAAAAAGGATAAACAGATTTCTGGGGTACCCGAGACCGCCGATCAGGCTAACTTACAACGTCCACGACAGTCAGGAGTTGATCCTTTGGCAGTTGATTTCGCCACTGACGACGGAGCAATTGCCAATGCCGAAAAGCATCCAGTATCTGGGCCAAAGAAATCTTTTCACAAAGGCCACAGAAGGAATAGAGCACTCGCCAATATCAGAACGGCAAGTCTTCAGGCTCGGAGGACTGCGTCAGTCAGCAGCGTAGGGTTGCCTCTTCCCGCCACTGGGTTTGCTTATGCAACTGCTGCGTTGAGAGTGAGTACTAGCAACCCGTATTTGATGAAGGCATTGCCTGTACTGCCCAATAACACACTCACACCGGCTCAAGAACTGTCGAAGGGGTCCGCAGAAGATTTGGGGTTCCCGGTCAAATTTTCGCCTTTCCAGCTCGAATTGCTTGCAACTCCTCGATCAAGTCCTACGATCACTGCACAGAAAAATGTGGAAGATCATGAGTCTTTCAGAGCCAGTATTGAGCTGGAAGTGGCCCCAGCCGATAGTGCACAAGCCTTTACAAAGTGCCCATCAACGGTGGGGGGGATGGCACAGGTGGAAGACGTGGCAGGCCAGTCACACGAGAAATCAACGGGTCAAAGTCAAGGTCTTAATGGGGAGTTGAGCCCAACGAAGCGGCGACTTCGCCTCAGAGCAACCCGCCCTGGGGCCAAACCGGAGACTGCGTTCTTCCATGAGATCGACAACGGCACGGTGAGAAGGTATTCTAGGCTTGAGAAAAGCACACTTATGGAATTGCCGAGCCTAGGGGCGGGGGATTTGCTTACCCCAGTACGATGTGGGAGACGTCAAAGCAGCGCAGTTCATCGGAGACGAGGCAGACAGATCGCTTCAAGTCTGCCAGACGGACGACAATGTGATGGTGTTACACATCTAGCCCGTCGTCCACCTACAGGAAGGGTATCCAGAGACAAATACCTTCACGAAAGCGACATACCTCTGGCGCACCCTGTCGACGCGAACCTTGTAAGGCACAGTACCTCGACTTATGGGTTTGATCTGAGTGATTCGCGAAGCTTCCGTTCAGAACATACTTTCATTCGCCCGCGAATTCTCAGGAAGAAGCTGTCTAACTTGAAGATCCGCCTCACCAAATCACGCTTGAACCTTCGAGATCATGCGGGCAGAAACATTGAGCGGCGACCCCGGCAAATAATGACTGTCGGCTCGGGCAATTCCGATGACACAGTTCTCCGTGACCATCGGCCTACCGTTCCGCCCAATCAGTCGAAACGGATGGGTAGGAAGATGAGGTTATGGTTCCGACGAGCCGTTCGTATTTGTGTCAAGGGCCGGCAGGGCGAGAGCAAACCCGTTTCCTAGATTTCGGGAAACTTTGATCATACGGTCATGTTCACAGTTATTGGGTGTTTTCCTTGCTTGGCTCTCAAGTACTCGCGTTTCTTGAAAATGGGCTTGTTGCTAGGCTTTTGGAGGGGTAGAAAGGTCGGCATCGTTTAAGTCGAGTCTAGCTATGTTGTCCATTCGGGTGGGATGTAATGACTAAGGGGTGACTTGTTGAGTACGAAGAAAGAAGGGGCCACAAAGTGGCTTGTCAGTAGCGAGGACATACGATAGACTGTGGTATCAATAGGACGCGATCCAAGAAAAGACTTTACGCTGTACCTGGGACACAGGACGCCAACGAAAAGAGGCTTGCATTGTTTTCACCTTTGTAGATTTGTTGACGGCCCGTTTTGAATGTGCATGACGGCAGGGCTGCATGCCCACGAAGGTTCTCCTTCATCCACGCCATGAAAGCCTAGCATTGAGACTGCTTTTCCTCAAAAACTAGCCGGATTTTCCTATGATCTTGTTCTCACCAGGGTTTCTTCTCTTGATTTGCCTCTTGGTGCGAAAGTTATTGCCCTTTCCTTACATTCGTTATATTTTCAAACAACGTTCGTTCAACCAACACTCGCTCCAAACGTACTCGGGACCTCATTCCAACATTCGTTTTAAATACTCAGAGAAGAATCAATTGTTTTTCTTTTGTTTACGGCGACCTCCATCACAACCATCATACAGCGTCGGAAGCCCATCTGTTCTCCCCTTCCCTTTCCATTTTTCGTGCGAAATGATTGATGATTTCAGCTCGTACGACATGAGCGACATCTTTTCCCCTCTGGAAGGGCTCCCGTCCATCATCCGGCTCTCGTCCTTCTTCGGAGACGCGCCGTCCTTCTTCCTGCTGACGGGGACGACGGACGGCAGCAAGGGAAAGCCGGGGGCGATGGAAAAAGGCGACGAGAGCCCGAGGGGGCGCAAGGACAGCGTCATGATGGGGGTGTACGGATCGGGATCCGGGTCGTCGGCGTCGGCGTCGGCTTCGGCGTCGGCGTCTTCGGTGGCGTCGTGCAAGAAGCCTGCGGTGACGGTCCGGAAGCGGGTCCTTGGCGTCGACGAGAAGGGAGAGAGCAGCTGCTCTGCGAAAGGAGTCCTCAGCCCTTGTGACGGCAGCAGGGACGACAAGCACAAGATCAAGGACGAAGATGGCGACGAGGTCACAAGGGAGAAGACCCCGGGCTCTGCAGTACCCCGACGCAGCCGCTTCGTCGAGGACCTCGAAGGCCTGCGGGCCGAGGCGGTGGGCAGGACACCCGCCGAGGTGTGCCAGCAGATCTGCCTGCCCGAAGCGGCGGGAATGGCTGCCAAAGGCGCCGGGTCGGTCAAGCTACATTTTCCACCCGCCGTCGCTATCCCCGTCCCGCCGCCGAAGAAGGAGCTGCCGCGGCCGGCTCTCAAAGAAGGCCGTCCACCCCTGTCCACGACATCGTCTCCCGGGCGGTTGTGCCACCACGACGGCGCATGTGTACGGAAGAAGGGGCGGCGCAGGAGGAAATTTGCCCAGGCCGTCGTGCGGCTGGCCACGAAGCCGGCCCGGTGGCGCAGGGAGGACAAGGGGAAGAGGCGGGCCGCGTGCGAGGTCTGCGGCGACGATGCGCCGCCGGACCTGCGGAGCGGCTGGGAGCAGGGGCAGGACGGGGTCGCCCCGGGGTCCGACGGCGATTCGGGCGCCGCGGACGAGGTCGCCGAGTTGCTGAGCCTACTGTACGACAAGGACGAGACCAAGAGCAGCCGGCGGTGTAGTGGCTGCGGCCAGAAGGTCGGCGAGGAGCTGATGTGGGAGGGTGACGAGGACGCTCGGATGAAGATGAGCGACGGGACCACACTCGGCTTGAAGGAGGAGGCGGCGAACCAGGACTCTAAAGATGTTGCAGCTAGTCTCATGGAGATGCCGGAGGCGTGGTGGACGAGACAGTTCGGCTGTAACGCTCATCTGTATTGATACCCAAGCTTTGTGGGGGAGGAATCCTAGTGGATGTCACTAAGCAACAGCTTCCCTTAATTTCTAATAACTAATTCGGGTGATTCAGGGATGAGATGGTGTTCTCTCAGCACAGCAGGGGAAAAAAAAGCGGATGGTTCGTTATTCAATCAGAAGACGCCCCCGCCGATAATGAAGATTCGTTCCACTTCGCGTCTGGCCCATTGTATGACCTTGTTAGCCCCTTGGGTCAGCACTGGACGGCTCACGTTGGGGCCGGCGACGCAGTAGAATTCGAAAACGGGAGTGATCCAGGCCAGGGCGGTCGCGTCTTCGGCGACGGAGTGCAGGACGCGCATGTGCGAGTGCTTCGCGTGGACGGCGGCGTGCAGTTGGTGGTAGAGGCCCATGAGACGACGGCGGGCCATAAGGGAGGAGAAGACAGGGTCCAGGGTGGACATGCTGAACTGGACGTTGGCACGGGATTTGTATAGAAAGTGGGATATCTGGCCGCCGGGGGCAATATCTGTCGTCCTAGGCCTGCCTGCGCGTGCGGCGGCCTGAATTGTTGCGAGATGGCCAGACTTCGCCAGAGAAGCGGCGACGGCGTCCCGCATTTGTTTAAGCTCAAAGAAGGACTCCTTGTCTGGGCTGATGAGGATGATGGCCAGCTCCTCGTCCGTGTTGGCTGGCGAGTCCTGTTCCGTGGCTTGTCCGCCGTCCACGCCGTCAAAGAAACTGACGTACATGTACAGATAGCCGCGGTTGTTGAAAGCAGGCAGGCACAACGGGATCCAGTTCTCGCCGCCACCCGCTCTGATGCCACTGGATTCGAACAACATGTTGAAGATAAGTTGTAGGTCACTAGGATGAAGGGAATGGCGGCGCGGGCGAATGACGCTGACCAGCTTGCCTCCAGCCACAATGAGACCGTAGAGGAGCTTGTCTGTCCGCTGCTTGAGGAAGGCATTATTGATGGCATACCTCTGGGACTTGCGCAACTTGAGGCATTCCAGAGCCCCGAGAAGTGCCGACGGGGAGCCCTTCGTGAAATTGTCAGCGAGAGACGAGATGAGAGGCTCGGTGCCCTCGAGCGGTTTTCGAAGGTCGCTAGATGGGCGATGGACGAAGATGTTCTTCAGAGTTGGTAGTGTAAGCGTCGACAGGATCTGCATATATAAAGCCTCCAGTTGCGCCCTGAGCTGCGAGTCGCTCTCCCCGAGCCGGCTGATAGCCACAAAGTATAAAGGCCCTTGTGTCGCGATAACGAATCTCGTGTTCCCTGCCGTGAAGCCCGAAAGTGAATTCTTTGCCCCTTCGTAGAAAGATATGAGAGTCTGGACGACGCCCATATAAGAGTTGATCAGCCCCAAGTCTCCATGGCGACTATAAATAGGCTTGCCGGCAGACGACAATATCATGTAATGCTTCAACTTTGCTTTCCACATGGCGACTCGTTCCTCATCCTTGACGCTCTCATCGGACTCGTCCGGCAGATCCTCGAACTCATGCGCGAAGTTGGCTAGACTGCGAGTCGTATTGTCCATCCTCAGAGTCTCGAACGGTGGAACCGTCGCCGATTGTGACCTAAGAAGGTTCCATGCGGGACTTCTCTTGTTGAACTCGCCCATCAGCAGGCTGGCAATATCATTAGGAGGCCGCAGGGTGGGCGAAAAGCTGGCGATGCTCATGGAGTCTTCCCCTTCCGCCAGCGTCCTTATCGGCGTCGCGTGGCCGCTTTTAGAGGACTGGGCGGGTGTGGACACGGCTCTATTGCCCGAAATCGAGAAGGTGCCGCGAGAGCCATCTGGGAAGGACAGTGTCTGGATGTCGAGAGGGGTGACGGCGGTGGTGGCAGCGGCCATGGCCATTCTTGCATCTATCGATGCATTCGAATCGATAGAGGGTCGTGGAGGCAGAGGCGGAGGCTGCTCTTGGCCGGGGCTATGTTCGCGGTCCTCACCCATGATTGCGGCAGAGCACGCGGGACCATCTCAACTAGGCAATACGGGAGACGTCGGAGTCGCGTAGCGGTCGCGGACTTGGATGTGCCTGACTTTGTGTTCGGCTTTGGGTATCAATGGCCCAAGTTTCAAGGTGCTATGGCAGGCATGCGGGGCCTGACCCAAGTTGTACGAAGGCTGAAGAAAAGAGTAAGGATATGCTGAGGGATAGAGAGGATGAATGGGGAAAGAGAAGATCGTCCCAAGTAGCGTAGGTAGGTACCTACTCGGCCTGCTGATGATGCACAGGAGGGGCGCCTAGACTTAGCGGTGCGGCAGCCCTCACTACCTAGTGGGAACGGTCCGCTAATCAAAGCTAAGGCCCACTCATGTTCAGACCAGCACCGGTCCAAATACTCTGGAGGCAGGGAGCCAGTAACATGGGATTCTAACAATCCCATGGCCTCGAAAGCCTCCTTCTCAGAGGAAAACCCGCCGAATACACAAATTGCCTGTACCTTCAATAAAATCGCCGAGGCGCTGGCTCGGAAAGGTGTGAAGCATCATGACAAGAAGGGCAGAGAGAACCGTTGGATGGATGAGAGCCTCCGAAATCGCATCTAACCCATCGTATTTTTACAAAGAGTGCACGCTAAACTGCAAACCCACGTGCAAGCCAATCTGCTCTGACTGCAACTTCAAAAGGTATTTGATAAATTAGATTATGTCTCGTTACAAGCCGCAAAGGTGGGGGTTTTTCCAACAGCTTCCTAACTGTAAGGTACAGAGTCCACAATTTTTAGGTACCGTATAAATCGATGCTTGATGACGTTGTTGGTTTACTATCGCAGCACTGATACGGCCAGCCTCGTCAGGCGGGAACGGTCGCTAAATTAGTCTGACCAATGGGAAGCTTGCGAGCTCCCAGGATGCCCCCCCACTGTACACCTGTCGTCTGGAAGGAGACATGGTAGCCTTTCGAGCTCATCACATTCTAAACCCTGTCCACGACACTCGTTGCGAAGACAGCACTTTATGCAAGCGACTGAATCACCAAGGGTCAGGCAGCAATGAGCCCGCGATACCTTCGTTACGATCACACAAGAACAGTCTGATGTTCTCGCTCGTTCTACCAACACCCACTCTCAGCAATCATGGCCCTTGAGCCTGGCTCTGGCCGACGGTCCGTCTCCCCCGAGAGCTCAGGCCGTGACTCCCCTCTCCCGCGTCAATGGAGGAACCAACTCGGCGCCGGTAAGTCTCTACGCTGACACGTATACCAATCCGCCAGATATTAACATGGGAAACAGAAGAGGCGCCGATCAAGGACAAGCACTACCGTAAATACGCATCCGGCATTGAGCGAGCCCTTTCACTATTCGAGACGGCCTTGCAGGAATGGGCAGACTACATCTCCTTTTTGAACCGCCTCCTGAAGGTTGGATACCCTCAATTGAATTCTGTATGGTATAGCAAAATGGGACACTGACCACAGTCACAAGGCACTTCAAGCTCGACACCCCTCCACCACCACCATCCCTTCAAAAGCCATCGTCGCAAAGCGCCTATCACAATGTCTCAATCCCTCCCTGCCGTCAGGTGTGCACCAAAAGGCACTCGAGGTCTACAGCTACATATTCGCGATGATAGGCACTGATGGCCTTTCCAAGGACCTGCCCCTATACCTTCCGGGCCTGGCCTCGACTCTCTCATTCGCCTCCCTCTCCGTCCGATCCCCTTTTCTCGATCTACTAGAACACCACTTCCTCGATTTGGATCCCCGATCGCTCCGACCGGCCATGAAATCCGTTGTCCTGGCTCTCTTGCCCGGTCTTGAGGACGAAACGAGCGAAGACTTCGATCGAACACTGCGGTTGATGGACAGCTTCAAGGCCGCAATTCGTCCAGCGGGTAGCCAAGAACTAGATGGTCCGCATTCGGTCGGGGACGACTTTTTTTGGCAATGCTTCTTCTTGGCCTCTATCACGGGATCGAGTCGCAGGGCTGGAGCCTTAGCCTACATGGTGAGAAACCTACCCAAGTTAGGCGAGCCGGTTGTCCATGGAAAATCCGCCAAGAATGGCGTCCAAGACGATGAGCAATCTGCACCGCTTGCGAAGATGGTTACTTCACCCGAGCCAGGGCTACTTCTACGCTCGTTTGCTGCCGGCCTTGCGGACGAACAGCTGTTGATTCAACGCGGCTTCCTAGACCTTTTGGTCACTCATCTTCCTCTGCACTCGAAAGTTTTGCAAACGAATGTCAAACCGGGTGATTTGGAACTCCTTCTCCGTGCGGCAGTTGGTGTCGTCATTCGGAGGGATATGAGTCTCAACAGGCGGCTTTGGGCATGGTTCCTCGGCCCGGACCCCGCGCCGGGAGAAAGCGAGAGTGGCTTCGACTCACCCTCTTCAGCAGATCAACATAATTCATATTTTGCATCCAAGACCAGCTATTTTGAGGATCATGGGCTTCGGCCTCTAACCCGAGCCCTCCTGGGCATGATCAATGTTGACCGGGGATCGAGCCCCGGAGAGAGGGCCAGACCTTATAGAATCTGCCTGTCATTAATGGATCGATGGGAGATTGGCGGACTTGTTGTCCCCGAAGTATTCCTCCCAATCGTCAATAGTGTTCGGCACTATAGAGACCAAGCGCCCAGCAAAGCCGATTTCAACGAGGTGTTCCGCAGTGCAAGTGTATTCTTTGACGGCGTTGAGAGTGGTCTGATCTACGGCGAGATCGTCGGTCTGCTAGCACAAGCTATAGGCCCAGGAACCTTGGCTGATAACGAGCGTCTCGACAAACTCGTTTTGGTTAACTTCATCTTGGCCAACTTCAACGTTCGCGAGGAAGAGATGATTACTATCCATGCACCACTTGCCGCTTTATCTATTCTCTGCATGCTCGAAGACATAAGGGAGAAGCAGGAAGCGGGCCCTGCACAGGAGAGCTCGCATAAAATCGCTGAGGAGGCATTGCGCATCACTTTGACCGTCTTAGACCTCATTCCGGACCGAGCATTCCCCTCAGCGGCTGCCAACAACCCCAAAAGAACGATGGAGACCGGTGTCTTGGCATCATTGCCTGCAGTCGAACTCCTGAAACGGATTAAGGCATTTTACGTCGATGAACAAGGCAATCTTGATGCAGTTCATGTTCCCCTTTCTCCCATCGAGGTTGGAGAGCTTCTGTTGCAGAAAACAGGCCAGCTTATCTGCGAAGGTCTCAAGAACCCTGAGTCAGGGTCAGATCTGGGAGCCAAGGGAAGGGTTCTAACCACCCTGTTGCTCAAAGTGCCGACGACCTATCAACTGGATACGGCGTACCTTTTGTCCTGCCTTCATGAACGCTTGCGGCACTCTGACAGATTGCCGTTTACCTCTTTTAACTCCATTCTCTATCTCTCCGCTCACCTCTACTCTGCAGAGAGGATAGAGCTGCCGGACCTTACTGAACTCGTCAATCCTCTTGTTCGGCAGGCCTGGGAGTTCTTGTCTGCTTCTGAGCCAAAATACCACGTTGAAACAGTCAGATCATTGTGGCAGCTTCAGGCTGCCCTTACTTCACAGAACCGTGATATAGAAGCTGCGCTTGCCAGCCTGATCATTGAAAATGATGTCCAAGGATCATTCGCATCACGCCCAGCTGATGCTGGTCGCCGCTTCAGCGTGCTGTGGTCCCATACGCTACAAGATTCTAACGCCGAAAGACGAGGCTCCAAGACGCCCATGACTGAAATGCCCCCTCAGGCTCGATTGGCAGGTTCGGAAAACTACCACGTCATGTTGGAGCGGCCTCTCTTCCTCATGCTAGATGCTCTCTTGGACGAGCGAACCCAGTTGTTCATGACTGTTAAGGGATGGTTAAACAGCTTGGTAGGCATTGACAAGTAAGTCGAGCTGCACCCTACTATGAGCCAAGGTGCTAACTAGAACCAGATTGTTTCTGCTCTTCGTGCGGAAGTTTTCTGCTTTAGGGTTTCTTAGATCAAGTCGCGAGATTGGCTCAGCCGCCACTTCGGCCAGTTCAACTACCTTTACCGCAGACGACGACTTAGATCTTTGCCTCTACTACCTGAGAACATTGTCCAATGTTTTCCGTTGGGCCCCGGATATCATATGGGCTGTGTTGGCATCGACGAGTCTTACAGTCGGTAGCGAGCATGCAGAGATCGCGCAGATGAGTAAGTGACAATGCTACTTTTGAGAACCCAGTTCTGACCGTCACAAGCTGGCCAAGAAGGCGACATCACTATGCAAGAGGTATTTGTTCACGTCTGTTTGAGATGTATCGCCGGAAACAACGAGCCTGCGGATGAGCACATTCGCGTTCGGGCCACGCAACTTCATCGCTACGCCCTCACCGTCATGCATCAGATCCTTTTGAACCCTTACGCCGAACCCCTTGCCCGTTTGCACCTTGAGAACGTTCTTATCGAGCGTCTTCTCCAGTCTCTCAGCGGGCCCGATCCCTACGTTCAGGTCCTTCTCTTGGACGTCGTATTCGATGCATTGAAACTTCGAGACGTCGTCATCTCCGACGTTCCTGCTTCTCCATCATCAGAGAAGAGGAAGATGAGCCTTGACCCTACCAAGAGCCTCAGAGTGTCATCACAGTTGGATATAAAGCCAACAGCTCCGCCGCCCAACCTACTCAAGTGTCTCCAGGCCGGGTTGAGCTCGCCTAGCAGTCGCAGTGTTCTTGACAGTTGGGTCAGCTTCTTGACAGAATGCTTGCCCTTCTACTCGGATACCATATTCCAAGTGCTCATTCCTTTGGTGGAAACGCTTTGTCGGCAGGTTTCGAATACCTTCAACGACTTACAATCCATGTTCAGAGATAGCGGCGGTTCTAGGAAGGGTGATTGGAACGCGCCTGAGTCAACGCTAATATCCCTTCTCAATGCTCTAGAGCAAGTTCTGGCCCGGGCACACGAGCGACTTCTGGTTGAAGAAGCCAGAACGCAAGTCGTCAAGGGCCCAGATCAGCATCCAGGATTCTTTGGAAACATGGTGTCGGGTGTCTTCAACTCAGATGCACCACAAACCCGGAGTGCCACCGCCAATGACAGACTCACTGTCCATCTTGCGTTCGCGGATGCAGTTCGCATTTGCTTTACAATCTGGTCATGGGGTCAAGGCAGCGACATGAATGCTCAAGATATGACTTCGATTTTCTCTTTCAACTACACATCACTTCGTATGAGAAATCGAGCTAGACGGCTATTGGAGCATCTCTTTGCCGCCGAGACCTTGGAGTGCCTCGAAACGGTCATTGAGATTTGGCGGAGCTCAATCAATATTACTACGCCGGCCCCTCAGTCCGAAGTGTTCAATCTCCTCCCAGCATTGGACGGTTCTCGACCCAAACACACCATTCCTGCCATATTCAATGCCATCTACAGCAGGACGAACCCCGGGGCGTTGGACGTCTCAAGGAAATCGACTCTGACAACGTCTCTTCAAGATATAGACCTCGTCACGTTCTTGGTTGAGTACGCTCGCTCGCTTGAGGACGACGCAATGGACGAGATATGGCTTGACTGCATGGCATTCTTGCGCGACCTGCTCACTAATCCTTTCCCGCACCGGCAGACGCTGCCAGGTCTGTTGGAATTCGCCGCTATTCTGGGAGAAAAGGTGGACAACACCAACTTTGGCGAGCAGCGGAAGATGAGGCGGGAGCTTGGGGTAAGTACAGTGAACACTATCCGTGATGCATGACTAACAACAACCAGGATCTCTTCCTCCGGCTTCTGACCGCAATATTCACAACCAAGCCCATGACATTCGCGGATGCACCGCCTTACGAAAAGTCGGAGAAGAATCGGGATGGTGTACGCCGAACTGCCACGTTATCCTTGGCCACCGTTCTTGATAGAGCTGAGGATGTGGTGGCTATCCTGGCCTCGGTCGTTCCAAACCTGCCCAAAATCTTGGTCGAGACAGACCGTGTGTTGTCTGCCGCAGGCACTATTTCGACAAACGTTATCAACCCAGCTTTCAGAGCCAAAGGATTTCCTGACACGGTGTCCAAGAACACTCTTGTGCTGCTTCAAGAACTGTCCAGGTTACCTAATAACCAGAAGACCTGGAAGAAAGACGTTGGAGATGCCTTTAATGACGCTAGGTTCTTCGGCTCGAGCATCGATCTGGTGCGAAGCGACTGGTTGCCGTTACTAAGACAATGGACCATTAGCGACAAGGAGCGTATGCCCGAGCTCCTGAGTCGCATGACTCCGCCCACAACAGCCGGTATCGTCTTCGGCGTCGGCGCCACTTCCGCCCGTCTAGAAGCAGACCGGAAGACGCAACTCAACCTCCGTCGCACTGCCACACTGGTCCTCGCCTCAAGCGAGGATGCTTTTGTTGCAGAGCTTCCGACCATCATGGACAAGGTGGTGGAGCTGCTTGGGGCCACGGCGACTTCTTCACCTTCCTCCACTACCCGGGCAGAAATCTATATGCTCGTCCGCGCGCTGGTCCTCAAGACCAGTGCTATTCATCTGGCCATGATGTGGCCAGTGATCAATGCCGAGCTCCACGCAGCCATCTCGTCGGTCGTGGCTGCTGATCACAGCACAGCATCCGACACTTACAATAACATCTCCGTCCTGCAGGCCTGCAAGCTGCTAGACATACTAATCTGTGTTGCACCGGACGACTTCCAGCTCCATGAATGGCTCTTTGTCACCGACACAATCGAGGCCGTCTATCGATCCACCAGCTACCAGCCCGTTGCATTGGTTGACGAGCTTGCGGAGGAGCTCGGCACTATGGGTGTCAGCTCATCACTAGGGAGCATTTCAGCATCTCACCTGGCCACAAGCAGCTCAAACAGACGGCCGCTGCTCGGCGTGGGCGGCATCAATGACGAAATTAGTATCGACAGGAAAGAAGAGTTGGTGGGAAAGATTCTCCGTCCGTTTTTTGGGCAGCTTAGCATCTTCGCTTTCGAGTCGACATACGCGATGGCACCGCTAGACAGGGAATTTTGCACCCAGGGGTTGCTGAAGGATTTGTTCGACGAACGTAGTGTGGTCAAGGCGTTGTAAAAGTAGGTAATCGCAGGGTAGAATTATCACAGCATGGGCAAAGAGCCTTGAACTGAATGAACTTCATTGAGATGCTGATTTTGGCGGACTCAGCGTCCCCGGTATAAACGCCACCATGGCCTTGCTCGCCCCTTCCATACAGTACTGCACCACCTCAAGCTTCTCCCCTCCGGGGGCCAATTTCGCAATCTGCCTCAGGTCGCTCGTCCTCGGGAGATACAGGGCATGGTCCATGGGCTTACATGCGTCGTGCAGCTGATGCAGGTTGTACGGCTCCATCTGACTAAGGTCAAACACCTCGGCGGTGCGATACCCAGGCCCGCCCCACGGAGGGGATGCAAAGACGACGGCCTCAGCCATGTCGACGCGTAGCTCCTCCGATAACGCCTCCGGCGAGTTCTGGAGCTTCTCCAGGTACTCGAAGCAGTCGCCGTGGATCCAGGTGATGTACTCGCCAACCTCGTACAGCTCGGCGTTGTGCTGGGCGCACGCCAGGGTCGCGGCGTCCCGCTCGATGGAGATAATGCGATCCCAGCGGGCCGAGAGGGCGAAGGCGATAGTGTTGCCACCAGCGCCGCCGAAGATGTCGATGAGGACGCGCCTGGAGGCGTCAATGTAGTACATCTCGTTGGCGATCTTGTTGGCGAGGGGTTCCGGCGTCACGCCGAACCAAGCGCTGTCGGTGAGTCGGACGCCCTCATCGTACCAGGAGAAGAGGGAGTAGCGCTGGGAGAAGTATCTGGTGAGGGGATTTTAGTCAATTGTCGTGTGAAAATCACAGTTCCAAGAGGGACGGTAGGCTTACTTCTGGAGATCCCAAGGCACTTCGGCTTTGGACTTGTAGTGGCGGCACTCATCCGTTAGGGGGAGTCTGATAGCAGCCTTCATTTTGGGGGTGGCGATGCATGAAGCGCGGGACTTATACAAATCACCCTTTTCCAACGTCGTTATCTATGGAGATCTCAGTCGTTTTTTTCTTTCCCAGTAATACTAAGACAAAGTCACATTTTGGACCATAGTGATGAAATGAGCATGAACGAGGCTGAGAGAGAAATGATGGAGCTAGAATCGAAGCCCCACTTGGCACCCCCACTAGTGCGGGAGGAAGCTTGGACCCACATGCAAGGCTGACTGGGTACCTTGGATGACAGCTTGCTCCAAAGGGTAACGAACATCTAGAAACACAACTTCGTAGACAAAGTTCACCACCACGAAACCCTCGAACCATTCTCAATATCGACTGGTACCCCTTTTTTTTTTTATTTTAAAAAAAAATCAACCAACTCGGCAAGACAAGGGCTCGGCTCCAATGCTGAGCTGGTCACCATGTTCAATGCGCTGAACCGCTTCATGTCCCGCCTGGACGGGCAGCAACCGACCCATCAGAGCAACAACCAGGGGTCCTTTGGCTTTCAGGTACTGCGTAACACTAACCTCGAGCTCTACATTGAGCCGTGGTTTGACTTCATTATTGGTATCAATGGCCGTCCCATCGTATGTGAACCACCTACTCCCCCTCATATGTGCCCGTGTTCCCTTCCCTCGCCCCAATGTCCACAACTAACATGCGCCCCCCCTACGCAGGACAACCCCGACCCCCGACTCTTTGCCCAAGAAGTCCGCAACTGCGCCGGCGGTACACTCTCCCTCGGTCTCTGGTCCGCTAAAGGCCAGCGCACGCGCGAGCTGCACGCCTTGGTCCCCGCCGACACCGCCTCCCTCGGCCTCTCCCTGCAGTGGACGCCTCTCGCCGTCGCCGCCAATATTTGGCACGTCCTCGACGTCGCCGCCAACTCGCCCGCAGACGCCGCCGGCCTCCTGCCCTACGGCGACTACATCCTCGGCAGCCCCGAGGGCGCGCTGCACGGCGAGGGAGGGCTAAGCGAGCTCGTAGAGGACCACATCGGCCGCCCCCTGCGGCTGTATGTGTACAACAACGAGTACGACGTTACTCGCGAGGTGACGATTCAGCCGAGCCGCGACTGGGGCGGCGAGGGTGCCCTCGGGTGCGTCTTGGGGTATGGCGCGCTGCACAGGTTGCCGCCGCCGCTGAACGAGCCCGTCCATGCGCCGGGGGAGATGATGTTCGACGGGGAGAAGGACCCGGCCGCCTCGTCGTACGGGGCCGCCACTGCCGCAGGAGGTGAGGCGCCGCAGGATCTCTTTGTACCGGCTGCAGGCGCACTGCCCTCGGGGGGTGATTTCTTGGTGCCCGCGCAGATAGTCGATGCGAGCGGGGCGCCGCCGCCGCCGTCGATCGGGGGCACGGCGACGACGAGAAAGAAGAAGGAGAGGCATCACGGCGGGAACAACTTCATGGACGACTATTTCAAAGAGGAGGAGAAGAAGAGCAGGGAGGCGGACAACGCGCCGAGCGGGAGGGGGACGCCGGTCGCGCCGCCGCCGAGGGTGGGCTCCGTGGGGCCGCCCAAGGATGAGAAGCAGGCCGCTGTCGAAGGGGCCGATTGATGTGGGCACAGCATCGGAAAGAGAGACATGCATGGATTATAGAATGGGAACCTTTGGAGTTCATTGGCATCATGATGATTCCCAGAATTGCACTTTTTTCTTCTTCTCCTTCTTGAGACATCTACCGTGCTGATACAACGCCTGCTTGTATAATGTACATTGGCTTGATTCGTCCCGCATGCTGATGCTGCTGCTGCCCATGGGGTTCGTGCATGACTTCGATAGTGTACCGAACATGTCTAATCCTCTGCATCGTACTCAGGCCTTAACTAGAGAAAGCCATCCCTTTTTTACTCATTTAATGTCGTGCCTGGAACCACTGAGCAAAGACTTAGTTTATGAAGTTGACGCAGAAGAAGTGGAGGATCAAGCTGCATGCGACGTAATCGGCGAACGCTCTGCGATAGGTAGATGTTAGCCACAGTTTCACGTGAATGGTTGAGGGATTGGGGGATCGAAGTACCTCTCAGGTGATACAGAGGGGAAATCGGACTTGTTGGCCTCGGTGGTTTGGATGCGCAAGGAAGCTGGGAAGCTACTGTTAGCCAGTGGAAATTGAATAGCTGTCGCAATTGGCTCACCAGTGAGAACGAATTGCCCAACAGTAGCAGAGAAACCAGAGAGAAAGGCGTTGAAAGGCTGTTTCACATCGTTGTTAGCGATTTGTTCTTGCGCAAAGTCTCCCCTCCTCAGTGCCGCCAGTCAAACTCATTCCATAGTCTCATTTCCAAGAACAAGACGACACACCATATAGAACAATGCAAAGGAAAAGAAAAAGGAACGTACAAAGTTGCCAGCAATAACGCAGTACAAGAACTGCAGCCCACCGACAACAACCAGGAAGGCCATGAAGGCGTCAATCAGCTTTGTGCGCTGCGGCGTGTTCTTGACGTAGTGGTTGTAGATGTTGGTGAGAACCTGGTCCCAGTTCTGGGCACCGGAGGATGCGCCCTTGGGACTGGCCTTGGGCTGTGAGGTCATGGTGCCCGGGATCGCTGCGGCGGCAGTCGGTCCTGCGGGCGAGGAGGGGAGTTGGGCGGGTTCAGAGGCAGCGGCGGCTGCTCTTTGGGAAGAGACGCTGCGTTTGGGCGCCATTTTGGTGTTATTTTTTGGTCCGGTTCGTCAGTCAATTGCGAACAAGGGAGGTGTGTTTCAGAGAGTCAGCAAAGCTTGAAGAATTGGAAGGTACTGGTGGAATAACAGTTGAGGGGAGATGCTCGAGATGTTCGCTAGGATGCGCAGCCGATGCTGCTGCTGCGCAGTGCTTAGAGCTGGAAGCTTTGGAGGACACGAAAGCTTGAAGCCACAGCCCGTCAGGTGATGTGGCTGGTGCCACGCTTCAAAGGTGCCACTCGCAAGCCACAAATCCGGGGTAGCATGGTTTCCTTTCCTTGGCTTATTACTGGGACCCTGCGTGCGCAGCATTCGTGATTAGTCAGATGCGGAAATGAATGAGATCATTCAGCTGTCGTTTCGTTTATGGGTGGGATGTGGTGGACGTGCCGAAGCTCGGACTTGCCGAGGCACCGAACCTATTGAACCTACCGACCTAGGTCTACTTCTATCGCAGTCTTTCGTTACGATTCTACTACCCAATCGTCATCTATTCCAGCTCTGAAAGACCGCATTTCTTTCCGGATCAACCTTTTCTACAATATATCTCAATATGGTATGGTAGCGTAACTCGTTTTGGTATTGAAAGTGGAAGACGAAGCTGACGATGACACCTATGCGCAGTCTTCGGACCTCTCCGTCACCTCCTTCGCCCTGGGCGCGTTGACTGCCACCGGCGGCATCATTGGCTACGCCCGGACTCGCTCTGTCCCGTCTATCGTCGCCGGAGTCAGCGTTGGTCTTCTCTGTATGTAGAAATTGCCCCTCAGTTTCCCTCCCGTCTTTTTTTCTCTTGCCCTTTCCCGCCCCAATTGTCGACATCCTAACTGACCACAACCAACTCCGTGCAGACGGCCTCGGTGGCTACCGCATCCAGAACGGCGAGCCCTACGGTGTCGAGCTCAGCCTCCTCGCATCTGCCGTCCTCGGTGGCTCCGCCGTTCCCCGCGCTATCCGTCTCCGCAAGCCCGTGCCGATCTTGCTCAGCGTCTTGTCCCTCTTTGGCCTGTATAGCTTTGGTAACGAGTTCCGTCGCACCTTGTAAAGAGGTATAAAGGGATAAACAAGAGCGGCTGTACGATTCGTCGAAGCGATGTAATTGTAACATCAACCTAGTGTCAGGGAAATGAACAAAGCTGAAATATTGGGTTTTTCCACCTTTCCCATTTAAATTGGATGTCGTTTCGAGTCCATTGTGTTATGGTACATCCTCAATCCATTGTTAGAACGCCTCCAACATGTTGTACTTGTACGTTTTTGGTATTCTGCCCGCCCCGTGCCGTCACCCAAATTCGATAAAAGTCGGGAGTGTTCGTAATATAGTACAATGCCAAATCAATCTCTCTTTCCCGTTGTATGTCACCAGTCGTCTCGTAGATGGAGCTTTCGTTATGATCCGAAGAAATTTTGAGACGTCTGTCAGCCTAGTCGAGACCGAGCGACTTGTTGAGCTCTTTTATCCGGTTCTCGCGTTCCTCGCGCTTCGCCTTTGCTGCGGCCCGGTTCGCCGCAGTACGGCTTGCACGCGCACCGCGGAGGCACTCGCTGACTTTGTTCTTTGCGTCGTTGCACCCACCCAGAGATTTGAACAAGAAGCCCTTTGCGTGGCACTCTTCAAGGGCAACCATAATGTCTTCGCACTCTGTTTGAAGACGGACTTGTTAGTGCTCATGTTTGCGGGTCGAACAGGGGTGGTGGCGATCGATGCGCGGATGCCGATTGAGTTGATGGGTAACTGACCGAAGTTGTCTTTGGTATGCAGATGGGGATGCATCTTGAGGAGGACCTCTAAAGGGTCTGTGGAATCGCGGGCCGGGGAAAGATTTATTTCGTCGTTGGGCAGAAGCGCAGAAAGATGCCAGGGTTCAAAGGGTCAAATGCGCAGCGAGGGATTGGATAATTGGATAAGACCACTCGGTGGGGAGGAAGGACGCCGCGACATGCCGGACTTTTGCTGTGCGTTTGACGCGGCAAAAGCTCGGGCCACCTGCTGGCAAGCCACCTTCTAGAACTTCCCTCTGCTGTTGGCCACTGCTCAGAGGGCTATCACACTGGAGCCTTGTACTTATTGTCCTTCACTCAGCCGGGCCGTCTTGACCTTCTCAAGACTTCATCAAGTCCCACCAACGGCATTCACGACTCGACATCGACACGAGATCTGCACCCACAATGTCGGCGCAGGTAGCTAACCAGCGGAAGCAGCAAGGTCAGTCCTCACCCAGCAAGCCGAACGTGGAGGCACAGAGTTTGACATCACATGAGATCAACATCAACCCCGCCATATCTCTCAAGCATAACTCGTACTAAATCTTCTTTAGATCTGCAAACCCAGTATGGCATCTACAAGAACACTCTGCAGCAGATTGCGCAGAAAATCGGCGACGTTGAGCAGGAAGCTGAAGAACACAAGTGCGTCCCCTATCTCTGTGTAACTTTATCAACGTTCCCCCTATCGTCGGCACAGTTGCGATTGAGAAGGGCCCATCCGTCTCTTGGGAACTGCGGACTCTGCGCTCATTGAGGGGAGGGGGGAGCACGTTAGGATTATGTTCTCTCTCCGCCGCCAGACTCGTCCCTGTGCCAGTTCGCTCGTCACACCGCTCTTCACTCACTTCGACACTAAAAACCTAATCGACCCCACCGTCCATTGTTGTATCTCACTGACTAGTTACCATCACCCGAACAGGCTTGTACTAGAGACGTTGCAGCCGCTGTCCGGGGACCGAAAATGCTTCCGCCTGATTAACGGGGTCTTGATGGAGCAGACGGTCAAGGACGTCATGCCCGCCCTTACGACAAACTCTGAAGGTCTGAAGAAGGTTCTTGAGGACCTTGTCAAGCAGTACAAGGCCAGGCAGGACGAGTTGGAAAATTGGAAGGTTCGTTATATGGAGCCCCTCGCCCCTATTTCGGCATCAGCATATACGTCATTGAGGGGTCAAGTTTGCTGACGGATTCGGATCACAGAAGAAGAACAACGTCCAGGTTGTCCAGAATTGAGGGGTTCGGAAGACCTGTTCTTGGATGTGGATTTGTGGAGCGAACGTGGCTCTGCGCTTGCCCCTACGGCTGCGATGACATTCTCAGATTTACCCTTCGCTCGAGCCCGAGTCGGCGGGGGTATCGGGTCGCGAAAAGCATGCTACCCGCTGTGTTCTACCCCCCCGCGTTTACGGCGCCCCAACGCGATATGGATAGGTTGGCACACGAGACTTCTGAGGACGCCACGGTGACTTCAGCGTTTGAAAACAAGGCGGCGTCACGTATACCCATGGGCGAGGTAGTAAAAACATAAAGACAGCTCAGCAATGCGCCCAGCGACAAAGGCCATGCTGATAGTGTAGTGTTAGTAAAAGTAATGCGTTGTTCCACGCCGTTCGCAGAACGGTAATGGAACAGAAAGCAATGGAAGCCAGCGGCAACGGCGCCTCAGTGCCCAACAATATTCATGGTGCGAGTCGTGAGACCGGCACTCCACACGGAAAGCGATGGCAGGTTTGGCGGTTCAGATGGCTGGCTGAGATAGCTCCGGTTGACGAGGCGTGCTTACTGGCTGCCTGTTATGCGACCCAGTGACGAAAGGTGCGAGCACTGCGGCCTCTGGCAACGGCCAAGCAAGCCTCCCTCTGCCAAACGGTTCCCAGGGTCGTCAGACGGGTATACACCGGTCAATTTCGCCTTCCATTCGGGAGGGGGAGAGAGAGAGAGCATGCGGGGCGGAGGCGGCCCGGGTCGTCCGGCCGTCAACACGTCTCATACGTATCTGCGGGGGTCGATCGAGCTTGTCTGTTCGTGAGGAGAGCAGTGGCATCCGATTCGTGGTCAAGAAATGCCCGAAACAAGACACATGGGAAGATCGACTGATGCTGTCCTGAGCAGTAGCACAGCCGTGATATCATGCATGCTTCAGCATCGCAGCTGGTGCCCAATCTGCGTGATGCTCTCCACGACTTGAATGTTGTTACCTACAGGCCAGATGTGGGAGGCATCCCACAGTCTGCACCCGCCTCGCTGTTCCAAAGCTCCTCTTTAGTCGCATGCATCATGTACGAATAAGTACGAAATCATAGTGTAGTATGCGGGTGGGTGGCATCATGGGCTGCCTATTATGGCCCGAGTCGCAAGTAAGCGAGCGAGTGGAGTGGTGGATGATATGCCGCATGCGCCCAGTAGTCCTTGTGATGCCGAGAACCTGTCTTGGTAGCGAGGTCTCCAAAAGTCAGTGCTTATGACGATGATGCCGGGCAGTCATTGTCTGATGGCCAGCGGCAAGACCAGACCAGTACATTCGGCGAGGTTGTCGTCGACTAGGGTCGAGGAAAAGATGTGGCTCTGAGTTGTCAGTGGCTCCCCAAGACAAGAGAAGCGTAGCCAGCGCATGCAACCCTTACGCATTTGGCACAAACTCATCCGTAACGGCGTCGGAATCGCGAGCAGCGCGCCCCTCACGACGAGGATTAGGAAGGAGGGGTAGGAACCGCCTCGTCCAGACCAGGGTTGTCAATATGGGAGGAAAAGGTCGGCGCCACATGGGATAAAGTGGTGCTTCTTGATGCAGCAGGCGCCGTCCAATCCGAGCCCAACCCAGTTAGAGGGTTATTGGCTCCCGACTGGGAGGAAGGAGCCCAACGACAATGGAAGTGACTAACTGGGCCGACGGGTGTCTGTCACAGTCCTGCATGCAGGGTCAAACACAAGGCGATGGGCTGCCGATTGGTGACTGGTGTTCCGCTCGACATATTGGCAGAATTTCTCCGCGTGGTTTTAGCTGAGAAGAAACGACCAGATGAAGGGTAAGTGACGCGCCCCGGGGTGTTTTGTGCCAATCAAGAAAATAAGATATTTCTTGACTTTTGTGCCATTGGTCTAGGAAAGTCGGGTTGGCCTTGTTGTGTGTTACGCAGCCTTGTGCCCAAAGCTCCTCGGACAGTCCATTCAAGAGCTCACATCGATGGCGAATGTGCCTGAAGAGGCAAGTAGCGCTTTACAAGCCGACCCGGCGCATGTTTCGGCCCAAACGAGTCACCAGTCGGGGCACTTGCTTAGGCTGCCGTCAGCCAGCCTTCTTGTGCCTGACGAAGCGGGTTAGGTTAGGGGCGATGCCGAGAAAGACAGGTGACAGGTTCGACGGCTTGTCTATGGTACTCGAGACGGTGCCATTGTCAAATCAACCGGCTGGGTCGCCCTCCCACCTGGCCTTGCCGTCACGTCCAAGCTACCCCAATTACCAAAACTCGCACGGCCGAGAACGACGACGAAGAAGCAATCTGTATTTGTCCGGCCGCATCGCTTCGTCAACAACGCCCGTTGGGCGTGATGGAGGTGTTGGGCGACAGCCGTCCCTCTTCCATCTTCTCATCAGCATATCTGTGCAGGATCGAAACTCGGGTCACCGTCTCGATTTGTCGCTTGTGCCACTTGCGTGCGCTGCTTAGCGTCCGCCATGCGCCGGTGAAGAGCAAGGCAGCCGTGCTTGCTACCCTCCTCCGAACTTAGTTAGTGGCTTCGTGCAGCTCACACCGCTCATACACGGGAAGCATGGGCACTGTCCCGTGTTGATACAGTACAGCATGAAGTGCATGCAATGGCACCCCAAACTCTGTTGAGCGGGAGGTCGGAGGAAGAGAAGTAAGGATGCGGGAAGAAAAAAAGATGAGCTGTTTCTAGTTTGTGTGTTTGGCAGGCTTCGTTCCTTGGTGCAAGGATTTGCAGGGAATAAGGAAATACCGTCAGACGCCCGAACTAATGGCCGGTGGGCATCCGAGGGTGCGAAAATATAGTAGAATACCTACGAAAAGGCAGTCCCAGTTACGAGCGCATCTCTTCAGCCGCGTGTCTTAAATGTTAGGGAGGGAGGAGGACCGGATGATGAAGGGGGTTGGAGGTACCGCCCTAGATACTGGAAGCTGACAGGTACATTGGCTCTGCGCGGTGAAACGCCTGCGGAAGAGGTACCGACCCCGTTATGGATAAAATGGCAGGCGCAAAGCGCGACTTTGAGCGACTTTGGCCTTGTTATTGTGTTTAATGCGCCAGCTTCTTGTTGACCGCACCTTCTTTGCCCACTTTCCCTCCGTTTCTCCCTTCTGCACCAACCCCACGTTTCTTGCAGCCATCAACAAGTACAGGTGCATCCTCCAAACAAGGCGCATTGTTAGGCTCTATTGCGACCTCGATCGAACAACTCAGACACCCATAAACTGGTAAGTCAAATCGGACAGGCCCTTGTCAACGGCACTTGCTTTGGCCCCTCTTCGTGTTTCCCCCCAATTCCGTCCATACACAATCGCGCGCGCGCGCGTGTGTGTGTTGAGTGTGCCTTCACTGCTCTCGCCCTCCTCGCCCACGCCCCCGACCCCAGTCCCCCGTCTCTATCTTTCTTCCTCTGTGTCCCGTTCAGGCCAAGTGAAGCTTTCTCTGACGTACCTTTGCAGCTGTTACGCCTTGATTCCCCTATCACGGCTTTCCCGTCCGACCGGTGTGTAACCACGGGTCGACCTCTCGGCCAGCCCAAAGCTCAGCCAAAGTTACGAAGGCTCGCCCATCCGTACTGTGCCCGCGCACCGCTTCGACGCAGCACTCCGCAGCTCCGCCGACAAGTACCTCCATCCGCCTCGGAGCTACTTGATTAGACCTGACACTTCCTCGCCCACCACCCCCATCTCGACTTGTCAGCTTGGTCTATCTTCCACCCTACAGGTCAACCCGCGCCGAGCATCGAGCACCAACCCGAAGGAGCGCGCATACCCACAGCTGCAACGGGGCGATCAAGAAGCACCTTGGCCAGCTCGACGCTACCCTCTCCTCGGGCTATAGGTTGGCCATTCGTGTGGGACCCGCAAACGTAGCCACCCTCTTTCCGCTTTTTTCCCAGTCTCTGTCTCAACTCTACTCGGGCAAGGGCATCGTACAGGCCACCCCAGGAGGATCCGTCATAGCCTGAAGTCAAGACAGGGCCTGCCAGGGGATCGCGAGTAAAAATAATCCATCTCAGGACAACCCGAGCAGCCCACGGCAGGATTGACGCACACTCCTGCAGCTAAGCCGCGATACTTGCAAGCCCTACGGACCTGCAACGTGTCAGGGACACATCATTCCAAACCCGCCGTGTGTGCGAGCTGCAAGAGCCCAAGCAAATTACAAGAACGCCAGCAGCCGCTGCAGGTAGCCAAATATGTCGGACTCCCCCCAATCTCCTCCCAAGGATGTCGACCAAGGTGTACAATCACCGGAAGAGGAACAAATGAACGAGCCTCAAGACCCACAGTCCGGCGGGCTCACCTATGAGTTCGAAGTTAAGGAGCAGGACCGCTGGTTGCCCATAGCCAATGGTAAGCCGTATTCCCCTTCCTTCGCAACGACGAGACGACGACGATGATGATTTGGACTGTTGCTCTGTGTGCTCTGGCCATTCTTATGGCGGCGACCCGTGGACTGGACTGGTATGTTTGCTGGTTTGCTCGCTTGTTCACATCTCCGCTTGCCATCCGCTTCTTTCTGCTGTCCGCTGCTGTTGGGCCTAGTCAGTCGCAGTTTCCAGAGGAGCAAGCGGCAACGGCGCTCGATCAAGTTGTCAATGTCTCAAGATCTGTTGCCGCAATCGTCGGAAGCAGACGGTGCTTCTGGTGGGGAGAAGTATGATGAACTCGACGCTAATATACGTAACTTTGCTCCAGTGGCCCGCATCATGAAGAATGCTCTGCCGGAGAACGCCAAGATTGCCAAAGAAGCGAAGGAATGCATGCAAGAATGCGTCAGCGAGTTTATCTCATTCATCACAAGCGAAGGTACGCTATATCTTCCGAAGCCAGCTCTACGGGCCGAGTGGCGATTTTCCAGATCATAAACCTAACCTATCACAGCTTCGGAGAAGTGCCACCAGGAGAAGCGAAAGACGGTGAACGGAGAAGACATCCTATTTGCCATGACTTCACTGGGATTCGAGAACTACGCAGAAGCTCTCAAGATCTACCTCTCCAAGTACCGAGAAGTGCGTATAACCTAAGGTTGACAGGGACATGGAGCTATACTGTCCTCGTAATACAGCGGGTGGGCCAAACTAACAGACGCAGCAGCAATCGCAGTCAAACAGAGGAGAGGGAGCGCACCGCCCTAGCAGTAGCGGCTACGGCGCCAACCCTCCAACCGGAGCTGGAAGCTTCCAGGCCGAGCCTCAGAACAATGTGCTTGGAGGTCAGCAGGCAGATGGAAGCGCCGACGCCCAGGGCTATATGTACGGCGCACAAACCAGTCACAATGGCACTGGTGGCGGCGACGGCTACCAGTGAACAGCTCGATCGCTGTTTGGATAGTGCGGGTACGCAAGGACAAAGTTTCTACTCGACATATATTTAGTGGCCGCGGCTTGACGGTTCAACGACAGACTACGCCTGGCCGCGAACTGAAGTTTGTATAAGTACGAGGACCCGCTCTTTGGATTTGACGAGGCATACGGGTTGTACATGAGAGCCTCAGGAAGCAAGTGCGGTGAGAAGGGGAGCAGAAAGGGTTACCCAAAAGTGTGGGCTGGAAGGGTTGTTCAAGTTTTCTTTTCTTCCGACCCATTGTCTATTCGATAGATTCCCCCTCTATGGCGTTGCAATTCAGTCAGCCATGCCGGGCCCACGAACGGCCATAAGGCATTGGAAAAGAGCAGTTAACAAGCATCGAAGCTTTTTGGATAGGACCCAGTCCGTATATCCAGAGCACAGGTAGCTATAGCACTTTTTGATAGCTTCTAATCTATTTCCGTCGCGCAGCGTTTCGATATATTCTTAAACAAACTTTTCTCGTGGCTCTTCTCATGTTATTAGAACGATGATTCAACCTTGCGTATCACTTAGTAGCAGGTAGCGAGGGGGCACTGCATCAGCGATATAATGATAATCGTAGGAAGAAGACAATGGTCGCAATATCACATTGCCTCTTATTAGCCTAGCATGTTCTTGGCCGCCACTTAAAGTCCATTGCATAGATGCACGGTTCAGGGCCTCTTCAGGGGTCATGAGGCACGTGCGCAGCCCCTCCACAAAATTTTGCCTGGCGGGTGAAAGCCGCCCACTCCCAGAAAAAAAGCATCTGCAGCCTCATTCCCAGGCAACCAACTGCCGCACAACGAAACGATTCTGCCGGCCTACGCCACCACAACTCCAACTCAATTAGTTTCTCGAGGGCAAGGATTTCCACTCGAGTCCTGACTGACGCAAAGCAACGAGAAATGCGGGATATGTTTCGCACATCCTCGCGCAACACATCTATCAGTCCATGAGAACAGCCAGACGCCCAGTCTCGATCTGAATTCCAAACCCCGCTGGCAGAGTAGAGACCCGGGAGTGTTGACCATCAGGCGCCACCATCCCCATGCGACCCTTCACCCCCATTTCCAGACATCGGTCTGGTCCGCCGCCGAGAACAGCAACGCCAGTAAAGAGCATTCTGCGGCAAACGTCTACAGTCCTTGGCCGAAGGAAAGCCGATGAACTTGACTCTGATGCAGCCGACCCCCCTTCTAGCCCGACCAAGAGGCGAAAAGTCCTCATCAACGAAATGAACAACCGCGTCTTCGAGTTTGGCGGCGATTCGATGGATGAGGTGAACGCGGAAGTCCGGAAAGCGCTGGAGGAGCACCTAATGGGGGAGGACGAAGACTACGACGTCCTCAAGGAGAAATTCACCAACGACAAGCGGCGATACCTGCCGCCCATCGCCGGAGAGGAGGAGGACACCCTCAAACCCCATGAACTGAAAGGCTACGTGCTGGCGCTGACCAGCTGCGTCCCGCTTTTGAAGAACAAGGCCTGCAATGGCCTCGTGAGGGAAGTGCTGCAGGTGTCATGGTTGGGCCGAGACGAGGATTTCTTCAAAGTTTACATCCAATTTCTGGCCGCCCTGGTTAGCGCACAGGGATCCTACCTGACGCATGTGCTCTCTATGATCGTCGAGAAGTTCTCCCAGTCCAGGCAGTCTGAATGGAGCGTCAGCGACTTCCCTCCTGTCAGCCGTGTAACGATGCGTGAGCGGCTGCACACCGGCCTGCAATACATCCTCCAAATGTTCCCAGCCGCCACCCCGGTTCTCCGCAACCTCCTCGACAGCAAATTCCCCTTCGACGACGACCCTAAGAGAATGTTTGTTGCCTACGTCAATAACCTTTTGAGGCTGAAGGAATACGCGGGGGAGCTGGATCTCGACATTATCGATGTTCTGCTGTCGCGGCTGGTCAAGATTGACGTGCAGATGCAAACGGACCTCGACGACCTTGATGATGATCTGACGGCATCCGTTGCCTACGCGCTTGGAAAGTCCTTGGGCACCAGCTCGTGGGAGGGCGATGAAGACGCCGTGGACAAGGACAGCGACGAAGAGTCGGTGGAAAGCGATGATTCGGATTTCGACGATCAGGAAGAGAAGATCCGCATTGTTAAGGGCAACGTGGAAAAGCTGGACGCCATTCTTGATACGTTATTCGATCACTATACCCCGCTATTCGAGAACCCCGACTCGGATCAGGCATGGGAGCGATACGCTTTGCTTGTGCAGTCTTTTGGAAAGATTGTGCTGCCGACATACAAGTCCCGCCATACCCAATTCCTGCTCTTCCACTTCGGCCAGATGTCAGCCCGGCTACGAGATACCTTCGTCGGCAGTTTGATGCACATCTTTGGCTCGCAAAACCGACCAAGCTTTGTTCGACAAGCAGCGGCTACCTACCTGGCTGGGTTCATGGCGCGAGGCGCTCATGTTCCGTCTGACCTGGTGCGGACCGTCTTTGCTCTTCTGCTCAAGCAGATGCAGATCTACCGCGTCAAGCACGACCCCGACGCCAGAGGACCGGATTTGAGAAGGCACCAGATCTACTATGCTCAGGTTCAAGCCGCACTCTACATGTTCTGCTTCCGCTGGCGCGACCTGATTGTTTCCACGCCCGAATTCGTGGACCGCGACGACCCTGCGTCATACCTGGGCCACGAGCTGGAGTGGATGCAAGGGATGAGAGAAGAATTATCGGCCAGCGTATACTGCAAGATGAACCCTCTCAAGATCTGCGCACCCGCAATCGTCGAGGAGTTTGCGACACTGGCTCACAAGCTTGGCCTAATGTACATCTTTCCTCGCGTGGAAGAGAACAAGCGAATTAGACTGTCGCAGTTTGTGTCAGACACATATGGTACAGGCGGTGCCCTTAGAGATACAGGCTCTGGAGCCCAGGATGAGGAGGCATACCAGCTCGATCCCTACTTCCCCTTTGATCCCTACCAGCTACCTGTGAGTAAGCGGTGGGTTCAGGACGACTATGTACACTACCAGGCTGTTCCGGGCCTTAACATGACGGCGGATAGCGACAGCGACGAGGACGATGAGGACAACATCCCGGAGACGGATGTCGAGGAAGACACCGCCACCGCCAGCGAGGACGAGGACGACGAATGAAGAGTGGCAATGGAGGAGGAACGGGTCAAAATGCATTATCACGGCGTTGGACGGTCACCAAAAAAAAAAAAGCGAAACCTGGGCCAATTTGGCATTGAGGATATGATTCCCGCGAGGCGTTGGGCGTGACAAAGAAAAGAATTCAGAGCTATGTTGGAAGGACGAAACATGAAAGTGGCGCTCATGTCGAAGAAGCAACGTCCTAGTTTAACCCCTTTCCCAAGGCTTTGAGAAGATGTCACGCAATAGCTGTCGTCTTAGCGAGGACGACCGTATCTCGCATTTCAGTATGAAAGAAACAAGGTCATTCCGAACAGTTATGTATGCCCCGACGCGACGCGCGTTAGCGTCGTTCAGTCGAGCCTCGATTTCGTACTTGTCAAAATTATGCCGGTGGCAGCTTTTCTTAAATATCTGAATGGAGACGGAATGGATGGATATCTTGAATTGCAGATATAACAATCTTACTAAGGCGTTACCAACTTGTTGTCTGTCAGCACGAGCCAATGAGCAGTGCTTAGTGTGTCTACACTTCCTTGATCTGGATAAGCGTCACACACGCTCTCCCCCTCATCTTCTCTATCCTCTCTTCCCTGTTTGCAAGACCCAACAAACGGCCCCCCAAAAAAGGCCCTTTGGGAACCATGAGGCCTGACCGGCATTCCCTGAGCTGCTTATCCGCTCGTGGGGCGAACGAGGGGCCTTGGGCAGAATTTTCCGAGAAAAAAAAATCGACAGATCCTAGAGGACAGCAAAACCGGGCGTAGTGCCTCCCCTCGCTTGATTGCCTCTCCCGCCTTGTGGTCCACGAGGTCCCACTTATTAATACCGAGACGGTGGCACGCTGAACTCAAAACCAGGTGATACATTTATACACAAGGCCTTGCGTCCACAACGTACCTCATTGCCAACCTCACTCCATCGACTTCCTGTTTGGTCGAGAGGCATACTTACATTTCACCATAGCCTTTTTCTTTCTGCTGTAATTTGCTGTAAGCAGCCATGGCGGACCATCATGCGGCCTCGTCGATGGCGGGGGAGGGGAGGCATCAGCACCAGCACCACCAACATCAACAGCATCAGCAACCGCAACAGCCGGATAGGGAAAGTGGCAGTAACAGCCGGCCGTCCTTTACGGAGTACTGGATGGCAGAGAAGCAGGGCGGGAGTGTGGGAAAGCTGAAGTTTGTGAACGAGGGACTGGTGCTGGCCCGTCAGCTACAGTATCGATCGTCGTCGTCGTCGTCGTCGCCGCCTTCGGCCATGGAGTCCTCTCCCCCCAAGGATGCGGGTGATGATGAGCGGCAGCAGGATTCGGGTGAGTTCGAGGTTTTCTTTGTCTTTTTTCCCCTGCTCATCATCCCCCGCCAGTTTCATTTCCGCTACCATTTCATCCGCCCGCTTGGCGCATATGCATCATCTACCCATGCCGGCCATCACGATTGCGTGCACCTGTTTTGCTTCGTCCTGCTCGTTTCTCTCTTCCCTTCCTTGCGCCGTTGTGGCTCCCCGATTGGCAAGTGTCCAAGTCCTAGCCAGAGCCCTCTGACTTACGGTGTGGAAATTGCCGTTATGAGCAGTAAAAGCTTTTATTGTTTCATTCGGATCTGCCAAAGTTACACATGTCTCGTCAAAATAAAGCCCCGGTAAGGAGGATGTGACACATGCCTGATTTGTCACTGTGGGCACGAATGATTCCTCATCATTTAACTTAACCGCACACGCACGCCCCTCCACCGTTGCGTCATCCCGCCGCTAGGCTGGAATGGGTGTGGTACTCATTCGAGCTTGTGTCCTGCCGGCACGACACCACCCGAGTGACGGGACCAACTGTATCACTTCGCCGCGTGTTCTCCCGCATGATTCCAACATCGTTCCTTGGTCTTTTCATTTTTCTTATAGACTTCCCAATGCGGCGCACACCGCTAGCCATCCGCAGATCGCCAAGCTAAATCGAGCCGGCTGTTTGGAATCAGCCTTCCTCTGTTCGGAGCTCTGCCTTTGACTCAATGTCCTCAGCCTGCCCATGGCTTGTTGACTGAGCCAGGCGTTCATGTCAGCTATGGTTCCCACACATCTTGTATCTTGCAGTGTCCCGCTTACTCTCTCTTTATGAATAACCACCACCCTCGCCCTTCGTCTACATCTGCACACCATCCTACAGATTCGACTAACATCCTCACCAGCTGAGCCTAAAGATAACCTTACAGCGGCGGAAAAGGCCAAGCTCCGACGCCGGCAAGTACATAAGGCACAGATACAACACCGCAAGCGCAAAGCCAACTACATCAAGCAGCTCGAGCTCGACGTATGTCAGTTCAGGGACATGATCGCTGCCGCCGAGAAGGAGGTCATCGCCTTCCGGAGGCAAAACGAGAGTATGCGGGGCGCTCTGGCGGCCCGAGGCCTTGTCGTGCCTCAAGAGCTCAAGGGCAAGGAGGTCGTTGTCGACGAGGCTCGAGTTATGGGTTCTCCGAAGCCCGTGGAGGTGGCGCAGCCGGTAGCTGTACAGCAGCATGTTCATTCTCAAGCTCCAGGACAGCGCCAGTTTACGCCACAAATATCAGCGCCGCCTGTCATCCAGCAACAGCTTCTGGTCGCAGACCCAGAACCGCAAATGACGTTTCAGCCTCAACTCGCCAACGACAGCTACGAGTTCGACCCCTACCCGCCGGTAGACCTCTTCGCAGACATTGGAATGGGCGAAGTCATTGTGACGATGCGCAAGGACGACACCCTCGGCACACCGTGCTTCCGAATTGCCTCGTCGTCGCCGACCGTCTTTCACTCGCTGGCACCAGACCAGCTCACCCCGGAACAGGAGATCACCGCCATCAATCTGATCCTCGCGTGAGTTATCCCCTCTGGGCCCCTTTTCTTGACCACGTAGGAGAACACAGAAGACTGATTGGCAAGACAGCATGGAGCATATTTGCTGGGATCACTTCAACCCCCGCGACTTCCCCGCTCACGCCGACCCCTGCAAAGCCGCCTCGGGCCACACAATGATGGCCTCGACCATGTGCATGTCCAGCGCGCCCACGCGGGTTCACCGCAGCATCCGCCGCGGCGAAGCCGAGGACAAGACGCACACGTGGAGCGCCGACACGGGCACCGGGTCCGCGCTGTCGCTGAAGTCGCTGCTGGCGCTCGCCAAGACGCTGAACCCAGGCGACATCGAGCTGACGCCCGTGCAGGCATGGTTCGAGCTGGCGGCGCGGTACGGCACTGCGGCGCTCATGCGGGACAACGTCATCGAGGCGCTCAAGAGGGAGTTCTGCGGCGTCGTGACTTGCATCCACTTCGGTGCCATCATCGAGCGGGACGCGTTCGAGAGCGTGGTCACGAGGGTCATGGAACAGGTCGGGGTCAGCGGGCTCGAATGGGAGATGGACCTTGACCGCGAGGAGGCGGGGCTCGATATGGTCGCTGGGGCGCAGGGGATTTCTGCTTGATCCCTCCGATCTGGCCAAAGGTGAGGGGCTAGTCATGAGAAGGCGGATGTCGTTTAAAAGGAAGAAGAAGAATGAAAAGAATAAGAAAAAGAAAAGAAAGGGGGGGGGATGAAGGACTGCCCGCATATCTGAATCATGGGAGGGATGGGACAGAACAAAGGAGGATGGAAGCCGCTGTAGATACAAAATAAACACCGAGATTGAAGAGCTCATGATGAGAGTTTTTATCAGTTTCGCTTGACTGGCACATGTGCTGGACATCCCCGACGACAGAAGGCCCAGCGAAGCCTTCCGGTCGTCCCTGCAGAGGCCCCATTGAGAACCCAACGAGACGGGCATTGCCCTGCCTGCCTGACTGTCTAAAAGCAGTGAAATGACTACGCCTGCTTGGGAAGCGCTACAAGTGAAGTCGGAGGCCGGACGTGAGCCGCATTCCCATGATTGGCTATGTTCGAGACAGGAACGCTAGATCGCGGGGAGGGGGGTTCCGTCTGGAATGCATGTCTCCATTGTTGACTGTTCTTGTCCTTCTCCACTGGCTGATATACGGGAGTAGAGACGTAATGTAATGTACGTTGTATCGTGCGTTTTGTCTTGCATACACCCAAAGGTCAGCGTGCATGCCGGTCCTTTAGATTTCATTGCTTCACCGTTCGTCCCACCACAAACCACGTCAAGGCTGATACAAAACCGCCTCCTCAGATATGGGGTGGAGCTCGTTTTTCGATGAAGGGTGAGAACTCAAAGACGTCGGGTGATCTTGTGTGTCCCGGCCAGAGAAGGAGACAGTATCTATGGTAGAACATGGGTCCTATGGCGGCAACGGGGGAAGTATCGCGGCAAGCCTTCGTCGGTCTGCTCCGCTGATCAAGTCATTAGACCGTCTCGGTCGGGTTGCATCATTTCACAAGGCTCGTCAGACAAGAGATATATTACGTACTAATGGAGGAATTAATCTCTCAATCTCCATCGGCACCGACAAGGAAAGCCTCTACAGTATACGAACGCCCTCGCGGCCATATCTGCAAATAGAGAAGGGCGCTTCCTTCTGCAATCCACCGCCCTGGCCTTTGGAACTTGTATCTACGTGGGAAGAAGTACTGCCTAGATTCTGAATCTTCATGAAGGCATCGAAGAGGGTGCGTGAGTTGACTGGGTGGGTTCCCCTCTGATCGTCCCCACGGCCGAGCGTCTGATAGTTGGACCCTCTAGCCAGGTGGCCGATTAGCTTTGGGCAAAGGGACTTTGCTGATCGAAAAAAATGTAAAAAGACTGTGATATTGGGGGTTGGAGAGTCTTTTAGTATCTGAAGTCTATGCAGTCTCAGCATTATGCAAACAGCCAATATTGCCATGGGAGGCAACGTCCTCATACTTGCTAAGGGAACGAGGCTATCGAGTATGATCCCCAAGTGGTGCCATAAGGTGTCACATACAAACAAACACTATGCTTGAAAGCATGTCATATTGATAAACAATTACCGGGTGCGCTAAATCAGGGGAGTATCATCATTCAAACTTGGTCGAGCCTCGATAACCTCCGCTCCTCCTCGTGGTGCCTCTGATATACCTTACTCATTTCCTCCATATCCCTCTCGTGCTCTGCTCCCTGCCCGACGCTCCCGGTAACGTGGATACCGACGAACGGCTCTGCTTCGATCCTCGAAACCATCTTCCCGTCCTTCAGGAATAGCGCCGGGTGGCACCCCACGATAGCCAGCAGCGCGTAACAGACGAGGAAGCCCTCCAGCCCGACAAAGAGCCCCTCGCCGCCCATCGCGAGGGGGCCTCCCCAACCTTCGGCATACTCGGCGACGCGAAAGCACAGCCGCCCGAAGAGGACGAGCATGGCGGAGGGGACGGCGCCGGCGAAGATACGGAAGCGGCCCGTCAGGGGCACATAGCCGACGTCGCGGTGGAAGGTCGTGTAGCCGTACCGGTGGTGGGCGCGGGCGGCGCGCAGGAGCACCGAGGCGAGGAAGAGGCCCGTCGCCACCAGGGTCGCGAGCTGAAGGGCCAGGCCGGCCAGGACGATCCTGGCGCCGGCGGCGTCGGGGGCGTACGAGTCCCCGGAGGCGAGGGTGTACGGGACGTTTCGGAAGCCGACGGCTAGGCCGGCAACCTGGAGGAGGAGGGCGAGGCCGTCTAGAGGGAGGAGGATGACTGTGTAGAGCTCGGGCTTGACGAAGGAGTGCTCCGTGCCGAGTATCCGGACCATCGGCGCGAGACAGACGTATATGCTGCGATGGTGTTAGTCCCCTGGTGCTGCGCACACGCTAAAAGGGCTCGATGCGGGTGGAGAAGTACCTTGAAGTGACGAGCACGGGAGCGACTGTGAGGAGCGCCTTGCTCTGCATGAAGGGGTAGACGGCCCAGGGATCGCGCCAGCCGGCCATGCGGTCGACCCAGCCAAGCATCTCGAGCACGCATGCGAGCGTGACGATGACGGAGAAGGGCGTGGCGGTGTGCTGCCGCCGGGCCGACCGGGCGGCGACGGCGCCGTTGATGACGAGGCAGACCGCCGAGACGGTCGCGAAGATCGCGCTTGTCGTCAGCGAGGAGCGGAAGCCGTACGGGCTCTCGGAGACGTCGCACGTCGACAGCGTGCAGAGCGAGGAACTCATGTTGACGCTTCTTTGTTTTTCTTTTCTTTTTCTTTTCTCCGTGAGATCTCGAGTCTAGGACAGAGTTGTTGCGTCGTGTCGGGGTGTAATACGGACGGACCCGGACATTGGGATGGATGCCGGTGTATTGGTGCCTTTTAAACAAGAGCTAAGGGACGTCGAGAGACGAGAAGTGAGGTGACACGATAAAATTCACCTCCGAGTTTGAGCGATGCCGCCATGGTTATATGTGTTAAACAATCGCGTCCCACGTTTCTGTCTTGGACATGGTGGCGTTAACTGAAGATCTCCCCTCCCATGGCTTTCCCAGACAGTTGGGATCTCCAAAACCGGCACTATTGTGGCCATGTCTTGATCTTGCCCCCGGCTCCCGATGCCTGTGTTTAGAAACGGCTTGTCGGTGAAGCGTGTACGATGTGAAGTGGCAGTGCCCCGTGGTAACTGGAGCTTCGCCGGCTGCCTTGCGCACGGAAAAGTGGAGAAGCATTCGGGGGAAGGAGATTAGCGGAGACAGCACGGCCAGCTCCTGCTCCAGTGCGTTTTTAGGCACCCGTTCCCGGGGGGGCGGAGCGGGGCGACTGGGTTAGGGATCCGGGAGGGATGTTGTTGGAGCCATCTCCTCCGACCCAATATTTGTTTTAGGCTCCTTCTTGCACGCTTGCGTCCTGTTCAGCCCTCCTTGGCGACTCTCACCCAACACCGCGCCGCCTCAGCCCCCCAACCCCATCCGATCGCATGTCTTGGATCCACGTATCTGCTCTCCCTTACTGTTTACAGAGGGCTCTAATTGGTCTCATCCGTCTATAGTAATTGCCGCGTAGCGCCACAGCCGATCTGCTCGTGGACCTCAGACACCTTGTTGATCTTGGTGTCCGACATCGAGTTGTACCAAGTGGCAGCATCCACAGGCTTTACCGGACGAGAGTCGAGTTTCTTAAACCATTTCTTGTTCGGACTCGCCTGTAATTTTGCGATTCGTCTTATTATTTTCAGATCGTGACGAGACTATGGGTTTGATGTCTTCTGCCAGTCAAGCCTTCGGGCGTAAAATGACGCCATCGCGATGCCATTTGTTACACAGGTCTACTGTCAGATACAACAATGATGAGGGATCAGGCATATGTCGATTCACGTCGGTGAACTACATGTCAAGATGTCGGCCCGGTTTCACTCCAGGATAGCTACGCGAAACCTGCTTTCTTAGATTGCAAAACACATGTTTAATTCCAATCTTCCCCAATGCACAATCTTGCTAGCAAACAAGGATTGCCGGTACGGCTCTCAATAGACGCCCCGGATCACGCAATACGTCTTTATTGCGCGCGGACTCGAGGAGCGTGGGCCTAGAGCCTGATCCATTCGGCAGCTGGCTGGGCTTGGTGATAATGCCGACGGTACGCTGACTCTGCTGTTGCCATAGCGTTAGCATAGGTTTCCAAGATGCAGGGGTAGCTGAAAAGTGGTGTTCTGACTTCAACTCCGCAAAGAAAACTCCGCGAAGAAAACTCCCCGAGGCAAATGTTACAAACTCCGCAAGACAACCTACTGTTCTGAGGGACAATAGCCAGCCCTTATCAGTTTATTTCGTTATTGGAACGTAATGAAAACCTGATAACACTATTAGATATAAACAAAAACCCTATTAACCTTTAATAAGACGGATATGTATAGTTAATAACAAGAGCAAGTAAATAGACAATGCGCTAGCGGAGTTTACCTACCGGGAACACTGCACGAGACTTTTCTATTTGAACTGAGTAGCAGGCAAGGGGACTTCAGATAATATTTATTATGAGGGTGGTTATGTGAATAACATCTCCCGGTCTCACCAATAGACGTCAACCTTCCAAATCTTGATCTCTGGATTGAGAGGCTATACGTAACAAGTTTATTTCTTACCAACCTTTTACAAAAGACCCCGTATCTACGTCTCGAAACGACAACCGACTAAACGATATGGTAGAAACAGTTCTCGTATTTGGTGCTTCGGGCAACGTTGGAGTAGCAGCCATCATTGGAGCTCTCAGCTCCAACCGTAAGGTCCTCGCTATTGTCCGCAACCAAGCCAGCGCCGAAAAGATCTTCAGATACGTTGGCAACCGCGACAACATCACGATTGTAGAAGCAGACATAACTTCGGAAGACTCCGTACGAGGTGTCATCCAACGGGTCCGTGACGGGGACCTGCCATCTTTTCAGCATGTCTGGGCTTCGCGTAAGTTCAAGTCTGAATAGATATAAGCAGCTGGTGCCGCGTCTTATCTGTCCGTCGTATTCGAGGCTTACACTTTTTCAGCTGGTGGGCTCGCCTGGGAAACGCCTACTCTCGATCTCAAAGTTTCCGAGCTTCGGGAAATTATGACCGTCAACTTCGAGAATTACGTCAGTATGTGTTGATTATGTTACTTGAGGACCTTCGGTACGCATTTTCCCCTCGGTCACTCTGCTTTAGTTGCCTATAAAGCGATCATTCCCTATCTTCTCGAGCAGGGCTTTCCCGGCAGCATCTGGACTATGTGTACCGGTGCCGCAGGTGACATGGGGTATCGTCTAGCCCCAGCCGTGACACAAGGCGCCCTTTACAGCTTTGCCATCACGGCTGCCCGGGAAAACGAGAAGACAAACGTCCGGTTCAACGAGGTCTATCTCGCCCACAGGGTTCGCCTCGAGGTCGAGAAGGACAATCAAACCGTTGCAGGAATGCGAATCCCCCTCACAAGCTCCAGAGACTTTGCACCGTTGTATGAGAAGATTCTGAACAGGGCCGAAATTAGAAGTATTCAGGTTGAAGTGCGCGGTCCTGAGGATGTGGCGGAGATTTGCTATGCGACGGTTTTACGAGAGCTATGGGAGCTTTAGGGAGCTGGGACCTCCCGATCCGCAATACACGTTGGTGAAACCAACAGACCAGCGCTTACACATGGTAGCATCCATGGTAATTCTTATTCCTTAGGTCTTTGCGGACACCAGTGAACAAGATGGACGGGGAGAGTCCCTCTTCTTCTATATCAGAGAAGACACTGACCGTCAATGCGACCCCTCTTTCGCAGCCGAGAAATCGACGAAGCAAACAAACATGCATGCAGATAGACATATCAATGAATGTGATATCTCATTGATGAATGTGTGAGATGTCTAAATAATCACCTTCTCCTCGTGGGCTATGCTGGCACCCATGCCCGCAGTCCTTAGCCTTGTCCTTGTCAATAACTCTACTGCAACGTGTCGAAAGCCTCACGTAACATATGCTCTAGCCCATTATCCAGAACAAGTAGAAGAGAGGGAACAACAGTTGAGACAATAGCACCCTATAAACACAGAGTGCCGATTTTATTTTGCTTCTGTTGGAAGGACTGTAGATGGGTTGATGCATCAACAAAAGTGGCTGTAACTGGCTTCTGATTGTCTTGTTCTTGTATATGTCTAGTTGGCCTGGCTGGCTAGAAAGTGGCCGGTTTTATAGACCTTTAGGGTAACTGACTCATACGTACGAATCGGTCGACATGCTGTTCAACAGCTTCTATATCTTTCTTTTGACATCCCAATCCTCCATCAGGCACAGGCGGCGCGCCATGACGGTTGGCGGGGTCTCTATGCGTTGGTCTTCGCCCTTCGCTTCTCAATCTTGGCGAGCTCCGCGTCAATCTTCTTGAAGCTCCAGCTCTTCCAGAAGGGGGGGTACAGGAACGGGCGGAGGTCGAATCTGTTGTCGTCGGGTGCTGTTTCTGCGGTTAGCCGAGACACCATGGGAGCGGCAAAGGGCTTTTTTATTGTTACTTACAGTAGTCGTTGCAGTGGAGGGCCGGCGTGAGTGTCGTCATCTTGTGTCCTGTATCCTAGTTAGGTCTTCCGAGTGGCAGCGCAGCTTGCATTCTCCGTCGACTCACTGTTGATGGCGTAGAAGTGGAAGAACTTCTTGACCTTGTCTGCGGTCTGGCTGGGCTCATACGCGGGGGCGTCGTCCTCGGGCCCACGCTTGCGGTCGACGCTCCATTCGTGAACGAGGCGCTTGAACATGCCGTACGGGCCTAGCTTATTGACTTTGCGTAGGCGGCCCATGATGGTCAGCTCCTGGTAGGTCATGCCCATGTCTACTTCGTCGCTCTGCACGTATGTGTCCGAGATGGGCTCCTATACATGCTCGTGTTAGTGGATGTGTGCTTTCCCAGGATGCATAGTTTGTGCTGTGGCCATCGCGTCTTAGCGTGGCGGAGACAGCAGGGTAACATACGAGCTCGGCAGTCGGAACTGCAGTCAGGAAGTCATGGAGACAGGGAATGTTGAAGTCCTTCTCGGCCCAGGCGATGAAGCGCTTGAGGTCGGCCTTGTCGATGGAGCCGATGGGGTTGATGTCGGCACCTAGAGCAGGTTAGCCCAGTCTCAATATCGGCCATCTTCTCTGATGGTAGGGATTCGTTATGCCAGTATCGCTTTTATCCCGGCAGGGATGGGTGACTGGGTTTGCAGGTTTTCCGGTATAATGACTTACTGGAGCAGTCGTATCTGCGTCCTGGTTAGCTCTTGTCTTCACACTACTCGTCCAACGTGGTGTTTCTCACTTGGTAAAATATCCTCTGAGGGACTGCGAAAGTCAGTAATGGCACAGGAGCAAACTGAGTCGGTAAACTCACCTCCCCGACGTTCGCACTGCCCAAAACGAGCAGACCGCCGCCCCCAGGCCTGCCGCGGGCCGTGGGAAGAAGCTGCCCAAACTCGTACGCAGTGACCATGCGGATCCGCGCCTGGATGCACTGCAGCGTCAGATTCTCCTGCTGCGTGCCGCCCTCGACCTTGAACCTAGGTTCGAAGTTGAGAGCGCTGACGGCGAGGCTCTTCTGCGCATTGTAGACGTCGTCGATGTCGAGGTTGATGTGGTAGCTGCCGATGGCCTCGGCGAGGTCCTTGGCGCGCTGGCGCGTCTCGGCCGAGCTTTGCGTCTTCATACCCATGTAGATGGTCGAGAAGATCTGGTTGCAGAGGGCCTGCGGGGTCTTGGGCAGAACGCCCTCGCCGTCGTACTTTGCGAGCCGCTTCACGTCTTCGATCACCTGGGCGTTACCCTCCTCAACGGCCTTGATGACGATGCGGCACATGGAGAAGACGATCGCTTCGGTGGGTTAGCGGTGTCTCGATCTCGGGGTGGCTGCATGGAGGGGGACTTGCTCGCTGTGGCACAGGAGTCGATTCCTCCGCTCAGGGGTACCAGGTAGCCCGCGGTGCCGGACCTTCGAAGGTACTAGTGATGATACCGGAGTCAGCGAAGCAAGACGAGAGGGCTAGTTGAGTCTCTTACATCCCAAAGATAACAGCCAGCACAGAGGGCAATCTCTTCCTCGACGGAATAGAACTTTGGCTTGATAGGGGGCGAGGGGGTAATCATAATGTCGGCATCTTCGTCCTCGGAGCTGAGCTCAAAGGGGGTCTGGATCCTCTCGTACTTGGCGTCGGAACGCGCAGCCTGAAGACCACGAGAGATGGCTGACCGATAGGCTCTGACCTCCTCCAGATCCACGGTGGCAGTAATGACCTCAACATCGTTCAGACTGAACTGGGAGCCCTGGGCGACAACTTCGCCGTTGACGAGAATCATGGCAGAGCCGTCGTAGTAGAGTCTGTCGCCATCGCAGCCCTGCTGGTTGGCGTAGAGGTAGATGCCTCCGCACTTGCGGGTGGCCTCGGTGATGAGCTTGAGACGGGTGTCAAGCTTCTGCAGGGTGAAGTGCGAGCCGCTGGAGTTAGTGATGATCTCCACGCCGTCAAGGCTCATGGCGATATGCGGAGCGTTCGGGGTGAACAGCTCCTCCTGTTCACGAGTCAGCACCAACATGACGGATGCTGCCACGGCCCTCTGCAACTTACGCAAGTCTCAGCACCAAAACACGTGTCGGGAGTTGAGACCACGGCATCGCCAAAGACGACATGCGTGGCGCCCTGGATCTCCTGGATGATGCGGGGCAGATGGTACTGTTCAGTCTGGCGCGGGTGCATCCAGGGGGTGAAGTGACGCATCTCGCGGTAGTTGCCGTCATTGGCGAGCCACATCTTGGGGCGGATCATGAGGATCTTTCCATCCAGGCAGAGAATACGGCAGTTGAAGCGCTGGTTGCGGTGCTGTACCGGCATGCCGATGTCGAGCAGGATGCCGTGGCAGGTCTCGTCGAGCAGGATCCGGCGCAGCATCTCGAAGCAGTGCAGGTAAAGGTCCTGCTCGAGGAGATGGTCCAGACATCCGTAGCCGCATATTTCTAGTTCCTGGGTTGGAGGTCAGCCGGGTTGATCACTTTACAGGAGCTCATGTCCGAGTTGAATGGTTTGCGACCAGCCAGCTTCATTGCGGCATGGTTGCAGATTCAAGGCAAGACTTGAAAACACTCACAGGCCCAACGCGCAATCGCGCACCTGCAGCCTTTGCTTTTTGAATACTCTCAACAATGCGAGCAGCATTGCCTTCCCACTAAAGCGAAACCTGATTAGCGTTTACCTCCAATATATCTCAACCCGCGGGGATCGCAGCGCTCGAGAGTTGCGAGACTCACGTCCAAGGCCCACTGATTCAGCGAGCAAGTCGCCACCGTAACGAGGTGCCCCATGTCGTGAGATGAGTTGTCCCGACTCTGACGACGAGTTAGACCAGTTTTCGTTGAACGCAGTTTGGCGAGGGACTTTTTGGCCGCAGCTCACAGTTAGGTTAGAAAGCGGATCTGGATGCCCCTCGCGTGTAGTCGAGATAAGATTCAGTCGTTGGGACGAACAATGACTCGTCCAAAAAAAAAGAATAATCGGATGAGCCCGAGAGTCCCGGTGGAAAACTATGGCACTCAGTCGTTCCTCAAAGATTCGCTTCTTGGGCCTCTCTTCAGATGGTCGGAAGAGCCTTTCCTGTAACTCGGGGAAGTCTCGGACAGCTGGGAGGTTGAGGCGTGAGCTCCAAGTGCGGAACCCCCAGCAAGTGTTGCTAGCCTCTCGTGCGCTATCGGATGTTAGTGTTTCGCCGACTGCACGGCAACCTCTAACACCGATCATCTGTACATAAACACTCACTTGGAACTCGCAGATCCTTGTGGGCTTAATGAACATCAACACTATACGTTGAAAAAAAGTGAAGATAAAAAAGTCTGGAAAGAATTATGGAAGTATAGCTTTAAGAAGACATATCTTTCGTAGAATAGCAATTCGTAAACTGGCAGTAGGTAAGTCTTTCCAGGTGCAGTGATACATTATCGCCGCAACCCCTGTTCCCCCCGCCATTGACCCTAGCACTTCGGCGCCTAGTCAGCACGCATGCTGGCATTTGCCGGCCGAGCTTCCCCCAAACTTACCCCGGCACTGGCGCCAGCCTCCCAAAGCGCCTCGGCTCAAAGCTACCCAACTGCCAAAACTCCAACAACCCCGGCTTCGCAACCTCTCCCACCGTTCACGATATCACGACGCCACGACCCTTCCCGACGACGAGATACGATAATCCCCTCACGCCATCGAACCTCCCCCATTTGCAGCCCCTTCCTGAATCGAGCATTTCGGCATCTGAATTCCTCCTGCCCATTCTCCGGAACCCCACCGCCCAGCGCGCAATGCGCACGAGCAACCCTCCAAAATGACATCCGAATCATCACCATCACCACAACCCCCCGCCTCCTCCTCCTCCTCACAGCACCCGACGCTCCCCTCGTCACCGTACCCCTACGCCTCCGCCCCAGACATCATCCGCGCCCACCAGAAGGATGCCTACTACAAGGGCCACCTCTCCAACACACTGACCTCCCTCCACCGCCTCCTCCTCGGCGCCCGCTCCGCCCACGCCTCCACGCCCCTCCACCGCCTCGTCGCCGACACCCTCTACCTTGGCCTCACCACCCTCCCCGGGAACCGCACCCTCGGCGAGGAGTACTGCGACCTCGTCCAGCTCCACGTCGGCGCCAACGACAACGACGACCCCGCCGGCGCCCTCCCGACCCTGCCCCGCCGCGCCGCCTACATCGCCACCTCCGTCCTCCTTCCCTACCTGCTCGGCCGCCTCCTCCCCGCCGCCCGCGCCCGTCTGCGCGCCGTCCTTGAGCGCTCTCTCGGCCCCACCGCGAAGCTGAGCGACGCCTCGTCCGCGCCCGCGTCCACATTCGCGTCGACGCGGAAGATCCTTGCCGCCTACCTCCTCGCGAACCTCCCCTCCCTCACCTCCGCCGCGCCCCTCCACGCCGCCACCCTCGCCGTCTTCTACTTCACCGGCACCTACTACGAGCTCGCCAAGCGCGTCCTCGGCCTGCGCTACGTCTTCACCCGCCGCGTCCCCGACTCCCCCGACCGCGCCGGCTACGAGGTCCTCGGTGTCCTCCTGGTCGCCCAGCTCGCCGTACAGTCCTACCTGCACATTCGCGCCACCATCTCCGACCTCTCCTCTCAGGTCTCCGCCGCCCGCGTTGCTGCCGCATCCCGCTCCCGCGCGGGCGGCCTCTCCCACGTCGACGTCTCCCTCGACGCCAACGCCTACGCCGCCAATACCAGCGTCCTCCTCGCCTCGGAGGCGACGGCGGCGGCGACAGGCGGCCCCGGCGGCGGGACCAGCAAGGTCGACATCGTCGCCGTGACGCACACCCCCGTCGCCGCCCACGGCGCGAGGTTCGACCTCGAAGACGCCGGGGTCATGGCGTACATCGCGGGCGCCGCGCAACGCAAGTGCACGCTGTGCCTGGAGGAGCTCAAAGACCCGTCGGCGACGCAGTGCGGGCACGTCTTCTGCTGGACGTGCATAGGGGACTGGGTCCGCGAGAAGCCCGAGTGTCCGCTCTGTAGGAGGGAGGCCATGGTGCAGCATATCCTGCCGCTGCGGGTCGCGTAGCTGGGTCGGTCGGTCGGTAGGTATTGGTGGCTATTTCGCACAGCGCGGTGATTGGGCATCATGTACTATGACTACTACATTGGCTTCTGCGATAGCTGTGCCAGGATATGGCGTATGATCGCTCATCTATAATCGAGTTGGGAAGAGTGTGTGGTGGGCGTGGGCGGCATTTGTATAAAACAAGTATCTATTCAACACGGCTGGGTTGTGGGGCTGGGCCTTTTCTTTCTTTCTTCCATCAACGACTCAAACGACATCTGCGCGTCGGATTTGTAGGGAACTCGGAAAATGATGTATATATATATATATATACCATAGAACAGAGGTGCTACACACTTTCTCTCCCTCATTCCTACCTCGACTAACCTTGCCCCTCGTCCAAGTGCTAGTAGATAATGCAACGCGAAAATAGGTATCGGTCGAACGCTCCTACTCAGTACAGACAAGATTCAAAGAAAGGCAACTCCATTTTGCCGTCCCATGCCACGCCCATATGGCTTAATGAAAGCTCAAAGAGGAGCATATGGTTGCGGGTGGGTAAACGACGAAATCGGGGTCGAGGACGGGAAAATAAGTTCGAAACAAAAAAATGCATCAACTCGAGTAAACCTGACCTTGCCGGTCAACCCCCCGCCAGTTCTCCCCCAGCCTGTTTCCCTCCAGGTTTCCGATGGCTCTCATCCATCATGTAGGTATCATGTGCCAAAGTGCATTCGAGCATTAGCATGGGAATATGAGATGAAGAAGAAAAAAACAACGCTCGAACTCCGTATCCTGTATGAGTTTCAACACCCCCCCCCCCATTGACCTTGTCCGACCTAGACAATGACCGGACAGCCCGATCGCCTCGCTACACTCAAAATCACGACGGGTCTGTGTTTAACAACACGGGGCTCAGGCCGTGAAGAGGACAATCTCCCCACGATCGTTGTGCTTGAGACGCAGCGACCGCCATAGCTCCTTCTCTTCCGAAAGCTTTCCAAGGCTATCCTCGGACTCGGAGCGCTCGCGGTGGAAGCGCTTGAGGGCCTTATTCATGCTGCAGCCGCGCTCGCTCTCGGGGCCCTTGTTGACTAAGGACAGGAAGAGGTCGGCGCGGGGGCGGTAGACAATCATCTGCCCTTCGCCGTCACCGTTCTCGCCCTTCTTGCTGTCGCGAGAGCCCGGGCGATACTCAATCAGCTTGGGGGGCTTCTCGCTGTCGGGCCGGTGGTGGCGGGAGTGCTTCTTGGTGGATGACGAGACCTTACGTTTCTTGGTCTTGGTCTTGGTCTTTGTCTTGGCACCGTTCATGTTCAGCATATCGAGGATGTTGCTGCCAAATCCGTTCTCTTTCTTCTGCTTCGAGCTTTTGGTCTTTTTGAGCGGGCTGGTCAGGCCTGGGTCGGCGACGTCGCCGCCGGAATAGTCGGGCGAAGGCGGGAAGACGGGACGCATCAAAGTTTTGAGGCCGCCAGTCAAGCCCGAGTGAGCCAAGGCGGGAGGGGCGTCAACCATCATCTGGTCAGTGTCAACGTGAAGGCGCTTGCGTTTCTTGTCTTTCTTCTCGCTGCCATCTTTTCTTCTCCGCTCGTGCTTCGGGGCAGGGGTCTCGTAACCCATGGGAATCGGTCCGGTGCCATATTGCACGAGGGCATGTCGGTCCCCGTCGACCATTGCACCGTCGTCATCCAAGTAAGCTTCGGCATCATACTCGTAGCGTACAAGCTGTGTTTCCTCGGTTGGTTCCTTGGCCCCCAGAGTAGACGCATTGGGTGTTGCAGACGGATCGAGGAAGTCAAAGACGTTGACGTTGCCTTCATTGGCCGAGGGGGGTGTTGGGGCCTCAGGGAGGAGTTCGGCGGGCGAGTTACCGTTGTCGCTGGCCTCGTACGGGAAGGATTCGAACTCGGCGTCGGGGACCTCTTCGACGTATGCGTGTTGAGCCATGGCGCCGTATTGGTGAACGGGGGCGGCCTGAGGCTGGTTGTTGTTTGTCTTATTCTTCTTGTTGCTGTGGTTGTTCTTTTCCTTGTAGAGAGCGCCTTGATACTTTTGGGCTTCGCTCATACAGCTCTGTCACTGGGTTAGCACAAGAAAAGATCCAATAGCGACCATCACAGCCAACAGATTGAGCGGGCAGGTGTAACTTACGGTATGGAATCGATATTCAGTGCCAGGAAAGTATACCATGCAATCGATGCAGGTAAAGGTGGCGCCTCGACAACGGTTCCTGTGGGGATCGAGCTTCTTCTTGGTCAAGACATCACCACACGACTGTGGCAAAGGAAGACGGGTCAGTTGTGTTGCGCAGGAAATGATCAAGGGGTTATGATTCTGCGTGTTCGAAGAGGGGTTGTATGGTATAGTATGGTCTGGGAGGCGAGGGAGGAACGGGACGAGACACTGGCTATTAAAGACGGCATCCAAGGGGGGAGAAAGGTGGGAGGGGTGTTTGTTTCTGTTGCTGGAGGGGTGTGGGTGTGTCCGTCATGTCTTGCAATGGATGGGAGGTGTGTGTGGTGCAAGGATGTGATGTCAGGCCCCCGAGTTTATAATAAGACGACATGGGGATCTTCGGGGGTGCTGCAGACGTGGGAGTACAGAGAAGAAAGGAAGGGGACCCTGGGTTTGGGGGGCGGCATGGGAAAAAGCGGCGGGAAAAAGAGAGGGCGAGGGCTTACCTCACACGAGAAGGATACCATGGTGGTGAAGGGAGCGACGCTGTATGATGATGCGCTGTCCTTGGAATGGGATCTTATTGGGCGCGGACGTTGGGCAGAGAACGGACTCTGACTGGGTCGCGGTATTTAACGGAGGTGAAAGGGAGGGCGACGACGATAATGGGAGGCGAAGAGGGAGGGTGAGCGTCTCTGCTGCTGGGTTGGCGTATACAGTTATGTCGGTATGCAGAATGCAGTCGCCTGACTGGGGCCGGGCTGGTGGGCTCGGGGGATCGTCGAGAAGTGGACTGCGAAATGCAAGCCGGGTCGTGCCTTGTACCAAGAGAGGGAGGAATAGGGCTAGCTGGGACGAGAACTTTGGGGGGCCCTTTTGGGGAAACGTAGTTTTGAGATGCTGTCAGTCGGTAGCGGCGGTGCCAGAGACTAGCGGGATTGATGGACACTGCCCCGTGGTGGTGTGCTCGACGGCTGATTGTGCGTGTGGGATAGAGTATGAGAGAGGGAGAGCGGGTCGCAGTCTGGCAGCGGTAGAAGGAACCAAGACTACTAGGGGATGACAAGATGAGACGAGGAACTCTCTGCGCAGCCGGGGAGCACAAAAGCAATGATCCCAAAGGGCTGTTCAGCTCTGAGATAGGTATCAGGGGCTCCTCACTGTGTTGGTTTCGCGTCTCGAATAACGGGAATGTGCCGTAGATCTCCAATGTTGGAGTACCTTGTTCGGAAGGGCCCAAGGGGGCGTCTCTGACAAGGGGGGGTGAGAGGTTGCGTTTCGGGCTTCAGGTTTGTGTTGGAAAAGGAAGAGAGTTGCGAGGCCCTGTAAGAAGTAGGGGGGGGGGGGGGAGCAAGCTACTGAGGGCGGCAGCGCAGGAACGCGGCACAATTACTGTTTGTCCTAGACGGGAAAGCGGATTGTGACCGGGTCACAAAGGCACTGCAGGATGTTGCAGCGAAGCAGAGCGCAGAGGAGCGACTAATAAGACTGGGAATTCCAGAATCTCGTGGCTGGATTGAAAGCCGAGGGGAGTCTTGGGGCTGGATTGAGTCCGAACGTGTATGTGAGCGTGGGCGTGTTGCGGACAGATGAGGAAGCGACTTGGAGAAATTGGTGGCGGGCGTGTCGAAATCGAGGGGCAATAGCGCGCCAAAAGGCTTCTTGTGGCCAAGGGGGGCGATCGGCCGTGCTGAGGATTGTTGGACTAATGAATGATGAGATTTACTCTGGTATTATCTCGTCCGAACCGGGCAGCTTCTTGCGTGTGCCGAGCAGCTGGATCCAAAGTTTACGTCGACGGGAACTTGGGAAGGGAGAAGGTGGGAAAAAAATTAAAGAGATGAGCAGCGGTTGTGGTTTGAGGCAAAGGAGAAGCTGCCTTGTAAATTCTAAGCAAACAAAGTGGAATCGGCCGAAACCTTTTGCATCGAATTTTTCCAAATGTGTTTTTTTTTTTCTTTTCGTCTCGCACTTCTGGCACTCCCTTTCCGTTTCCCACCTCTGTTTTCTTACCGCGTGGGGGGGCCTGGAAACTGGAGTGTGCATCTCAGTCGGGCAGCTTGACATATCGCTTCTAAATCCACACCCCGGATTCATTGTTGACAGACGGTATCCCAGGGGAACCAAGGTCATTCAGCAGCATAGAATGGTCTTGATTGGCCCAATGAGTCCGAACCCAAGAGCTATGCCTATGTGATTGGCCGAAGACCATGTGGCGTTGGATCTCGTATCAGCCAATTGCCGTCTAGAGAGTGAGAACGGTGGGGGTGGTTGCATCCGTCCGCCTCACTCCTGTCGCTGACTGACGGGAAGACGGACGGTGGGCGGGAGCTATGGAAACGTCCTTTCGCACAATGCGATGCGGACCGTTATCATCTCTCTCCATCTCTGTGTGTCGGCGCAGCCCCTAGATGTATGAACCCAAATCGCACAATGCGCTTCACCTGTGTTGTCCATTCTGCAGTAGTGGATCGCCCCCGCGCTTCGCTCGTATCTCCTCAAGGAAAAGCCGAGTGGAAATGGGGAGAGGAGCTGATGCAAAGCTAGAGCTGCGGTCTCGTTGCGGCGCCGCATGTCCCAAGCCGTTGTCCGCTAGCGACTGGAATCTAGCTGTCTTGGCTGCTAGTGCTGCCCCGGCCCCGGCGCAGGCACTTTGGCTGTAATGCCTGTTCTTCCTTCCCTCAGTTACAGTGCCTACTATGTATGCATCGCCGTCCGTTCGAGTGCGCGACCACGCATGGACCACGGCATGGCCGATACGGTAACATGGGGCCGACCCGATGGGGGGGGGGGGGTCCACGATCTCGGGCGGCAGGTCGATGGAAGTGGCCTGCCATTCGTCTTCCCATTCCGCTCTACTGCCGTTTCACAGTAAAGAGACAAGAACCCCCTTGCTTGGCCGACAGGAGCCAAGGGAGGTAGACGAAGGAGACATCGACGGGTTCCTTACCTTCTGTCCTGGGGGCCGAAAGCTTCCGTCTCTGCTTCGAAAACTGGGGCCATGTGCCGATGCCTTTGTCCTCGCGCATCCCGACTTCAACCACTCTTACACGACTCTGGGACAAGGTACGGCCAGGGTCATGCAACACCGCCAGACCAGGGGAGGGCTAGACGAGGCCAAACGACAGGCTGCTGTTCCTGCCCCTATCCGTGATGGACATCGCCGCGAATCACAGCAGATGACGACGATGGTCCCAAAGGCATGGAACGGCTGCTGCCGCCGTGTTGGGCCTCGACCTTGCCCGCGCAGCTTCGGGTGCCCGTCACATTGTTTTCGGTGACGTTGATTGGCGTGCTACATGACAGCCCCCATTTGGTAGTGCATCGCCAATTTGTGCAAGACGGCCAAGGAAGTCTTCAGCACCGCCGTCGCCGCATCCCTCCAAAGCGCGCGTCTAAGTTGACGAGTGATGCAACGACCGACGTTACGTTGGTGGTGTGGACGATGACGGGCAACGGACAACGGGCAGCAGCTGTTGGGATTGCCTTTGCTGCACATAAAGCATGGACTAAAATAGACCGGGGAGCTGTTCCTGATCCCGCTCATCAGAGGGGTCTGTGGCTCTGCTGGTTACTAGTTGTATGTATGCCTCGCCCTTTGGCTTGGGGGGGAGGTACATAGGTTTGCTGAGAGTCCTTCGTCGTTGCCTTTTCCTCCTTTCTTTTCCCCTTTGCCTATACTGCGTTGGCGTCTGGGCACACACGTTCCTTTGCCCCCTCCCCCGGACAGGTGGCCCCCAGCGTTGGTGACGAACAGACGCAGGAAATCGGATCATGTGATGATGGTATTGGAGGGTATTGGAGGGGGCCACTGATATCTCTGGTATGGGGATGTTGAATGACCTGCAGAGCCTGCGAAGCAGGTTTGCTCTGCAGGCAAGATGATGCCATGGCAGCGAATTGGACGGCTGGCGACAAAAGCTACTGCCGTTAGGGAAACGACAGTGTGTCATTCGTTGATAGCTATTGGAGCTATTCGTACGGATACAGTCAGTACAATTTCGAACATTACTCAAAACGGGCCAAGACGACAACATTGAGCCCCTTGCCGGTTGGTACCTTTGCCCAAAGTAAACTGTAATTTTTGTTTTTGCGGGCGTCTTCCATTACCTTGTCTTGTTTTGGATGCTCTATACGGAGTACCTTGGGGACTTAAAGCCAGCGACTGGGATGAATGTCTCTGCTGGTGTGGATAAAGGGTCGGCTCAACAGCATTAGTCTCAGCCATGCAATGTCTCGAATGTCGTCAGGAGCTCGGGCTTTGCGTCGTCGCTCTTCCCCATTTGCCCAATCGTTAGTTCCCGCTAGATCAGCCCACAACGTCCCTCCAGGCCCGAAATTAGCAACTGGGGATGGAGGTGGTATTCATACCTCCCTAGGTACCTTACCTACCTACCTAGGTAGGGACTTACAGACAGGTAGGTAACTACCACCATGCATACCTATACACTATGGGGAAGGCACTCAACTCCCCTCACCAGGTCTCGCGCTTTACAGCTCCCTTCCCTGTCACGACGCGGCGCCTTTGGAAAGAGCGAGCGAGCGAGCGAGCGACCTTAGGACATGCATGCCCATTGCCCGTTCATCTCTCCCCCCGAATTGGGCCAAGATGCACACAGCTCAACAGTTGTAAACAACAAGATGGAAGGTGCTTTTCTCATGGACGCACTTTCTAGGCACACAACATCGCGGGTTCTAAGTAAGCATTGTCTCAATAGCACAAACGCCGGCCAATAAACCGCTACCGGCATTGCCGCCGTCGCGATGAAAGGGTTGTTTATTGATTCATGCAAACCGCGTTTTGCAAGCAAGCGCAATGAAACCACACGCAACCACCAACGCGTCTCTGCTCGTGACGTAGCGGGACCGTGTCCAGCCAACCAGCTGTCCCCGGTCGGCATCAGAAACTATTCATGCTTTGCAAGTAAACTATTAATGCGGCCGCGTATTACTGGTATATAGAAGTATCGTACGGAGTACTATGTTGTGTACTGTAGGTAGGTAGTGTGGAGGCAGGCTCACCCGTCCACCGCTTCCTTTCCTTCCGTACATACTCCGTAGTACCTATGTGCGGCTTCCTCCTCCTCCACATTTCATTGCCGATCGCATTGACCTCCTCGTATGCTCACCTTCCTACCGCTCTCAGCATCCGCCACCCGGAAACGCCATCTGGTGGGTGGACTGCGAAGCAGCCCTGTGCGAGCAACCAAGATATCAGATCATCTGCCGCATCGACACGCCTTGGAAGTCTCCCTTGGGCCCAGTTTCTGAGCGCTTTCCGGCCTCATCCCGCGTCCTGGACAGATCATCATCTGCACTGACGCCGCAACCACCTCTCTGACAGTGGTCGGTAAACGATCGTCGGCCATCCACCCATCCATTCCGGCCGCATGGCTGCCGAATCCCGTCTCAGGGTGATTTCCTTCTGACCTACATCATGTGGGCCTGCCAAGCATAAAAAACATACCAACGCCGCCCGTCTTCTGTTGTTGATGCTCCCGTCCATTTTGGGGTCCAGAGCTGGTGTCAACTCTATCAACTTTCACGACTGGCCGCAAACCGAAACACGGCACCTCGCACAGGACGTCGGTCAAGACTCCTGAGCGTAGGCAGCTCAAGCCGCACCCAACTCGAGAGTACATGATACATTCCGATTCCTGGCGCCCCGGGTTTGTCTTCATCGGTACCTCGTCTTGGTCAACATACGGATACAGGGTCACCGACAGATATAAGTCTGCTGCAGGCCTAACCCTGCTTCGTCGTTCGTCTCTCGATTCGTCCTGCCCACGTCTGTCGCTCCGCCAGTCAGGGTCCCCAAACGCCCTCACCGGGGCTTAACACCGCAGCAGTACCCGCCTGGATCCAATTTGCCCTCCGGGGTACCTGCGTCCAGCTAGCATCGACCGCGCTGCCCAGCGGCTCCGCGAGCAAGGCTCCGCTCTCGCTCCAGGATCGGCTCTGCACCGCTTTCCTCGCTTCGAGCCTTGCCTTCCCCACAAGCAGGTCGGACCCCATTCCCCTCAAGTGCGCTCCAGCAACCACCACACCAAAATATAATCGCTCTTCCACCTTTTCCCTTCAGTCCCCGGCCTGGCGACTCGCCTTTCTTCCCGCGATGTCCGCTCCCACTTCTTCGTCGTCGTCTTCCAGCAGTTACCTCGAGCAGGCGGCCTCTATGCTCAGTACTGTTGGCGCGTACATGCGGCTTCCAGCCATAGCCTCGACGGTATGGCCATTCCCGCCTCCTCGTCCTATGGACAACCTATCTTCTCACACCGATACTTCAGTTTTCCTGTCTGCTACCCCTCCTCTCGAGCATTCGCCCGAGACCATGGCCCAACCGCCTTCTTTAGTGGTCTAGGCTAACATCTTCGCCACCTAGGGCATCGCGGCCGTCCTGACTACCCTCCTTTACTTCAAGCAAAAGTAGGTCCGCCCCCAAGTCCAGGTGACCGCGGTCCCCACCCACATGGCTAACCTGACTGTGCGCACTGCAGGGCTCTAATCTACCCCTCGCATATGCCCGCCAACTCTCGAACGGACGTCCCAAGACCCTCGCAGTATGGCATTAAGGATTTCGAGGAACTGGTCATACCCACAAATGATGAAGAGAAGCTGTCGGCGTTCTACATCCGGGGCCCGCGCGGCGGGAACAACTCCAACGTCACCATCCTCATGTTCCATGGAAATGCCGGCAACATTGGCCACCGTCTGCCCATTGCCCGCATGCTTATAAACTTTATCGGATGCAACGTCTTCATGCTCGAGTATCGCGGCTACGGCTTATCGACCGGAGAGCCCGACGAATCTGGCCTTTTTATAGACGCGCAAACCGCCCTCAACTACCTCCGCTCTCGCGCAGAGACGAGCAAGCATAAGCTGATTATCTACGGACAAAGTCTAGGCGGTGCCGTCAGTATCAAGCTAGTCGCCAAAAACCAAAAGGACGGGGATATCGCCGGGTTGATCTTGGAGAACACCTTCCTCTCCATGCGCAAACTGATACCCTCCGTTATACCGCCGGCTAAGTATTTGGCTCTTCTGTGTCATCAGGTGTGGCCGAGTGAATCGCTCATACCCACCATCACGTCCGTGCCGATCCTGTTTCTTTCGGGGTTGCAGGACGAGATTGTACCGTAAGTGCAGCGTACCCCTTATTTCCCGTTCCCCACCACCCATATGATGATCTAAAGTCACCACCCACAAAATATGAGCCTTTTGGGGCGCTTGATTTGAACTCACGACATGAGTCTGATATGGTTTTCTCTACCCCGGTTATTTGTGTGTCTCACTTGTTGCCTTTTTGGGACTGACGCTCGTCACAGACCCCGTCACATGCGCCAACTTTACGAGCTCTCTGCCGCGCCCACAAAAATTTGGAAGCCCCTGCCCGCGGGTGACCACAACTCGAGCGTGCTGGAGGAAGGTTATTTCGAGGCCATTTCGGACTTCCTCGAGAATTTCACCGGCGTCACGAGCAAGGAGGAGAAGCAGCGCCTTTAGGAGGGGTCCGCGAAAGCCGAAGAACTGTTCGAGAGGCACGTGGCGCAGATACTAGAGGAAGAGGCGGACCAGGAATCCGTCTTCACTGCCGTGTCCAGGCTACTACGCTGTCGGAGCCCGCCTCTCCGGCCGGCTGAAGACGGGCCTGTCCGGACTTGGCGACGGTGAGGCAGAGGGACAGAAACACGAGAGCTGGAAACGGTCATGACGACGGGCGCTCTCCTCGAACCTGCCAACCACGTCTTTGTTCCAGTCAAGAATGATACCCCCCCTCCGCTTCCTTCGTGGATCGGGATGTGACAACATATTGTATACGCAGTATAAACATAATGAAGCAATGAGTACAACCACTGAGACCCTCCCAAGAGTAGAGTGCGTGATGTGAGGCGAGGCGAGGCTTGAATGTCGACAGCACCCGAAGGTAAACGGCGCACTTGAACGGGGTCGGCGGAGAGGGCCAAGACAAGGGCTAACGGGCGGCGCATGGCCCTTCTGGTCATGTCAGACAGAGACGGTCGAGCTCGCCGGCCATGACGCAGATGGACCAGAAACCCGAGACTCACCACTGTTTGCCCCCCCCCTCATCTCGTTTTCATGGTCGTCGGGCGAGTCAACGGAAGGAAAGCAGGTACACGGTTATGAAGGCGAGGGCCGGCGGACGGACGCGGGGGCGACCGTAACGACATCGTCGTCCACCGGGACGGGAAGACAGGGGCTACCCTTGGGCGCATCCCGACGGGGGGGGGGAGCCCCTCCCGCCGCGCGGATTCCTCCCTCCCCTCGTGATCGCGTTCTGACGTGGCAGAGACGGATGCTTCGTCTGCGGATGTCGGGGCGCTTCGTTGTGCGAGACGTCGCTGGGGTTCATGGGGGAGATCTCGTATGGGAGCGGGCGGCGGGAGGCTGTCACGGGGGCGGTGCCGACGATATGTTTGTTGTCGGGCTTGAGCGTGGCGTCACGGCATCATAGAAGATGGACGATGGTTCATTTCTCTTCTTGGTTACTCTTTTTTTTGTAAAATATGGTGTTATAATTTTGTCATTCTGTTCTTTCTTTCTTTCTTTTTTCTTTTTTCTTTTCTTTTGTCTACCTGGTGGTAATCCGTTTACTCCTGCGGCTCGTAAGGCTCTCAGCACATCCAATCGTTAGACGATGCACTTCTCCTATACAGCATTCCATCTGCATGTGTCTCTTACTTGCGGGACTAAAGGCCTCGCCCACCATATCATTATCCCCATCGTCGAGAGGTGGGTGTGGAGAAGCAAGGCGATGACGCAGCCCAGGCATGTATCTCCCCTGCTCGCACCTCGTGGATGAACAACTTCCTTGGCCGAGTGCCATCCATCCCACACGTCGCCTCACTCTTCGCTGTCGGCTGCGGCTTCCCAGTCGTCCGCGACAGAGTCCTCCTCGGCGACCTTCTTCCTCGCCAGCCTCGAGAAGCTGACGAAGCCGCTGGCGGGGCGTGCGTCCACGGCAGGCTTAGGCGCAAGGTTCCTACGCGGCGCTGCGGCGCGTCCGACGACGGCATTCCACCCGCCGCTGCCGCCGTCGCCCGAGGACTCGCGGCGGAGAACGTTGAGGCTCGTGTCGGCGTGGACCATAGTCACGCCGGCGGCAATGCCTTCCTTGGTCACGGTCCGTGCGACGAGGGGCTTCAGTGACGCGAGGCTGGCCTCGACGGCCGAGGGCGTCGTACCCCACGACGTAACAGGGACGGCGCGGATGAGAATCTCCTCCGAGGGGAGGAAGGATGTCGTGAAGGAGAGGGTGTTGTGGGCTTTCAGGTGGCTGGCGAGGGCGGACTCGAGCTCGTCGATCGTCAGGCCGAAGCGCGGCGCTGCGAGCAGGAGGGCGTTGAAGGGTTCCAGCGCAGAGGCGGTGGCAGCTGAAGAAGACGCGGGCGCGGCCGAGGCGGCTGATTTGGCGGCGTCGCTGCGGATCTTGACGCACTGCGCCAGCGTCTTCTTGGGTGCCGAGACGAAGCGCGGCGTCTTGAATATGGAGACGTGACGGTGCGGCTCCGGGTCCTGACTCTCCGAGTCGAAGCCAAAGTCCTCTGCGAGAGCGTGCAGGAAGGCGCGCTGGAAGGACGGCATGGGCTTGAAGCGAAGGCGCTTCTCCGAGGGCTCCGAGGCGAAGACGCGGAACTCGCGTTCCTGGTTCTGCGCCCAGGTGGAGGAGAGCTCGCGGAAGAGCTTGAGGGTCGTGTCCGAATAGGGGATGTGGTCGTCCGTGTGGTCCGGGTCGACGTTGAGCGCGACGGCGAGGCGCTGGTTGCGCTGGAGGCGGAGGCACTCGTCGTCGCACTTGAGAGCGTCACGTTCCGGAGTCGGGTTGGTCTTGGTCGCGAGGCACTTCACCTCCTTCTTGCGGTGCTGGCAGTCGCAGGTGACAAAAGTCTTGCCCTGGCACGGCCGATCCTCCTTGCATGGATAGGGAGCATGGCAGGCGTCCTGGCACGAGTGGTCACAGGATTTGCGCGTCTTGCCGCAGGGTTGGGCGCAGTGAGAGCCAGGGATGTCGACATCCTCGCATTCGCCTGGGCGATGGCACTCTTTCCTGCAGGTGTGTGTACTAGAGTCTGGTCAGTATGTGTCGATTCCGGGTGTGATGTCCAGATAGCTTACCCGCACTTGAGCTTCTTGCCGCAAGGGAGACCACAACGGACCTCCTCCAACCAGCACGGTCTGTTCTTCATCCTCTGCTTGCCGCAAATACAGGCCTTCTCCACGAGGAAAGGACACTTGGGGCAGGGGACGTCGTCGGGGTGGCAGTTGTGCTTCACCGTGGGGTGTCCGCAAGGCGGTGCTCTCCTGCAGTCGAAGCGGCACTCAGGGGGTCGAGTGCCGCAAGGCTGGGGGGGTTGCAGGACGGTTCTGCCGCACGCGCAGCTGATCTCTTCGAAGACGGCCTCGAGACAGCTCGGACATGGCCCAGAGTGGCAGATCTGAGAGCACTGATGGGTTCCGCACTTCAACGTCCTTCCGCAGACGCGGAGGCAGATGTGTTCGGCTTCGACCTCGTCAGGGGCCTGCTGCTGTCTGTGCTTCTTCCGCGCGGCTTGTCTCTCGATAGCCTTCTTCTCCCCGGGGCAGCAGCGCTCGCCGCACTTGTGGCGGCCGCAGTTGAGCTGGGCCTGGCAGACTCTCATGCACATGGGCGTGGCGATCTCGCCCTGGTGACACAGAGAAGAGCTCACGGTTCGGCCACATCGGCAGGAGATATCCGCCTTCTGGAAGCAGGGGCTGCAGGGGCCGGTGTGGCATGTGTCGATGCATTTGTGGCCGCACAACAAGGTCTTGTCGCACGTCTTTTTGCAGTGAGGAATCAGGTCCTCACAGGATTGCCTCGGCCGATCGAGAAGCTCATCCAGAGGCGTCTTACCGCAAGGACAGTTCAAAACCACATCCGGGGCCGATGGACAATGAGCTGGTATCTCGTCCTGGGGGTGGCAAGCCTTCTCGCACTTGTGGAGACCGCAATCGTACTTCCTTTCACAGGTCGCGCCGCAGTCGAAAGATCCGTCGAACCAGCTGCCCTCGGAGACGTCTTCGGCGTCAGAGTTGGACACCTGCCCATAGTTGAATGACATCTGGAGGTCGCCGCGGCGGTCGCATGAGATTTCCTTATGCTCCTTTCCGCAGTAGCATCTTGCCTGCACGGGAACTTCGCAGTTGCCGCACAGGCCGGGATGACATGGGGCAGAGCAGAAGTGCTCGCCGCATGGCAGCAGGTCTACGCAGATCTCCTTGCAGCTCCATCCGTTGCCATAATCGGTCTCGCTGCATCGCTTCGTCACTTCATGCTTGCCGCAGAAGCAGGACTGCGTCGGTCCCATCAATGTGCATGGCGGACATGGGCCAGCGTGGCATTCAAGGGAGCATGGGTGAGGGCATGTCGCTCTGGGCTTCGAGCATGTCTGTCCGCAAGAGTGAGGAGGCAAGCCAGGGACGTTTCGAGGGCTGATATCCTTGCCGCACCAGCAATGGTAAGACGATGGCTCCTCGGTCAAACTGGAGTTGCAACCGGGGCAGCGCCAGGACCGTGTGTCGTCATCCTTCTTCAGCTGACTATTGAACCACTTCTTGACACACGTCAAGTGCAAAACCGTCCAACACAGCCCGCAGGACCATACTCGAGACGGCCGTAGCACTTCACTCGAGCAGATGACGCACTCATACTGTCCGTTACTGATGTCCTCATGAATCCGCGTTGGCAAGTCTGCAGCCGCAGACTTTGGCGCCAGCGGATATTGAGGCTTCTTCTGCTTCGGGGCTTGCCTGCTGTAGTTCGCTTAGTCTCTGGGAGCACAATTGTGTGGGAGAATATGAACAAACCCTCTTTGGAAGACGGGCTGCCCAGGGACGAAGTCCGGAGCATCCGCACTCAGTCCAGGCTCCTCTGATCCGTCCGCATTGGTGTTTGCTGTCAAACTACCGCCGAACGTCCTCTGGGTTCCGGGAACAGCACCACCACGCACGGCACCGCCAAATCGACCGCCTCTACTACCGCCGCCGCCGCCACCGCCACGGCCTCTGCCCCTTCTCCCTGAGCTGGATGATGACGTCTCTGACGGGTTCACCGGCGCGGTTTCGAGGGCTGATGCTGGCTGATCTTGGTTCTGAGGCTGGGGGGCAGAATTCCTGCCGCCACCCCGCCGACCACCACGAGCATTGCCTCTTTCGCCTCTCCCTCGTCCTGGCCTGCCTCTCCGGCCAGGCTGAGAGCCTCCTCTGGCCGACGAATTCGTTTGAGCTTGCGTCTGCGTCTGCGCCGATCCGCCTTCAGACATGGCGGCTTCGCTCGTCGTAGTGAGAGTTTGTTGATGAGTTGATGAAATCGTGACTGCGCTTTTTGAAATACAGCGTCTTCGTACGGGTGCTGCCAGACTAGGCGGCAAGAAAAAGTATTAACTGGCCTTACGCCCTCTCGAAGAAAAGCGAACGTGAAGGGAATAGAGTGAGCTGTAAGTTTGGAGGATCGCCCTTTCACTGGGAACCCGGACCGGGAGGAGGCGACTTTTAAGAAGATGCCGCGGCTGAGATGAGAGTCGAGTGCAGTCCCTTGGGAGGCGTTTGATGGCCCGGACTTAATCGTTCGGACGGGTGGACCCACCGAATTTTTGACAAAAGGGCACCTTCAGCACCGGGGGGCAGGTGTGGTGTGGCGACTGCGTACGGCAGTCTGCAGGGCTGACAAAACAAGCAGGATGGGGTGGGCGCACTGGGAAAAGCCCAGGCCACGCTCACTATGAGTCACCACCAATCATTTGCCCTCGGGGACACAGTTGACTCAACAGCTGCATTTGGCAGTCACGTTTCCTGCATGGTCTCAAGCCGCTCTGGGGGGCAAGCAAACATATCTGCGTGTAAACCGGGAGTTTCCGCCCGCTTTATTTGAATCTGTCTCGTTGCAAAGCAAAATGCGGAGATTGCTGCGAATTGGCCTCAGTGGATGAGTGTGACATCCAGTCTTGCAGGTCTCTCCCCACTGGTAACATACAACACATTGGCGGGCAGTTTGTCGACATGAACTTGTCAACACGTAAAAATAACTAAACATGGAGATAAAATGTTTACAGAGTCTTCGTTTTCACCTCTCAGAAGGTTGAGAATCCTCATTTGTCAACCCCAAGCTGGCGGAGTGCAATTGTAAAGATCATTGTGGGATATCTTTTCCAATTTGGTAACAATAAACAACAACCAGCGCCGATGGTTTAGTGGTAAAATTCTCCGTTGCCATCTAGCAGCGTCGGGGAGCCGGGGGTTCGATTCCCCCTCGGCGCATTTGCTTTTGCTTTTGGACGAGGATCCCTTTTTCCCTTCTATTTTTATTGTTTTGGCTGCTTCGGAAACTCTGAAGGTAACTGGGATGTAACAGTCCACTTGAAAAGGCTGGCTTTACTTTGGTTGTGAAAGGGAACTGTGGCTCTTAGGTTTGATGTTTCACGCATTAGTAGCCTGGTGATACATAACAAGCAAGTCATGAAGGCAAACCCGCTTCCGACTTGATCAACGATATAAGTACGGCGCGATGCATGTATATAAATGAATGAGCCCGAGAGTGCCGGAAGCTCTCAATGAATCGAAAGCCTTACCAATGTTTTGGGTGTTATTGCTGCAAACGTTGTATGGACTGACATTGAGAGGTCTTATGATCTTGGCCTCTCCGGGACATCAGAAAGAGACCGAGAAACAGGCGCCTGGTATTAAGATTGCCCTTGCTTAGTCTTCTGGACGTCGTAAAACGTCGCTGTGACTCGCCCTCACAACCAGATACTGAGCAAAGGGCATCTGACCTGTCACAGGCTGCTTCATAATACCGCCGGGAACCACGGCTTTGAATCTGGGGCCTTGGATGCTGCTCATTGTCTGTATCGTTGTACGAGACTGGCACGGCTCATTCAAGAACGACCAGCACAGAGTTTTGGTTCGAATCAGTGCGAGATTCTATCGTCCGCACTACCCAACCAGGCTTGCCGGTTGTATGTCCTCAGCGGCCACCTCTAATAGAGTTGTCTGGACTATCAAGCACACCCTTCTGGTGTCTCTGTATGGTAAGTAGTTGTCATCCGCTGTTGAGATAAGGTACCCGCATGTGCACATCTAGGAGTGGGTTACGATATTCGTCCCAAAACGGATATTGGGAGAGGTAGAAGATGCTCATAAACTGGAGAGTTTTACTGTCCTGTTGCAAGGAGCTTACACACTGCCGTTTGCCACGGTATGCCCACCAACAAAGATTCCCACCTTCCCCACCACCATATCTGTATTTACATGACTACGTTGCCAGTGTCTCCATGGGTTTCGCAACCACTCTAATTCCTGGCATCACTCTGTTCCTCGATACAGACAACAGCTTCACTTTTCTACGTTCACCGTGCAAAGGGTTCTTAGACTCCATCATAGCACGGCCACGTCAACAGATGAACGGCTGCATTCAGGTTGTTTAGCCGCTTCATACAGTCACATTGCGCATGCCCAGCGGACAGAGCTTGAATACGTTTAGGACGCGACAGACAGAAATCGTCTCCATTGTTGAGTGGACGGAAAGGCGCGCAACCGTAGAACCCGAACCTGCAAATCAACCTGGGCCCGCAACTCGGTCCCCTAACCCCCCCGGTTGAGGGCAACAACTGGTTCACAACTGCAGTGTACGGTGTACCTACCACGATTCAGCGATCCACAACACGGTATACCGTATTAAACCCACTCTTGGTAGAAGCAGGGGTGACGGAAAGGGTTGAATCTCCGGGAAACATCATCCCAGAGCGCTGGGTACAGCTGAGATATGCGGGCAATGCTACATGGTTAGAGGCAGTTGTAATCAGAGGTTCTCGTGCCGATCAAGGTGGCTGAGGATAGTTTCTCCTGTCTCGGAATCGCTTCTACGGGCCTCTTTCTTGGTCTCAACAGCATGCACTTGGCTTTGAAGCCCATACGCCTTGGATGCGGCGCAAGGCTGTCGTGTCATATGAGACGCTTCTTGGTTATGATCAGATGCGTCTCCGCTTATTGCAGGCTGGGGTCGGACTACAGAGACACGACATGAATATCACCTTTCGGGGTCGATATACTGACTTGAGAGCCATTAAATGCTCACAAGCGAGCTACTGGCCGTCGTTCTGATATAATACTGTATAAATAGACCCTTAAGCATGCACATTTCAAACGGCTTCTTACGCCAAACACACGAACCGTTGCTGCGAAACAAACCGCCGCCATATGAGCTTCCAACCAGACACCTGCCCTGCAATACCACGGGGCAGGCTGGCACTCAATGATATATATCTATCGAGGTTAAACTAGGCAAAAAGGCGAACGACGTCGTCGCACCTCATAAACGACGTCAAAACAGCGTTGCGGGGCCCAGATCCAAGTCATCGTTAAAGTCAGTGGCTAGCGTTACCCAAGACCGCCCCGTTGGCGCTGACCATGTCTCAGGCGTTAACACGCAACGTTTGTTCTTACTCGGGGGGGTGGAGGGGACCGACGGTGATGATATCTGCTTCCACGGGGTCTGCAATTCGAGTCAAGGGAGAGACATATTCTCGACCCGCAAATCCACCCTTCCAGAGAGTACGGAAACGTCGGCAGCGATGGCAGGACCGGACAGTCTTCGTGGAAAACACCCGAAGCAAGAAAGGCTTCTTAGGGGGGGCCCATGACTCCAATCTTACTGCATAACCGGGCTGCTGACCAGTAAACCGCGAATGGGCGCTGATGTTGGATTCGGGCTCGTGAGAGGCCACTGGAATCGCAGCCCAAGACCTCTACACATTTGGGGCGTAATCCTCGATATCCAATGAGCGCCCCTTCCCAACGGCTGCTTGGTTCATGCAAGCGTTCCCCCCCGCTTCGAAAGAAGCAATGGCTGATGTCTCACAGCGTCGTCGATATCAGCCGCCACCCGATCCCCCTTGCATGCGACCAATGCAGGGGCGGGGGGTTACTACCTAGTAAGACAAGCCAGCAGGGCTTCAGATAAACTCTGCTTGGGGATCGGCGCCGCTACATGCACTCCTTTTCTCTCTCTTTTTCTTCCTTTTCTTTTTTTCGGGACGTCTTTCGATTGGAGGGGTCTGACTATCGGGTGAAGAAGAAAAAGAAAAGAAAAAAGGAGGCGAAAACAAGACCCGGCGATCAAGCACAGTTCTGTCCGCGTGTTCCTGGTGAGGGGTTGAGTCGGATTCCGCGCTGCAGGACCGGGCGGCCCTTTGGGCGGCGCCGATCATGGAATAAACTCGGGAGCCGGCGGGAGCCCACGTGCTGTCGGCCTCCTTTCGCTGTCGCAGGTGGCGGTCGTGTAACCTCGCCTTGGCCGATCGAGACCGGGGAAGCGGTCATGTTCGACTCCACTGACTGGTCCGAGCGATACGGGTTGTTGGCTTCGAAGCCGATAAAAGGTAATCCTTCGGTGAGTGGCCATGATCGCGCCGTCTGCCAGGTGCTGGCCCCTTTGGTCCCTTTTGCCACCCGTCTTGTCGATCAGGTCGGAGGGTTCGAAGGAAGTCTGCCGATCTCCCGAGGGTCCAAGTTCTTCGGATGCAGCACCGGATCCTTTGTGAGTGCCTCCCTTCTCTCCCTACCCATAGACCGTATATCCCATAGCTGTTCGTTGATCGGTCATATCGTGCGATGATATCGTTCGGGAGGGATAGCGTTTCTTCTCGTTGGACAGGGCCGGAACATGCTCGCCGTAGTGTGATTCATCCTTCACGAGTCACCAAGAGGACGAGGGCATCACCCAGTCTTTTAAGGACGAAAATGCCAAGTTTCTCGTATCTGTTTACCATGGTGCATACTAGATACAGCATCGTCCTGCCGCTGCACATGGTGGAATTCTCGCACGCCTGATGCCATCGCGGGCTTCCTCCACCGATGCCACAAGTCTTGGTATCATTGTTCGCCTGCTTGGCAAATGTCGCCACCGCAGATGCGGGCACAGAGAAGGCAGCATGCTGCTCTCGGCACACAGAGTGAACGGGAGGGGAGGGTATGGGATGCTCGTTATGGCCTGGCCAATGGATGATGCCAAAGGGGCTTGACAGGATGAGATTGTGGAAATGAGTATCTCGAAACGACACTGTAGATGCGCAGTCAGATCATGGACGGTCTGTGTAAGGAGGCGTGGGCGAGATCTACGCTTCAGGAGCGCTCGGGCGACGGAAGACCGCGCGCAAATGGGACTCCTTTTGGACAAGATCCAGAACCGCGCGGATGCCGCCATACTTCTGGGGTGCATATTGCATCAGTCTGTGCGAAGATTGGATGCAAAGTAGTTCAGATGAGAATTAGTTTAACTTAATGAGCTGCCAAAGAGACCTAGGTGGGCTGTCAGACTGCCCCTGTTGCCATTCACGTTCACATTGCTACTGCCGGCCATGTGGTGATCCCCGATACCAGAAGATGGCGAAGAACCGTTCTGCTTGCTGGAGAATGAGACATCTTCACCAAATAGAGAAAGGGCAGAGCTGCGCGTGGAAGTGAAGAAAAGAAGGAGCCGATGATTCGGCTTGCAGTGCCCACGTGTCTAGACCACAAGACGGGTCGCTAGTCAGGGGTACTTGGAGAAATTCGAGGAGAGCTGTATCGGAGTCTAGGAAGCCCTTCAACTTTGAAGCAGCCTATGGCAGTCAAAAATACCACGCTGTTGGCCGTGAACGGTGTGGCATAGTGGGGTCTCGAGCGAGCCAAATATGTGTAAGAAGGTCGGTGTCGATTATGGCGGTCTCACGTCCAGCGCTAGTTCCAATCCGGGCAGAGGCTGAGCTTGGTAGGGGCGGCTCTCGTGACATGAAGTGCATTCAGATAATAGATTCGACGCAGCCCGTCAGCGCTAGCAAGCGGGACCATTCGAAAGGGGGATCGAAGCTGTAGGCCGCTAGATAGAAGTGATCATTCTCAAGTATTGGATTGTGGAAGGGACTCCGAGAGCGCTTAGATCCAATCCTCAAGGGTGGCGCTGACAATAATACATCGCCGGAAGATGGGTGTTAATCTGTTTTCCTGGCGTTTGGTCATGCGATCCGGAATTAGGGCGGAATAGGATATTGCCCGTTGTCTGATCAAGCAAAAGAAACTCAAGCCGAGCCTTTGTCTCCGAGACGTCAGAATCATCTGGCGACGAGGGGAGACGAGTAAGTGTGGACGTCCGTTGACGGCCGCTTCTCCTCATTTTTGGTTCTGTGCTATTCGGGGTGGACGACGTATATGATCTCGACTGCGGGGATTCCGACAAACGGCACTCAAAATCCATCACCTCGTACGGAGTCTTTTTTTCTGTTCTTTTGGTACTTGTGAGTCGGACCAATCCCTCAAACCGCTGATGTGTTGTAACCAATCAGATGCCTGGCCCTGATGGGTGTGATTTCCCAATACGAGAGATTCCGACTTGTCATTTCCTGCATGACTGCTGCTGCGAGGAGACTCAGTGCATGCATATCTGACAGAGGAGCAGCTCGGCATTAGTCGACCCAGATTGTAACCCCAGGAACAGGCAGGAGACGCCCGACTGTGCCCGCCGTTGAGACAAAGGCCGAAATGTCCAGAAAAGGGGCGCTAGCATCGTTGGAAAGGAGACGGACAAGAAAGGCTCGGAGGCAGTAGATGGCATGTGGCGTGGCTAATTAAGGCTGACCATGACCATTTGCTCCAAGTCGCTAACTCGATTGCGCTATTGAACTCGGCGGACGGCTAGCGGTTCGAATAGAGTTAATCGGTGGTCTGAATAGCGCGCGCCAGTGGCCGATGTGTGACAGACGGCTGGGACTGGCGCCCGATGAAAAAACCTCGGTAGTCATCGTGATCCACCCGGTGGCTTCACCTCATCGCCATTGCCTGGTTAGTTATGATTAACAAAGGATGCAAACAAAATTGGTTTGGCTGACTCTGGCGCACCTGTTGGAAAGCTCGTGACCGCAGACGAGCAGCAGCATTCAGAATCCTTGCTATTCTCGATCAGGGGTCATAGCATGACTATCAAGCCATTGTTGCTGAGTGGGCGAGCGATAAGGTTATCTCGGCGAGGGGCAATCCATGTGCTGGACAGTGGGAGGGAGGGTGGTCAGCATGTATGCAGCCGTAATTGGCTCATCCGTGATTCCAGCTATCAGCGCACTGTGGTTGACGCCGTTTTCGCCCGGGGGGGCAGTTTGCCGATGAACAAGAGAGCAAAAGGGATCGGTCTGTTTCTGAACCTCCGGAAAGCGCCCGATGCCTCTGCCCGATGTGCAACGGCAAAGCATCTCTGATCATGCTGCGTTGGCGGGGACTCTGAGGCTGGCTGGGGTGCTGCGATGCGACGCTGGCTGGTATCTTGTCTACCGAAAGGGCTACTACGTAAGTCGAGCTTGGAATGTGCCACAATGGTCAGGACCTATAGTCTCGGCACTGACGATTTACGCAGTACCGGTAGTCGGTACCGCCATGCTGGAACGTGGCGGCTCCGACTGATCATGCTTTTTGATGGTGATGAATTCTGCCAACGGCGCCGGTCCCAACGAACCGGGACAACGCTCTGTTCTTGCACGTGTGCGCAGCCTTACACTATGTACCTAAACTGCTTCATCTCACTCAAAGGCCGATACTGTATTGCAATTGTGTGAGCTGTCTGGTCAAGCAAGGTAACGGAGGTGACGGCAGGCTAGATGGCTGGTTGAACCGAGGAGGCTCGTATCATGACCCCCCCCCCCCCCCCCTTTTCCTTGTCCTCGACCCCTGTGGGTATCGGTCCACCTTCCCCACTAAACCTAATCTGGGTTAGCTGGGGTAACGCCGTAACGGCGGTACGTCCCTCGAAGGGTTACATCAAACCCTGGAAATCCAGCTCCACCACCACTGGGATGTACCCAAGAAGCATGGTCAACTGGCCTTGACCCGTTCCATCTACTCGTTCTGGTGGCAGAAACTAACACAAAGCATCAGCCATTGCGCAAATGGTCTCGAACAAGCCTAAGCAACGGGTCTCTTTCCGTTCGAGCCATCACGTTGTTCTTCGCGTCTTGTTTCATTAGCCGGTAGTCGGCTGCTCGCCGCGTGGTGGAGCGGCTGCACCAATCGAGTCAAAACCTCCCGGCTCTTTTGACATGTCTTGGCCAAGAGCTGAAATCCCAAGGAGTTGGGACGATGACGGGAGCTGCTTGCGCCTAACACACAATGCCCTCGTGGCGGATGGAAATGTGATAGTGGCCGAATGTAGCTCTAGGCATGCCTCGCCTGCAATCGTGAAGCATTACGTGGCGCGCGTGCATGGCATTGTTTGAGCGATGCAGGACAACAGGACAGACTTCATCCGCTTGATGTTAGGAGCAATGCAGAGAGGTTGGAATATTGAAAATGCCAAAAGCATGCCAGCAATATTGACACCGTCTTATCCATCCAGGAGGAGTCATATAAGGGGACACGCGCGGTTACGAGGCGATGCAAAGCCTTTCGTCACATGCATGGCTTGCATCGCGAATGTGGGTGAGAGGCTTGCGGCTGACCATCCATCGGCTGGATCTCTCAGTGGCTTTAGCCACACCACGTACCCCATAAAATTTGTGAAGACCTTAGCAGCCTTTGTCAGTTGGTGGTCAGACGGGATGCGGAAAGCTTGTAAAGAACGGGACGGGCCCGGGTCAGCCTCATAATCCGCTGCCTCAGCCAGTGAAGCTTGAGATGCCTCAAAGAAACGCCCATAGAACCGACGGCGATGGTGTTTCCTATTTTTGGTCTAACAGAACACGCATGTTTCTCCTGCACAAGTCGTTTGTTTCTTGGGCGGCATGTATCCATTCTTACTACCCAAGGTAGCCGTGCAGTTGGGCCTGCAACTGCGCAAAACTGGCACCTGCCTGGGTAGGTAGTGTGGATCGAGAAAGATGGGAAATCTCGTATTACCTAGCACTTGCCTGCTCCGCGATACTGATACACGGAAACCGGAACAATGTACGGATACAGGTAGGTAGGTAGGTAGGTACCTAGACAGGTACGTATTGCTGCGGTGCGTTTTCGATGTCCTAACAAGTACAAGTAAGTACCTTTTAGCCTTTCAACTGGCTGACAATAGCTACTTTGCCCTCCACACACTCGATAATGCACCCCAAATAACCCTTAGGTTACCTCTCCGCTCCCGCTCCCACTCGCCGCCTGTTGGACGACCTGACACGTCGTCCTGCCTTACCTACCTACCCATGTCCCTACCTGGGTACCTAGTGTACTAATCAGCCAGTTACCTAGAGAGGTACGGATAAGAACTAGCAGCCAAAGACCCCTGGTGCCCTGTCTAGCAAGATAGGTAGGTAAGCCGACTAGTCTCGATGGAGAAATAGGTACGTACTTCCAACGGTGGTCCTTGCGCCCAGATCCCAGAAGAAAAGCGCATCTTGGAAACGACGACGAGCAACTCACTCTCGCTTTCAACTCTGGGCTGCCGACGAATCGAAGCGGCAGACGTGGATGCGCACGCACCTTCCAACTTCTCTACATCCTATACTAATCTCCACATAGCTTATCGTCTAGACCTCGTCTACCCATACAGTCGCCGCCGCCTCTTGGTTTCAATCAAGCCTTTGGCCCTCCCAGTCGGGCCAGTCCGGCCCCCTCGTGCTCTCTTGGTACGATTCGTCCCTCTCCGCCTCGAAACGCTTAGACGACATGGGAAACGAAGACAAATATTACCCGGCGCTACTATGCCTGTGGCAATAGCGAACAACGGCACGACTAAAATGGGCTGTGGAAGTTGACGGAGCCTTGGGCTCGGGCACAAAGGAAATAGCCACTATTCATGGCTAGCGCCTGGTCCTTTTCCCATTATCCTCATGGCTCAGACGCGTCGAGATTTTCATCGGCCAAAGCCTCCCCGCCTTTCCATCGGCTAACGTCTCGACGTCTTTCCCATCCCCTTCTCAGAGGCCGCGGCGGCAAGAAAGAGGTCGGCTCCCAGCCCCACGCAGCCAAGTTCCCATGCTACTTGGTACATGCTGCGAGTGCAGCCCACACGGCCCATCTAGTACTCCCAGATAGCCTTGCTTGCTCCTTTTCGAGCCAAGGCTTCATGCGAACGTGGCACTCCTGGCCGTTGTTCCGTTCTGCCTTGAGACATCACCCCCTGGTCCACGAGATCTCCTCTCTCTCCTGAGTGGGAGGAGCTGACCTGAGCCTAGTCGGGTCTATCGCCTGCCCCCCAGGGGTCCTCACCTTAGTATTGATTTGCCCGCCGTCACTTTGAGGGTCTGCGCTTCGGATCGAAACTCATATATACCTCTGTCGATCCCGGGTCCATCATGACTTCCTTTCCCTCCTCACTCCCAACTTCACCACATTCTTTAGAACCTTCTTCTTGTGTAGGTTTCTGCCTCTTGGCACACACTCTTTGTCACCATGAGGACCACACAGATGTCATTCGCTTTTCTCTCCACATTCGCTCTTGTTAATGCCGCCGCCACTCCCCCCAGCATCTACAGGCGTGCCCCCGCTCCCCCGACTCTCGCTAACGGATATGCCTACCAAGGCTGCTATGTCGACGTTGGCCGCACAATCAGTGCTGCCCAAACGGCTAATGGCCAGATGAGCAACGACGCTTGCACTGCCTACTGCTTCAGCAAGGGCTTTGCCTACGCCGGCACCGAGTATGCTAACGAATGCTACTGCGGAAACTCTTTGGCCAAGGGTGGCGTTCTCGCCAACGAGGCCGACTGCACCTCCGTGTGCAGTGGAGATGCCACTCAGCCCTGCGGTGGTCCCAACCGCCTGTCATTGTACAAGACTTCTCAGATCACGGGTCCCTCTGTGAACCCTGGTGTCGGTGATTGGAGCTCCATTGGGTGCTACGCGTAAGTTCATGGACCCTTTACACTCTGCAGCCCAAGGCTTGGAAGCTAACCCCGTTGCAGCGAGGGAACTACAGGTCGCGCCCTCACCTACGGTGTAGGCACCGTCCCTGCCGGCCAGATGACCGTCGCCAAGTGTACCGCCGCGTGTGCCGCTGCCAACTTCATCCTGGCTGGTGTCGAATACTCTGGAGAGTGCTGTAAGTCGACACTGCAGTACAACAAGCCCTAGCGAGTGTCTAACATTTCGTAGACTGTGGCAACAGCTTCGCCAACGGTGGTGCTCCCGCCGCCGATGGCTGCAGCATGGCTTGCAACGGCAACTCTGCCGAGTACTGTGGTGGTCCCAACCGTCTGAACGTCTATGACTTCCAGAACAAGTACCAGTCTCCTCCGGCCACCTCCACCTCCGCCGTGGTCGCCTCGTCCGCCGACCCTGTAGTGTCCGCGGCGCCTACCTCGACTGTCCCCAGCCAGCCACCGACCGTCGGCAACTGGAAGTTTTACGGATGCCAGACCGAAGCAACCAACGTCCGTGCGCTCAACAGCAAGACCTTTGCGGCCGACACCATGACGTTGGAGAGTTGTGCGACTTTCTGCGCCGGCTTCACCTTTTTCGGCGTCGAGTACTCTCGCGAGTGCTACTGCGGCAACTCCTTCTCTGCCGGCTCTGTCGCCGCTGCCGCCGGCGATTGCTCCATGACGTGCATGGGCAACAAGCTCGAGTACTGTGGAAATGGCAACCGCCTGTCTGTTTACACCATTGGCGATGCCACCCAGCCCAGTTCGTCTTCCGGACCTTCTCCTACGTCAAGCGCACCGGCAGTCCCCATCGCCACCGGCTTGCCTGCAGGCTGGACAGACCAAGGCTGCTGGGTCGACAACTTGAACGGTCGCATCCTTCCCCAGCAACTTCAAGAAGACCCCAACATGACGCTTGCCTCCTGCGCCCAGGCATGCGCGGCCGCAGGCTACACTGTTGCTGGTGCCGAGTATCACACACAGTGTTTCTGCGGCAATGCCGTCTACGCTGGCGGTGCTGTTGCTTCGGACCCCACAACCTGCAACACTCCTTGTGGAGGCAAGCCTGATCAGATGTGCGGTGGTCCCAACCGCATGACCATCATGTCCAATGGCAAGCCTACAGTCTACCAGCCCCCTGTCCCCCAAACGAGTGGTTTCAATGGCAGCTGGGCCTACCAAGGCTGCCTTACTTATGAGGGCACAACGCGTCCTCTCAAGTGGCAGGTCCTCTTCCCAGGCGTCAACACTGCGAACCTGTGCCTGGATCGGTGCGCGCAGTTTGGGTACGCGGCGGCCGGTCTCGAGTACGGCGAGGAGTGCTACTGCGGTGATCCAGCCAACATCGCAGCCGCCCCCCCTCCGGTCAGCTTCGTCCCTGATACGCAGTGCAACATCGTCTGTCCCGGCAACGCAAGCGCCATTTGCGGTGGTGGCACTCGTCTCTCCATGTACTATTGGACCGGCAAGCCTCTCTACTCGTGGGATTTTGGTACGGACGCGCTCACGGCAGGGTCCTACGAGCTTCTCATCGGCGGTGTCTGCATTCCCCTGATGACCATGGAGACCATCACTGGCAAGGTCACCTTCCTCGAGAAGTTCGGTACCGGACCGCCCAACTCCACTGGCGCTTACGAGCTCGACCTGTCCCTCGTCCCGGACATCAGCACGTCCTGGAGACCCATGCACGTCAAGACGGACGTCTTCTGCTCTGCCGGCATCACTCTCCCCGATAAGGCAGGCCGCCAACTCAACCTTGGTGGTTGGTCTGGTGACTCTACCTACGGTGTCCGCCTTTACTGGCCCGATGGCAAGCCCGGAACCCCTGGCACCAACGACTGGCAGGAGGATGTCGAGCATCTTCGCATGCAGGATGGCCGCTGGTACCCCTCTGCCATGATCATGGCCAACGGCTCCATCTTCGTTATTGGAGGCGAGGAGGGCTCCAACGGTGCAGCTGTGCCTACCATCGAGGTCCTGCCTTTTACCGGCACCAAGCCCCTCACCATGGACTGGCTCGCGCGCACCGACCCCAACAACCTGTACCCCTTCGTTGCCGTACTTCCCAGTGAGAACATCTTTGTTGCTTACTGGAACGAGGCCAGAATCTTGGACAAGACCACATTCGACACCATCAGTGTTCTTCCTCTGATTCCCGGTTCCGTGAACAACCCCAAGGCGGGCCGTACCTACCCGCTCGAGGGCACTGGCGTTCTTCTGCCCCAGCACGCCCCTTACACCGATCCTCTTGGCGTTCTCATCTGCGGTGGCTCCACCGACGGCCCTGGTCTTGCTTTGGACAGCTGCGTTTCGATCGAGCCGGAGGGTGCCAACCCCCAGTGGGTGCTCGAGCGTATGCCTTCGGTCCGTGTCATGTCCTGCATCGCTCCTCTTCCCGACGGTACATACCTCATCAACAACGGCGCTCAGCAAGGTGTTGCCGGTTTCGGTCTTGCCACAAACCCCAACCTCAACGCTCTCCTGTACGATCCCCGGAAGCCAATCGGCCAGCGAATCACGGTCATGGCCAACACCACCATTGCCCGTCTCTACCACTCCGAGTCCATTACCCTCCTCGACGGCCGTGTTCTCGTCAGTGGATCCGACCCCGAAGATGGTGTCCATCCCCAGGAGTACCGCGTCGAGGTCTTCAACCCTCCCTACCTGACCAGCAAGAAGCAGCGCCCTACATTCACCCTCCCCGTGACTGACTGGGCTTACGGCAGCACATACACCTTCAGCCTCGGCCATGCTCCCGTCAACGGCGCAATCCAGGTCTCTCTCCTCGGCTCCGTGTCTTCGACGCACGGCAACTCGATGGGCGCCCGCACGATATTCCCCGCCGTGAGCTGTGGCCCTACTCAATGCACTGTCACCGCGCCGCCCGGCCCCGGTGTTGCCCCTCCGGGGTGGTACCAGTTCTTCGTCCTCGACGGTGGAATCCCTGCCGTCGGCGTTTACGTCCGCATCGGCGGTGACCCCGCCGGCCTCGGCGCGTGGCCCAATGTCCCGGGCTTCAAGACTCCTGGCGTCTAAGCTTTTTCATTTTTATCAGAGACATGACTTCCTTTCTCTATGGGGGGGTTCTTGGGGTTCATATAGGTCTTTTCTCATTTTCATAAGCGATATCCTTCTCTTCTTTTCCTTGAAACCTTTTACAGACTTGGGGACCCCGTCACATTTTCGGCATGGGTGCCTCACAGTCGCCACAGAAAATATGATTGGGAGCTTTCAGGAAAGACTACACACACTGAGGATAGTGTAGCGATGAGGATGGGGGCCAATCTCCTGCAACGAGGCCGCAGTCGGTGTTTTTCCTAGATAGTATACAAATTGATAATGTTTTTACTCTATCACATTCTCCCACTGTTCGTCGTGCTTGACTTCGTCACCATCTCAACCGGTCTAGGCAAACTTAAAGCCGAGCTCGACAAGAGCCTCCTCCCATTGGCAGTAAGTAGAAAACCTAGAGGAGCCATCTTGAGTTCAAGTTCGATCGTGCTCCAGGGAACAATGACTGCTGTTTCTTCGGCGGGCGCCTATGAAGTTGTAGCTCTGGTCTCAGGCCTTCCTAAACTGTTACCTATGCTGCCCTGGCCGTGGCGCGGCGAGGACGCCACTCCGGCGGTGACCCTCGGTGTTGCTGGTTCCATCCTGCATCCTGCGGTTCCTGGCAGAGCAGAGCTGCAGCAACGGACGCCTGTCAGGAGATTTCGAAACAGCCCCAAAACCAAGACTTTGCCGACCTTTTTTGGCCAGGGACGATTCCGAGGTGTTTCTCTGAACTCGCACAGAGCGGGACACAGTCTGAAAGCGGCCCCGAGCTGAGGTAAGGTTGCCGGGGGGGTGTAACGTACGGTGTGCAACCCCGCCAGCGGGAAAACACCCCACCATAACTGTGGCTTCCAAGGCACCCGTCCTGCACCTTTGACGTAGCCGGGCCCAAGCAGCAAAAGGAAATGGTCGGGTATCCCGTGTAAACAAAAAGCAGGAAACGACCCGGTGAGGCATACACACAATCTCCAACGGAAGAACTCATTCTCAGGCGGTACCCCTCCACCCACGCCCCGCCGACGAAACTACTCCCCAACCGCCAGGCGCTCTCCCATGGAAAGAACACCATCATCATCACAATAAAAAAAAATAAAAACCCAGACCCCACCAAAACTTAAAGGGAAACCCGAAAAGGACATACATAACAACAACTACACCATGCCGCCCCCTTCTCAACTCACCGTCGCGACCCTCTCGGTCACCCGGCTCCTCAAGGAGGAGATCTCCTATGAAAAGGAGCTCATCCAACAGAAGGCCAAGGTCGCCACGCTCGAGGCCGAGATCAACGACGGCAAGCCCGACGAGGACGGGAACCGGGAGTACATGCTCAGGCAGCTGGTGCGTGTGGCCCTCCCTTCCCTCTCCCCTTTCATTTTACCCCTCACGCCTGGACCTTCCAGTCTCGAGACATGGAGCGCCGTCTGCCATGTTTTGCCTCGGACGGGAACAAAGTCAGCTTGAAGATATATATATATATACATGTATATAAAAGAGATGCTGACTAGCTCACGCCCCAGAAACTCGCCGTGGAGGAGACGCAAAAGATCTTTCCCTCCCTGCGCACCCGCGTCGAGGACGCAACCGCCAAGCTGGAGGAGCAGATCGCTCTCGCCGAGAGCGGCGGCGCGGCGCCCGAGGAGCTCGAGACGGCGAAGCTGGCGCTCGCCAAGGGCAAGGAGGAGAAGACCTACGTGACCGACACCACCGGCTCCGCCTGATGCGCTTCTGGTCCCCGTGCTCTTCCCCTTCCTCTGCCTCTTTCTTTTTTTCTTCTTTTTTTTCCGCCGCATGTCAACCAAACAAAAAAGGGAGATGGGTCTAGCGATTGCGTTTTGTCGGGTGACGGGCAAGCAAGCGCCGCGGAGCAAGTTCAGACGAGCTGCTTTTTTTTTATCAATGGGTATCTCAGTTGAACTATCTATGAGCCTCTCCGGGTCAGTTGTGATTTCCCCGTGTCTAGTTGTCAACCTCCATGCTGTCGGGCGCATCCACCGTGATGTAGGGTGTGTCGCCTCCGGAAGTGATCTGAGTGTCCTGTTGATCATCCATCTCGACGTCCTCTCCCTCTTCAATCTCATCATCGTCATGTTGGGGACGGGGCGTGCCGTTCTGGCTCGGGACCGCGCTGCCAGACCGCGAGAAGCTGCCCGTGCCACCCGGCCGCGGCTTGAGACCGTCCGCCTGCTCCTCCGACTGGCCATCCAGCGCCGAGGTCGGTCTCGCCGCCGCACCGCTGTCTGGATGCGGCGTGACGTTGCCGCTGGAGACGTGCCGGGGCGTCTGCCCGTCCCTCGAGGCCTCGCCGTCCTCCTCGCCGTCCTCGTTCATGCCTTCGCGCCTCTCGACCTCCTCCTTCTCGTCGCGGATCTGCCTGCGCAGCAGCATGCCCTCGTCCATGATCTTGCTGAACTGGTCGCGGCGCTCGCGCCAGGTGACGGCGTACGTCTCGCTCTCCTTCTCCAGGTCGCGGATCTCCTCCTCGAGCTTCTTCAGGTTCGACTCTTGCTCCCCGCGCGGCCGCAGGCCCTTAGCCATGAGCGCGTTGGCGAGCTTGTCGTACTCCTTGCGCTGGGCGAGCGTGGCCTTGGCGCCCTCGAGCTGCTCGCGCAGCCGCGCGTTGTTGGCCCGGACGTTCTGGCACTCCTCTAGGATGCGCTGCTGGTCGGCCTTGTAGCGCTCGCGCTCGCGGACGTTGGCGTCGAGGAGGAACTGCAGGCGGGCGATGCTGCTATCGAAGGCGGCGAAGTCGAGCGTGAGGTCGTCTTTGATCTGGTCGATCTCGCGGAGGTTCTTGGCGGCGGCCTCATGCTTCGCCGTCTCGCCGTCGGTTCCCGCCTCGTCGTTGGCGTCCTCGGGCGGCGGGGTGGGTTGTTGCTTCAGCTGGGAGTTTGCGATTGTGGTGATGGACACCAGTCTCTTGGTGATTCGTTTGAACGGCTTCTCTTCGATGTTGACCAGCCGCGTCTTATGCAGCTCCTGCTCCTCCTTATCATCCAAGAGATTCCACGACGCCATGGTGCCCTGCTTGTTCTCGAATCCCGCGTTGGCTAATCGAGTGGTCGGGGTGGTGGTTATGGTGGTGGTGGTGGTGGTGGTGTTGGTCGTCAAGGGTCAAACCGCGTCTTGAGCTGTTCACTAAGGCCCTGTCGTTCGACAATGACTTCAGGATAGGTCTGTTCGTGCTTTGAGGGCATGGAAGATCTCCTACGCGGTGCAGCGCTAAGGGCCAGATGCAATTCTCGGCCTGATATCAACGCTCGAGATGGTTAGATCTTCACAAAAGTCAAAAGAAAGCTTCCTTCCCATACTTTCTCTCTCAGCCTTGCCGTAGGAGCCATTCTTAGTTGGGATTGGTTGGTGGATCTTTAGCGCCGTTAAAGTGGATATCATGTGCTTGTCTCCACTTGCACCCCCCCCCTCCCCCCCCCCCCCGGGAGCAAAGTCAAAGCGTCCCCGTCCAAGGCGCTGTGATCTCATCTTCTACCCTGCAACAACACAAAATACCTTCGATCGCAATAGTAATAACTCTTTCGGCAAACCCACCGAACTTAGTCTTACGATACTGCGCGACTTTCTTGGTAGAAGAAAATGCCCTCCCAGGAGGAACAAGAATTGCTGGCCAGGATCGGCCAACTTGCTGGTACCGTCTCACAACTAACAAACAGCGAAAATTGCGCGGATTCTAATCTGGTGGCAAATAGGCAAGATCAACCTCCACAAGGCTCAGCAGGCCGGCGTACAATCGGTCCCGAGCAGCCAGGCCTCCTACAGCTGGAGTACGTCCAATACTTCTACCCAGGGGCCGTCCCGACACTCACACGTCGTAGACAACACTCACCGACACGGCGGCTTCCCCCATAAGCATCGCGTCGAGCCTTACCCCTCAACCCGAGGGCCCTCGGGGTTTCGCCACCGATCTTTGGTGCTGAACAACAACGGTGGCACGCAAACGCCGCCGTCCGACTCGCTCACGCCCGAGGCCTCGGGCGGCTCAGGCGGGTCATCCGGCTCTTGGATTTCTAAGAACACCCGTGGCCAGAGGTCGCTGATCAACTCTGCCGTCTACGAGAAGAACAATGAAGCGCACGTTAAGGCTATCGAGGCATCGCGGCAGCGGAAGAACCGCCAGCAGGATGCGCACGAGCAGTCGCAGCTTGCTAATCACTTCCATCGCTACGGAGGCCAGGCAAGAATGCCGCCCACCCCTACTAACGCCACAGCTACAGGCAATCACGAAGTTGAGATTCAAGGCATTCGTTTCCGCGTCGCTCACAGCGGAAGCAAGCTCATCAAGGTGTCGGGTGCGTCGCCACGTCTCTCCTGCCAGGCAGGGTACACTCACAGTCTCATAGGAGATCTCCATCCCGTCAGCGCGACGCCGAAGGTCGCCTTTGTCGGAGGTGTCAAGTTTCACCGAAGCAAGACCGGCAATCTGTACCGAGCCGGTGTGCTCAAAGCTCAACGGTACGATGGCCCTTTTCATGATCGACAACCGCTAACTTTAGTTACTTGCCCAGCCAAAACGGCGTCAAGAAGGTCGACGTGCCTTGCAGCATGTTTTCGCTGACTGGTATTTCATTCACAATCTCATCCGGCTACCCACCCGTTATCCGCTCAAACAGGCTGGACGATTTCTTAGGCATGTGGGTATGAGTACTGGACACCACTAACCACGACGATTTTCAATCTAGGTTCATGCGCCAAGGGCCCGGCCTGCCGATACGTCCATGACGCTTCGAGAGTGGCCGTCTGCCGAGAGCTGCTGCACAAAGGGAACTGCGCCAATGGGGAGTCTTGTGATCTTTCCCATGACTTGACGCCCCAACGCACCCCAACATGCGTCCACTTCATCAAGGGCAACTGTGCGAATCCCAACTGCCCCTATGCTCACTCTAGTGTGTCCCCAGGTGCCCTGGTCTGCCGTTCGTTTGGTATGTACGGCTACTGCGACAAGGGAGACGAGTGCGAAGAGCGGCATGTCTTCGAGTGCCCCGACTTCAGCAACACGGGCAAGTGTAAGAAGAAGGGCTGTAAGCTCCTTCACCGCGAGAGGGCAAGCGTCCTTCGGAAGCGCACGTCCGAGGACGAGACGGAGGATCTGTCGAGCGATGCCGAGTCCGTCGACAGCGACGACGTGGACTCGGACGAGGTCGAGGAGTTTATCACCGACGGCGTTGGTGATGATACTGACTTCAAGGTCCAGAAGGACTTTATCTCTTTCTGATCGTGATCTCGTGCCACCTATGGAGAAGGCCGTTTCGGTTCATCTCTTTTACTGACATGTTTGCTATCCACTCCATGAGGGAGTCCAGGCTAGGGAGATGCCGAGTCGAGTCTCATTTATGGCGGACGTCTGCCAATCGCGGGAACGACTGGGGAGAACAACAAACGATACCCCCGGAGAAGAAGAAAACGACTGGAGCATTAATACCATGCTTTCAGAAGATGAAGCTGCTGAAGCAGAACCATGATAGAAAGGATAGAGACAAAAGAGAAATATTGGAACAAACTTGTTTTCACCATACCATGGCCGACAATAGTGACAAGTGATGTATACCGATCAGCATTTGATTATATACTACGGAGTACGTAGGCTGTAATTGGTGAGAAAGAAACTGGTGAAATTAGGGAAAGCCACCATGCAGAAAAGTGTCGTGTCGGGGGCGGTGACAGCGAAATTTTGACCTTGGCCCAGCATCATTTCGCCGTGCGGGCCGACCCCCATCTGGCCTGGGACCGGGTGTCTCAATTATATCAATTAAAATTTACCCCGCCATCCGTCATCCCAAGTGATTTTTAAATTTTGTGCTTCTTTTGCCACCCCCTGTAAACCTCCTGAATTCAGATGTCATTGTTTTGCTCGCGCTGACACATACGCATCTCAAAAAAACACTTCTCGTTATCACTACTAGTAACGTACTTGGATCTACCTGAATGGCGCCCCCTCATTGAATCGTGGGGGGGGGGGGGGGGGGGGGGGTTTCAGCGCCACAGATGTACGGTGACTGAGAGCCCTCTGTTCTTGGGTCAGACGCTTGCGAGACGCTAATCGGGTCCCCAAGGGTGGCCTTGTTGGAGGAAGTGCACCGCCCCTTGTTGGAGGGCACTGTACCATCCAGTTTCCGGGCTGTGGATTGCACTGCATGCGACCGAGTCGTCACCAACTTAACCAAGCCTCCTTTTCTCACGAGGACTTGATGTTTATTCTTTTTCCGACCAGATATATACATTCTTCTTCTGCTTTACTGTGCCTTTGTCTCCTTCCTCTTCTCCAGTTTTAATACGTGTCCGTCGGGATCGCACTAATCGTCAGACGTCATCATGGGTTTACGCGACGTCCTCAAGAAAAAGGAACACCTCGAGCATGGCGACACCAGCAGCCAGGATGCCGTAGACAGGCTGGCCGCCCCCGAATTCAAGTTCATCCGATCAGATACCCATTCGCAAGAGGTCATCCACCCCCCGAGCGCGCCGACGGGCGAAAGTAAGGATCAGCTCCTGAACCCCAACGAAAGCCCCGTCGACCAGAAGCCCCGGCGCAGCCTCGATGTCTTCTTCGGTAGCCGATCGCGCAGCGTCTCCGCGTCGTCCCAAACGAGCACGACGTCCGCCAGGAGAAGCGGAAGACGGCTGTCGGAACGGCTGCACCTCAGCCGCTCGCCCGCCTCGTCGGACAACGTCCCGCAGAACCTACCCGACATCGTAACCACGGCCGAGGGCGAACAAGACGAGCTGCAATGGGAGAAGCGCGCGACGATCCTGGCGTCGGCGAACAAGAGCAGGCCAGAGACCCCGGCGGTTGGCGGGGAGTCTGGGAATACGACGACGAGGGGGCGGTCCCTGAGCGCGGCGGTGTCGTCCCCGGCCATAGACGAGGACATCCAGGAGGCCATCCGGCTGCACGAGGCGGGGGATTTCGAGAAGTCGACAGCCATGTTTGCCCGTCTGGCCGATCCTAAAGGGGCGAACAACACCCTTAGCCAGTTTCTCTACGGTCTCGCTCTGAGGTGAGTTGGATTGGTCTGGACTGGCCTGGGCCCTGCGCGGCAACGTTGATCGTGCCTCTCCGCGCCTATGGGGATGTTCCCATGCGCGAGTGTCATGGCTCGCCAGGCGATCACATTGCGCCGGAGACTTCGGCAACGCTCTACAGGTGCCACGATGGCCAGATGCTTTGGTTTTCAATGACGCGGCTTACTGATCAGTGGCTGTTGGCAGACACGGCTGGGGCTGCGAGCCTGATCCAGAAGGGGCGATCAAGTACCTCTCTGCGGCGGCATCGAACGCGGCAAACGTTGAGCAAATGGCGTTGAAGGCCGGCCTGAAGAAGGGAGGCGCCGCCAAAGGCGAGCTCGTTCTGGCCATCTTCGAGCTGGCGAACTCCTTCAGGCACGGCTGGGGGACCCCGAAGGACCCAATCGCGGCTAAGCAAGTGAGTTGAGCCGTCCACAGGACAACGGAGGGCGAAAGAACGCCGCCGAAGTCGTAGTTATGCCTGAGCGGCTAGAACTGACATGCCGCGGCAGTACTATGAGACAGCGGCGAATCTTGGAGACAGTGGTGAGTATGCCCCGATGGTTCGTTGCTGGGCGTCGAGGCCCGATGCAAACATATTGGGTACGCTAACCAGCCTCGCTCTTCTCAGACGCCATGAATGAAATCGCCTGGTGCTACCTCGAGGGCTTCGGCTGCAAAAAGGACAAGGTACGTTTGGTCATATACCTACCACCCGTTCCTTCGTGATGATGCGTCCATCCGAGCTGGCAAACCAAGACCTGGGGCTTGGTCCCTGGGCCAGGACAGCATCAGCCACAGCAGCCCCCGTGTTATGCATAGCTCGTATCAGCAAGTGCACATGTCATGGGACGAGTGCCGATGCCCGTTTGACAACCATTTGGGGTCGTCGGCAAAGCTGCTTGGTCGGGGTTGGGCATCAACACAGCGGCCGCGAAAAGCAGCCACCACTCGGCACCCGCGCGCAAGACGCATGGTCAATTCCATCACATGAGGCTGACAACATGTCCAGTTTGCAGCAGCCCGTTACTACCGGTTGGCCGAAAAGAACGGCAACAAAACACTAGGCAACTCCTGGTAAGTCTTGCCCGTCACTTTATCCCACTGGCTTTCGTGCGCGGGGGGGGGGGTTCCCCAGAGTTGGGCTTGGCGTATGTATCACTCAGGGGGGAGAGGGCTGCAGCTCCTGTCGCGGATGACTCTCGTGCTGCGGCATTGATAGGCTCGCGAGGTCTCCGGCCCCTTGGCGTGGCAGCTCGCCCTGCTTTCGTCCTCTTGGATGACAGTAAGCTTCCAGAGCTGCACGTAATTACCTGGTGCTGCTGCAAGCTGTACTGCGCTGCACCGCAGCCCTTGAGCGCAGATACCCCGAGTCTCGATGCCGCTTTCCGAGTGGTGCATCGCGATCTCTTGCCGGTTTCCTCTGTATTCCCGTTCCTGACGCCATCGCCCCATGACCTGGCGCCAGTGTGATCTGACCACCATGCTCTGTAACACAAAGACTGACGAGAGCCCCCTCCCCCTCAACAGGATTTGGAAGGAGAAGTACAACCCGGGTGCGGGCAAAGAGAAGAAGTAGCAGGCACAACGGGTAGAAGTTGTCCGAGAGGAGGGAGAAGGGGGGACTACGACTACCTACGTGTGCGCAAGACGGCCGAACCATCGGTGACACGGCGTCGCATACTCGAAACGGGTGTGTGCGGACGGCGGCCCCGTGCAGCCCCGTCGGCGACTCCCTTTCTTCCTGCCGCACGGTGCCACCGACGCGCAAGATCGTCACACGGCACGGCGGGTGCGCACCCTCCCTGAACCGCGCTGAAAAGCGTTGCTGTAGCCGGGCACGGTACGGAATACAGAATACAGCACCACGAAAACAAGGAGCTTGTTTGTTTATCTGCCCCTCTTCCCCGTCACCCCCTCCCCCCCCCCCCTTCCTTTTGAGCGACTCTTGAAAGACTGTATGGGGAGGACGGAGATGGCAATTCAGGTGACGCAAAACGTACAACAGCGAATGGATGGTCGATAGGCCTATGCTGTGCGCCGTGGAGGGGCCTGCAGGTCTTGCGTGCTGTGGGGGGGGGGGGGGGGGGGGGGGCTGGGCGGAGTGAAGAAGACGGGGGAGAGCAGGGCAGCTGTCGCGGATAGGTTCGGGGCCTTTGTCTTGGACGCATGCCGCGCCAAGCTGGCTTTTTCTTTACTGGCTGAGCCATGCATACACACACACACACACACACACACACACACATGTACACATACGGCTTGTCTTGGGAAGAGTGGTTGTGGGAGGTTCACTGCTTGGGTACACTGAGGAGTTATCTTGAGGACCGGGAAGGGATGCGCTACCATCGTCCCTTTTTCTTGTTCTGGAGCTATTTATTGTTTAAACATACCCTGCACGTCGCCATGCCGGATGCTCCACGGCCAATAATAGAAATTGAGATCTACCTTGCTTTTTCTTACTGACTCGACTGTTCCGGCCGGGGGCGGAGACGGAGACGGAATAGGCAATCATCGGCACCCGGGGGTGGGTGGACCTCTTCCCCTTGTTTGCGACGCCCGGCGGCTGTTCTCGGCCGGCCCGAGACAGGGCCCCTCCCGACGTCTTACAACCTCACGGGCTCGCCGTGTGCATCGTCGCATCGTCCCTCCCCCTCCCCCTGAAAGAAAGATGGGAGAGAAGGAAGGAAAGAGGGCTCGGAAGCCGCTGCACGGCCGAGTCATATCGACAACGCGGACGACGGGGCTCTCGCGGACCTACCGTCTTCAGGCTCCATGGCCCCCTTTTCCGACGCGAGGAAGAAGTGGTCTCTGCCCCGTTCCTCTGCTCCGACCCATTTTGCGAAGCTCCCGTGGAGTCGGGGGCACAGATGGGCGTAGGGCCAACCTGTACGGAGGGGTGGCCGCGGTTCCTGGACGGGGGTTTGCAGGCAGCTTGGATGGGAGAGATACACCGGGGGGGACGGTGCGATGTACTCGGTGAGACAGCCAGCCCCCGCGACAAGACACTGCTGGCGCCCTGCATTCCTGGCAGCACTTGCACCTGGCTACAACGTGGGACTCACGCACGGAAGACCGGGAGGGCCAGTCACGTCTTCTTGGGGCGTCAGGGGAGAGAAGAGGACTATTGTCGTACCGTTTCCCAAGTCCATTGCCCTCTCTTCTGACCGTTTCTTACGTGACGTCCCGTCCCGTCCTCCTCCGTCGCATGCCCCCCCCCAAAACGGTGTGCGTTCGAACCCAGCCGACGCCCCGGATGCCAAGGATGCGAAGAGCAGCCCGAGTTGTCATGATGGCAGATATACGTAATGCAGCTAGTGTGTCCGGGGGTACTCGCCTGCTACGAGTTTTCTCTCCGAGAGATGCAGTAGTAGGTGCTTTAGTTCTCAAGAACGGGGCGAGGGGGGGGAGCTGCAATCGAACGACGTTTTTTTTATTTTCTTCTTGTGTAGAGTTTGGTTTACGTCGTATATTCCAGGCGGGATCGAGGGCGGTTCCCTTCTGCAAAGAGCTAGAGCGCGCGGGGTGCCCAATGAGCGGGTGCAACGTCAGCACAATCTCGCGCTCTCTTGCACCTAGACTCACCTTGGCCTCACCTCTAGGCCCGGAAACGAACTTTACCGGTCTCGATCGCGCGGGGTGCTTCTCCGGAAGGTGGCGGGCAGAGGGGGAGAGAGAAAGAGAGAGAGGGAGAGAGATGAACGACATCCGAACTTTTTACGTGATACGACGCCGGCTCGTAACTTTGCATCATGACTGCTCACCTGCTCGTTGCCTCTGCCTTGGCGCGATCCGGGCTACGAGGTGAGGAGAACCGGGTAACGCGTGCAGGGTGAGCGAGCGGCCGTTTTCCGTCAGACCGCTTCTTCACCGACGGCATAAGTGCGCGTCTATTCGGTGATTAGACACTCTCGAGGGCGGGATTCTCACGACGTGGGGTCGCGGCGCGCCAACGAGGGTTCGACCTTGCCTTAGCTACGTTTAGTAAACCTAACCCCCCGGCCGGCGTTCGCAGCTGATTCCTCCGGGTGCTTCTTGTTGGTGAAAGGAGAAAAGCGAGAGCGAGGCTAAGATGACTTGCCGCATATCACCTATCACACAGATGTTGATAGATACATCACGCATGGATGCGCAACCCGAGAAAACGACTTACACCCGGCGGCACACGAGGGCAGACATGGACGGCGGGAGCAAGCAGATCCGGAAGAAAGAGAGAGAGAGAGAGTTGCTCCCGTGAGCGCGAGCCCAAGCATGCGGCCTCTGGAGGTGTCTGAGACATGCCGACAGTCCAAAAGACGGAGGGGTGGAGTGGGAGTTCTCGTTTCTGCGCGGCGACATGAAGACAGATGCCCTCCCAAACGAACGCCACGCGATGAGCCACACCTCTCTCGGTCTCTTCCCTGCTTTCTTCTCCTCCATCTACCTGCCATAAGAGGGTGTGTATGTGTGGCTGCCTGTCGTATTACCCTCCCAAAATCCCATCTCGGCGAGAGATTCATCTTGGCATCTCACCCACTTGTTCGTAAATACCCGACGGGGGAGAGGAGAGTCCGTAGGTATGTCGAAAAATAAAAGCCGTACCATCCACTCGTTTCTCCATCGCCCCGTGGTAGTCATCTCGCGATGCGAAGGAGCTCGTGCGTCATCAGCGCATCTTCCAATTCGGGGAAACGAGACTAACACGCTCCCCCCCCCCATCGCCGTCCTCTGCTGCACCGCCCGACCATTCTTGGCGTGCGCGTACGAGCGCAAGTCCTCTTCACCCGCCAAAGGAACAAAGACGACGCTACGCACAAGCTCCTTTTCCTCCCTCCCGAGCTGTGAAGCTCCAACCAAGCTTCCGAACAATCCCATTCTCTCTCATCGGCTCCATTGTCTTGTCTGCAGCTTCTCCTTCTCCCCCTAGCGTGGAATAGTCTAGTCATTCCCCCCCCCCCCCCACCCGGGAGTTCGCAAGGGCCCGGCTCTCTTACCCGCATGCCGCCGCCCGACTTGACGGGCTCAGCCCACCTCGTCGCGCGCCGCGCCGAATCCGCATAATACCAATAACATCACAACACCTGCCCCCTACCCCGAATTATCGACCAATACAGAACCTCGGAAGACGTAAACAAGGGTGGCGACGACGAGAGCATCGCCTCCCCCCACACCCTTTTCCCCCAAAACCGAGGTGACCTCTGCCTGCCCGAGTGACCCTCTCTGAGAGAATCCTCCCCACCTTTCCGCGAAATCTATTGCTACCTATTCCCGGAAGGGGACGCAGGTCACTCACGTACTTCTCTCGCTCCTCACTGGTCCAAAATCAGGTTGCCATTTCAAAATGTCGACACGGGGAAAAGGATGCCCCCCACTTCTATACTAGGTATACCGGTACACTTACATCCTCTCTCTCTCTCTCTCTCTCGGAAACCGGGAAACGAAACAGGCAAACACTTTCACCAAGTCCAATAGGCCCCCGTCATCATCATCTTATCACCTGGGGTGCGTGTGCCGATTTCCTCCCCAATGAACATGACATGCCATCCAGGATGGAAGATGGCCGCATCCTCATCATCCTTTACCGCGGCCGTCGCCTTCATTCCGCCCGCGCTAGTCTCTCGCCCTCGCTCTCTCTCTGTAACTCTCACCAGGTTTAGCCGCCTGGCGTCCTCGGCCTTCTGGGAGGGTGACCCCCCCTGCTCACGCCGAACCGGGACCCTCCCACCCCTCTCCACCCAAGGCTCCCGCAGCTTCCAACGATCAGCGACGCACGGCGACGGGGACCCAAAGAGACGATGGACATACGACGCTGGAGGGGAGGAGGGGGCTGGTTTTAGCCTTTCCCACCTCGAGAGGGGACGGGACACCCGGTGTCATCTGCCTTTCCCATCGTGATGGTTCGCAATGTCACATAACGGTCTGGATAAGTCACACGGAGAAAAAGGAGCGGTGAGTTTGGTGATGCCGTTCAGTCCATGCCATTTCCTTTTCTTTCGGCATTTGCCAAGATGGGAGTAGTAGCTACAGTAATGGAAGAAAAGAAAAGAAAAAAAGGGTGTATCTGGGCAATGACAGGCCAGCCACGTCTGCTCGTCCCCCCGAGTAACCAAAAAAGAATCACCGCTGTGCTAGCTATTCGTTTGACTTGTGAGCATGCATGTGTGTTTGATGTGTCTCGCGGGGGTTGAACAAGTAATACTGGACAATATTATTGATGGGTGATGGGACAAAGAAGCGCTTTCTAAGAGCAGTGATGATGTTTCGTTTCGTTTGACTGTCATTGATTCATGAGATTCGTTTCGACTCATTTCCGTTTCCACGTTTCGTCGCGAGACGCTCTCTCGTTTCTCGTCAAAAAAAAAAAAAAACAATCTGCAAATGTGCGCGGCGCCCTGCTACTGCCGCTGCCGCTGCCGCTGGCGACCTCCTTTCAACAAAAGAAATATGACACAAAACAAAGAAGAAAAATAAACTAAATCGCAGTCCCGTCCAAACACCTTGCCTCCGCTCCCTCTTTGTGAGATGACGTCCCTCATAGTATGTGAGACCTGCTCTCCTCCAATGAACCCAGGATCCCTCCCCGACCAGCCCTCCTCCCACCTGTTCCCAAAGCCAACCGCCCCCTTCCCGGTTTCCCATTGTACAAACATCGGAAAAGGCTGGCCGTCCCGTGTTGCCTTATCCCGGCCAATCGCCCACTCACGAACCACCCCGCCTCGCCTTGAAAAAGCAGTAGATACCAAACTAGATATGTGAAGAAACACAGTGATATCAAACCAGAATTTCAAGAATGCTCGCTCGCTTGCTAGATACCGAGAGGAAATGCGGAATGTTCCAAAATCAAAACGAAAAACAAAAGAGAAAAACAAAACAAAATATGGATAAAGAGTATGTCCGAAAAGCTTCGACCGTGGGCGGTGAAAAGAGGTTTTGTTTGGTGCGTGAGCAACATTGTATGTGTGGATGTTTTGTTCCGCGGGAGCGGTAGAAGTGTATGACGAGCTTCGGCTGAGAAAGAAGAAGAGACAATTCCACACAAAAAAAAAGATACGGGGGGTTTTTTTTTTGGTGGGGGGCATGTGTGTGTATGCATGTGAATGCGCTAATGAGTTGAGAGTTGTTGAACGTGGTGATCGTGCATCGCTTTTCGTCTTGTCTTCATTATTCGTTGGCGCCGGCTTTGGCGCTGTTGCCTTCCGACACCATTTTGGCAAAGTTCCTGACGACTTCGCTGGGGATTTGGTCCCAAAGGAGAGATCTAGTGTAGACCTCGGCCGCCGACTGTTTCGTGCTCCGCATCGCCGCGAGGGCGTCAGCGAGGTTCTTGCGCCCTTGGCTCGTGGAGCGCTCGGGGGCGTTGTTGAGGAAGTCCTGAGAGTTGACGCCGTTGTACTGGGCAGCCGAGAGGCCGAAGAGCTGTTCGTTGGCCTGCTCGTCCGTGGGCTGAGTGAGCGAGTCACCGAGTTGACCGAGCATTGAGGGAACGACGCCGCCCATCGACGTGTCGCCCATGGACACGGCCGAGTTGTCCACCCACGAGCCGCCAGAAGGCTGAGGAGCGACGGCGTTCATGGTGTTGGATGCCTCGTTGATGCCGGCGTCCTTGAAGACGTTTTCGAGGAGCGTGGCGGCTTCGGCACGGACGTCTTCCGACACTCGCGGGATGGAAGGGGTGGAGCGGCTCGACAGGACAAATGCGCCCACGAGGAAGAGCATGAAGAGAATACCGCCCTGGGACGAGGACTTTTCCGATTCGGCAGGGAAGCTTGCCTCGGCCTTCTTCGTCGGGACGACCTGAAGCTCCTGCTTGACTTCCTGCTCCATCGAGTACTCGCCGAGGAAGTTAACGTTGTCCCAGGTGCCGGGCATGGTCATGCCGTCCATGTCGTCGTAGCTGGAGACGAAGGCATTGTTGGAGGGGGCGGTCATGGCTGCGTTCTCGAGACGCTGAACGTGGTCGGTGAGAACGCTGACCTTCTTGCGGAGTTCGCCCGTCTCGATCGTGTGAGCGCGGATCATCTCCTCCTTCTCCATAGTAAGCGATTCGATGTATTCCTGGTTGAACTGCTTCTCCCTCAGAAGCTGCTCCATCTGCTTCCTCATCTCGGCCATCTCCTCCTCCATGTCGGTGAGGACGGCGGAGAACTGCTTCTTCTCATCCTCCAGACGTTCGGTGTGCTGCTTCTTTCTCTGGCGAGAGTCAAGCCTGTATCATGTGTTAGTCACGGGCATCCCGAGCGAGAGATAGAGGGGTGGGGGTTCACTCACGCTGCCTGTCGGTTCCTCAACAGTCGCTTTTGCTGCTTCAACTCCTTGATCTCCTGCTCATCGGTGGACTGGGCGATGAGCTGGTCGATGTTGCTCAGGTTGCGCTCGGCCGGGATGTCGAAGCGGGCGTTCTTCTTCCTGATACCATCGCCCCTCCTCATGTCGTTGTGAGAGCGAATGGCGGGGCTTCCAGGGCGCATCTTCTTGGCCATGGATTCGGCTTGGCCGAGCCAGCCCTTCTGCGGAGAGGTCGGGATGGACTGGTTCCCTGAGCCGATGGGGGCAAACATGTTGATCTGGCCGGTAGGGTTGGTGAAGGGCGTCTGGCCTTGGACGGGTCTTTGGAACATGGGCGTGCTGTTGTCATACTCGGCGGGCATGCCATCGAACTGCTGTAGGGGAGTACAGGAGCCGGACGTGTTGCTGAGAGACCAGGGGTTGCCTTGGTGGCCGAAAGGAGAGGGTTGGGCATGGTCGAGGCGCATGAAGGGGTTGTTGTTGTGCTGTTCCATGAAGGGGTTGTTGGACGGCACTGATTGCATATCGACCGACTGCCAGTCTTCCGTTTTGGGTGAGAAGAGAGAGCCGCCGACGGCGAATGATTCTCTCCGGCTACCGGCCATGGGAGGCGACATTTCGAGACCCGAATCGAGTGCGCTGTGGTCCAAGATGTTTTCGTCCAAGATGCTGTGGTCCTCCTCTTCGTAGTACTTTTGCGCTTGTGTTGTGTCTACAGTCAAGGGTGTCGATCTGTAGTAGGCCGGCATCTGGTATGTTGAGACCATTTCTGGTATGTGTGGTCAGCAGTCGGGTGATGACTGCGGTTTTGTGCTCTGATAGCAATGGTGCCTATTTTCTAATCTTTTCCGTCGTGTTAGTCGAGGGCGGCGGTGAAGATGGTCCAGGGTTTATTTTTGGGATGGAGTGAGATGTGGGGATCCGATCCTGCTGTGAGTGACTCGCGGACAAGGGCAAGATGCGCCTAAAGCTGGCTGTGTGGATGAAGTGATGAAGGCGGTGGGTGCATGTAGTGAGAGAGGGGGGGAATGTAGTGGGAATTTGATCTTTTTGTCAAGATACTACAAGAAGCAGATGCGCGGGCTAGAGTGAGGGAAAGCAGGCGAGGAAAAAGCAGAGGGCGGAGGTGGTCGAGCGGGATGAGTGATAAGAGAGGCTGGTGGGGATGGGATGGATGAGATGGGATGATGGGATGAGAGGGCGCGCACGGGTGGAGGGTGGCCGGAAGTTTTAAAGGGCAGTGCGTGCAGAACGAGGGTAGGATGACGAACGACCCGAAGGGGGAAGTTGGAACACACTTACAGGCTTGGGGGATCGGTTCTTCTTTTCGTGTAGTACGGAGCTGCAATGCACTCCAGATCTTTGTGGCAAGTCGAGCAGGTCAGTCAGACACAGGGCGGGGGAAAGCTTCGAGTATGTATGTACGAGAGTCGATGAGGACCGGAGGGGTCGTGTGCGTTGGTGTATGTGTGTATGTGTGTGTGTGTGTGTGTGTGTGTGTGTGTGTGTGTGTGTGTGTGAGCGTATGAGTTGAGAGGGAGAGAGAAGAGGTACGTGGAAGAAGGATGGATGATGGGACAATAATAAACAACTGTGTGTTGCAACGATGGGGAGATGGTCCAAGACGGGGTGCCGGATGTATGTATGTATATACGTTTGTATGCAGTGTGTGAGTGAAGAGGGATGGATTTGTATTTTCAATAGCAAAGGCGGCACTTCTGCGCCAGTCTCGGGATGTGAGGTACTTGGTGGTAAAACGGTGGGGGCTAGGTACTTACTTCCTTGGCTTCGAGAAAAGAATACGGTAGACATGGGATGGGGGAGGAGGGAAGAGGAGAGGTGGGTCGCAGTAAGGTAAGGTAAGGTCGTGGGTAGTGTGGAAGGTCAGGCTGCTTAGGGTCTTGATCCTAGTCCAGGGTTAAAGGGCTAGTGGGGAACGACGAACGCGAGACCGAGCCGGGATAGAGATTCGAGAGTTTGAGCGAGAGACACAGAGAGGGGAGAGCTTGCGACGGACGGCTAGTAGTGCGGTGCGGTGCGGTGCGGTACGGTACAGAGGGGAGGAGACGGACGGAGTGCTAGGTGGAGAAAGGGAGGGAGAGAGAGAGAGTGTGTGAGAGAGAGTGAGAGAGTGAGAGAGAGAGAGTGTGTGTGTGTGTGCTCCTGCCTCACACACACACACTCTCTCTCTTTTGCTCTCGGAAAGAAGGGCAGCCCACCGCATTGGTGGGTGTATGGTCACTCGTTGTGGAGGGTGGCCGACAGATGGATGGAGTGGGTGTGTGATGAGCGAGCCCAGTCGGCAGCCAGAGAGCAACAGACATGATGTTCGCGCGAGTGAGAGAGACGCAGAGAAAGTACACTCTTTGGCGTGTACCTACACTAGTCACTCAGAGTGAGAGAGAGACTGAGACTGAGACTGAGAGTACCTACCTACCTAGGTAGCAGACGGAGATCATGATGCCAAGGCAAGATATCTCCTCTTTTCCCTGCTTCGCTGAATTCCGGGCCCTTGACAATGCATGTCTGCTACACGCTGCTTGTCCCTGTCGTGGTCCTTGTTCCCTCCTAGACGACGGGAGATGAATGCTCTCAGGCAGCCTGTCAGTGTGTCCTGTCATGATGAATTGACCCAGCCATGGGCGAGGGCCGGGTTGGCATGGCAGGTCGAGGGACAGGCAGGCGGCGCCGTAGAACGATTCCTTGGAACAAGACACGGGCAAAGGTTAGGAGCATTGAGCATTGAGCATTGAGCAGGGATTCTGTTTGGCATTAGACCGCCTCGAACACTCTCGTCACGGACTCTATCAACTCGATAGTGCTCGCCGTCGTCCCGTGGTAGGTACCCAAGGGAAGGGAGGCAGGCATGGCAGGCCAAGGTACCGTTCGGCTTGCTGAAGTAGGAGAGGTACACCGAGGCCGAAGAGGGTTTGTAAGTAGTAGTACAGCAGGAAACGCTGCGGGGCTTTGGACTACGGTGTGTTTGGGGACCTTGAGAATACCTAGCAACCAACGGCAAAGCAGGCAGGGAAGGACAGGAAGGTAGGTACGCACGCTGAGGTAAGGAACGAGTTGGAAGGTACGGTAGGTACATGGGAGACGACTACGGATACTCTGTACCGAGTGCGCAGACTCGGAGAGAGAAACCCAACCCCACGCCCAGGCGATGCGCCCCGACTGGATTCTCTGTGCGCTCAGTCGGTCGGTCCTGTGGCTCTCCTCTGTTCCAGAAAAGCATGGCCGGGTATGCGGGTGTCAAGCTGGGTACGACAGGCTTCGGCCCGCGAATGAGGTCAGTGGTGAAAAAGGAGGAAGACTAGGCCTTTGCATTCTCGACCTTCAGGTCGTGACCTCGATGCGCCGGGTTCAGATGGACGGGGATCTTGCCGGAAGACACAGGCGAGCGGGGAGGGTCAGTCGAGACGAGACGGTTCGGCCGCAAGCCGGAACCGACCAATGGAGAACGGGGACAAATTGGGGTGGGAGGAACAAGATGATTTTTGGACGCGAAAAATCTTTTTGGCCAAAAAAGTCACCCCCACAAGACGGAAGGGTCAGGCTTGGTGAGAACGTAAATGGAATGGCGGTCACGGTCAGACGGTCACGGTCAGACGATGGGGGTTGGGTTCGCAGCTCAGACCAAGGTCCGTTCGGCACATCGTTGATCAGAGGGCTGGAACACGGCGTGAGACGGAGAGTTTGACAGATGAGATATCATACGGTAAACCATAGAGTCACCGTTATCGAGGACGGAACCATCACCGTTTACGCTTCATATCACAGGGCTCAACTACCTGTGGAACGTCTGATTGGAGCACCGGTACGGGCGCATAATAGATACTACGATGTAGGTAGGTAGTGCCTAGTACTCCCTGAACCAGGGTGTACTACTCCCAGCAGCCCGACACTGGCGACTGAACTGGGTGAGTATGACGTGCCTACGTATCCTGACGGGCGAAGCCATTGTGATGACCAAAAACGGAAGGAAAGATGGCAAGATATGAGGTGAGATGGGCTGTGAGTGGTTGTGTGAGCGACGGGCTTCAAGGGTCCTGGGGAGGAAACAACAAGACCTTGCATCCACTGGACGAGACGGCGAGACGACGCGACGGCGAGACCAGGCCGGCAGCTCTCTCTCTCTCTCTCTCTCTCTCTCTCTCTCTCCCTCCAACAGGTTGGGCATCGACGGCCGCTCCCTCCTCCGCGATAGGCTCACTGCCCGTTGTTGATACCCAAAGCCCAAGAATGCCCCCCAAGACGTGACCCCTTCAGAAAACCCAGTGCAGCCCTCCTGCATCCATTGACAAGCCACTGTTTCTCGTCTCGCTGTTCCTATTGCTCAGCGCTCAGTGGGGTGATCACACGGGTCTACAGATAGACAATTGCTACAGGCCAACGGCGGTACGAATATCTAAGTTTAGGACGGATGATGGGATCTGGCTGCTGCTCTGCTTACTTCAGCCGCCGCGAGCGACATGGCCAGTACGTATCGGCTTCCTTTGGTGGGCATGATGCTATCGATTAATTGTCATGCTTGGCTCTCCCTTCCCTATCATCGTAGCCAAACCAGACAATGAGGCAAGCCATGAACAAAGGCGGAGCATGGCGGGCAGCCCACACCTGTCAGTTCGATAGTGCGCATCCTGTTTCTCCGTTGACGATAGGTGTGGCCGGCCAGTGGCTCGAGCACCTCCTTTGGGCTCCAAGATACCTAGATACAGCATGACGAGTCCCCATTCAGAGTCGCATCGTCCAATGTTTCCAATCATCTGGTCAACCACACCACTCAACCGCACGGTTGGAGAGGTCCAGGAGGACGAGCACGACGACAATGCCAATGCCCCGATCCGATCGATCCCTCCATCGGGCCTGGCTGGGAGATGCCGCGCAAAAATTTCTTCTCATCAGACTCGGACGCCCCGTTTGTTCTCCCGATCCCGCGAGACACAATGCGCAATCGGCCAACCTCGCCTCCTGTAAGTCGGGATCATGCTCGTACTCTCGGGCCAACGCTCTCAGCCACATCCCTGATACACCGAAAGCCACCCATCGCCTACACCTCGGACGCCTTGGCCGACGGGCCCAAAGTCAATTCCAACATCGGGAGACACCATGAGGGGGCGGCAAACAAGCAAGGAAAGAAGAGTAAAGGGGGCGGAAAAAGACGGTGGCTGGGAAACCAAGATCCGGAACCACCCTCCCCCCAAATCCAAGGCCGCCGGTGATGCCCAAGCACGAGTGTCGACAGTAGCCAGCCACTCAGCCTCGAGAGACGCGTGAGCCCCAACTCCACTGTGCTTCATGGCCGCATACAGAGCGGCCCGTCACCAGCTTGAAGACCCCCATTCTGCTTTGTCGGTGTGCCGTGGTGCTTGTTTCGGGCCTCGTCGCCCAGAGCAAGTGCGCGCGGTATGACCAAGTATCTCGACGCCCTCAGTGCCGTATCAGAGGTACCTTGGTCATCGCCTCGGCTGACCTCCCCGTCACTCGAACCGAGGCGGCGACGAGGCCAACTGGGAGGCCATCGTGTGTTTGGTCAGTCGGCCATGACTGATTCATCACACGCGTTTTCGCGTGTTGCAGCGCGCGCCAGACGACCTGGGACTAGGCAGGCCAACGAGAAGGAGAGAGGGGAAGGACCCCACGCCGTACTGCAGGATCTCGCCGCGTCAGAGAGATCCATCAACGACGACGTGAATCATGCGCGACTCCACAGACGTGCCCCCGGACCACACACACGGTGGTGAAGATGCAAAGTCGGGATGCCGGAATCTCAGACTCTGGCACCTTCCCACGCTGCCCGCGTTTCTCGCACCAATCCGGTAAGTAGACCCGCCCCCTCAACTTCTGGAAAAACTCGACCACCGCAAAAGCCGGAAGGAAGGAAAACACCTATGTACTTACCTACCCGGGTAGGTACCTAGGTATGGAAGGTGGGAAGGCACTCTAGGAAGGAGGAGGGGGAGGGGAGCGTGACGGCGCCGTTTGAAAAGTGGGTACACGTCTAAAAGTGACCCGCTAATGGACCTGCGCAGTCCCCGTCGCGAGCCAATCGTCCAAGTGAGGCGAGCGAACGAGCTTTTGCTACAGGACAGGAACGGATTGGAACCTGCAACATGCACTTGCATTGTCGATTGCTGTGAATCCTATCCTTGGTTCCCTTTCTGTGGAAGCCACCGTTTCTTCACCTTTCCCAGCATCTCGTCTGCCAAGCCAGACCGAACCGCCCGTAGCCGTATCGATTCCTAGGTAGCTACACACCTATTCTAGGCTCTTACCAATAGGTCCTGCGAGAGCGTCATCCACACACTACACGTATCTGACCTTACTTCCGCCGCGCCCAAAGTACCTACCTACCTTACCCCTAACTAGACCAGGCTGAGACCATGGCAGCAGTCCTGTGAGAGCTGGCTTCATGTAACATCCAATACGTCGTCCCGTCTTGTTTTCTCTCACGCGTTCCTGGCGACGGAGCCCAACCCAACCTGTGTGGCCTAGGCCTGGCCAGCTTCGGCCAACGACCCTTAATTTGAGTAACTTGATTCCGCAGCCGCAGCTTCAGACCGCCAATCCTTCTGTTGGATCGGCGTCATTGACACCGAGAACGACGGGAACACGCCTCTCTCTGGGTCTCGCTCTGATACGCCCCCCAAGACCTCTAAGCCGGCGCTTGTTGCGCCGGCTGGCTCATCCACACGGATGTCTCCCCTTCCTCTTCAACAATGATCACGTTGCCTCATCGTACTTCTCATGCGTCTTGCATGAACTAGAGGCCTCGCCATGGCGTTTCTGGGCCTTCATCACCCCGTATTTCGTCTTCGACCGCCTTGTCCTGCTCCGCCCGACGAGGTCCTATTCTCGGAAGGGGCGCGGCTGACCTCGACATCATTACCCAACCGCATGTTGTTGCCCAATCTAACGACCAGATCGAGATTGGATCATACTCGACGGCAAAAGAGCCCTGGGAGCTCGTTGCTTGCCGTCTGGCATCCGGCTCTCTGCCGAGAGGCACTCCAAATAACGAAGGAACAGCAATTCGACTGACTCAACGCCTCTTTCATGCTTCTTGTCGTTATCGGCAGCTGCGCCAGGCTTCGAATTGTCTTGCATGGCCTTTCGTTAATCAACTCACCCGGCCTCTCGAGACACCCACAGCCCAAGTCTTCGCAGACGGCTCGGTCAGCCCGGCCATTCAACAATTACCATTCCTTGGTCTCTTTTGTCGGAAAATCATCCAATTTCCAACAAGGTCCATGGCTGATGATGAAAAGCAATATCTCGTTCAGCCACTCCTGGGACGGATTCCTGACAGGGCTGACCCCAGCGGGGCATCTGAACTTCAGAACACCCCTGCTCCCTGAATTATCTATCGGTTCAGATCCAAGACTGCTCTCTTCGACTGAGCATCCCGGTGAGGATCCCCGGTCTCACTTGACCTCGCGAGTGAAGGGTTCCTGGTTCATTGAGGCGCCCGACATTACGGACTAGCAATACGATCGATGATCGAAGAGGGTGAAGGCACCGATCACCATCGCCCAAATTTCTTTCTTCCCTTGACTCACAGTCATAACCTCCGTTGCCGTTAATTTTTGTCGGTGAGTCCCCCACTGGCAGCTTAAGCTTCGCGTCCCCGGGGTCCACTCCGGAACTACTTCCAGTGTTTCTCTCCCTTGCTCGTCCAGCTTGGAAGTCGGAGATTGACAATCAAGCAATGGATCCGAACCCCCGCCACTTGTCATGATGCGCGATGCCGTGATCCACAGCTTCCATTTCACTCTTCCGACGTCATCCAGAGCCCTGGGACCGTCTGGGTCTCTATGGACTGCTTCTCCGCGACGAAAAAGAAAACAAAGAACTGGGTTGAGATGCGCACGGTGTCATCGTCGCGTCGATGGATATTCATCAGGAGCAATGTCCCGGAAGAAAAGTCTTTAGAGCTTGGATCATTCGATTCCAGATTCCATTCATGCGCACGCCCAGGATTCCCGCTCTGTCGCAAACGAATGACTGAGACTGGTGGGTTCCAAGAGTTGCCCGGAACCTCTCCCCGTCCACAAAACCGACGCCTCCGTGGCGGTGAACAGAGGCCGTGCAGGTGGCCAACCCACGAACGGTTATCATCCCGCGTTGATGGAAGTCCTCGGAAGCAAAAACCACTTCGTCTTCAGAGCAATGACTCTTTGGGGAAAATGAAATTTCTGCGCTCCGCGTCGCCGCGCTGGAAGCCAGTCGCTCCATCCTATCAATCGTCGTGATGTCGTCAGGAGTAGGAACCGCGGTCTCCGCCGAAAGGATCTTGTCACTCAGCCGCTAAAGCCACTCGTCACTTCTCACCAACCTCCACACGCAAGCAGAAACCTTGTAGTGCATCGCAGAATGCCCGCCTGCGCATCCGTTTTCGTGGCCCCCAAGAACGAACCTAGTCGATCAGCGAGAGCCTGTGCGTGCGTGCTTCGACAATCCGACGTTTACTAGCACCTCGGCCCATCTGCACGCTGCAGCTGCAGGACAACGCCGTGTGCGCGTTGCAGAGCCGTTGCGACGCAAATCGAGCGAGCCATTGCAGCGTCCATTGACGGACCCGTATTGAAGAGCGTTGACACTTCCTTCACCAAAGTAAACCCGGGATCCGTTGTATTTCCAATCCCAACCCGCTACCCTAACCGCTGGTCGTGGGCGGTACATGGTCATAGTAACAGGGAACTGGGATCTGGCTTTAGGGTTCTTGTCCCGAATATCGACATTCCGTTCGGCAAACAAACTCAACCAGCCACTGCCATCGTCTCCTAGCCCCGATCAGCCCGTTGGTTTCTCTTTCGACATTCAAGAGTTGACTCATCGCCCCCTGCCCGAAGGGTTGGGCATGGTTGCTTCTCCGTGTCCCACTTTTCCGTCCAGTCGTGCCTAGCAGACGACTCATATCCCACGTACTCCCGGGTTGGCGGTGAAGCTCCTTTCGACTCCTCCCCCGACCTGCGTTACCTGATTCGGACCCCTTGCTGCTTGATAGATTTTCTTGGGTCGTTGAGCCTATAAACAGATTGGTTGATTTTGGTCTTGCCCGGGGAGGACGGCAAGGGAGCCACTCGTCTGGATGCTGGACGGAGTATTCTGAAACAGAGCTTGTTGCTGGACCGCATACGCAAACACGCGGGTAGAAGCTCCCGAAATGAAACACCCTTGATTCATCGACACTCACGAGCTGCAGTTACGAGAGATGACAACGACGCTTACACGCCCAGAGGACAGGGAGATATCCACTAGTCATACGACTAAGTATATACGATGTCACGGGCACACCTTACCCCTTTGTCCCGAGGTGAGGCGGTCGACGGTTTGCTATAATTACAGATAGCTGAAAAGCTACACGGGAGAGTCCGGTGCTTGGCGTGGTAGCCGGCTGCCGAATGCTGATCCCGCCCTTTTTTTTCGACCTTGTCGCGATAGCCGTGGGTTTTCGGGACGGAAGTAAGGAGGGGCCAAACGGTTGTGTTTTGAGATGACAGACGCCCAACTGTTCAAACTGATGTGTCATAGGGAGTGTGAATAGATCTGTGATAATATGGGTTTGATTCCCTTTAGGAGAGCGGCCGAAGGGTGTTGACGAGGGCCTCACAATCTGATATGACTGGTCTATCCCAGACTGGTTTAACCCCTCATCCTTAAACATCGATGGACTTTGCGTATGGGGATTTTGTTACTCTAAGGTGAATTTCTTGGTCCGCGAGGGTGGAAGAAGAGTTTAGCACACGTGCAGAGCTGACTCGGCGCACTGCCCGTGCCTGTCGTTTCGTGACGACGAAGTTTTGCTCCTCGTGGTCGGCCGTCGGATACGGCCTTGTTCGGGCGAGGCACGACCAGCTCAGTGTCATTGTGTCAGGTACCCCAAGGTATGCTTGTCGACGGGAGAGGCGGGGTTGTCTAACATCTGAGCGGGAGATCTGGCTGTGTTCCGTGGAGGCTTCAATGTGCGGCATCTAGTCCTGCTCCGGCTTCTTCCCCTTCCCCCACCTCCTTCTTTTCTTTTCTTTTCTTTTATTTTATTTTCTTTTTCTTCTTCAACAGGCCTATACTCTCGGCCGGGAGCGAGAGTTCGTAGTTGTCGGCCGCTGTACGGCATGAGGAGCATAGTCAGAGAGTTCTGGCTCTAGCCTTTCCTCGGTGTCCGTCTTCTCAAAATCGGGTCATTGTAATGTGAACTTTGGTGACTCATAGCGCCATCCTTCAACAACCATATAGGGTTACAGAGCCTCGGTCACATTTCTCGCTTTCCCTTTGCCCAAAAAGCTTTGACACCATGAGCCCGAGCCTTCACCGTTATGAGGTCGGTTCTGCTGATCGTTCTCTGTGTCCGTATGTGTCTGTGTGGCGAGAGCTTCCGTCGGGGATCTATGCCATGTTTTCCTGCCCAAATGTTAGAAGCCGCTTCGACGACGCCGGCATGAGCGGGAGGATCCCAGGCTTCCATCTCTCGACTACCCGCGGGGGAGGGGGGGCGGTGCTGGCTTTCCGGGCATCGGAAACCTACGTCTAGTCGGGATTGTTCCAAGAACGTCACTTGGACTTTGATTACGATCCTGGAGATCCAAGTTATTGCGGCCGTTTGTACGCCAAAAGCGTCCCTCTGGTCCCTAGGAGTTCGTGAGCGCATATACTATCTCTGAAGTAGCCGCAGCCGTTGGCGAGTAGTACTGTATTGGTAAACAACCTGTCACTCGAGTCGTGAGGTTCCATGGCCTTTGAATAGAGATGCTAGTCATCAATTCGTTGTTAAGCAGGTGGAATCCTGTGGGCTGTGATATCGAAGGCATCTACCGCCGATGGCCATCGGCCCAGAGGGGGGCTCTGCTCCTGAGCTATAGCCCAGCTCGATGAGGGGAACCTCCCATGTTCTTGACGCCTGCATGGCTCGGTGCTGGGTTGTGGTGTAGAGCGAGGCTCGCAGGCAACGCGCCAACGTGGGTGCCTGCTCAGTATGTTCCACACGGGCTGCATGATTGATCGTAGCTACTTCTGAACATGAGGGTTGTGGTGTCAGGGTTGGATCTTCACGAGGGATGGGTGGCATCCAGGCAACCCAGCCCCAGTCCTCGTGAGATGCATTAGTCGAATGCCCAACCGGAAGCCTTATTCGCACGCAGGCCTCGAAATCACCAGAAGGGTTCCTGGCTTGATGGGTCAGGCCATACCACGCCAGAGTGGTTCGGATGTCGCTTCTCTCTCTCTCTCTCTCTCTCTCTTGTTTTCTCTCTGTGCCTCGGGCCAAACGCTGATACTCACAGTTCAACGCACAAGAAACTGTAAAGTCTGGAAGTTTTCATCTCTTTCATAAATTAGGCAGTGTTCAGTCACGCAACATCTAGACGATGAAATCTGTTCAAGGGTGGAACTGACCAACTTCAAGTTCTTTCTTGATGCCATCATTTTATCCGTTCCATGGGCCACTCCTAGGTGACTGGACCAAGACGAATCCATGTCTACTGTATGAGCCCAGAAATCTCAATGGTGATAGCGTTGCGAGCTCTTCCTCGGTGCACCTTCCTGTCCACAGACCAGCCCTCCTATGTGCCATGGTATGCTTTCTGGTCTGACGTTTTCATCGAAAAAATCTAGATACATTCTCTGGTTCTCGCTGCGACGACGTTCTCGAGGACGGTGGGAAGCACCGTAAAAGCCCTCTTGAACCTCTCGGAACCTCGGTGGCTGTTTAACGGCTCTGTATTCGTCCGCTTCTTCTTGGTCTCTCAGTAGCATTGGCATATGACCGAACGGACTGGTGACATTGGCTCACTTCCTGTGGTTGTTGCATGACATGTATGAAAGACATTCGGTTCTAGGCAGAGCTCCCGAGCTGTAAGAGAGAGGTGATAAAGATACACGAGAAGCGTCCAATATGAGGAAGATGCCGTCTACGGTGGCTGGGCTCGGGGAGTTGTCAACGGGGCTCTGTTCTCTCAAACCCACGCTCGCAACGACGCTTGGATTGTCTGCTCAGTGCCAATAATAGTCGGGTATTTCTCTTCGGCCAGAACGTCCGGCCGCTCCACACATGACGCTGACAGCATACAACAAGGCCTACGCAACCTCTGAGCCGACACACGGGAACTCAACTCCGATATCGAGGTTCCCGAGAGTATTTAGACTTCTTCCACCAGCCAAGGCTCGCCAGGTTCACGACCGTCCTCGAAATCACATCACTCGACTTTGGATCGCACGTCGGGGATGTGGGGTTGAGGAATCAAAGTTCAGCACCCCGAGCTCGATATCGAGTTGATATCGCAAGTTATCAAGCTGGATCGCCTCGGAAGGAGCAATGAAAGAGCCGCCAAACTAGCGGCTCAAGCCGAAAGCCCGCGAGAACCTGCCGCATGCGCTGATCTGCGTGCGGGACATGCATATATGGCGCGTCTGCCGCCCACAACAAGTTGCTTCTTTCGGATAACTAGAATTTTTTTTCTTCGGATTTTCCCGGTGCCTTCCCGCCTGCATCTCTTTTCATGCGGCTGCAGCTCCAGTTCCCGTGCGGGGAGGGGGGGATGCAGTTGGACGAGGCACATCGAACCCCTCATACCCGCAGATCATGCCGCGGTGACGCGGAGAGGGGAAAGGCGGGAGGGGGAGGGCAGCACATCGTAGCTCTCCCCCAAGACGATATAGTGGATGGGTCACACAACCTTGAGGGTGGTTGACGTTTGTGACGGCCTCTCGCGTTTCCGGAAAAGTGCAACCTTCGGCACAAGTACTCAGTCCGTCATTGAAAGCTCTGCATCTGACTACCAAGCGCCAAAAGGAAAAGGCTTGTGACATTGGAAAGAATCGGGAAACCTCGAACAAGAAACAGCCGCACCAAGATGTCCAACTTCCCCAAGCTCATCCCGGCCTTCACGGTCCAAGTGCGTGCCCCCCCTCTTTGCCGTCCGGCCCTTCACTTCCCGAACTGACCCCCTATCCCCCAGATCCATCTCGACGTCCCCACCCAAATCGGCGTCGTCGCCGTCGGCAGCTCCCAATTCCACGCGGCCTTCCTCCCGAACACGGGCGTCCTCCGGTCGGAGCCCGACTACCCGATCAAGGTCGACGCCGTCTTCGTCCACGGCGCGGACTACATCCGCGGCGACCCCGACGGACGCTACGTCCGGCTTGAGGTGTCGAGCGTCCTCAAGGACAAGCCGACGGGCGCGGCGATCCGCTTCGACTACACGGGGACCATTGACGTCTCCGGGCCGGCCGGGGCGGTCCTGAAGGGGTTGCCCGAGGCCAAGACGACGGAGTTTGGCGATGCCTGTGAGTCCCTTCCCGGCCCTGTATAGAGGCAAACGATCATTTCATGGTCAGATGCTGACGCGTACATAGTCACGCACGCCAAGTTCGAGACGGGACACGAGGCGCTCAGAGAAATCCAGAGCAAGGTCTACGTCGGGTCCGGACGGTTCGTCGTCGAGGAGGGGAAGCCGGTCGTGGTCGAATACAAGATCAGCGAGGTGGCGGCCTAGAACATCACACATCACTCGGAGTTGAGCCAAACACCGTCTCCTGCTAACTGCGATACTTCTTTTCGTCTACAACCAGCGCGTTATCTCCCCGCTCCCGTTCCTTCTCCCCAAAAGCATTCATGAGACGTTGTTCATCCCGTTTGCCTGTGTAGGAGACTCTGGAGACTTTGTCTGGCTAGCCGTAGTAGCAAATCCGAAACTCCAACATGCAGCCCCATCCTCTTCTCGGCTGCTGCAAATGCAATGCGTGCGTGGCGTGTTTAGATTCTTTTATTTCTTTTTCTTGTCGTTGTCTTGATCTTGAATTCCACGCTTCTTTCCATTTCAACGAATTCACAGGCATCGACGGCGAGGACATGCATGAGCAAGACGACAGGCGCGTACCTCCGTAATCAAGAGTTTAGTCTCACGTCTCCAAGAGACAGAGCACAGAGCACTCAGGAACCCGTATAGCACCACCGTATCCCACTTCGATTCTGCCAGCCGTGCTGTCATGTTTATGCAAACATTTAGGAAACACCAGCCAGCTGCATCAGGCGCTCGCCAGCCCTGAGGTTGGCGTACTCGTAGGCCTTCGACTCGGGAGGGAAGGTGCCGTTGGCGGCCCAAAGGTCGATCAAAGGCTGCATGGGCTCCAGCTCGTGGGGCTTGAGCATGTCAAGGGCCGTAGCGGTCAGGATGAAGTGGCTGAAGCAACTGTTGAGTGATTTCTCGAGATTCAGGTGGTAGAAGGGCTCGACAAAGTGGGCCCAGTAGAGATGAGAGTAGACGCGGAACATCTGGCGAAAGATGGTCTGGCAGACGTCGATGAAGTTCTGGGGGAAGCCGGATCGCTTGCCGATCCAGTCAGGCTCGCCAGGGTTCGTGAGCTGCGAGAGAGGCGTCGTGGTGATGGCCGGGTTATGCGCGTAGGAAACGCCCGAGGGGTCGGTCGGGAAGATATTGGTGTCGTCAATCTTGCCCGAGATCCATCTCTGCATAAGAGTCATGTACTCGAAGGCAGGAAGCTCGACCGGTTCCCGGCGGCTGTTGAGCCACGTGAAGGAGTGGTTCCTGGGCGCCGTTAGACCACAACGAGGCAGGGAGCAGATTTTGGCAACTTACGCTCCAGCGGACATTCGGGGGCAGGTGGTTGCGTTGCAGATGGTCGAGCCATCCTCCTCCTTCTCATGGAGAACACGGACAAAGTTCCAGAGGTTTCTGTAATGCTCAACGACTGCGTATGGTCAGCAGGAAGCGCAACCAGCCACAGAACCGTTACTTACCCTGATGAGCGATCCACTCGCCCTGCTCGACCGTCTTGGGTCTCGCGCTCAGTGTCATAAAGTTGCCCTTGACGATATGTTTGCCATAGTTGGAGTTGAGCCAGATAGGCATGGGTCGAGGCAGGTGATAGGAGTTGAGGATACTGTCTCCATCGGTCAAGCTGCCCTGGTCATCCATGCCAATGGAGTGAGCGAGAGACGGAGAGTTGGGCAGGGGCGGGACTTTGGGAGCGTTGTTGGTGGACGGCTGGCTTCCGTGGGAAACGGTCGGTGACGTAGGCTGCTGACCGGCGGTGGAAGATGTAGGGGACTTGTTTGAGCCCGGCGGTTTGGCGGCTTGTCCCCGGAAGCGGGCGTTACTATTCATCAATAACCGATTAGCTGGAGGAATCCTAAGGCCATAACGAAATGCCGCGGCACAGAAAGGAGTTCAACATGGTGGTAGTAGCGACCACTAGGCCGTCTACCGGGAGGTATTAGGATCCAAGGATTTCTCCCCCGTCCATGTTGACAAAACTTGACTCAGGCTAGGCATGGCCTATAGGCCCAAGGGCTTGTGTTGGCAATCAAGGGATGTTTGAGACCCAACTAGACCATAAGGTGTCTAAGGGTGAAATGACTGGCGAGATTGTGTGCGGTGAAAGTATTGAAGGAGGTCTGCAAAACAGGCGACTGCAAGGCAACCCAGTATCGCTGCGTTTCGCCAGAAAAAAAGACGATGTGGTTTATCGAGAAACTGGACAACAAGCATGGTGAAAGAAAAAGACTGGTACTGCATGAAAACCCTCCATGGTAAGGTCGATGGTGCCAAAGATTGTCAGGTAGAGGATGCGCCCTCCTCTTGATTGCAGTTGCCTTCGGGAAAGTCGACAAAGCCTGAACTGTCTGCTGTGGTTATCCAATTCAGAGGCTCCATCACAGTTCCAGCGAGAGAGAGAGAGAGCTTTCGTCCTCTTTGTGGCAGTCAGACGTCCAGCAGAGACCTCACCACCCACTAATTGTGGCAACTGCATGTAATGATCGGTTCCCTGGCTAGCAGATTGCCGACTTTGCCAAATGCAGGCGGGTCAGGTCAGGAGCAACTCGATGCTGGGCCCTTAGCCAATGCTTGAGACGAGGAGACCGCGGATTGTGATGAGGAGGAGTGGTTTTGTGTGTTCGTTTGGTGGTGATTGTCGCTGGTGACAGTCTCATGTTGTTGCTACCTTGCCCTTTCCCCTCCCTGACTTGGCACACCGAAGCATTGGCACAGTCGGCGGCTGCAATGCTGGGTTGCGGTAATTGCACCTAGTAGGGTCGAAGCAGGTGTCCCTCAAAGATACGCTTGTTTCCGTAATTGGATCCCATAGTATAGTAGCCAAGGCTGTGGACAGCTGAGATGGCCGACCGAGGAAGGTCTGACCTGGCTACAACGAAAGGAAGGCATGGCCACCAACCCGATCGAGAAGTGCCACCAAAACCTTTAGAATCCGACCCTGTCTCCGTGATCCATGCTTTGGCAATGCCCTCAAGAGTGACAATGCATCCCCCCATGTCTCAGCGGTGACCGGGACGCAGTGCATGAACCAAAGAAGGGACGGGATGGCTGCGGCACTAGCCGAAGACCTGACTTCACAGCTGCCTGCTATGCAGCCAGCATGAATATCAGAGCCTCCATCTTTCCATCGTAAAAAGAAGAAAGGCGGTGAGGAAGAACAAGAACAAGAAGAAACAATTCACACAATGAAAGATGGCAAGAAAAATAATGAAAGCAACTCACATTCCTGAGAAGAGGTTCGACATGGTAAGAGGAGGTACCCGCGGTGAGGGGGAATCGGCGGGGGTTATAAGGTTGAGGCGACTGGCGCGCCTCCTGGCAGGACTTAAAGAGGCAGGACTATTGGGTTTCAGCTCTGCTGAGTCCGTCTGTTGGTTTGATAATCGAAAAATGGCCGGATATCAATCAAGGAGAGAGGGTTAAGCTGAAAAGGGGCGATTGAAGGTGAGCTTCTTCAGACTACGTTCGCTCCTGCATCCTCGAGGAGTGGCGGCATGAGAGGCGCTAGACTTGAAGTGTCATATTAAGCGAGAGCACGGGCCGTCACCTCCACAGCCTTGGGTGCCAATCGTCCATTGCACCATCCCTATTGGACTCGCTTTGGACCGAAAGAAGGGTCCGACTTCCTTCAGCCTCGTGTGGCATACGGGGGGTTGGGATGCTGGCGGTGTGTTTTGCATGGCCGTTGAACTCAAGATATCTCAGAGGATGAGTGGCCGAATCATCTCTCTTACTCCATCAGTCTAGCCAAAGTGTCATAGCTTCGGCCTCTTGCCGGTTGCCCTCTCAGTATTACCTGGTTGATATCGTTTTGGGCCGCCACGTATTACCGAGAGGTGTGGCGGTGCACACCAGCCTTATTCAATTCAAGTCGACATAGGTGGGTCGGAATTTAGAGACAGGGATTGTTCAAGCCTCGCTCTCGACCTGCCTCAGAACAAAGAAGCTAAGCTGCCAGCCACGTCTGACTGGTAGGTCTTCACCAGCAGTTCAATACCCAAGACACTCACTCCATCCGCCCTCGAGCATCTCAATTGTCATAATGTCTGATTCGGAAGAATTGGTCGAGCTTCCCGAGGAGGAGGATGACCTCTTCGGCGACGAGCCAGCGGACGAGGTCCTGGAGGACCGCAGTCGCGCTGGCAGTGAACGCGACGACGCGGCATCCGATCAGGACGCGAGCGAGGGTTACGGCAGAGATGACGAAGCGCCGACATCAACAGACTACGAGACCAAGGTCATCGAGGCCGTTGAGATGCAACGCCACCGCATTCCCAAGGCGAAGGATCAGAGAGTGAGTCGACACGGCGGTCCAAGTCGGCCGCGACGTGCGCTAACGATGACCAGTTGCGATCTCTTCGCGTCCCCAAGTTCATGAGAATTGTCCCTACGCTTTTCGATCCCGACACGTTCGAGCCTACTGAGCAAGACATTGAGGACGCCAAAGCCGAGGTACCCAGGGCCGACATCCGCGTCCGAAGACAGGGAAATAAGCTGCAAAGCAACGCTATGATTCACAAATGGAGCGACGGCTCTGTGACAATGACCGTCGGCGACGAGCACTTTGAAGTGACGACCAAGGCATTGGCCCCTGGATCAGACCAGCCGTACTCCGAATTGCAAGACGGACACTACTACGCCGCTGCCGCCGAGTACTCGAGCAACTTCCTCATGTTCGTGGGGCATGTCACCGATCAGTATATTGTCCGACCCGGAAAGGAAGTTGCCGACGACGCTCTGATTGCTCTTGCGGAGCGCATGGCAACGATATCACAAAAGCCCCAGGAGAAAGACATGATCATCAACACGATCCAGGATCCCGAGCTGCGCAAAAGACAGGCAGAACAAGCAGAAAAGGAGCGCATGAAGATGCAAAGACGCCGCGAGACGCAGAGTGCCCGGATGGATGCTAGCCGCGGATTTGGCCGCAGCGGAGGCCTATCCATTGGCGACCTTGAAGGCGGACGGCGTGCTGGCGGATCGCGGAAGAGAGGCATGCCTGGCGCACCGAAGCAAAAGAGAAGGCGCCCCGAGTATGACTCTGACGACGACCTGCCTTCTGGTGCGCGCAGGCAGGACGATTACGATCTGGAGGACGATTTCATTGTCGCGAGTGACGAGGAGGTCAGCGAGGGAGATCAGGACGACGAAGAGGAGCTTCTTGACGATGACGAGGCGCCGCGGTCCAAGAAGCGACAGAGGAGGTCGGATGATGAGGACGCTGATGGCGATGATGATGACATGATGGAGCCAAGCGGCCGCGGAAGACGTCGCCATGTTGTCGATGACGACGACTCGGAGTGAGAATATGGCCGCGTTCTAGCTAGGCTAGCCCATTGATACAGAGCTGGCCGTCATCAACCACTGTAATATACCAGGCCTACTTTTCTTTTGCGCAAGCCGCGGGAGCGCGCCAGGTGTATTTTGACAAGAACAACCGGAATATGAGCAGTGCAAGCAGTGCGGGTTTCATAATAACCTGCGCCTCGGTTGCGGGGGGGGGGGGGGGGGGGGGACGGTAAGTAAGCTCAGCAGACCAGCAACCATATCGTGACATCGTATCCTATGGAACTTGGCCGTACTGGGACTGGTGCCAGCAAACGGCGGGGGCACATGCTGCAGCTACAGTGCGTTCTTCGTCTCTCGGGGCCGTTGAAGGCCAGTTTGACTTTATTAATTAGGAGCGACTCATCGATATTGATGTCCCGTCTTGAGCTAGCTTCTCAACTCATCATGAGATGAGGTAGTGACCCTTCCGATACCCGAGTTGAAATAGTACATCCCAATTCTTAATGAGTTGGAGAGTACCGGGCGCAATGTTAAGGGCTTGGAAGACTCCGGGGCTCTTGAGCGGCAGTGTGCACGATCTTGACGAGCACGGTTCCAGCAGCCCCCATCTCGAATGATGGCCTGGTGCCCGTTCTGCACGTTGACGGGCGTGTGCTTCTGGAGGTTGGAGTAGGCGCCCGATGTAGGGCCTAAATGGCACTTTCACATGTCGAAGCTAGGCAGTGCTACGGTACTAGGTCATTAGTATTTGGACAGCAATAGGGGGGTCACATGATGCCTGCCTCACATAACCCAGGGCTAAGCAAATCGTTTATTATGATATTTCGGTGTAAATTCCTTATAAATGTGGACCGCACGAAGAGATTCTAGCTGGTTGATTGGTCCCCATTATTAGCTGTCCAAATACTAATGAACCAGTACTGTATGAATGGGATGGCACAACCAAGGAGCTGAGTGAGCTGCCCCCCAACTTGCCAGCTCGAGGAGGGCCAGCACGGGTGTGTGGAGTGGGGTCTCGTGGTGCATCCGAACCATGGCAATGCCGCAAATACACCTGGTAAATGCAGCGAGAGCAATTCGGGTGAGGGGAAAGTGGTCCCGCCCTGCAGCCTGCCCCAGAATCCCCAGATCAGCCGGCGGCAATCCCGAATACCGACCGCTGCTCTCTCTTCCCCTTGCCTTGGGTTTGGCCAAATCACGAACAGCTGCCCGGTACGGTGGCCGAATCGATAGATACCCCTTCCTACTTTGGATCCGACATAGAAGAACACACAGACTTCGATCGTACCGCACTATTGAAGACGCGCGCGCGCACGCACACGATTCTTTCACATCCCTCTCCCTATCTCCCTATCTCTCCGAAGCGTCCACCATTCCTCCGTCAGCTCGTTTACTCTCCAGCGATTCTTCTTGTTCTCGCCTGATCTCGAATGACCCGTTGATGCACCGTCTCTTCGCTGTATCTGTCCGCCCATTTACCCTCAGCCCACCTTGAAAACTGGAATGGAAACACCCCTCTAGTCAGAGACAATACGCTCGCCTCGCTCCGCCGGCCCATTGTGCCATAATGCCATGACCACCACACATCACCTGTCATTATCCTCTTCAGTATCGTTATTTCCCACCAGCTTGGGCTCCTCCATGGTCTTGATCAACATTATCGCCGTCGCGCAACCATGGGAGTAGTCGTTGCGCTCTGGCAAGTGGCCGTAGACGTGACGCACTTTTGGCAGCATGTACGTATATCCATGCGAATCTGTGCATTGCTCGCCGATGGGGATTGGTCTGCCGGCAGGCCATGACTCTGCTTGCACTCTACCTGCATGGGCTGCGGCTGACCTGGATGCACATTTGCAGAAACTCCGCGCCTGGTACACACGCAAGACTCCCGTCGAACTATGGCTCGAACTCCTCCGTCATGCCGAAGCCTTCGAGGACTGGGAAGAGGCGGCACTGCATCTGGATAACTTGCTTGGACTGGACTTGTGGTGAGCAACTGATGTTGATGTTCATGTCTCAGAACCACATGCTAATTTTCTCCGTACCGCGACAGGAGGAATAACCCAACGTCCAAGTTCTACGACTACCGCCTGATCAACGAGCGCCTCAACTCCTTGATCACTGCGAGGGAGGACGGCAACCTTAATCAGCTGGTCAATCTGCTCCGCTCCGGCCTAATCCGCAACTTGGGCAACATCACTGCTCCTACCCTTTACAACCGGTCCTTCGCCGGCACCAAATACTTGATCGAAGAATACATTACACAGATCGCCGAAGCGGTGGAGGATATCACGCATCTACCAACAACGCCAGTCTCCGATTCTTATGGAGCTCCCGTTGGGTTGACCAACCAAATGAAGTTGGATTTCATCCACGACACTCGGCAAGCCTTTGGACGAAGCACGCTTGTTCTTCAGGGCGGTGCTATTTTCGGAGTCTGCCATCTCGGTGTCGTGAAAGCGTTGTTTCTCCGAGGTCTGCTCCCACGAATTATTACCGGAACCGCGACGGGCGCCCTCATAGCCGCTTTAGTAGCCATCCACACCGAGGAAGAGCTTCCCAACGTGCTCAAAGGGGATGGCATTGATCTGTCCGCGTTTTCCGGCAAGTTCAAGGCCGAAAAGGGTCTACAAAAGGACCAATCCTACGCGACGAGGTGGAACACGCTCCTGAGAAGACTGAGAAGATTCACTCGTGAAGGCTACTTTCTCGACGTCAAGGTGTTGGAGGACTGCGTGAGAGCCAATGTTGGCGACTTGACATTCGAGGAGGCATACAACAGAAGCAAGAGGGTTCTTAACATCACTGTTGCTACGGCCGATCAAGGTGGCGTTCCGACACTGCTCAACTATCTGACGGCACCGAACGTGGTGAGTGTCGTGCTTCTTGTTCGGAGTAGGGGAAAAAAAGGACTGACACTAGTGAAAGCTTATATGGACAGCTGCAGTGGCTTCGAATGCCTCCACACCCAGTCTTTACGGCCACCGCGAGACGACAGTGCTCTGTAAAGATGCGCACGGAAACATCGTACCTTGGGCGCCGGCGAACACGATCGACTTCCACCATTGGACACACGTTTCGTATTCGGAACGTGAGTCGCCACTCCTCAGGATCGCCGAGCTTTTCAATGTGAACCACTTCATTGTCAGCCAGGCTCGCCCCTACCTCATTCCCTTTTTACAGAGCGATATGCACGGTCCGTCACTCATGGAGACGCGTAACAGCACGACGTCAATCACGGCCTTTTTGGCTCGCATGGTGGGCTTGGAGATCAGGCACCGCCTACGCCAGCTTGACACGTTGCGTCTTCTCCCGGCAGGTATACGCCGCTTCCTTGTTGACGAACAAGTGCCGGGGGCGTCAATGACGCTAGTTCCCGAGGTATCAGCTAGCGACTTTGTACGCTTGCTCGAGACGCCGACAAGGGAGACGCTAGATTACTGGATTTCGAGGGGCGAGCGGAGCGTTTGGCCTGCCGTTGCCGCGCTTCGGATTCGCTGCGCCGTCGAGAACGAGCTGGACAGGTCATATCAGACCGTCCGCAGATTGAAGGCGGGTGGTCTCCGGAGGAAAGGTTCAACAGCAGCAGCAGCGCCATTGGACAACAGCAACAAAGATCGAAGAGCAAGCAGCTTGGGGGCTGCATACTGATGGTACCGACCGGAAGCAGGCTGCACGCTGCAGCTGATCAATCCCATGCCATCTGAGGGTCAACCCTGAGGTTTCGGGTGTCAGCCCGATGCATGCGGATCCCACGTCGACGCTCGATGCGACTGTGTCATCCACACAAGGCACACTGTAGCTTGGGGGAGTGGCTCATCTACAGATTCGTACCAGCCTCGTGGTTGGTCAGAGCGAGACGGACACGGCGGTCAATGAATGGCGTGGCGTTTTGGGGTCCGAATATGATTACGCGGTAACGGGGAAGCGTGGGGAAGACATACCGGTTGTCAATGAACGGCCAAGGTGTTCTCGAATACAGCCACTTTCAGGTTGTCGGTCAGGCTGCAGGTTACAGGCAGGGGGGGCAGGCCTAAGCAGAATGCAGGAGGGAGGGTTCAGCCCAGTTAGGATGCAGAGAGATGCATGTGTCCGTTAGCATGTATGACGGAGGGAACGCATCCCAGTGACGAGCCGGATGACCTATAGACCAAATGCTACACGGAAGATTTTCTTCTCCTGGTGTCATGGCCAAATCTGGGTACCGACGGTGAACATGGATTGGAATGCGTGAATGTCCAAGGGGAGCCGTCGAGGGCGGGATGCCTCACCGCGCCCGCCTGCCCCCCCCTGCCCCCGTGCGCGCACCCCTCAATGGATATGCATGCGCGCTCCTACTTGTTAATCCCTCAAAGTTGTGTTTATTACCATTCGGAGCCCGTCAGTTGGCCTTGCCAATAGTCTTGGGGTGCTGGAAGGCGGTTCGGCGCAGCACCGGCGAAGTGTTGGACCCCGGCACACCCACACACCCACACAAACCAGTCACACCTGCGATAGGTATCCGTACAGGCACGAAACCATACGGATAGTGTAGACAAGTTGAGTGGGGATGGTGGGCTGATGGAGAAGGAAGAGGATGCGGTGGCGTGCATGGGCAGATAAGAGGGGCCAGTGCAGGAGGAGATCCGTACGCTAGAGACCTTCTCGAAGCCTTCTCGAAGCGTTCGGGGGGGTTGGAGGGTTGGAGGGTGGCAGGTACCACAAGGTCACTCGTTGGGCAGGCTATTGCCAGGATAGAACAGGCGGGGGCTACGGCGAGGGGGTGCTGCTCGCTCGCCCGCTCCTACAGAGAGTCCTTTTGTCGACTGTGCAATCTTGGGCTTGCTTGGCGAAACCGGCACCGCGGCCTCAGTGAGAATTGGGTGACACGGAAAGGGAGCATCAAGATGTAGAGGAAGTATTTCGCTCAGCGGTCACGAGGGATCGGTGGATGCACTGGTCTTGGTTCCCGCGCCGCACGTTGTTCCTCGATTTAGTTGCATGTTGTAGACGCCGGGGAACAGTTCCGGCTTGAGGTGCGTAGCAAAGGTTGCTCAGGAGCATTCCGAGGCCAAGGGTCGGGTACGAAGTCCGCTCGCTCTCTCCCCTTGCTCTTTAGAGTCGCCCGGTATGTGTGGCCGGGGACCTGAGGTGAAGCGCTCGACACGGTTGCAACGGGTAGAACTAGGTCCTACAGTAGTCCTGGACTGGCGAAAGTGGACAAGTGGCCGGCGCTTAGGACCCGACGCCCGAGAATTGTGGTTCGGGGACTAGAGCTGCCATTTGGCGCAGGCCGCAGGCCGCATCTGTGTCTGTGCCGCCAGGTGACCTGGCATGCGTCGAAGATCTTTTCCTGTAGCAGCCTGCCCTCGGGCTTGTGCTGGTGCCAGAGGCTCCCGTATCGTCACGGTCGGCGATGTTGCCCATGTTTCTGTAATATTCTTTCCGCTAAGAAGGCCGAGTAGGTAGTTCGTCAGCTTGCGGGCTCCACATATTTGAAGTCGTCGGCGTTGCCGGCAGCGCGTATGCGCCGTTTCGACCCGGAGCTGCGGGCAAGTGGCACAGGAAGTATCCCTGCGCTAACTAGTCCTGACCCCAATTCATATGGCCTAAGCAATGAACACCCAGTGCTTAAGTTAGGGCTGGTATTGTCTTCTGTGTCGTGACGTCGTGCGGTCTGCGTGTGCTGGCATTGCTGGGCGTGTACGCAGCACATCTATGTCTCTCGAAGATCGGAGCATATGCCCGACCGAGGGAGATGAAAGCGATGGTTCACTTGACGGCGCGTTTCAGATCGACTGACAGCAGTAGCGTTGGCCAGGTTTCTTGGCGTTCGGACATGAACCAGTGATGCCATGGAAATGGGATTAAGCCGCAGACGATCAAAACTGGTTGGTAATCTGTTGTTGTCAAAGACAAGTGGTTGAATCAAGGAACTTGCATCTCGGTGTGAAGGTAGCCAGAGATTAAGGTTTGGTGAGGTATGGAGATTGGATCTGACGACAATCCAGAAGGCCCGTGTTGCAACAACGTCTTCCTGAACCTGGGCGATGCGACCATCGGCCTCGAGGCTCGCCCCCGGACGGGACACGTCAACGTCGTTCTTCGGTGAGCAAGCTTGGCAAGGTGACGCTCGTATTGGCGACCGTCGTCAAGCCCGTGCGCGTTGCGAAGCGGGATCGGAGACCAAAGTATCTATTCACAGCTGGGGCTGGCTGTGCAATGCGGACGCCATCCAAAGTTGGGAGGGGCGCATGACGAGCTAGTCCGTGTGCTCGCGGCATCGAAAGATCTACCTATGTCAGCAAGCAGTAAAGACTGACACTTAGTAGCGAGATGGGAACATGGGATGGCAGAGGACGAGCTGCACGGCATGCATTGGGATGATGCCATCAACCGTTGTCAAGTAGGGCGCAAAGGGAAGAATTAGCGCCAAACGTGCCATTCTCCACCCTTTAGATATATACGAGAGGGAAAACGAGGCGAGCAAAGAGCAGTCAGTTGTGAAGTAGGTAATGAAGGGTGCAAGGGGAAGAGGATCCTCACACGGCCAAGACCTGAGGCCAAATTGGAGTTCGGCATACCTGTCTCAAGCTATTGGGAACGAAAGCAGCGGAATCGATGCGGAATGGCAGGTCGCTGAGATGAGGAAAGAGAGACGACGACATGAACCAATGTGCAAGGTCTTCAGGTCCCTCCCTCCATACAACAGCGAGGGAAAGTACTGTGCTTGGACCCCACATCTACGCTACACACACCTACCTACACCTCCCCAGGAACCCAGATGCAGCTGTCCTCACCCACGCCCTCCCTCACGCCTGCATCCACACCTACACACCCACCTGTCTGGGTAATGAACATCTCTCTCTCTCTCTCTCTCTCTCTCTCTATGTCTCCTTCAGCATTGCCCTGCGCTTCTCTCTCCTCGCATGCTGCTATCTGTCGCACCACCACCATCATCGACATGCCGGGCTCAGCCATGATGTGTGTGCCTGCGTCGGGTAAGATGGTCATAAAATGGGGACCAGAAAGAGAGGGAAGAGGAGGGGTGAGGAAGTGGTGGATGAGTGAATCAAAGAAAGACGAGGATAGCACACACCTTGAGACAAGAAGAGCGTGGCTCTCGTGCTGTTGGTACCGATGCGGCACACCAAACCAGCACTCCCGACACCACCAAACATCCCGTACCTGACGCAGTGCGTAAGCCGTGTGTGTATAAATCCCTCCGGCCCCCGAAACCTCACATGCCTACCTTTCCCCCCCTTCTTCTTCGACACAGCGTCAGAAATCACCATTCAATAGATAGATAGCATATACTCTACGATTCCCCTCTTTCCTGTCCTCCTCCCTTCAAGCCACTTGTATCCCGCTATTCTGGAACGAATGGCCTCGTGAATTCTCTCTGGAACGAGAGGAACGAGTACACCACGTCCCGCCGGTCAACACCATCGTCCACCTAGCTTCCTAGCATTAATTCCCTTCACCAACACCAAGCAGGTCTTGCCGAGGCCCTTTTCGATTCTCTTGCTTGTTCAGCTTCCGGTGAGAAACACTTGTTCCTGGACGAATCGTTGGACACCCTGAGCGAGGGCTGGCATCGCTTCCATTAGCCAGCATCACTCGACAGCCACCCTCTCCCATATAATACACGCCCTAATACCCATTCGGCCGCGCAGCACGCCATACGCAATCATGTCCAATTCCAGAGGCATCGAAAAGCATCTCGACTTCCCCGTTGGCTCCGCAGAGTACCAGCCCGGCAACTTTTCGCAGCAACGCAGTCCCCAGTACAAAATCTCCAACGAATCCGCATCAGCTCTCGCCGAGGGCTACGGCGCTCCCGCAGATTCGGGCCACGACAGCGACTTCGTCGTCATAACTCGCGGCGAGGTCACTGCTTCGGGGCCGCCCTCGGAGGCCACCGGCTCTGACGACACCGTCATCGACAGCGCCGTTATGAGTGGGGCCGCTGGAGCTCCAGCAGTCCTGGACTCTGCTCTGACCCAGAACAATATCCATCTCCACGATCGTGTATGCCCGCTCGGCACCATGCCCACATACCAATGGATATGGGGTCAGCCCTGCCCCGGTCGCTTCGACATCAAGGACACTTCGTCCAGGGAGAGCATGATGGTCCACGTCGCCCACTCGCGCGCCAGTCAGGCAACTGATAGCCTGGAGAACGAATACGGCGTCGTCAACCACCCTCCCGAATCATTCATTGCCTTTGCTGGCCACTGGGCCTATGTCCCCGCCGGCCCTATGCCGCTGGATGATGATGAATCCGATCCACTAAAGTGAAGATTCTGCCACGGCCTCGTCCTTTCTGCCGTCTCGTCTCGTCTCTGGTGGTGGCTGGCACTATAGCCGACTCCTCCTTCCCTTCTGACGTGGAACTGTCGCCTGGCTTCCCACAATGACAAGGGTGCCGGGAAGACAAGGAATAGGTCGACCGGGAGTCGCTTTTGGCTCACCCAGTCATTTGTTAAATCGTCAGCCGGACTGTTCGCTCGTATAAAGGATCATGCTGCCATGAAGCGCCGAAAAATCTCGCCGTATTTCGGCATAGTCCATGTTGCTCGTTGTCGGTCGGCTTGTTTCTGGATCAGCTTGGGTGCTGTTAAAAGGATCGAACACTGTCATTTCCCCGAACAAAATAGAAAGCCTTCTAGTCCAATCCCCTCTTGTACGCTTTGGTAGTGCACCGGTGTGCCGTTGGAATGCCAATCATTAATCTTCGCTTCCGTCGTTGCGTTTTGCCCCGTGACCGAGCTCAGTCTACCTACCCTGACCCTCCCCGCCCTCCTCCCCCCATCGGCAGGGGCCGATTAAGATCTTCACCCCGCTAACACTCCAATAAATCGCCTCGATGCGGGGGAGTGCGCCCCCCAAGAGCGGGACGGACGTGGAGATGGCGTTGCATCGCATGGGATGAACTCTCGTTCCCCGGCACCGGTCTAGGAATTTCTCCATGATGCTTTGAATTTAGCCTGAACTCCGGCCGCTTCCAACTCATTACCCAGCGTATCACCGCACCACCCAGTTCCGTGTTGCCGGATGACCTCGTCTCTGCCCACAGGGCGGTCCGTTGCGTTGCCATAACGCCATGGTATAACGTATCGTATTGATGGAGAAATTGGCGCGATGCAAGGCACCCAGTCCGTACCTGCATGTTGTTATAAGGCCCGCGGGCCCCTTCTCTCACGGAGGACCAGCGTCGTGCTCTGCAGCCAGCATTCGCCTCCTCCGTAGCTTGTCGCGATGATCATCTCCCTCAAGACGGCCCTCGCGGCCTTGCTTCTCTCACCTCTGGCAGCACAGGCCCGCCCGAGATGCCCTACGCGGGACGAGAGGGAATGGGTCACCATCTGGGGAACCATGCCCCAGCTCTGCGAGCCAGCCAACCTGCCCCCGGCGCCCTTTGTGAGTCTCCCGCCTGGTGTACATCGACGCCTTTTGTGCTCTTCTCTTCTCTTGCGCAGCGGCTGACCTCGCACAGAACGAGACGGGCCGCGTCTTCCGCGACGCGACGCTTCGCCAGACCGTCAAGGTCTCCCTCGCAGCCGCCACCCTCCGCCTGCAGATCAGCAACGCCTTCGGCGGATCCGACCTGCCCGTCACCGCCGTCACCATCGCCCGCACGGCCAACAACACGGCCGGTACGAGCGGCGTCGACGCCGAATCCCTTCAGGTCGTCACCTTCTCCGGCAGCGGCGGCTTTGTCGTCCCCAACGGCGCCATCGTCTTCTCGGACCCGATCGAGCTCTCCGTCGCGGCGCAGTCCATCGTCTCCGTGACCATCTACCTCGCCGACGGGCAGACGACCAACAGCATAACCGCGCACCCGGGCAGCCGGACGACCTCGTTCCTCGTCAGCGGGAACCACGTTGCCGACCAGGCCATGGGCGCCAACGCCACTCGAACGGACCACTGGTACCTGATCAGCTCCATCGAGGCCTGGTTGCCCAAGGGCGCGTCGGCCGTGGCCATCGTGGGCGACTCCATCTCTGACGGCCGCGGCTCGACGACGAACGCTAACGACCGCTGGCCCGACCGGCTGCTGGCGCGGCTCAAGGCCGAGCCGTCGACGCAGGCCATCGCCATCGTCAACGAGGCCGCAGGCGGGAACCGCGTGCTGGCCGACGGCCTGGGCCCGAACGGCCTAGGTCGCATCGACAGGGACGTCATCGCGCAGTCCGGGGTGCGGTACGCCATCGTCTTCATCGGCGTCAACGACATCGGCACGGCGCCCACCACCGCGGCCGCCCAGGAGGCCGTCGGCGACAGGCTCGTGGCGGCGTACGACCAGATCATCACGCGGCTGCACCGCTTCGGCATCGCCGTCTTCGGGGCGACCATCACGCCGATGACCGGGGAGGGCCAGACGTACGGGGATCCGGAGCGGGAGAAGACGAGACAGCGGGTAAACGAGTGGATCCGAACCAGCGGGCGGTTCGACGGGCTCATCGACTTTGACGAGGTCGTGAGAGACCCCGCGGCGCCGGAGAAGCTGCGAGCCGAGTACGACACGGGCGATCACCTGCACCTCAACCCGGCCGGGTACGAGGCCATGGCCGCCGGCGTCGACCTGGCGCTGTTCGAGAAGTTCAAGGACGGCGCTTGGGGTATGGTATAGAAGGCGGCGGGCGGGCGCGCGGGCGCCCTCCAGCTCATTGTGCGGAAAAGAAGAGGAAGCCGTGGTGGGTCAGAGGGTGTTTTTGTAAGCGAGTCGACGTTGATGAGAAGGATTCGCCAGACCGCGCGCGTCTGGTGTATGTGTAGCATGGCGATTGGATGGCAGAATGCACCTCCCGTCCAAGAGACCGTCCAGTGGCGGAAGCGGTATTAGTAGCATGCGACCTGCGACCTATGCGGTCCAAATAAGAGCAAAACTTAATAGAATGTTGGTATGTTTCTCAAACGCAAATCAGCCCTTGCCTACCCATGTTGTGGAGCATTCGTGGGAGTCGGGGCTTCCGCCTGGCCCGAGACAGTTGCGAGAGCCGGGGGTGGGCAATTCCTGCGTATGAATTTATTTTTATTTTTATTATAATGTACCTGTGAAATCTTTACATGTTTTGCATTCATGTGAATAAAGGAAGAGCGTGACAAGGGGAAGAAGCGCCGTGCTATGCAGATCATTTAATGGGGAAGACTCAGATCATTTGATGGGGAAGACTTATATAGCCTGGAGACATTGTCTCGTTGCACTTGCACCGGGTATGTGACACCGCGAGGCCCTTTTCAACTACTAACCCGACAGATTGTCAGCCCTCCATTCGCCGTGTAACTGACCACCCGGACGCGGCGTACTGTTCTCGATTTCAGAGGAAGTCTTCATCGTCCTGTCTTTGACACCTTCTACTTCGTGCCCATGCCGTTCCTTTGAAATGGTTACCAAGAAGTGGAGCTGTCGAATTGGATCCTGTAGGAACCCCCCCCAATAGGTCTCCACATATTATATACCCTAAACCGGCATGCCCATCTCAACCAACTATCAATGGATGCGAACATCCACAATTCCCCGATAGTCTAGTGGTGAGGATATCTGCTTGTCAACACACCCAGGGTCACTGATCCCGGGTTGATTCGCAGGGGACCGGGGTTCAATTCCCCGTCGAGGAGATCTTTTTGCTCATTACCTCGAGTTTACAAGACAAAAGGGCGGTGCTTGAAACTCTTTTGACGGTTGCGGTGCGGGTGGTGGCCGAGTTGCTATAACCAACCCGGAGCTAAGCCTGGCCCAGCAGTGTATGTAGTAGGTTCGGCATTGGGGCCATGTCGGTGCCCACTATAATTGCATGACAAGGGGCCTTCGCCCTTCGCCTCAGCACTTGTACATGAGAGGGCGTGCGTGCACTCCGGCAATCTTTCTACTTGTGTATCAACCTCAAGAACGAACCACCCATTTAAGGAGGTCGCAATAGGCTCAATTGAATCGAAACCGATTCCCTGAGCTCTTTCAACGAGCTGTCAATCGAACCGCTGCAGCCTGTTCAGTCCAGGTTGCGCCCGTCTCCTTTATCGTGCAATACACCTCTAAAACACCCGTCGAAAGCCCGAGCAACGGCGGTATTGCATTTACTCACTGAGCATGATCGTCCCACGCTCGTCTTGCCGTCTGGCGAGACACGCACTGTCTCGGGCCCAGCTGTGCCAGGGCTCAAAACGAGCCGCGCCTGCGGGTGCGGTGCTTGGCCGGCCCCAGACAGACCGTCGTTACATGAGCGCCGGCGCCTATCGGACCCCTGCCGGACTGAAGAATCTTCTGCGCGTCTCGGAGGAGGTTGCCGACGCCGTCGCAACCAACAAGCCCGTCGTTGCTCTGGAGTCGACAATCTACACCCACGGCGCGCTGGCCAACGACCTCGGTTTGGAGGACGTCGTTCGTCGGGGCGGTGGTGTACCCGCCGTCTGCGGTATCCTCAACGGCGAGCCCGTCGTTGGTTTGACCGAGGCGGAGGTCGCACAGATGGTCGACTCTGGCACCGCCAGCAAGGTTTCGAGAAGAGATGTTGCTCACTTGGTTGGACTGGTAAGTTGACATCGTCGTAGTCTAGGCCCCACGACCAGCTCATTCCAACTGGCTTCCCACGTCTTCCCTGAAAACCCCCAGCCACCACCAACCGAGGCGCAACCAGGCTGACGGATATACCAGGGCATCACGGGCAAGAAGGTCCACGGCGGCACAACCATCGCCGGCACCATGCTGCTCTCAAGGCTCGCCGGCATCCGAGTCTTCGGCACCGGCGGCCTCGGCGGCGTCCACCGCGGCGGCGAGAACTCCATGGACGTCTCGGCGGACCTCACGGAGCTCGGCCGCACCCGCGTGGCGGTCGTGAGCTCCGGCTGCAAGGGCTTCCTCGACATCCCGCGCACGCTCGAGTTCCTCGAGACGCACGGCGCCTTCGTCGCGACCTTTGCCGACGGCCGCACGGGCAGCGTCGACTTCCCCGCCTTCTGGGCGCGCGAGAGCGGTACCAAGAGCCCCCTGGTCGTCCAAACCGAGCGCGAGGCCGCCGCCATGATCCTGGCGCAGGAGAGGCTGGGCATCGAGTCCGGCATGCTCTTTGCCAACCCCATCCCCGAGGAGCACGGCATCCCCCGCGCGGAGATGGACGCCGTCATCGAGACGGCCGTCACGGAAGCCGTCGAGAAGGGGTTCACCGGGGCCACCAACACGCCGTACGTCCTCGGCAGGATCAGGCAGTTGACGCAGGAGCGGAGCACGCTGGCCAACGTTGCCTTGGTGAGAGCCAACGTGGCGAGGGCCACCAAGATCGCCGTGGAGCTCTCGAAACTGCTGAACGGGGATGCCGGAGCGGAATCCGTGTAAGTGGGCTTTTGTCTTTTTGTATCTTTATCTATTTATCCATCTTACGCATAGATCAGCCAGAAGGTAGACTCTGACTACGTAGATAGCTCTCCAAACACGTTTGTTTCTGGTTATGACGTCCCTGCCGCTGCGAAGCCCGCGACCAAGGCGGAAGCGCCCAAGCCGAGCAAGGCGGATGTTCTTGTGGCAGGATCCGTGGCCATTGACCTGAGCTGTGACTACCACCCCCTTGGAGACAAGAAAGAGGTCTCCCCCCATATGCATACGTCAAATCCTGCCTGCATCAGCCAGTCCATCGGCGGCGTCGGCCACAACGTGGCCCTCGCAGCGCACAGGGTGAGCAAGGACATCAGCGTGCGCCTTTGTAGCTTGATCGGAGACGACGTGTAAGTCGACGCCCATATCCTCGCTCACCTCGCCCGTTTTTCTGAGTGAAATATACAAAAAAAGTGCCGGAGCGACCGTGCTCTCCTCCCTCGAGGCGTCGGGTCTCGAGACGACGTACATTCGCCAGCTCACGTCGGACTACCACGTCTCGAACCGCACCGCGCAGTACGTCGCCGTCAACGACGCCGAGAAGAACCTCGTCATGGCCATGGCCGACATGGGCATCTTCGCCAACCACTCGTTCCCCGACTACTGGAAATCGGCCGTCGCCGGCGCCAAGCCGCGCTGGCTCGTCGTCGACGGCAACTGGAGCCCCAAGGACATCCGGGCGTGGATCCAGGCCGGCCGTGAGCACGCCTGCAAGGTCGCCTTCGAGCCCGTCTCGACGGCCAAGTCCACCGGCCTCTTCCCGCGGGGGCAGCACCCGCACCTCGGCGTGTTCCCGGAGCCGGGCATCGACATGGCGTCGCCGAACCATTACGAGCTGACGGCCATGTACGACGCCGCCAAGGAGAACGGCTTCTTCGAGACCCCGGAGTGGTTCGAGGTCATCGACGCGTTCGGGATGCACGGCGCCAGGGAGCGCTTCGTGTACCTGACGTCCAGGGAGATGACAGACGCGGGGGTCCCTGTGCAGACGATCCACCTCCTGCCCTACATCCCCACCATCGTCACGAAGCTGGGCTCCAAGGGCGTTCTGTTGACCACGATCCTGAGCAAGGACGACCCTCGTTTGAAGGATAGAAACGAGGAGAGGTGGCTTCTCACCAGGGCCCGCGCCGACCACCCTACGATCGGCGGCGTATACATGCGTCTGTTCCCGCCGGCGGAAACGGTCGCCGCGGAAGACGTCGTCTCTGTCAACGGCGTTGGAGACACGTTCCTGGGCGTCATGGTCGCGGGCCTGTCGAAGGGGGGCAAGGTTGAGGACCTGATCGGCGTTGCGCAGAAGGCGGCCGTCTTGACCCTGAAGAGCCACCAGAGCGTGAGCCCTGACCTGGGAAGGCTCGACGGGCTGTTGAAGGCCGCCGTGAGGGGCTGATCAGTCTGCGGCGATGTTGCAGGAATAAAAACTCCGTATTATTCGTTGGTATGGCAGTGAGGACTGTCCCGGCCGGCTACTCTTTTTCGGGCTTACTTGACAATGAGGTCTCGAGGCACGAAGAAATAACACTGTAACGATAAATGGCACGGCACATCTTGAATGGTTCCTCACGCCTCAAGGCCATGGTACAGCAACACAACTCTCATACATACATATACCGTGATGAAAGGTTGCGTGTGCTACGTCTCGGTGTTGTTGAGTAACACAATATGAAGGCCAAATCTCAAGACTGATCGTTTGGACACCCGCTGGGTGGTCGCACCAGTCAGTCCTTGGCCAGGACAACACTGGGAGAATTACAGAGAAGCTTCAAAGTGTAAAAAAAACCAAAAATAAAAAAAAACCCCCAGTTAAAAATATAGTATGCAGCAAACAAACCAAACTTCATTAAGCTTCCATGGTCAACTTCATCAAGCTTCGTACTCAACATCGCACCGATGCGACATGAGGATTCAGAGGAGTGGTAGCCACTGTGCAGCCACGGAGGGGTCTCAATGCCCCGCAGAACAGCCTCGGAAAAGGGTAAGATCCATTGGCCAGGTCCTCTGTTGTGGCTGAAAAGCTCGCCAATGGCCATCTGGGAGCGCCTGCAAGGCTGAGAGCCCCAGTAAAAAAATTCTGGACGTCCTGCAAGCAGCTTCCTACTCCCGCCCTGATCTGCTGGTGCGTGCTCACGACGGAAAATCCTCGCCAGACAAAAAAAGAAAAAAAAGTCACAACCTACGACAATGGCAAAAGAACAACCGTTCGAGAGGTTTTCCGACGAGGAAGAGGAAGAGGAACTGTCCTCTTCGGAAGAGTCGGAACTCGAGGAGACCCCGCGCCAGCGCAAACCGAAGCCCGTGTTCGACGAGAAGGATTCCGACGAGGAGGAGCTCGAGAGGCTGGTCTTGGGAGGAAAGGCGGACTTTCGCGAACAACTTTTCCAGAACGATGTGCTCGGCGACATTGAGCGCCTGGAGAGGGAGCAGAACCTCCAGCTCACCAAGCCTGACGATTCCACACTAGAAGACGTTGCCGACCACGACCTCTTCTTCCTCGACACCGGCGTCCCCACGGCCAAGAGCTCACAGACCGGCAAGGCCGCCAAGGAGGAACCGGCGGCCGTCGAGGGCGCTCCCGCGTGGGAGGATAGCGACGACGAGCGGTTGACCGTCTCCCTGGCGACAGCGACGAGGTTACGGAAGCTGCGCCTCACCGAGGCCGAAGACGTGGTCAGCGGTACCGAGTACAGCAGAAGGCTGCGAACCCAGTTCCTCCGGCTGAACCCCCTGCCGAAGTGGGCGCAAGAGCCCGAAGGCCGGCCCGCGAAGCGGAGGAGACGCTCGTCCGCCGCCGCCTCCGACTCCTCCGTCAGCTCCGACCAGGAGGACAGCGACACGGAGCTGTCCGCCGCCCCCCTGGAGAAGTTCCTGCGCGACGTCCACCGCCTCGCCGGCAAGGACGCCGCGGGCAAGGCCCGCCTCAGGCCCGAGGTCATCGACATCCAGCGCACGCGCGAGATCCCCGACACCCACAAGGCGGCCGTCAACAACCTGTCCTTCCACCCGAAATACCCCGTCCTCCTCTCCTCCAGCGTCTCCTCGGTGCTCTACCTGCACCACCTCAACCCGACGGCGCACCCGACGCCGAACCCGATGCTCACCTCGGTGCAGGCCAAGGGCGTCGACGTCCGCCGCGCCGAGTTCCTGTACCCGGCGGGCGACCAGATCTTCTTCGCCGGGCGGCGCAAGTTCTTCCACAGCTGGGACCTCGAATCCGGCCACGTGCAGAAGACGAGCCAGATCCAGGGCCACAATCTCGAGCACAAGAGCATGGAGCGCTTCAAGCTCAGCCCCTGCGGGCGGTACATGGGCCTCGTGGCATCGACGAGGAAGGGCGGCGGCATCGTCAACATCGTCAGCACCGAGTCGAGGCAGTGGGTCGCGGCCGCGCGGCTCGACAGCCGGCACGGCATCGCCGACTTTGCGTGGTGGGGCACGGGTGACGGGCTCTCGATCCTGGGGCGGGACGGCTCCGTCGGCGAGTACAGCATGGCGGAGCGCAAGTTCCTCGCCGTGTGGCGCGACGAGGGCTGCGTGGGCGGCATCGTCATCGCGCTGGGCGGCCACCACCAGGGCCCGGAGCTCCTGGGCGGCGACCGCTGGGTGGCTGTCGGGTCCAGCAGCGGCATCGCCAACATCTACGACCGCGGGGCCCTCGTCAAGACGTCCAAGACGGGCGAGGTCGGCGTCGAGGAGCGGCCGGAGCCGACGCGCCGCTTCGAGCAGCTGGTCACGCCCATCACGGTGCTGACCTTCTCGCCCGACGGCCAGCTGCTGGCGTTCGGCAGCAGGGAGGCCAAGGACGCGCTGCGCCTCGTCCACCTGCCCAGCTGCACCGTCTACAGGAACTGGCCCACGGCGCAGACGCCGCTGGGCAGGATCACGAGCGTTGCGTTTGGGCGGAGCAGCGAGCTCCTCGCGGTCGGTAATGACACGGGCAAGATCAGGATGTGGGAGATACGGAGTTAGACAAGAGTCACCGAGAAAGGGGGAGAAAAAAGGAGAATGGGGAATCTTTTTGTTGTATTGCGTGGTTTGCGCGGCGTGAGGCCATCTTAATTCCATTACCCTGCCAATCCAGCCAAAAACGTTCCATCGTATCCGCGCAAAAAAGCCGTGTCGTCCCGGTTCCGTGTCACCGGGTTTCTCTCCCTCCCTCTCTCAAATGTACCTGCCAATATTGCGAAGAAGCTTGCGGCAGGGGTCTGTCTTGGGTATCTCATTGATGGGCACCCACAGGCCCGTCTTCCGGGTATACTTCGCGAGCTCGCGCACGTTCTCGAAGAAGATGATAGCTTTGCCATTGCCCTTGGCTTCGAGGAACTGTCTTATGTTCACGTGGACCTTCTCGAGGGCCTTTATAACGCAGAAGGGGAAACGAGGTCAGCTCGAAGAGTCCTTTGCGATGGGGTCTTCTGGCGGAGAGAGGGGAGGGGAGGGGGGGGATGCTGGCTGACCTTGCGGCACTGGGTCTTGCTGGGCAGGTCGCCGGGCAGGCCGAGATCCAAGCAGAGGCGCTGCCAGTCGGCGAGCTCTCTCTTGCCAAAGTACTTGCTCCATTTCGCGAAGAAGTCCTCCTCGGCCTTGGCCTGCTTCTCTTTCTTGGTCTTTGGGGCGGCGGCGGCGTCCTTGGCGTTAGGGGCGATGTTCGTCTCAGCGTCAGGCAAGGCGGCGGCCTCGCCCTTGGTCTCGGCCGTTTGGGTGTTCTTCTTCTTCGACTTCTTCTTCTTCTTCTTTTTCTCCTCCTCCTCCTCCATCTTCACATTGAGAGGAGCGCCGCCCTTATTCTCCTCGGCCTCCGGGACGGCAAGATCCTCCATCTTCTCGCCCTCGAGCTCGAGGTCCTCCAACTTGACGTAGACGTAGTCGAGGAGGTCGTCGATCTCGTCGCGGTCCTCGTTCTTGGTGTGCTGGGCGTCGACGTCCGGCTCCTCCATTTTGACGACGACGACGCGATTCTTCTCGGGCTCCTGGCCACGTTGTTTGCCCTCCTCCTCCGCCTTCGAGTCTGCCTGCGCTCCCTCGGGCTTGCGGCCGCGGCCTTTTTGCTTGGAAGCCATTTCTGCCTGTCTGCAACTGGGGGGTGAGCTGCTATGTAATAGGATCATGCTTTCGGGGGAAATGCGAGTTTAGGACCAAGCTCACCTGTAAAAGCTGATGCGATGTCTTGATTTATCGGGCTCCCTTTGTATAGTCGTGGGGTGAGAGTGGCCCGGAGACGGGGTTGGCTGTGGTACCCGTTGTTGAAGGATGAGACCGGCAGGAAAGAAAGGGGTTTTTTTTTTCTCACGTTGCGGATGAAACCAATATAAGTGTTTGTTTGTCGTTGGTCGTTTGTTCTTGTTTATTCATGTGTATTCCCCGTTTGGACGACAAGGTGCACATGGGCCTGCTATGACCACCTTGGCCAGGTTTGGAATCAGACGTTCACTGCCTTGACTTATAGTGAGGTCTTGGGCGTGAACATTTCAATTGTATGGGGATTGAGGGTATTCAGACAAGCCCCTCGGGAAAGTCTTGTGGCTTGCGAGATGTCAATGGATCGAACCAACGTATCCACACAGGATTTCCCCGCAGCACGTGTGACAACGATAAGGCATCACAAGGTTTAATTAGCTCAGTACTTGTTGTACCAGATCACTAAGGCGGTCGTGGTCTGAATAGCAGTTGCTTGTTAAAAGCCTTTCCTGGCTGCAATCTGTTAATATGCAAAGCTTGTGAACACAAACTCAATGTGCTGTTGGAAGTAAGTTGGGCAGTGTCAGTCCAGTTCACAGGCCTTGGCTTGGATGCTTTTGATATTTGGGGTATACGCCAGTTCGGGTGGGGGGAAAAGGCCATATTCACTGCTGTGAAGCTTATCTGCAATGTCCGAGAAAGAAAACAAAAAAACCAACGACATAATATGCCGGGGCATCAGTTGAGACAGCCACTGTAAATTTGAGATGATTGTGACTGTTGCTCCTACCATCACTCACACGGAACTTTGAACATCGAGGCCATGCCTATTCTAAGCATCGCATTGGACGCCAGACAGACAGCATTCGGTTACAGTCACAATTTCTCTAGGATAGGCAAACAGAGAGGACGCCCTGAGAAGATTTTTACAACCGCTGGAACCTGTATTTGTTCATCAGCCGCCTGGTCTTGGTCAATCATTCGTGCGCATAGCCCATCATCAATATGATATGTCAAACTGATGCTATATCCTGGAGCTGTGGGGAGAATGTGCTGCCTACGGGAGCGGGAGCCCAGTCATGACAACTCACTACACACACACACACACACACACACACACATATATATATATATATATATGGCGTTCGTTCGCAGGGCGGTGACATCCAAACGGATGCTGTGTAACGTTGCTTTGCCGAGAACTTCAACAGGAGGACCGTCCGTTGCCGCTTATTTAGCAGCAGCTGCCTCTCCCCTTTGGCTCGCCGTCTTGTTCATGCACGGTTGTACTGCCCATTGTTGGTCTAAATCTTTGGGGGCGAGGGGGAGGACTGCAAGAAACAAGTCAAGAAGCACCTGCAAATCGACTTCCGTGACCTTGTCACACCGTCGCCCAATAACTTATCTATCAAGCCTAGCGCGATGTTGGCAAGATGAAAGTATCTGCCAGCTGGCAATGGCCCAAGAGCTTGCACGCTGTTGGGAAGACGGCGAGGACCGGAAACAGAGTACTGCCGAGGTCTCTAGAAAGGCCATCTACCGTGTCAGGACACTGACGTTGTTCGAAACCCATCCGATGTCTCGAATGCGAAAGCATCAACTAGACGGCGATACCCGCGAATGTCACTTCCAGCTCAACTACGTATCGTGTACCGGCCCACGATCAAGGGCGTCATACCCCTGGATCTCATCTCGATTGTTAACTCTGCAGACCCAAATGAAGGGCTCATCGTCGATGGATGAGCACTTGGGGGAAGGGTGCACCGACAGGGTCCAAGTTATCGGGAAGTCAGGCATCGGCCCACATAGCAGACGGCTTGCGGCTGTCATCGATGACGACCGCGGGCTCACCTGAAGACGACGGAGGGTCGACCAGCAATGGAGCCGTTTGCGGGCCGTGGCCGCGCTACTCTGCGAGCGGGTGGTTTGCGTCTGTGGTCGACCACGAGGACAGTTTTACGCGGCACCCCCCGAACGAGAAACTTCAACAGGAAGCCGCTAGTAGAGCTCGTCCCCCCCTCTGATTCCGATGCCGTAGGTACGAGCAGATCGAGTAGAACGGCGGGGCTTCGTCATTTCTCGAAGAACTCTCCAACTGCTTTCCAGAGTTGTTGAAACCCGGAGATTTGACAGAGGAAAAAAGAAAAGAAAAAAAAAACATGAAGAAAAGAAGAAGAAAGCGCCTGAGAGCTTCCACGGGAAGGGTCTGGAGCGAGGCACAAAGGCTGAAAGGCCTCGGCGGTGGTTCCGGTCCATACTCCATCTCTATCTCCATCACGGGTAAGATGGCGCGACGACGCGCGAGACACTGACACGGGAGAGAGAACAGGCGGGCAGGGCAGCCAAGCCACACCGTCACTGACGGCGGAGCGGGTGTTCTGTGTGTGTCCATGACAGAACAGAGAAAGCTTTTTGGGTTCGGGACGCTACGGGGGGATTGAGAGTCAAACCGGCAAAGGCGGGCGGAAAAGGCGCGTGGCTGGCCGTTCAGGACGCCAAAATTCGCGCTTATTTCGTACTATATACATGGGAGAGGTCACGGGTTTTTACTCCTTTTTTTTTCTTTCCTTCTCCGTTGGTTGGCTTTGAGTGGTCGCAGGAGACCGGGTATCCATGGTATTCACGGTGCCCACCCCGGGGTGGAGTTGTCCCATCAAAGTGGGCAAAGATGCAAGACCACGACATCGGACATGGTATCTCGGTGGACTCGGAGACGTCTGTGTTTTTTTTATTCCTTCTTTTTTCTTTCTCTCCTTCGTCTGGGTGACATGGACCGTGGTAGTCCCTTAAAGATTCTGGACGACTAGGGGTTCTCTGTTTCGGGAACCTTTTGGTGTGGGGGAGCATTCTACCGGCACCGTCGATTGGCGACAGAGAGGGAAGCGGAGCGCAGATGGTTCATGCAATCGCTGCCATTGGCCGTACCGAGATTATTATTTTCCTAGGCACGGCGGAGGTAAGGGTTGTGGATATTCCAAGCGATGTCGCTACTGTTTTATCGAAGAGGTAGAAGAGGAAGGAAAGGGAGAAAAAAAGAAGAAGAAAATATCTCGTCCCGTTTCGCAGCATGTCAAGTTTGGTCTCGGGCCCAGCAGCGGTCGAGGACGGGGGCCGGGTTCCGACTCTCGCATTTTCGTCATACGTCAGGCCGGCTTTGGATCGATCATCTAGGTAGTATCGACCTTTCGGAATTAGCGACCAGGGGGGGGTGGGGGGTTTGTTTATTGATGGCTTACCTAGTACACTACAGAGTGCATAGGGAGCAGTCTAAACACAACAAGCGCCATATTGGCAGACGTTGTCTGGTCTGGGCTGCTCCTTTTTCCCTCACCTCACTAACCCTCACCCTTGGCTCCCCCCCTTGGCATCTGGGCATGGCTTCTGGTTTAGATGGAGATCATGCCAGGATCTGATGACGGTTCCGGGCCCCTCCTCTATCGCTTAGCGAAAGTTCCCGACGCCCAGGTTCAGCCCAGCCCGGTAATTAATGCATTCACCCCGTCCAGCCAGCCGGCCGGCCGGCCTTCCTTCTGTTCCTTCTACGTGCGCAAGTCACAGCCAGTAGGTATGGCTATGGTATATCCGTAGTATGATAGGTATACATACACATGTTAGGCGTCCGGGCGACTGGCGGTTTGTCCCGACCTGCTCAATCGCTGACGGCGACAAATGATCTCGCATCGGCTTCCCGGGGGGTGTTTGGAGAAAGCGCTCAATTGCCCCCACCTGCCTTCGCCTGAACCCCGTTTCGATGCGTTGGATGAGGCAGGAGCGCATGCATGTGCCAGCCTCACCACCTCGGAAACAGGACTCGACGCTGCGGATTCATGGCACGCACGCACGACATGCGACATGCAGTAAGGTAAGTGGGAGGAGTCATCGCGGCTGCCAAGTGGCATATTCTGGTGTCCAACACGTCTTCCGGCCCTATTGCCTCACTTTTTTCTTCTTCCCTTTTTCATTCCTTTTTTTTTTCTCATGTTTTTCTTCTCTCCTCCCTCCCGTTTTTTTCTTCGGGCAGCTGGCGTCTAGTGATTGATGTAAGGGACGGAACGAGCGGGATTGGTGGGTTAGAGAGAGTCGTTGTCTGGTTGTGTTGTCTTGCCGTCATTCGCTACTACGACGCTGCGATGCAGCCGCGCGTTTGTCATCACCGTGGCAATCATTCCTGCCGTTCGAGTCAATTGTTGCTGGCTACCAGGTTGCTCTTACCAGCTGTGCGGGTACACGACACGGATATGTGGATGTGGTTGGTTACATGTGAAGACAACCACCAGACAGACCACCGACATTCCTTGTTGTTTCTCTCCCGCTCCTGCCGTCTAGTCTTGTCTCTACCAGTCAATCACCAACTTAGGTAGGTAGGTAGGTAGGTGGTTGGTTGTTCATCCGCCATCAGATATGTAGATGATACCTGGGTAGACCACCAGCCTTATCTTGCTCTCCATCTTACCGAGGGAACCCAAAAGGTTGCGACACGGGCCCAACGACGACCCCTTCTTCTTGACAACCCGGAGGGCACACTCCCACTCACACATACACACATACCAAAATCACCCACTACTAGGTATAGTAGCTGGCTGATAACTCCAAACAAGTAATATGAGGTTGTCCTGCAGACCAAAGTTTCCCGCCCAGAGGCTCCTCCAGTTGGCCAGGCCTCCCCTGTAAGAAAGCTGTGTATGCTATGCACGGGCAGGATCATGCCATGGGTCGCCCAACCTCTCCCTTCGGCGCGTCAGCACCACACCACAACCGCAGCCACAACATCTCATACAAAGTCCTCACGCGACCCGCCGCCGCGGTTGGCAGCGTGCGCGGGCTCTTCTTCGCTTCTGCAGCACATACATACATACCTACGCTTGCTTGCTTGCTGGCTTCCTTGCTTTCTTCCACCCTGCCCGTTTTCGTCAATATTCTTCGACACCCCTCCCCCCCTTCCCCTCCCCTCCTTCCCCTCTTTCTTTTGGTCGAGGTAGCCAAAAGTAGAAGTACCTCTTTTGCCTCTTTGGGCAACTCTTGACTGGCCCTCTTGGAACGACGCACGGCTTGATGGAGACGTCCTGCATTAGGGCAGCCAGTACTACTTGCTTTGTATCGTCCCTGTCCAAAACCGCTTTTTTTTAAAAACCCCCCCCGTCGCCCCCTCCCCCCTCCCCCGGACTATTGTCTGACGGGTATGGTTTGAAGTCTGGTGGAACTGGGATTCAAACTCTACAAACTTAACCGAGACGCCGTTGGCGTTGCTCTCACCATCCCATCACCACCTTTAGACGGACATGGCCGAGCCTGATCTCGTCCGTCCCTCAACGTCGCATTTCGGCGCCCCGGCCCTCCAGAGGAGGTTTCTTCTCTCCAGCCCGGGGCGGCCTCGAACCGCAGCTGGCCTCCTGGAGCCGAAAACCGCCCCGATACCCTCGCAAGCCCCCTTGGCTGTCAAAGTCTGCATCAAGTTCCAGCCCTCTCTGGACTTCACCTACGAAAGACACTACCAGTCCTCCTACGCCTTCGTGCCCACGGACCAGATATGCCGCGCCCTTGTGCGCCGCTTGACGCACTGCTCAGATGAGCTGCTCACCCGCAGAGACTCGGCCGCCCTCAGGAGGAACATTCCCCAGATCGGCGAGGGGAAACCACTGCGTTTCGAGCTCATCTACCAGATCTACCGAGGAGGCCCGGAACCCTGGGTCACGAAATCCTTCCGCTCCTACCAAAAGCATCCCCTCGACAAGCCCTCCGCCATGGAGATCGCCCGCTCTACCGACCGCATCATCGGTTCTTTCATGAAGCTTCATGACAAGTCTTTTAGATGGATGCACGGAAGGACCAGCGAGCGGCCCTCGAGCGACCTGGAGTTACTAAAGCCCCTCAGTAACCCCGTCTCGCTCCTTCACATCCCCCAGTCACGCTTCGTCGAGGCCACGCAAGACTGGGAGTTCGTCCCCGGCTACGATATCACCCTGTCCTTCCGCAGTCGATGCAAGTCACGCAGACAACGGGAATGGCAGCGCACCCTCACGCTCAAGAGCAACCAGAGCTCTCCGCTGACGCTGTCTCACGGCGAGGACATGGCCTGGGTCTTGTCGACGGCAATGCAGCGTGCATTGGATGTTAGGAAGATGGCTTTTGACAGGCAGCATCGTTCTTGCAACGCCTTCGACTTCCTGGATGAGTGCCACCATTCCGAGCAGGACGCCGTCCACGTCGGGTTCCATATCCAAAACCGACTCGGACTGGACCATAGGCACCTGCGCCGCGAGCTGGACAGTAACCTCCTCCTCTTCCAGGACCCGGACGGCCTCGACTGCGAGGAGTTCCTGGACCAACTCCAGCAAGCCTTTGAATCGGTTCGGGATGACACTGACTTGGAAATGAATGAGATGGACGATCTCAGAATCACAGTCTATGAGCTGTCTGGGCGCGGTTGGAAGACCGAGAAACCATTCGCCGTGTGTCTCAATTCAACTGCCTGCTATTGCCGGCGGACCGTCAAAGCCATTCTTGACAGAGTGCAGACGGGCGTTGCCGACATTCTTGGCGGCAACGATATGAGTATAACGCTCATGGTCCACAAACGTGGCCATCTCGTTTTGGACAAAACGCTCGTGGCCCGTTCGCCATCCTACGCGACGGGACAGCGTCAAGACGAGGATCCCGAGACTTTGAAGGAACGTTTCGTGTCGAGGCTCAAGGAACGGATCCGGTCTGATGTTGTCATGGTCATCAAGGACACGTGCTCCCTGACCGATTGCGAGCCGCAGAACATCCGCACCATCGAGCGACCGGTCCCCGCAGCGAGTGACCCTGCTGAGATGGAAGCTTGTGCTCCTAGCAGCCCGCTCCCAATCTCGACACCCAATGGGGTCGCGCCGTCGTCGTTCGGCGGGAGCTTCACTGAGTCGTCCGAACCTTCGGGTTCGCCAGGTGAAACGCTTCAGGGTGGTAGTGGAGGGGTTGAGTCGGCTCCCGAAAGCGTCAATGACACCGTGGGGCCCTCGCAACATCCTGAAACCCCAGCCAAAGCAGTCGCCTTCAAAGACCAGGCCAGTTCTCCTGGCCGAAGCCCCTTGTCCTTCTCCGTGACCGAGGACGGCGAGACTACATATCCCTCGTCGTCCTCGTCCACCCCGAGCCTTGTCGACGGAGACATTGGATCGCCTCACGAGAGCCTACTGTTCACGCCCACGTTTATGCGAACGCTTTCCGGAACGCCTCAGCACTTTGAAGTCAACCCGAACATCGCGAGTTCCGATACCTCCGACAGCGACCTCACCGACGATTCCTTGGCAGGGCCGCCGACACCAACGATGCAGCGATTCAACGGACCGCGGCAGTTTAGCCTCATGGGCAAAGGGCGCCGCTCCGTTTCGCGTCAGTCTGTGGTGTCGATTGACTCTGGATCCGAGAAGCGGTCGCTAAGCGACTCCGAGTCTTCGTCTTCGCCCGCAATTGAGGATGCCATCATTCAGGGCCGGGAAGTGGCGTCAGAGTTTGAGGCTGGCCCTAAATTCGCACCCGCGCCTTCGACGGCACCACCTGATGCAAAGGTAGAACTAGCCGCCAAAGAGCCCTCGCTCGAAGGCTGGCTGGAGTACTGCTGCGTCTCGGTTGATTCTGAAGAACAAGCGACCGTGTCGGAACCGGAGCCAGCGGCTGCAGCTGAGGTATACGGAAAATCCGAGTCGGCGCAGAAGGAGCCAGCGGTTGTCATCACTCCAGTCGAGACCCGCCCGAGGCCTTCCACTCCTCCGCGATCCTTCGAAGGTTTCTTGGAATACGCCATTGAAACCATCGTCGAAGAAGACGAGGAGGACTCTGACGCCGAGTTCCATGACGTGGGATCCCCCTCCGTCTTGGCTTCGATGCCGAGCCCCTCGAGCTTCGCGACCGCCTTGGAGACGGGCCTCAACTCCCCCGCCTACTATGAAGATGCTTTTGCTCTCGACGCCGCGACACCCTCGCTCAGCCTTGTTGACTCTGCCTCTCCTTCTTCGGGCAACATGAACAAGGCCCCGTCGCCGCAATCGATCGGGTCCGCTACCATTGCCGAGAGTACTGCATTCACTCTTGGTTCGACTGTCAAAGTCGGTGCTTGTACGTCTCTCATTGACACGATTGAACCTGTCACTTCCACTCCACACGTTCCCGAGGCCATCCAGCCTCCTTCTCTCCCCGAAGCAATAGAGGTTGTTTCTACTCCTCGAGCTGCTAAATTTTCTCCCACCCCTGCACCTTTTGCCCCCGAGCCATCCGATCCGTGCACCCCCGAAGCCGTTGTGCCGTCCTCGCTCTCAATGGAACCCCCCGAATCGAGCCATCACCCCTCCAAGCCAACTCCTCCGGTTCCGTCCTCCCTAACCCTGGCAGAGACCCATTCCGTCTCGTCGGAAGTCCCGAACACGCCAACATCGACGCCCTCATTCAGCGACAAAGACGATGAGGAAGATGTCCTGAAACAGTCGAGTCCTCCACCATTGATGTCCGAGGCGGGGGATTCTGACTACTCAGAATCCTCCGAGCCCACCATGCCGTACCCGGAACTCCTTGACCAAGAGGTCGACACGGCCGAAGTCCACGACGATACGTCAATGACCCTTTCACACTGGCCGCAGAGGGCATCCTTCTTTCTCCCAGATGAGGCGAGTGATGTCTACTTTGCCCACATGCGCAAGCTCTCCATCCCGCGCCCACTGCTCTCGCGCCCGAGTTCAAGCGCGGCATCACTCGACTCGCCCTTTTCGCACAAGCGGCAGTTCTCATCGCCGACGGCGGGGCTCTTTGGGCTTCAGGAGCCCCGGCGTCTCGATATTGGCCTCCGTGGGGCGCTGCTCGGCATCGCTGCGCTGCAGAAGCAGAGCAGGCTCGAGCGGAGACCGTCGCAGGTGTTGCTGAAGCTCGACAATGATAAGGGCATGGTCGTCGTGCCCGGCCGCAGTCGGCAAAATAGCGAGACGAGGGGCATTGGCGGTGCCGGCGTCTTGGGATTGGGTAACGCTTTTGCGTTGTAGGTGGACTCGTTGCTCAGGACACGCGGCCCAGGAGGCAATCGGGATTTAACGACATGATGAAATGGAGACGAACGGGCTGGATGGGGACGGATTTGGGACGGGCGACTGGGGACCGGATGAAACAACTCGGCAACCTGCATGAATCGGCGTTTTTGGATCATCGTTGGATGATGTTTGTTTTTCTGGGAAATATGCGGTTCCATATCGCTAGCAATGTATGGCGGGCAACATCTCGATTGATCATAAAAAGCGCATTCATAGCCGGGGATCATTTGGAAAAAAGGCGCCGGCCACCAGAAGAAAGTGTAGATTGACACGCACTATTTCATATTTCATAATGACGCATCACCATATTCTGTTGCAATCACTATACGGACTTTGCTATGTGATAAGCCTTTATCCCTCCCTCCATCATCACGCTTTTGTGACATGTAGCTTTTTATCTACCCTCCCCCTCCCGACTTGAACTTGTTGTCACTTCGGGGTGCCCTCATTTCCGCAAACCGCACTCTTCGTCGCACCGGTTGTGTCTGGTTGGTACATCGGCTGATCTCGAAGGGGCCCAGCCAGAGCAACTTGACGATGCGGGCAGTCTGGACTTCACACGAGGGACCGGAGACGGGTGGTTGTCTACTCCGTCTCGAGAACGTCCGTCCGCAAAGTCCAAAGTTTGTTCCGTTTCGACAGCCCGTGGACTGCCGTGAGCCCCAGACGTTATGGCCGGCGAGGTTGTTCGCGGGGCCTGCGCTCATCTCCACCCTCCCCAACCTAATTCTTTAACTTACCCCATTATGAAGAAGCAAATGCCCCCCCAGCTCGCTCCCCCCGGACTTTGGGGCCAGGCGATGATGTCCGGTCCAGTCAGCTGGGGAAAACCCGGATTAGAAGACCCCGAGAGGGCTGAAGTGCGCTTCCCCTCCCCCCTCCTTCGGCGGATGGGCTGCGCTGTTTGGCCTCTGGTAACATGGATAGCTCTTGCCGACCTCCGGGACGGTGCGCGGAGCGTTCGCGCTGGCTTCTTTCGGCCTCGCGCGATCTGGGGTCTTATGGGCTATGCTCTTCCGTCTGCGTGTGGCGACAGACGGGCAGCCTTTCCCCCGTCAGACCAGCTCGGCGTCCCCTGCGTCGACGACGGGCTTGGCACTGGACCACCGCAGGATCAGGATATCCCCCGCCCGCCCCGGCAGGGAGCCGTCGGAGTCGGTGCCCTTGCCCTCGACGTCGACGTCGCGCAGCAGACGGATGAAGACGGCGGTATCGAGGTCCGGGCCGTCGATCATGCTGATGTTGCCGGCCGTGTCGTTGAGGTTCTGGAGCTGCGGCGGGAAGGAGGAGAGGAAAGAGGAGAGGTAGTGGTTGTGCAGGAGAGCCTGGTGGCGGGTCGCGTAGGCGAGCTCCGTCTCGGAGAGGCGGGCGCGGAGGGCGGCGGAGGAGAGGTAGTGGAGGGCGTGCTTGTCGATCTGTCGCGGCGGCAGGGATGTGTTAGCTGATTCCGTCGTCAACCTAGAAACCGAACGAGCATGCCCCCCCGGGGGGGATGAGAGAGTGAGAGAGGCGGCACCTTTGCTATGCGGGCGCGGAGGTAGCTCCTGACGATGAACTTGAAGCGCTCGAGCTCGGTCTGAATCACGATGAGGGCGAAGTTGGTCTTGGGGTCCATGTCGCCCGTCATGTCCTCGACCTTTTCGATCTGGCGTTTGATGCGGTCGTTGACGCGCTCAAAGAGGCCGTCGGCGGGCCATCTGACGCGTCTCGTGTCAGCTAGTCAATTGATTCCTCTTTCACCCGCACCCAGGGGGGGGGGGGGGGGGAAGACAAGTGCACACACTCTAGAAGCTCTGGCGCGGAGCGCTCCGCCACCCAGGCACGCGTCAAGGCCTGCAGGTCGCGTGTCTCGGAGGGGACAGAGTGCGAGACCGGGTCGACCTCGCGGAGGATGTCGTCGATGTCCATGGCGTGAGTACGGTGTGTGCGTTGTTCCGATCGTAGACGGTGGGAAAGGGAGGTGCTATAACATGGTGCGCGCGAGTGGAGGCAGGCAGCGAGGTGTGTTGTTGCGTTGGGCTCCGAGGTTGGCGGGTGGGCTCTTTTTTCCTTTTTTTTTCTTTCTCTTTTTTTCTTCCGGATCGCGGGATGGTGTTTTGCGGGTGTGGGAGAGATCGCGGGGTGGTTAATTGAACTCGGTAGCGGGGTTCCTTGGCAGTCCGGGGTGGGGCCTGCAGGGATGGAGTCTGAGCCCGCAGAAACTCCAATAACGAAGGTGTCGAGCTGTAAGGGGTAACAAGCTGGCTGGCATCATCTCACTCGGGATATTAGTTCGCTGACAAGTTTCCGCCCAAAACAACGTGATGAAGCTGTTTGCCTCTATAATAATGTACAGAAGCTGGAAGTATTGAGCCCTTGAACGTCATGCTTCCGAGCAGGATACCGAGCATTTGTGTCGACAATGCTTACTTTACTGGATGTGTTACCCCGACGAATCGGCCCCAATAAGCCCGCTGCCGAGGCATCTAGCTGAAGGAATAAGCAGAACCTTCTTTGAGCAAAGGGTACTTAAGGTAATACCAGCTCCCTCCACAATCCCTTCGTTCCTTATTCTCTCACCTTATCAATCTCCCAAGTAACGCTATAGTTGACAAGCACTCTGGCCTAAATCAATACCCAGCGCAAGTTGTTTTTTATTCTTCTAGTATCTTACAGTGACTTTTTTGTATCGTCAGAATCTTTGCATACGTTGGTTGCCTACTCACAATGGCTGATTTCGGTGACGGCGATGAACGCGTTCCTTACTCATCATACACCGTCAGCATCTACCAAAATGGCATCATATCGGGTTAGTTGCCCATCGTGACGACGGACCCGAATGGCTTGGAGGCCCAGGCCAAGAAGGCAATGGACCCCAAGCCCTTTGGCTATGTCTTCGGTGGAGCCGGGGAGCTGTCTACGATGGACGCCAACCGCCTGGCCTTCCGCCAGTGGAAGATCGTGCCTCGCTTCCTGAGACCCAACAATCCTCGGGACCTGAGAACTGAGCTGTTTGGATTGACTTATGGTGAGCTTGAATGCTCGCAAATTGGCCAGAGACACATGTTCTAAGACACCCACTCTACCTCAGAGACGCCTGTCCTGATGGCCCCCATCGGGGTACAGGGCATCTTCCACGCGGACAAGGAAACGGGCCTGGCGGCGGCCTGCGCGGAGCTCAAGGTCCCGTACACGCTCAGCACGGCCGCGACATCGACCATCGAAGAGGTTGCTGAGGTCTGCGGCGACCACCACCGCTGGTTCCAGCTGTACTGGCCGATGGACGACGAGATCACGGCCTCGATCCTCCGCCGCGCCAAGGCTAACGGCTACAAGGTCCTCGTCGTGACTCTCGACACCGTCACCCTGGCCTGGCGGCCCACCGACCTCGACAATGCATACCTGCCCCAGATCGCCGGCACGGGCAACGCGGTCGCCTTCAGCGACCCTGTCTTCCGCAGGAAGTTCGCCGAGCAGAACGACGGCGACGTTGTCGAGGAAAACGTCATCGGCGCCTCCCGACACTGGCTTAGCGAGGCCTTTCCAGGCGAGCACCATGGGTGGAAGGACCTGGCCCTGCTGAAGAAGCATTGGGACGGTCCCATCGTTCTCAAGGGTGTGCTGAGCGCCGAAGACGCCAAGCTTGCTGTTGAGCACGGCATGTCGGGCGTTATCGTCAGCAACCACGGCGGCCGGCAGCTCGACGGCGGCGTGGCCTCGCTGGAGATGCTCCCGGAGATCGTCGAAGCCGTTGGAGACAAACTCACCGTCATGTTCGACTCCGGGATCCGGACGGGGGCTGACATCGTCAAGGCGCTAGCCCTGGGGGCCAAGGCCGTTTTTGTTGGACGCCCCGCCATCTACGGTCTGGGTATTGCGGGCAAGGAGGGCGCAAAGGCTGTGATTGCCGGGCTGCTCGCCGATCTTGATCTGACCATGGGGTTAGCTGGGTTCAAGAAGATCTCCGACCTGACGCCATCCATTCTGCGACTGGTTCGGTACGGCGGAGATGTCAAGGCTAATCTGTGATGCCCAAATTGCCGCTGTATTGGGGGTTTAGCAGCTTGGCAAGCCGTTTTCCGTAGCCGCATTCTCTAGTCTGGATCTTCTTGATCACTGAAACCTGAGTAGGAATTCGGGCCCCCAGATGCCTTCAAAATCTAGTGTATTTTGTTGGAAATAATGTGATAGCTAGCCAATACCCCCTGCCTTGATTTCTTCCCGGGTTTCAGTGATTAAGGAGACCAGCCCCAAAAAGCTTGTAGAGGTTTAACTACATCAAACGTGAACATTTGGCATGAATTTGGTGGGAAGGGCGACATTCCCTCTCCCGCAGGCTAACGAGCCCGGAATGCTCATCTTCCGACAAGCCTGGGCTCAGGAAGGAAGCAAGCCTTCGGGTTAACGGTCGGGTCCTGTAGTATGCCTTGAGCCGAGACACCCCAGATCGCAGTGCGAGTCTCAAGTCAAAAATATTTCACTGCATTCTGCTACCTATCCCTGAACGGACAGAGAAATTCTCCGGCCCCCTGTGCGATGACATCCCTCTACGCGCCAGCAGTACTTGCAACCATGAACTTCGATCAACAGGAGCAAGCTAGCCTAGGCGTTGGGTCTTGCTGTTCGCTTCCACAGTCACGATGCGGTTCCAACCGGTTCATTCGCCATCTTATTACGGTGTGATGGATGAGACCATCATCACTGCTTCTCGGGAATGTGAACCACTCTTCCATATGGCTATTCTGTCAGCATGCGTTCGCCCTGGTTGCCCCCTCGATAGCTCCATGGAACGGGCCTCGCCCGTGGAAGCGGGGGTGGCAGAGACAGCAGTGAGAAGGAGACCAGCAGAATCAAGCTGTCTTTGAATAATCTCATTGCAAAGTCTCTTCGAAGGCGTCATGTTTGTTGAGGATGCTCACGATGCCGGGTATATAACAACGTAGTGCTGGGGGACTTGGGGGAGGGAAAAGTTGTAGACACAGCATTCACTCACTCACCCCCAGTCCCTCGTTACCAAACAATTCAATTCTTTTCGCAGTTCCTTTTCACTTTTGACATAGTTTACTTGACTTCTCATATTCTAATACCTGGCAGTCGAAATGCGCACCTCGTCACTCATCCTGGCGGCGGCCTCCGCCGTCTCTGTGTTTGGCGCCCCCCTGGAGAAGAAGGCCAACTACGACCCCCTTCCCGGAGGCGACTCCACGATCCTGAACTACGCACTTACTCTGGAGTACCTCGAGAGGGCCTTCTACGGCTTGGGGCTCCAGCTGTTCTCCGAGTCTGACTTCTGCGAGTACGCGGGCGAAGTTGGCCAGAGCTTCTACCAGAACCTGCAGACCATCTACGAGGACGAGAAGGTCGGTTTTGAAACCACTTAGACGCAGATCGACGCTTCTTCTCTAGAGACTTCCAGACAGACTGTCTCTCAGCACGTCTTTCGAGGAATCTTGCCCCCGCTAACACACAACCACAGACGCACGTCGACTTCCTCAAGACGGCCCTCGGGGCCTCCGCCATCCCCGAGCCGTCCTTCAGCTTCCCCGTTACCGACGCCGAGTCCTTCATCGGCCTCGCCAGCGTCCTAGAGGGTGTCGGCGTGTCCGCCTATCTCGGTGCCGCCGCCGTCATCGCCGACAAGGCCTACCTCACCGCTGCGGGCTCCATCCTGACCGTCGAGGCCCGCCACTCGTCCTACATCCGCGCTGCCCTCCGCCAGAAGCCCTTCCCCGCCCCCTTCGACACCCCGCTCAACTTTAACCAGGTCTTCTCTCTGGCCGCGCAGTTCATCGCCGGCTTCGCCCCTGGCACCCCCGCGTTGCCGTTCAAGGCCTTCCCCGCGCTGACCGTCGAGGCGATCAGCGGTTCGACGGCCGTTCTCTTCGAGGGCGCCTACAAGGCTGCCGTCGAGGCCAAGACCGTTCCCCAGGGCGACGACGTCTATGCCGTTTTCTTCTCTGGCCTGGACACCTACTACAGCAAGGTCACCGTCAGCGGTGCCGACGTGAGTATTCCCCATACGACCATCCCCAGCGCGAACCTGTCGGTGTGATTCGTTGCAAGATGCTGACCTTCGATAGTACGTCGCCTCTATCCCCGCTGGCCCCAAGGGCCAGGTCTACATCGTTCTCAGCACCGCCAACGGCAAGGACGCCAAGGTCTCTGACGAGAACACTGTCGCTGGCGTTGGAATCCTCGAGATCTAAAGGGGTTCGTTGGCTGGTGGACAGACCCATCCACCTGGCTTTAAGGTCATGGCAGAGAGTCGCAGGTAGCGGTTCGGGGGGCACTTTACGAATATCCGATGAATTATTCTTATGATCTCTTTCGTCTTGTATTTATTGATGATACAACCCCGTCTGTCGATGGTTTTTATACCGAATTTAATTCGTTCTCGGTGTTGTCTCTCCCATGCATCTATGTACAAGGAAAGGGAAGGCCTTCCCAAGTTGAGATCGGGGAATAAAAGACACGCCCCCCCTTCTCACCAGCCAAGCCGGATATCTCCTAATAAGATCCACTCGATATTTACTCTTCGTAGAATGAGTTTATGCTCTCATCAAAGAGTCTATCAAGATGTTCTGGCGTCTGATGAATAGAACGGCTGCACATGCAGGTAATGCTAACCATCGTATTGGGGCCAAGTTGAGAGATGTATATCCTACAGGTAGAGTTGAAATAAAGGACTAATCGTTGCCCTTCAGATGGTGTGAATTCAAATGAGGCTGGCTAAAATGAAAAGACATCTTCGTGTTTCCGAGTCCACATCCAACTGCCGACAGCTCAGCAGAGCTTATGCGGCACAGGTATCTCAACGTCACATACACCCTCCGGAATGCAAATGATGAACCAGAAGTTCTATGATTCAAACGGGTCGAGAAGAGATGGAGACCTCTCCGGCGGGGAAGGGCTATTGGCTATGACATTTATCTGGCGTCTTGGGCCATTGGATCAAACAGGCCATTCTTGTAAAGAATGTAATTGCTGCGTACCAGCTTCGGAACGAGGAAACTATGCGAGCGAGTGCTACACCAGACAGACGTCCCCCGGTCCCCCGCAAACACCCAATTAATGGTTTGTGTGTGCGTCAACCGGCGTCGATCATAACTCATGAGTGCCATCAAAAATATGCACCTGTATCATCATCATATGTCCCGATGGTGCCCATCCAGCAGAAGAAGAAAACGAAGAAGAATACCCCTAGAAATGCCACCTGAACGCCAGATCACCTAAAACAAGCCCAAGGGGCCTGCAAAACAGCTTACAGATAGCCGTCTGTATTACATGGCAAGAAATCTCTCTGTTCAGCCGATGAATTCCGTACACAACAGGGGCTCCCATGCCTGTCCCGATGCCCACACATTCTCCATCATATTCCTCGCCTTATGCACCTAGACCCAAACGTCAGCTTGAAAAGACAACAGTATATGGAGGAGCACACGTGCCTGTGTCATTCCGTTAGTCTCTACGCTCTTGAATCTCTCCAATATCTTGCTCCGCTGGTCTTCATGCAGCGCGTTGCACCCGGCCGTGAACATCGGGAACAAGAACCCCGTCTCGGCGGATCCTCCGGGTTGTATGGATTCCAGGCACACGATGATGCTTCGCACTGCCTCCTGAACGTCCGCGTGTCCAGATGGCTTGCTAAGGACGCGCCTGTGCAGGTGGATGAGCCCGGCCCAGTGGAAGGCTTCGTTCATGAGAACCATCGCCTGTCTGTCCCCTGCCCCAACGCTCTGTATGTGTTTGCACGGAAGCGATGGCTCATTCATGCTGTACAATAGCTCCTGTTCGAGCAGCTTTGCCCGTTGAACGAACGCGGTACCGGGCGTCCAGATGGGCGGCGAAGGAGTACTTGAGGTGAGGCGTTGCTCGTCACAGCGGCGGGCCAGATCGGCGATTTGCGCCAAGATCTGTACGCAGCTGGTAGTGAATCCCATGATGCAGTCAATCTCATACCGGTCGTCGCTGGCGCCGTGCATCATGTACTCGAGCAGCCAGAACCTTGACGAATCCTCGTCGGGCGTCCCGCCGCTTAGACATCCCAGGATGTCCAAATATGCGAACCAGCTCCAAAGGAAGGCACATACACGGTCCTCTTCCACTCTATGCGCTGTCCTGCGTAGGTCGGCCAACCGCCTCCACATAAGGTCCCGGGCTAGGCTAAGATGCCGCTGCCAGGGTATGTCGTAGCCGAACGCCGTGGGAGAGATGATCTCAAGTGACGCGAGCATGATGGCGGTCGCCAGGCTCGTGTTTGAGATGATTTGCTCCCTGTCGCTAAGGGCCTGTCGCAGGGCCGGAAAGATGTCCTGAACCCAAAGAGCGATTCTCATCTGTGGCTCTTTTTGGCCCAGAAGCCTTGCTCGATGAGCAGCTGAGGCAGCCTGTTAGACAAGACGGACAGGATCAATGCAGACCAACTTGCCTGAATATGCCAGAAGCAAGCTGAGGAGATGGTCATTCCTGACTGCCATTTGTGGTAGAACGGTGCGGAAAGGGTTGGATTTGGGATCGTCATAGGGCACGAGAACTACTCTTGAGTCAGCTGATTTTTCCATATTGAAGCCATAAATTTCCACCTGCCTTTGGCTGTGTGATTAAGAAAGTGGTGCTGTTTCTCAACGTTATTCCTTGATGGCTATATTCTTGCCATCACTTTACTTACGAAGTACTGCAAGTATGTCAGCTGTTGCGTCGAGATGGACTGGGAGGCCTTGACTTACCAGAAGATTCATGGAATTATCACGAAGCCTTTTGGCCGTCAGTCTCTATCGATATAAGCCAGAAATGAGACTCACTTGGGCGGCAGAGGTTGAAGATTGTGTGGTATCCATATCGGAACAGGTTGGCTATAGTATCCGTCCCCCACAGAAGTGGCCTGTGCCAGTTCAAAACGCCATGGCGCCTTGTTGTGCACGCCACTGGGGAAGGCGGAATCGTGTGGAACGTATGTAGTCGTCTGAGAGATGGCTCTGAAGTCATCGTTGTGGTTTATATCAGTGTCTCTGATGCCATGATCATACCCATAGAACACTGCTTCGTCTGCTTCGTCTGCTCCGCCGTCAGTAGTTTCTGAGCCAAGAGGCGTACCCGAAGACAGTGAGAAGCTGGTACTACGACCATGAGGGGTTCTTGGTGAGCCTGATAGCAAGTAGTTCACCGATAGTCGACTGCTCCCCGGGGACACGGGTGATGGCAGACTCAGTATAGGTGATCTCGTGCCATCTTCAGACCTAAGAACCAGCGATACCGGCGTTAATGGAGAACCAACAGATGTGGAGCCTGTGCGGGAGCGGAGACGAGATACCGGGGGACTCGACCCCGTCAAGGATGCCGGCGAAGAAATATAGCTGTGCTGGCGCGGTACCCCAGAGTCACTTGATTCAGCCAGCGACCTGGTTCTTTTGTGTGCTATCAGAGGTTTCCCGGTGTCTTCCGGAACGGTCTGATGGGAACTCGGCATTGAGGTGAAGCTGTCAACGGTATGCTGAGCAGACATGGGAGACGGCGCGAGTGTCTGCGTCTGTCTCCGAGGTATCGCATGGAAAGAACCGGGGTCTGCCTTGTTAGGGTAATCTTCCAAGGCCCCAAGAGGTTCTAGCTTTCTTTTTCCGGGCTCGACACCCTGTGGAGCGGTTTGAGAGCGTCTTATAGTGGGCTTGGGACGGATTTGCGGAACAGAGTTACTTATGGGAAACGTATGACTGAAAGACGATGGTTGAAACTGTACGGGAGCTTTCGGCGACTGGGCAGTTTCTGTTGCTATTCCGAAAGAGAGTGATCTTTTTGTCCGACGACCCTCCCAGTTCAGACGCACACTATAGTCGCATGCCTCCCCCGTCTTTTGACAACTGATGAGTGTTAGTCTTGATTTGTGCAGTACCCAACAGAGTGATCCGCCGAGAAAGCGTTCGGACTGGAGGGACACGGAGTGGGTATGAGTATAAAGGATACCATGCAGGATAATATTAATTACAGACTGTTATCGCCTGGGTGATGGACCATATGATGTATGTAACGAGACTATCAGGTAGCAAGGAACAGGTATGAGAAACATCGCCAAACCACCCATTCAAGTTTTGAACTCGCAGTTCCGGAGAGCAGACAAAACTTTGACTTACTTTATACAAGTCGGATGCTCCTCGCCACACTTCACCTTTCGTGCTTTACATGGCCTGCTGGCTGGTCAGTCACTGCTCCTCGAAAAACCAAGGCACTCTGCACGCAGGCGGCTGGCACTCACCAGCATCCATTTCGACTTCGGCGTTTTGGCTCTGGTGCTCCTGGCTTCTTTGGGCGTGGCATCCTGAGACCAAAGACGTCAGTCCCCACGATGAGAAGAGGGACGAGCCGAACCGAGGCGCGCGGGGTCGAAGGTGAATGGATGATTGGCTAGTTCATGTTACGCGAACTTGTAGCGGATGTACAAAAGGAGGGCGTCTGCTTCTACGTAATCTCCGTTCGGAGAGGAGAGTTGAGAGGCTGTCTTCACTATTTACGTTACCCGTGACGTGAATGAGATACAGACAGCGACCGGAAAGAGAAACAACGTCGTGCCAGTTTTGTAAACCGCGTCAAGACCGAGTTGAGTCCCGACCGACCACTCAAGTACGACGGCCATTGGCCGGTAGAATCAGGCCCGAATTGGGTTGCGGTGATGCAGGCCGATTACGGACGGTCAGCAGCCTAAAGGCGGTCTCTTGCATCCACGTGAGCAAAGGACAGCCTCACTCGGCAGTTGGATGGACTCAAGTGGCTCTGCGGCCGCATCGTGAAAGCCATTTGTTCATGTGCCATCTCGTCAGGCTTGCGGGGATGGTACACGGCCGCATATCTTTTTCTCACTGCGACCCTAGAGTAAGGGCGTACCGAAACCATTTGATCTCATTTCATTTCATTTCGCTAGCCGCCCTGCTGGCAAGCCCGCTGCTTTGCCGATTAAACTATGTCGATGTTGAGGATTTTGATATCCTCCTCTGGCTTCTCCTTGTATGTCCGTGCGTTCTCGATTTTGTGGATAACATCCAGTCCCTGAGTAGCACGCCCGAAAATAGTGTGCTTTCCGTCCAGCCACGGCTGCATTAACAACTGTCAGCTGCGTTCTGATTCGAGGGGAGGTAGTAACTGAGACACAAATCCCCAACCTAGCCTCTCCGGTCCGTTTACGTGCTTGTAGCTGGTAGAAGGAAAGGCATTGGGGGTAAGGCGAGGAAAGGACTAGATGGAACAATAGGGAGTGGGGGTTGGGGGGTTGCCGAGACACAGAACGATCCTCTTCCGTTCTGGTTGCCTAGACTTTTTCGTTACTCGTATAGGGGACGTTCGCACTCACCGTCTTTTCCGTGGTGATAAAGAACTGACTGCCATTGGTGTTTGGACCTGCATTGGCCATGCTGACTGTGTACGGCTTGTCGTGCTTCAAACTACTAAATTCATCCGCGAATTCCTTGCCCCATATACTTTCGCCTCCGGTGCCATCTCCAATGGGATCTCCGCCCTGGATCATGAACTTGCGAATCACGCGGTGGAAGATTGTGTTGTTGTAGTAGCCTCTCTTCGAATGAGTGACGAAATTCTCCACGGCCTTGGGAGCAGCATCGGGGAACAGGCGGATGTGAATGTCGCCATAGGTCGTGTGGATGACTGCTCCGGTGCCTGTCTCGGCCTTCTTGGCCTCTGCAGCCTTCTTGTGACCCAGAATGGTGGGCTTCTCGTTTTGGACGTCCCTCACCGATTTAGAGATATCCTCGTCGTTAGTGAACATATAAAACCGCTGCTTGTTCACTCCTGTCGCAATGAGAATGGGGTCCCTGGACTCGGACTCCTGGAGTAGAGGGTTGGCAGAAGCACCCATCTCGACCGTGGTGATGCCTTTCTTCTGTGGCTGACCTTGATAAATCGCCAGGTTCACCGCTCTAAAGTTCTCATCTTTGCCGTATACCTTGACAATCTGGTTGGTGTAGGTGTTGAGCACTTTGACGCCGACTATTGAGCCGTATATGATAAAGTTGCCAGACTCGTCAAAGATTACGTTTGCCTTGTTCTTGTATAATGCAGAGTCGATCTCCCGCTCGACGGCAAACCGGCGACCAAACTCAACGGTCTCCAATTTTTGGAGGGCCGATCCCACCTGTTGCATATCCTCGATGACCTGGAGCGACTCATCATACGTCCGGTACAGTTTGCCTGATGCAAAGTCGAAGATTCGGATCTTCCTGTCTGGCTGGGAGAAGGTTGCAAATTGCTTCCCAGTGGGCGAGATGGTAATTGATGTTGGAACCGACTTGGCCTTTTTGAACTCAAACAAGCTTGTGGAGGCCTTGAACTCGAAGACATTGTCCGGCTTCTCGTAGTCACCACCCGGCCGCCAGTACTCCAACATACCCTTGTCGTCCGCGGACAGCACACAATCATACACGCCGTTGAAGACCATGATAGACACTGGGCTTCTGTGCAACGACTTGATGGTGTGAATAGGATCTTGTCTCTCGCCTCGCCCGTCAAAAACGTGAATGCTAGAACCGGAATCCTCGGAAACCGCAAGCAAAGGAAGGGACGCCCCTCTATTGTGAACCCAGCAAACACACCGAGGCACGAAATCAAGCTTGAGCATGGACAGGAGATCAAAGGTGATGACGTCGAAGATCTTGACAGTCTTGTCTGCACCAGCGGTTGCGAAGCTCCTTCCGTCCAGACTGACAGAGACGGATTTGATTTCGTCGATGTGCGCTTTGAATTCCTTTACAAATTCGATTCCCTGAGCCACCTTTTTCCAGAACTTTACGACGCCATCGATGGAGGACGTGATGATGAAATCCGTGAGTGGCGTGACGGTCACGAAGGCCAGCTGCTCCTTGTGCATCAACGACTTTGAGTATCGGGTCGCTTTGGGGAGGGCAGAAACGTATAATTTCTCGTAGGGAAGCACTCGACGCTTCTTCTTCGGGGCTTCTGAGGGGAGCTGGGGCCCCATGTCGTCGTCAGAAGAGCTGTCTATTGGGGTCGTTAGCATTTTCAATCCTTACTTCTCTCCTCGTCTTTGTCGCTTTCGCCACAAACGCAGTGTGTTTCTTCCTGATGCCTTCTCATTGCCGCTCCGGGTGATTCAACGCAACAAATGGCAGGGGACGAAGCGAAGCAAAGAGCAGGCGGCTCTTCGAGCCGTCTTCCAGTTCAAGCAGCACGCACCATCATCTTGGGTAGCGAAGTCCTCGTGGGACCTCTTGTTCCCCTTGGCGTCCTCTTCCGCCATAGTTTCGGTGCAATAAAGCGCGGCAAGGGCAGAACGTCACAAGGAAATTGGTTTAAACCGGTAAACTTTGGCGGCTTCGCGACTGTAAGGCTGGAATTTCCCGAGCTGGGAGCTCGGAAAGACGCTTTCATTAAAGCCAATCAAAACAGGCATTGAATGACCACTAGACAGCCTCGTCGCGAGACCCACTCGGCGGGCCTATCGTCTTATCTTGTCGTCTTATCTTAGCGTCCGCCAGCATATGCATGTCGCTGATGGGTCTTCTTCCAGGCTTGGCTTGCCGGGGCTGTCGGCGTGGAGCTTTGTGAGATCACAGCCGGGGACGTGAACCACGCTGGCGGGGACTCCATGAATGAAGTGACCTCATGACGATGACGAAGCCTTTTGATGCCGACGGACAGTAGCAAGTTGCCGCATTCCCGTCAATCTAACAATTCATCAAACCTACTATACCTTGATTGGCTGCCGAGAGCTTATTCGGAAAGGGCAGTCTTACTCAGACATTGTCTCCCTGGGACATCCCTCAACAATTCATTTCCTTTCGAGCCACCGTCTCATCGCGAAAACTGACATCCCATCCCTCCTCCTCCTCCTCCTCACAACAACTTACATTCGAACCACCACAACTTCGGATCACCAAAGCTCATCGCCAATTGGGAGCGTATCAAGATGGCCAAACATGGATTACAGCGGCTGGAGTCGCCGTCTCGATCGACTTCCTTGGTCTTGCACGGGGCCGGCATTCTCTCGTTCCTTGCGTCGTTCACCTTCCTCAATGGCCTCACTCATGATATTGCTATGGGCTTCGGGGGGAACTACCAGCACCTCACCAACATTGGGTTGGCTTTGTCATTTGTGACCTTCGTCACGGCACTGTTAGCCGACATCACGCTGAGTCCCTCGTTGTTTTCTGTGAAGAACGCTCTGTCAACTACGGCGGCACCACTGGAAGTCCTCATCAGCATCCTGTACTGGGGAATTCGGTCCATCGACAAGAGGCTATTGATACCGGAGGGTTACGAGCTCCATTGGCTGCCAGACGTCGGTTTTCATCTGGTCCCAGCTGTCGTCCTAACTCTCGACCTCGTCCTGTTCAGCCCGCCATGGACGATCCGTGCGTACTCGGCCATGTCGATCAGCATGGCTTTTGCCTTCCTGTACTGGGGCTGGGTCGAGTTCTGCTACAGCAAAAACGGATGGTGAGTAGTGTCACATTTGACAAGATGCGTTTTCAGTCCGCTGACAGAGAGGCCGCAGGTACCCTTACCCTATCTTTGATCTCCTAAACACCGTGCAGCGAGTTGGGTTATTTACCTTCTCTGCGGCATTGATGACGGCCAGCACGAGTCTTCTGAAATGGGTATATGGACGGTTCAACGGCTACGAGCAGATGAAGGAGGAAGCTTACAAGCCCCTGAAGAAGATGCTGTAGTGTAGGTTTGCGGTGTCATACGGATACGAGGCGGCTATTCATGATTGGTGGCGAGGTCGAAGCGATATCGGTGGTGTTGAGATGCAGAACTAATACAGTAGATTGGATGTGGCTAGACTTTCTCAACCCCCCATTAGACTCGGAAAGGCGCCTCAAAAAGGAACGTAGTTACCATGTACTTTGATTCACCATCCCCGATAGGTTGGATGTGAGAGGTGTGAACTACCTACTGGTCAGGTAGTCATCCTAGGTTGATCGATCCAGCATTAACTGCAGCTTGCGCCGGCCGCCAACAGCGCCTGCAAGCGCTCGGTCTTCGGGGCTTTAGAGGGGGGTCTTCCACAGGCGGTGAGACCCAGTTTGTGGTGCCACTCCGGGCGGCTGAACAGGTCCACAGGGGACGTCACAGCTACACTCAATGACAACGGTGCAGCAAGGATGCCCCTCGCGCTGGTGGCGGGTTGCACTGGATCAATTTTTTTTGGGGCCGTCTTCGGCGGGGTACCTGCAGGGTGGCACTGGAAATGAGTCTTCGCTCATTCGACTGCTCTCTAGTCATGCTTTCGGCCCTCGAAGCTGCCCTCTCCAACGCAGAAATCTAAAGAACAGAGAAAGGGTAGGTTAAAAAAAAGTGTAATACTGACGAGAAAGGTTACTTGTCAATTGCCGAAGCCTTTCTTTCCTAGCCCAAGTCTCATTTTAAATCCTCACTCAAATTGCGTTCTTCGTCATAGCCACCATGTCTGTAAGTTATCGCTCGCCTTCCGGCCTGGTGCTCGCACAAATCTGACTCACTCGTCACCGCAGAGCTTCTTTATCGAGAACAAGAACGTCGGCAACAAGGCCGAAAGCGAAGACTGGAGAAGTAAGGAATGGGATTAGACATTTTTGCACATCGTTCGTGGGCTAATTGGTTCCCTAGTTCGCGGCTACAACCCTCTGACTTCTCCCGACCTCCTCCAACATGAAATCGCCCAAACTACCAAATCGAAGCAGACCGTCCTCCAGGGGCGTGAGGAGGCTGTTGCCATTGTCAACGGCACCGACGAGAAGGAGAGACTCTTGGTCATTATTGGCCCTTGCTCGATCCATGATCCTAAGGCCGCCCTCGAGTACTGCGATTTGCTGCTCCAAGCCAAGGAGAAGCACAAGGATGAGCTACTCATTGTTATGCGCTCCTACCTGGAGAAGCCGCGTACAACAGTGGGATGGAAGGGCCTGATCAACGATCCGGATATCGACAACAGCTTCAAGATCAACAAGGGACTGCGCATGTCGAGACAGCTCTTCGTCGACCTGACAGACAAGGGTATGCCCATTGCCAGCGAGATGCTCGATACCATCTCGCCCCAGTTCCTCGCCGACTTGCTGTCCGTTGGCGCAGTCGGCGCAAGAACCACCGAGAGCCAGCTGCACCGAGAGCTGGCCAGCGGTCTCAGTTTCCCTGTTGGTTTCAAGAACGGTACTGATGGCTCTCTCGGAGTCTCTATTGACGCTATCGGCGCTGTCAGACACCCTCACCACTTCCTTTCCGTGACCAAGCCGGGCGTCGTCGCCATTGTCGGCACCGTGGGCAACGAGGACTGCTTCACCATTCTGAGAGGCGGCACCCGGGGCACCAACTACGATGCCAAGAGCATTGCGGAGGCCAAGGCCGCCTTGGAGAAGGCCGGTCTCCCCCAGAGACTCATGGTTGACTGCAGCCACGGCAACTCTCTGAAAAACCACAAGAACCAGCCCAAGGTTGCTGCTGATCTCGCTGGGCAGATTGCCGGTGGCGAGACTGGTATCATGGGTGTGATGATTGAAAGCAATATCAACGAGGGTGAGTACTGCCCGGACCGCTTCGTTCAGTGGCATAAACTGACCATCAGCAGGCAACCAAAAGGTACCCAAGGAAGGCAAGGAGGGCCTGAAGTACGGTGTCAGCATCACGGATGCATGCATCCACTGGGACGACACTGTCACTGTTCTCGACCAGTTGGCCGATGCCGTCAAGCAGCGTCGCGAGGTCCTTCGCAGGAACGGCCATGCTTAAGAAGTTTCTCACCATTTGTTTTCGCGGGCTGGGTTTCGAAATGTGGATGCAATGTAACCAACCGCCTGAGGGATAGGTGAGAATTCTTGTATGCATATACCAGGGCCTGTGGTTGCAGGCGGTTATACAAGGCCTCAGTGAGCCTTGTTGATGGCGAAAAGTTTTGTAGTTTGTCAGAATAAAATCCGATTGATACCCAAGCTCCGGATCACTTGGTTTCTCTTTGATGATGCAATGAGTTATGAGGATGGGAGAAGCGGTTTCGACAGTGTTTTCCCCTCTAGTGGTGGCCTAGTCTTGGGATTGATTGCTTGCGGGCTTGAGCTAATTGAGTTAACATCATGAAGAGAACAAAACGTGCGTTCAATGTCGTGTCGCGATATGCATGTAGTAGATCGCTGTAGTTGCATCCAAGCCAGGCCAATCAAGTGGAGCATATTTCTCAGTCTGAACGTGACGAAAGCCACAGCTGTTGGTTTGGACAATCGGTCGGAACTACTGCTGCTGAACTGGCGGCGACCGGGCAACTACGGGTAAGAGGATGGAAGCGAAAAGCGGCCGGAACGGAAGATGTCATTGACCGTTCCCATCAGCCAATGAGAGGCAAGCCATACCTAAGGCACTCGAAAACTGCCTCAAGCGATTTTCTCCTGCCTCGACCACTGTACCTTAGAAACGACCTCCGCCACGAGAGGACCAACCACCAATTGCCCCATCATTTTGTTCGCGGCTGTCTCTGTAGCTGCGGATACGGTTCGCCCATCATGTTGGCAAGGTCCTGCTTGCGCTCGGCGCGCACATTCACAAATGGCGCCGTCACGATTTCCAAGGTACGCAGATGAGCTGATCACGATTCCAATCTCCCCGAGGCAATCCGACCTACAGCCATCAGACACGCCGGACTTGCCTCAATGGCCATTGGCGGACATGAATGAGACCGGAGCAGAAGACTAACGATGATTGACGCAGCGTGCGGCCTCTACTTCCAGCGGTGCTGGTGCCGAAGCTTCCCCGTCCCGACTGAACCTCGCTGCCATCACGTCGACGTCGCTCGCCCTGGGCTCCATGGCCTGGTACTACCACCTCTACGGACCCTCCGCGAACGCCGGGTCGCCTGCTGAGGAGGGGTGAGTCATAATTATCCGAACACGGTTGCTGCGGGATGGTTATTCGAATGCCGGAATCCCTTGGATTGAGGCATAATCGCGAACGACGCCGAGCAGCCAACAACAAAAGAACATTCAGCTAAACTATCATTTCCAGTCTGCACCCCACCAACTACCCCTGGGTTCACGAGCAGTGGTTCAAGACCTTCGACCACCAGGCGTAAGGAAACACCTTTTTCTTTCTTTTGGCTATTGGCCGGCATGATGCTTACATCCATTTTGCAGTCTCCGCCGTGGTTTCCAGGTCTACCGCGAGGTCTGCGCGTCTTGCCACTCCCTCAGCCGTGTCCCCTACCGAACTCTCGTCGGTACCATCTTGACCGTCGATGAGGCCAAGGCCTTGGCCGAGGAGAACGAGTACCCTGGCGAGCCCAACGAGCAGGGCGATATCGAGATGCGTCCCGGCAAGCTTTCCGACTACATGCCCGACCCCTACAAGAACGAGGAGGCTGCCCGCTTCGCCAACAATGGTGCCCTCCCTCCCGATTTGAGCTTGATCGTCAAGGCCCGCCACGGCGGATGCAACTACATCTTCAGCTTGTTGACCGGTTACCCTGAGGAGCCTCCCGCTGGCGCCGTCGTCGCCCCTGGCATGAACTTCAACCCCTACTTCCCCGGTACCGGCATCGCCATGGCCCGTGTCCTCTACGATGATCTCGTCGAGTATGAAGACGGTACCCCCGCCTCTACCTCTCAGATGGCCAAGGATGTTGTCGAGTTCCTCAACTGGGCCGCCGAGCCTGAGATGGACGACCGCAAGCGTATGGGTATGAAGGTGCTCGTCGTCTCGGCCTCCCTCTGGGCTCTCAGCGTCTGGGTCAAGAAGTACAAGTGGGCCTGGGTCAAGACGAGAAAGGTCGCCTACGACCCTCCCAAGGATACCAAGGTTCGCCACTAAATGATCATGGCAACAATTCTGTTGTCTCTGTGTATGTTATACTAGGCTCTCTAAAACAGCTCCTTTGTTGGTGGAGGCGGCAGAGACGAGATTCATCGTTGGGAGCAAACTGGGGAGCGATAGAGTGTAAATCAGATGGTCCTTTTTCAATACCTGACTCCTTGATAATGACAAGTCTTCTAAGTTAATCCACATGTTTATTGGTCTTATAAAAAGAAAAGTGATGTTGCTTTCCTAGCAAGCTAATCCAAGAGAACTGACAGACCCTCTAGGCTTTGACAAGGTGAGGCATGGCCGATTCAGGAATGGCCACCTACCTATGCATTACTTGGCCCGAGGTCAGGCACAAAGAACATGACCTTGATGCAGCCAAACGGGACGGCAAGCAAGAGCGTCTACTGCAACAAGGTCTCCAAGCGGATCCATGACCAAAATGATATCTAATTGAGATTAAAATGCGACATAGGCGGCTCTCGTTTTGAGTACACTTATTTCATCGGGTCCTCCGTATTCAGCCGGGCTCGTCTTTCATATCTCGCCATGATAAGAGTGGTGTCGATATGTATGCAATATTAACCGACTTGACTTGTCATTTGCCGTGAACCAACCTGTAAGTCCCTGGGCCATTGTACAGTGAAGGGAGGTGGTTCTGCATCAGGGGGGTTAATTGGTGAGAGAGTCATATTGTGTGGGTCGCCGCAAAGGTAGCTCAGCAACTCGGAAGGAAAGAAAGCTGCGGGGTTTTCCAGCGGCCGGTGTGCTTCCGGATTCAGCGCTGAGTCCGCTGAAGCGGGCGTGCTGACAGAAAGAGGAAGAGCCTACCGGTCGAGCCCACTCGGCGGGCAAATCACCTTCTGGCACAAAAGCTCCGCGCTGTGCCTGGCCACATCATAAGCACGCTGCGAGGCCTACCCACCTGTGAATGGGACTGGCTTATGTCTGCCTGTAGCTAGCAAGCAACACCACCACCACCACTCCAAGCAGAGCTGCGGAGTCAAGAAGAGTGAGCGAAAGAGAGACCTTCCACTCATTGTCATACCCTACTTGCCGTTTGACAGGTTCCTACTCTTTCCTCTTAGGGAAAATCCTAAACGGCTACTCTTGTCAATCCCAAGTTCTCTTATCGACCAGAGACCGTGAGGATTCTTATCAACGAAACCCAACCGATCACGAACCCAAATCATTACCTTTGCTTTTCACCTCCCTCCTGCTACAAATCTTCCCTCACTTTCCTGCCAACGACTCCAGCGACTCCGTCCCTGACATCCACTCGCTCTTGCCAGCCAGCACCCAACCGATCCAGATGCCATCCGTTGCCGAGGAGCATCCCCGGCTGATGGCGCCCGGCAGGAAACGCAGACGGGATGTCAACGACTCCAGCAACGACCTGCAGCTACAAGGTTCTCTGTACGAGAAACTCGCCCAATACCACTCGGCCGCGGCCGCCGCGACGAACAACTGGAACGCTGACGGCGTGTTTGGAAGCAGGCCCGTTCAGCAACAGATCCAGCAGCAGCAGCAGCAGCAGCAACAGCAACAACAAAACTTCTTCCCTCTCTTCCCCGGCAGTAGCAATGACCGAATGATATTCCAATACGGCTTGCCGACCAACACAAACACCGCCACAGAAGACTCCCGCCAGAACCTGGACCCAGTGCCCCGGAAGATAGCTCCCCTCCCTATGCCTAAGCGACAGCGCATGTTCGACGAGGAGGGTGCGGATCTGGATAGCACGGATGGGGACCTTTCGACACAGCCCAGCAGTCCGAGACAACGACGGAATAGCAAATCACCGCCGGCGTCCCAAAACGACTCCCGAACAAACCAAGAACGGACGGATGCAGCGGGCAATAGGTCAAAGACCCCCTCATCCCTAAGTCCCTGCCACATCTGCCACCGCCGGCCCACCAAGAAGTCAGACCTCGACTCATTCGCCGACTGCCAGGGTTGCGGTCTGCGTTCGTGCTTCGTGTGCATCAGAGAGTGCCAGGGCTGGCGGAAGGACGGGCGCCCCAGTAGCAGTGGCGACACCGACCTGAATCAAGCGGAGCAAGAGCCGAAGCAAGGGGGCACTGACCTCTCACGCTCATGCCAGATGGACGACGTCGATGACGACCGGCAACGACAGTCGAGGGAGGGCGAAGAGTCGAAGCAGAATGTACAGTCAGCGAGAGAGGACGGCTGGACAGGCGGCGGACACAGACAGATGGTTTGCAGCCGCTGCTGCATCGAGAAGGGTGCCGAGGGCGACGTCGTCTGTCTGGGTTGCCTGTCACGCATGGAATCCGTCTAAAGGGACGTGGCATGGAGGAGAAAAAGGGGGTTCATTTGATTTATAGCACAGCGTTCGAGGAGCGTTTTTTCTCTCCTTCCCCTCTTCTGTTCATGTCTTCTCTTCATTTCAAATAGTAGATCCGATCTCATGAAGGGTGACGAAGCGCACGACGCTGCTGATGAAGGCATGCATATCATCTGGTAATGGGAAATGTCGGGCAATGCCGAGGCAGCACAAGGGATTCAGCCGCACATCGGAGGAGGGGGGATACCATCAGGCAGTATGGGACCAAAGGATGGTCGGAAACACGGCCCCTCGCACTAGTTAAACTGGGCAGACTTCGAAGGTCTGGTCCAGATAAATGTAATTCTATGGTCAATATCAAATCAGTCAAACCAAACCAAAACCGCATAGACCCAATATTCAAATAGAGTCGATTCGACTCATTGCTATAGCATTGATTCGCTCAGGCTTGTGTGATTCTTGTTGGCACATGGAAGCATGATCTATTTCTCTCCTTCTCGGGAACGAGGTATCATCATGCCCTTCTAGCCCTTCCCCGTTCCGAAGCCTTGCCTATTGTTACAGCCTAAAACAGACATGTCGAACTCCGTTGCCCTGCCCTTGCCGTCACTCTTTGGGTTTCCTCCCTTAGTTGTATTGCATGTAGCTGGCCGTCGAGTTGAACTTGAGGTTGGCCTTGATAACCTTGTCGACAGCGCTGAGGAAGTCCTTCTCCGTCGCCACCTTTCTTCGGGCGCGGATAGCGAACATGCCAGCCTCCGTGCAAACACTGCGAAGCTCGGCACCCGTGGCGTTGGGGCATAGACGCGAGATGAGCTCCCACCGGATGTCGCGCTCTACCGACATGCTCTTGGCGTGGATACGCAGAATATTGGCACGACCCTCGAGGTCGGGCAGGGAAAACTCGATCTTACGATCGATACGACCCGGTCTCATCAAGGCAGGGTCGAGGGTAGAGGGTCTGTTGGTGGCAAACATGACCTTGATATTGCCGCGGGCATCGAAACCATCAAGCTGGGTGATGAGCTCAAGCATGGTTCTCTGGACTTCGTTATCTCCGCCGGCACCGTCGTCGAAACGGGCACCACCAATGGCGTCAATTTCGTCGAAGAAGATGATGCATGCTTTCTTCGTCCGCGCCATCTCGAAAAGCTCACGCACCATTCTCGCACCCTCACCGACGTACTTCTGAACCAGCTCACTGCCGATGACTCTGATGAAGGTGGCATCCGTTCTGTTGGCGACAGCTCGGGCGCAGAGCGTCTTTCCGGTACCCGGGGGTCCGTAGAGAAGGGCACCCTTTGGAGGGTCGATACCGAGGTTGACGAACCGCTCCGGCGAGAGGAGGGGCATCTCGACGACCTCTCGCAGCTTCTCGACCTGCTCCTTTGATCCACCAACATCCCCGTATGTAACATCAGGCTTCTCCTCGACTGTCATCATCGTAACGCTAGCATCGATCTTGGGCGGGAGCGGCAGGAGGATTTGGTACTTGTTTCGGTCGACACCAACTCGCATGCCCTCCTCGATATCTGTAGGGCTCACTCTCTCGCCAAGTTGGACGACGAACTTGGCGATCTGCTTGACGTTGATGACATATTTGCTCTTGGAGTCGTCCTTCTCGTCCGGAATGATCTTCGTACACCGCGCAACCTGGAGGGGTTGTTCTTCTGACATGCGTTGCCGGTCTGCTGCTACGTCCCAAAGGTGAGGAGGGGCAAGTCCCGTGTCGGATTCCTATTTAAGTCAGATCGAGTTCCATCCACCCGGCACGGCACAGCTACCTTGACACCGATCTTCTCATCTACACTTGTTTGCTTCTCCTTGATCTGTTGCTCGAGCTTCTTGATGGCAGCACCGTACGGCGCGGCGCCGTAGGTCTTCAGCACCTGGATATCTCTGAGCGAGTAATGTCAGTCAACAGTCCCGCGCAATCCGAGGCCGATGGGATAACAAACTCGTCGGTCAATGGTGTGATCTTCTTCTCTTCGACCTCATCATCGGCGTAGGTCTTTTGGTATTTCTCCCAGTTCTGGCCGGTAGCGGAAGGCTAATGCTGGAGTTAGCACCCGCCGTCGGTGGCCACGCTTGCAGGGTCCATACCATGATGTAGGATGAGGACTCAACGTCCTACTGCCGAATCTCTGTTTTGAGTAGGTCCTTTATTGGAGGGGTTCGGGTTGAAGGCGGTGTCGACGTAGAATCGTGGGGTCTCGAGAAAGTGGTCGCGTTGATTGTTAACAAGTACAGAAGGTATGCCGCCGTAGGTGGGTTCGAGGTGGTGATGGAAGATGGTTCCGTAATCCAGGTTGCCTTGAGCTCCAAAGCACGGGCCACAGATGCGAGGCTGCTGTGGAGCTAGGCTGGTTGGGGGAAGATACAAACAGAGTACCGGGGCAGGAACAACCTAGCGCCCGCTAAAAAATATCCCACCGCTTGGGGGGGTTGCTACCTGAGAGAAAGTGGGCGATCGCAAAAGAAGGCGACAGCGGGACAGGACGACGAAGATACTGATACCTTTGCATTCACTGTTCAGCTTGCTCTTCCGCCCTCGAATACCTCAAAACAAGCACAAAACTAGTCAGAACCGTCAATATGGCCACAGCTGCACCACCCCCGGCCTCGGGAGGCTCTGGAAATGCTACCTTCAAGGTACGACCTGCACTTGAACTGCACTACCCATGACGAAGCTTCAGGAGCTGTTGCTAACAGCCGCATAGGATAAGGAGAAGCCCGTCGCCGTTCGCTCTTCCAACATTGTTGCTGCCAGAGGTGAGCAACATGGCCCACTGTCACGCTTCACGGACCGGAAGCTAACCTCTCTACAGCCGTCGCCGATGCCATCCGAACCTCCTTGGGCCCCCGCGGCATGGACAAGATGATTCGTAGCGGAAAGGGCGAGACTATCATTACCAACGACGGCAACACAATGCTCAAGAGCATGTCCGTTATGCATCCGACAGCGAAGATGTTGGTCAATCTTTCGGCGGCACAGGATGTGGAGGCAGGAGATGGCACAACATCCGTGGTTGTCATCTGCGGTAGCTTGTTGGGTGCTGCCGATAGACTCTTGTCAAAAGGAATCCACCCCTCTGTTATCTCAGAGTCTTTCCAGAGGGCTGCTGCCGCAGCCGTCGAGGTTCTCCACGGCATGTCACAGCCCATTTCTCTCACCGACACAGCATCCCTGCTTCAGGCGGCCAACACATCCCTCTCTTCGAAGATCGTGTCGCAATACTCTAACATCCTCGGCCCTATGGCTGTCAACTCCGTTGTCAAGACCATCGACCTGAAGACGGCAGACAATGTTGACCTGAAGAACATCAGAATCGTCAAGAAGGTTGGCGGAACCATTGAGGACAGTGAGCTGTCAGATGGTTTGATCCTGACACAGCCCGTACTCAAGGGCGCGGGTGGCCCTGCGAGAATCGAGAAGGCGAGAATCGGCTTGATCCAGTTCCAGCTCAGCCCTCCCAAACCCGATGTACGTTTTCCCTTTTAATGCCCCTATTCGCAGCTGCTGACCAATCAAGATGGAAAACACCATTCAGGTCAACGACTACAGGCAGATGGACAAGATCGTGAAGGAGGAGCGTCTTTACCTCCTTAACATGGTCAAGAAGATCAAGAAGGCCAAGTGCAATGTTCTTTTCATTCAGAAGTCCATCCTTCGCGATGCTGTCAACGACTTGTCTTTGCACTTCCTTGCCAAGCTTGGCATCCTCGCTGTCAAGGATATCGAGCGTGACGAGATCGAATTCATCTGCAAGTCGACTGGCTGCAAGCCGATTGCAGACATCGATTCCTTCACGGAGGACAAGCTCGGCTCGGCCGACCTCGTTGAGGAGGTCCAGTCCAACGGAGCTCGCATGGTGAAGGTTACGGGCGCTAAGGCGACCGGCAAGACCGTGTCTGTCGTCGTTCGTGGTGCCAACTCCCTCATTCTCGATGAGGCTGAGCGCAGTCTTCACGACGCCCACTGCGTCGTACGCTGCTTGGTGAAGAAGAAGGCCCTGATTGCCGGTGGCGGTGCTGCCGAGATTGAGATTGCGTCCCAGCTTTCCAAGCAAGCTCGAGAACTGACGGGCACCGAGGCCATCTGCTGGAAGGCTTTCGCGGATGCCATGGAAGTCATTCCCACCACCCTGGCTGAGAACGCCGGTCTCAACAGCATCAAGGTTGTGACCGAGCTTCGTCATAGACACGAGCTTGGTGAGAAGAACGCGGGTGTCAGTATCAAGTCCGGCGGCGTCAACACAAACATCTCCAAAGAGAACGTTCTTCAGCCTCTGCTGGTGAGCACTAGCGCTATCGAGTTGGCCGCTGAGACGGTGAAGATGATCCTCAGAATAGACGACATCGCCCTCACGAGATAAAGGGGATGACATGAGTCACGAAATGAAAAACAAAAGTAAAAGGGGAAATCCAGGCTTGATGATCATGTACATTACGGCTACCTTGGCTTAATTGCGGTGTAGACGTGGGCCTGGAATTGAGGCGTCAAAACTATTAGAAGCTGAGAGAGCAATTGATCATAACAAGATACCTTGATGAAACCTCAATACTGGTTACAAACCGTCCTTTGTGTTCTGTGGCGTTTGTTCCTTGCTATATGCGCCTGAGAGGCAATGGTGCTGTTTATGGCATTGGATGGTCTGTATCAGTAATACATACCCTCACTTACTGGCTTCAACATTGTCAATTGTGTCAAATCCGTCACATCAAAGCAACCGCAATCATATCAGATCTTTTCTTGCCGTGGAACGACGAGGTCGACGAAGGAAACAGAAGAAAAAGGTTGATCCTCCACCAAGACGTCAACGTACCTTTTCGTGGCAACATGTACCGTCTCCATCCTTGATTTCTTCATGTGCATTGCCAGGACTTCCCGAAGAGTTTGCATTGGTGTTTTCTTTATGCCGGACGCATGTAATGATTCCTTATGTGAATCCAAGTGATGTATACGGCGGCAAACCAGTTTGGGGATCTGCAAATGTCGAACCACGTGAAGCTTTCCAGAGACGTCTGCCCGGGAAAATGTCAAGGGCGCTACTGCTGTCACCTCCGATTCCTATCTTAGCAAAACGCTAGGAGATGACACTGACTTCAAAGATTAACCACCTGGCCCAATGCTGCATGTATTTGGAAAGGTCCCGCGGTCGGTCTGTATGATAGGCGTAGGCTGAACGACGCCTGTAGTATAAACATATGGAAGTGCATTGCAGCAACTCAGCACACACAGCGCTGATTGATTATACAACGATTTCGATATCATGAGGATCGGCAAACGCTACCATATGATTCAAGCACCTATACCATATATGTCAGACCACAAACAGATTCCAAAGCATACGCTCCATCGCACATCAAACCACACTACCAGGCCACGCAACAAAACTATCACAACTACGAAACCCTGATGGGATCATTAAAAGGGATATAGGGTATGGAGAAATAAGGGGCTGAGCTATTAAACGCCGACTACACACCCCACTTATCCAAGACTAGATAAAGGGAATCAGAAGAGAAAAAAAAATGATTTGTCAATCGTGGACGGAATTGAGCCCGACGTGGCTGGTTACTGTTAGTCGAGGCGTCCGTGATGCGTCACGGGCCGGGGATGCGCTTACGGGTCGAACCCACAACCTTGAGATTAAGAGTCTCACGCTCTACCGATTGAGCTAGCCGGGCAGGCTATTGAGGTTGGTTGAGGAGTTTCACGATGGGCCAGAATATGGCGGAGGGTGACGGGGTGGTGGGTTGTTGTGCGGACAGAATCCGAGGGCACGGAAACCCGCAAAACGGGGTGGGCCGGGCCTATCGCTCCTTGTTCCGGGTTTGATCGCGGACTTGGACAACTCATGGCACGGCTGAGCCGGTCCGATCCGGGGCCTGTTAGGCGGTCGATGGAGACGCTCGGTAAAAAAAACGAGGAATCAGGTTCCAAATTATACATGGGTTGGTAAATTACTGCTATGAACCACCAACATGTCCAAGCCACATCCAACTAACTTGCATAAAATATTGAGGCCGAAGTCTTTCCTGTCTTGAGTTCCTTTCCCAACGCCAGAATGGTATATATATCGATGTCATCGATTCGATCAAGAGATCAAAGAAAGGGTGTAAAAAAGCCAGCTCAGCTGAATACAAAGAAAAAGAAAAAGGGGGGGTAAAAATCCGGGGTGGGGTTTCTTTTCGAGAACACACATAGCATACGTTTCAACATTTCAGCCACTCGCCACTTTCGTAATCATCGTCGCAGTCGTCTCCCGCTTTTTATCTCGCCTGGCCAAAGGAGTACTGGTGCGGTGGCGGGCTCTTCACTGGCGCATCGGCGTAGGCCCCGGGGATCGGCACGGCGTCGTAGACAGGCTCGTCGGCAGCCATCGGCGCATGCTGCTGGGTCTGCACTTGCGGCGATTCTTCCTGCTGCGATGTCTGGGTTTTTTGCTGGAAAGGGAATGACGGAGCAGGGCCTTCTGGAGAAGTGGGTGTGAAGGAGCCCTGTCCGGGCTTGGTCGCCGAGCGAGCCTTGGACGGAGGGGCTTGGAGCTGGAATGCGGGCTTGGACTTGCTGAAGCTGGACTCGGGCTCGACGAAGCGGGTTCCCGGGGTGAATGGGGAGGCCTCCTCGATGCGGGACAGGTTCTCAAAGGTCTTGTCGGGGTGGCGGGGAGACAGGGCGTACTGAGAGTACAGGCCGGGAGACTTAAGGCCGGGCGTGTTCGGGGCGGACTGGGTCCGGAGCTGGGCGAGGTAGAGATCAGAACGGGCGCGGTCGCGCATGTCCATAGACTTGTGGAGGCGGCGCTTGGTGTAGTATCGGTAGAAAACGATGCTATAGAGCAGGACGCAGATGACATCGATGACGATTTCGATAACCATGCAGATGAGGGCCCAGTTCTGGAGTCGGCAGATGAGGGCATAATCGACCTTCTCGCTGAAGACCTCGGCGCGCTTGTTCTCCTTGCACGACCAACCCCACATGTCCTTGCCGCCGCCATTGCTTCGACTCGACTGGAAGATACCGGCGGAGATAGCCCACATGATCATGGAAAGGATGAACCAGCCGATAGAGAAGAGAGTGTAGTAGGTGGCGACTTTCTCGGCACGGGCATGACCGCCGCGGCAGTAAGAGAGCAAGACACCGATACAGACTAAAAGAGAGATGGAAGACACTATGTGCTGTTAGAGCGTGGGCAGGTCATCGAAGTCATGGATATACTCACTGGTAATAACCAGAACCTGGGGCCAGATAGCAGTGCCTTCAGCCCATGCTGGGAGACCGCTTTGAGCAGGGAGGCGCCTGGTCGCGTTGAAAATCTGGAAGGAAGCCGCAAGCATACTGATGATGATCAGACTGCAGCTGAAGCTGACGCCACGAAGAGCGAATTTGGCCATGCGGACGCGGGTCTTGATTTTCTGTAGACATGTTAGCGACGGACTGCTTTGTGAGGTCGATGCCACATACTAGGTCGCGTGCTTGTTCCTTGTCAGTCGCCTCCTCGCGCTTCTCCAAGATGTCCTCCTCTCGGAAGGTTGGGCTGAGCGGGTTCTCGATCTTCCTCGCTGGGGTCCCGGGCACCCTCATGGCGCTCTTGAGTGGCGATCTCGGAGTCATCGGGACGGCGACGGATTCGCGGTTGCTACCGCCGCTATTGCTGATGTAGCCGAATCCGATGTCCCCAGGCTGAGACTGAGGTACTTCGGATCTGATGGGGTCGGCAAAGGGCGACCGAGAACCATCAACAGGAGAGTGAACTGATGTTGCTTCTGCGAAGCGAGGAGTGCGGGGGGGCTTCAGTGATGACTCGGACGATGACGAATCTGTGGATGCTGATCGAGCGGGAGCGAGGTTGAGGGCGGCAGGCCGCCTCTTGTCTTCTACCGATGGTGTTAGTCCATTGTGCTAGTAGATCCCGACCTTGGACGAAGACATACCTTGCGGGGACATGGTTGTGATGTATGGTTGTGTGCCCGAATAGGGAGTACGGAAGAGAACGATGAGAGATATATGCCTAGTATATAGGAAAGGCGCCCTCGGATTTGGCGTCGCTGACGGAAAGGCCGGCTTAGAACATGCAACAGAGTTTGGCGATCAAAGCAGGAATGAAGCACGACAGGAATCAGATTGGGAGAGACCAGCTGTCGGAAGGGAGAAAGAGGTCCAACAAATTGGTCACTCGGGGGAGCTGGTAGTTTTGAGTTGGCGCCGCTACTGTGTAGGACACAAGGCAAAGGCTCTTTCCGCTACATGGGGCAGATCAGCAAGGCGTAAGTGGGACGAAGAGGAACTGGGATTCCTACATCTATGTAGCGTGGGAGGGTAGGATGGCGCGAAGTGAGCAGGGCTATGATAGGTTCCAGGCCGGCGATTCGGTTGCGATGAAAATAGACGCTCACGAGAGTGGACGGGGTGGCGCCGGACTTTGGTTGGCTCGATGCTTCAAGATACGCCTTTCAATGTCGCCTCCTGCTGGCTGGCGGGTAGTGACCTGAGCGGAGTCCTTTTCACACTGCTTTCTTGATTGCACGGCGGCTACTGGAATCACCAGGAGGTCGATCGTCCGTTGCTGAGACAGGAAGCAACTTCACGTTCTGGAGATCAGAGTCGGAAGCCGAAAGAGGAGGCAAAGACACCACGCTGCCAGCAACAAACCGGTAGGGCCAAGAGTTGCGCGCATTTCTGGACAAGCGACGAATATAGAAATTTGAAAGCAACCCCAAATGGGTAGGCATCCTCGAGAGGGGGGAGAGGAAGAGGCAGGGTAGCAAGCAGCATGCACACTTGCACATCTTGCAAGCTAGCATAGTATTGACCGGTCAGACGCCTAGCTGAGAAACGGAATACTCTTTGGACCGGAGTCTCTGGGCCGACCTCTCCTCACCCCGACAAAGCTTACTGGAGCTTGGCGGCACTTGTCGTTGCATCCGCATGGCTCGACGATGCACGTAAGGCCGATGATTGGACATGGTTCATCAAATTGAGAGGAGGCAGGTCGAGTAGCAACGGGAGGGCAATGATGGTGGTTGGATGGAAGATGGAAAGAGGAGAGGTTTGCGGTACCCACCCTTGCTCCTGGTTAAACCACCGGCCGGCGCCAACGACATGTCGAACCCTTGTTGCCGCCCGCTTCCCCTGTCGTGCATCTGCAGACGTGATAGGCTCCGGTGGTGCAGGCGCATCTAATGCCACTTTGGCGCATAGGGCTGGGACCAATCAGAGATCAAAAGAGCGTGATGGACTGCTAGCCACATGCAGACCGGGCGGTAAGCAGAAGCTGGATGAATGGGGGAATTGGGCAACGCAATGGTGTACCGGCTGGTATGTGTGTGTGCGCGCGCATGCGTGTGGGTGTGTGTGTGTGTGTGTGTGTGTGTGTGTGTGTGTGTGTGTGTGTGTGTGTGTGTGTGTGTGTGTGTGTGTGTGTTTGTCGTCTCTTGACTCCTATATTGAGTCACCTTCCTCGAGTCGACCGGGTCTTTCTACACTATTCTTGTTTCCCCCAAGCCTGGCCTGATCTAATCTGTACGGATGGATACCTTCAGTTGTAGGTAGTAGACGTATCATTTCATTATGGGTCTCTGAGCATTCATATTTATTGCTCCCTCCCCGGACCCCATGATATACGTACCATGGACGGTATGTCATCTGTAAAGTGGTGAGGTGCGCAGATGTGGCGACGACACTCGCCTCCGCACTGTTACCGGCCCCAAAATCTGACGTTAGCCATGGTTGAGTTCTGGCCGGGGACTGCATTTTGCAATACTTTATCCGTCAGCCTGACTGAGGTGATGACAGGGACACGAAGAGCGCGAAGGATACCCCAAGCCCTGTTGTGCACAACTTGAAATATGTCTGTTCAAATACCACCGCGGGCTTGTATTTCGAAAGATGACAAGCAGATCAACCTTGGGACTCATGGATGAATTGCGTGAGCTTGAACTTGGAGGTCAAGGTCCGGCCCGTGTCCCACTTTTATGTTCTAGCCAACCTCAAGACACAAAAATGCCGTCGGTTCTTTCTATTTAGCCCTCCTTCCCTACTGCTATAGGTACCTAGGCAAGCGATTTTAGTTTAGCGCACTTGTCAGCCTCTTTTCTAATCGTACAACGGCGAGCTAATTATAGAACTGACCTTTTTCCCAACTGAAGCAAATATTGTTTTCCGCTACAGGCCGACCATTTATGTTATCCGGGCCCGGATACCCGTCGGTCGGAGCCATCCCTCCTCTGGCCAATAACAGAGCTGCCGCCAGTAACCGACTTTCCCTTTTCCCACTTCATTATCGCCAACTTCAACCACGCCGACAGAGCTGCCGTTGAGTGAGGCTCTCAAGAAGTACCAGAAAAGTCACCGCCACCACAAACTCAATCAGCTCATCCAGCACGCCACACCACTGCTACGCTGCCTATGTGTGTCCGCAGACGCCTTTGACCTCCTTTGGAATCCCAATATATTAGTCCCCGTACAACTCTCTCCTCCAAGGTCCTTAAAGAGGCCGGGGACGCCCATAGAGAAACCCGCCAGCCAAGCAACTAACGCGGCCGCTAGCTAGTATAGGACCTCTAGTCCTGTTACTGTTACCCTCCGCCGTCACCCAGCGAAGCTGCCTAGCACTCTTGTGAATAACCTTTAGATGAAGCGCCTAAAAGACAGGATGAAGAAGAAAAAGAATAGGTTAACAATACTATCTCTTATTCTACGGAGGTTAGTCCCTAGGATGATAACGATGGCAGATCAATAATCAGTGACTATCACTACGAGGGTAGAAATAATAACGGCCCACTTGATGAATCGCATGTCCAGCCATATACCCAGCCAGTGACCTAGTTCGACTATCATCAACAACAAACACCTAGCCAGCCGCTATAGAAGCCGCGCGGTTAGCCAAGTACTTATACATATGTCATAAACAGTTTACTTTTTGGAAAAGACGCTGGGGATTTCGAGGGCGCTGTCTCCCGGTCAAGCTGCTTGCCTACGATTTTTGGCTGGAGATTTGGATGACATGGAGACTCTCATCAACGTTCCTTTCCCAAAGAACTTGAGGAAGAACCCATCCACATCATCGCATACGGCATCGGAGGTTTCAGCTACCGCCCGTCAAACCGCAGCCAAGTCATCAACCGCCGCAAGTCCACAACGCATACAGCCATTCCTTCGGACCACCCGGTTATAACCCATACTCATACCCAGCCCAATGCCTTCTTTCAGCCAGACTAGCACCCGCCATCGCACCCTTCAGCCAGCCAATTTGCCCGCCAGCCAACCAGCCAGACTACCCAGTCTGGTCGCCGCATAACCAGCACGGCTATCACGATTATGAACCCGAAGGAAATGGATACGAGCACGAAGAAGAGGACTATGGCCCTGAGGAAAAAGAAGGCCCAGAGGAGGACTACAGGTATCACGAAGGATACGACGAAGGGGACTTTGACGACGGATATGGTGAACACGACGAAGGTGGTTATTATGATGAGGGATATGATGACGATGGGTACGATGGGACGACGACGGCGGTGGTGACAGCCTGTGATGGCGAACAGCTGGATAGCTTGGTTGCAAAGTGTCTTGGCGGGGTGCTCAAGGACACCTGCTATAGTCATGTGTGAGGGGGTTGGGGGGGTCTTTCAATACCCAAAGTGCAATAATACATCCTTGTCTTCAATTCCGACCGGTCAACAGTCACGTGCCCATTGACTGTTGAAATCGTGTAACCGAGTGTTGTTTGCTGGTGACTTGGCCAGCCGGCTGCCGAAGTGAAAGTCGTCGTTGGCAGAAGCTCTAAAAACACGATACGAAGCCAAAGGCCCCCGATATCTGGTATATCTGCTTTCAATCGTCGTGTAGAACTAGGGCCTCTCGCTGGTGATTTTTTTCTATTGTTTTATTTTTATTCTCAAAAGGACCAACAGATCGTGGGTTGGTCACTTGTATGCGAACGGAGGCGAGCTTTAAAAGATGCCAAATATCTCGAGATGTTATCGTTTTCAATGTTATCCAAAGCGTTTTCGGTTGATGACTCCCTGTGTGCGGTTGGGCATATCATGCGGGGTAGCTCAAGACAGTTTGAGGAAGTTTTGAGAGCCTGCCGCAGCGATGATAACTCTTGGGCATTCACTTAGGTTTATCTGACGAAGGTCCAGCGGGGCACTTGCCTTATCAGTCCAGAAAAGGCTAGCGTCATAATCACCGTCGACTCAGAGTAGAAATCTATCCACCCGCGGGGCAAAATGGATTTCAACTTCCAACCACCACCACCACTACCACCACCACCACTAAATATTACCAATTTTATTGCTTGCCCCAGACTTTTCGCGTCTCAGTAAACAAATTACCTACCTCATCGACCTGTCGAGACAATGTCTGCTGACAGCGTTTCCAATCACGAAGACATGGACCCCGTGTCTAACTCTGGCGAGTTTGCGGAGGAAGAGGTCACCAGCGAACCCCTGGCTTCGAACACCAAGGAGGTGCACTTCAGCGACACTGCGAAGGACGCTGCCAAGGAAACGGTTGAGCGTCCTTTCCTTCCCGAGCAAACTGACCCCGAACATATCGACTTCGAGAAACACGACGCCCTGAACCCCGAGGTTATCGCTCGCCAAGCAACAATCAATATTGGTACTATCGGCCACGTCGCTCACGGAAAGTCTACCGTCGTCAAGGCCATCTCCGGTGTCCAGACCGTTCGCTTCAAGAACGAGCTGATCCGTAATATCACCATCAAGCTTGGTTACGCCAACGCCAAGATCTACAAGTGCGACAGCCCCGAGTGCCCTCGGCCGGGATGCTACAAGAGTTACAAGAGTGAGAAGGAGGTTGACCCCCCCTGCGAGCGCGACGGCTGCAGCGGTACCTACAGATTAATTCGTCACGTCTCGTGAGTAGCTTCGAGAGCGTACCCTAGAACCATGGATGCAGGGTGGCTAATATCCATAAACAGCTTCGTCGACTGCCCCGGTCACGACATTCTCATGAGCACCATGTTGTCTGGTGCTGCTGTCATGGACGCGGCCCTTCTTCTTATTGCTGGCAACGAATCTTGCCCCCAGCCTCAAACTTCTGAGCATTTGGCAGCAATTGAGATCATGAAGCTCGACAATCTTATCATTTTGCAGAACAAGGTCGATCTCATGCGCCAAGACGCTGCAGGGAAACACAAGGACACCATCACCAAGTTCGTCAGAGGCACCGTTGCAGCAAACTCTCCCATTATCCCTGTCTCTGCTCAGCTGAAGATCAACATCGATGCTGTCCTTGACAGCATCGTCAACACCATTCCTGTCCCTACTCGTAACCTCACCAAGGACCCCCTTATGATCGTCATTCGGTCTTTCGACGTTAACAAGCCGGGTGCCGAGATCGAAGACATCAAGGGCGGTGTTGCTGGTGGTTCCATTCTGCACGGTGTTCTGAAGCTCGGCGACGAGATCGAGATCCGTCCCGGTATCGTCGAGAGAGACGACAAAGGTAACCTCAAGTGCACGCCCATCTTCAGCAAAATCGTCTCCCTCAACTCCGAGGGAAACGAGCTCAAGTACGCCGTTCCTGGTGGACTCATCGGTGTCGGTACCAAAATCGACCCTACTCTCTGCAGAGCCGACCGTCTTGTCGGTCACGTCCTGGGTCTCAAGGGCCGCCTGCCCGATATCTACAAGGAGATCGAGGTCAACTTCTTCCTTCTGCATCGTCTCCTGGGTGTCAAAACCGCCGACGGCAAGCAGGCCAAAGTCGCCAAGCTCACCAAGAACGAAGTTCTCATGGTCAACATCGGTTCTACGTCCAGTGGTGCCAGTGTCTTTGCCATCAAGAACGATGCTGCCAAACTCAGACTCAATACTCCCGCTTGCACGAACATTGGCGAGAAAATTGCTCTGTCCCGGCGTATCGAGAAGCATTGGCGTCTGATCGGTTGGGCCACCATCGTTGCGTAAGTTTTCCTTGACCGTATAACAGATCTCGATAGCTGACTTGTTGTAGTGGTGTCACCATCGAGCCCAGTGTTCGCATCGAGCCAAGCTCTTCCAAAACCATTTAATCAAGCAAAAGCAAGTCTCGAAAAGTACATTCTTCAACATCACAGGAGTTTAAAAGAGTCGGTCTGGCACAGCCAAATGGGGAGTAGGGGGAAGTTGGCAGTTTTCTAAAACCAGACGGGTAATGAATGCAAATGACACGAGGTCACATGGGTCACCAGGGATGAAAATACAAGTATCGCTAGACAGGGGTGCATGCTGGTAGATAGGCCCTGGACGATGAATGAGCTCTATTTCTATTACATTATTTCCTGACCTTACGCGCGTGTTTGACCAGATTTTCTATGACGCCTTCGAATGCTTCCCTGTCGCCTATCTTTTCGTCCGTCTTCTTGGTCCAATACTCTAGCACCTCCCTGGCCGTGCCCTCCATTGCCTTGAGCTTCTCGACATGAGCCTTGAGCTCTTCGTCCGTCATGCCATTCAGTGCCTCGTCTGTGGTGGCACATAACTGCTTGGCCGATACGAGATCTAGGTCCGGTACTGGCGGCGGGCCCTTTTTCTTGGATGTTGACGGCTTCCCCTTCGAATCGACTGACGTCGACGAGGCGTTGGCGTCGGACTGTCGAATCCGTGCCACGGAGCGGATATCCGAAGATGTCCGCGGTGATCCGGCCGTCGTGACTTGGAGTGATGGCAGCACAAGCTTCTTCTGCTTGGAGGCCGGGAGGATCTCATCTAGATCCACCGGCACGCCCAGGGAGACCAGGAACAAGCGACGGATACGGGAGCGGATCCAATCTGGCGGTGCCAGCGGCGGGGGCGCTACAAGTTGTGACCACAGAGACGCGCTACGCGGTGTGAGGAAGATGGGATTTTCTTTGGTTATTGGTGGGGGAGGGGACACATCCAAGTCTTCTGGCGGGAAGAGGGTGTTGAGGTATGGGTCGACAGCTTGCAAGACGTCCTCGCTGTCTAGGCCGTCGAAATCAGGTATATGCTGGATGACGAATCTGTCAATTTCTCTGCATATTGCGTTGCAAAACGAGATACTCACGAATGGTAATGAAGGTACTTGTGACAAGCTCGGCGGCGGGGCTGGTGCAGGTGCCTCGAATTCTGGTTCTTGGAAGCCGTCGTCAAAGTCGTCAAAGTCACCATCGGCCTCGGCACCCTCCTCAAAATCGTCAAAATCGTCCCCAAAATCATCGCCGCCGCCCTCATCATCGTCTTCCGCATCGGGTGGTGGTGCGAGGCTTGCACTGGATGGGGCCGAAGACAAAGCAGTCCTGGAGGATTTCCGCTTCAGGTGAGGCGATCCCGGAGTTGAGAGCGCAGGTGATACAGGAGACGGATCTACGAATGACACCAGGTCAACGACGAATGCTCTTTGAATTTCAGGGATCTCTACATCGTACCGGAACTGCCGCCTTCCTCGGTCTCGCCTTCCGGCTTCACAACCAAGTCGGCTGGGGCGTCTGCCTTGCGCTTCTCCAGGAACTCCTCTGAGTGTGGCCCTGTCGAGCCGGGAGCCTCCTCGACAACAGTCTTAGGGATGACGGGCGACTTTGGTGCACTGCCCTCAGACGACGACGCATCGCTCTTCTTCTCCTGGATAGCAATCTCATCCGGCTCAGCGTCCCCCTCCCTCAGGCGGTAAGCCTCCGTTCCAGGGACCTCGCCGTATGATGGTTCGTCGTCAACTTTCTCTACACGAGTCTTGGGGATCGGCGACGTTCCGGGGCTGAGAGGAGCAGATTGGGCATCGGAAAAATGATCGTCAGAGTCGGAAGCGTTAGCTGCAAATTGTTAGACAAGTGGCTAAATGCATCATCTAGGGAGAACGACGGGGGTCGTCTACCTAGATCGTGAGCGCCAGGGTCGCTAGTTCCAGACCGTCTGGGCGGCGTAAGAGCCTCATTGTCAGACATGATGTTGATACAAGTATAATTGGGACAACGTTTCTTGGTGTTACGGGCAGGTGAAGCAGCACCTAGTTTATCGATGGTGGAGGGAATAGGAGTGGGTGGTGGAGGGGAATCCTGTCGATTAGCGGATACGTAATGGTGTGGGCCTAATAGCAGAAACGATATCCCAGACTCGAATACTTGGGCCAATGCAACTCATTCATTAAGTCAGCTAGAGGCACAGCTGACGGCACACAAGAAAACCAGAAAAAACGCACTTCGGGCTCTTGGGCAGAGAGGGCATAATCAGCAGGCTCGTAGACATGATCAGGAACCTATGCAGTTCTAGACTCGCCTGCCAAGCATCACGTGGGGCAGGCCCCGGCTAATTCCGCGCTAACACTCGATAGGCAACCAGTCCCTGTCCTGGGCAGGTACAGCGCGCCAGTCGCGTGGAGGTAAGCCTGAAAGGCTGGACATCAAAAAAAATAAAAAAGCTGCCAGCCATCAACAACAGCTTCAGTCTCCGCCGATAACCAGCAAAGAACGCTTCCGACTCAATAAGCTCGCGCATTATCGGCAGCGAAAACTAGACTTGTATTGACAACAAGCAACGTTTTAGAGGTCGATTCGCACCTCAATGCGACGAAGCTGAACTACACGGTCCACGACTTCTCGGATCAAGCTTCCTGTTGCTGTAGGTAGCTTCCAGGACACCTTCAAGCACCGGCTCGACACATCCCTAACAATCCACGGAACTTCGAAACAATGTCCTTCAGCTTCGGAAACACAAGCTCTACGCCGACGTCGAACAGCGGCTCGACCCCTGCGACTTCTGCCCCGGCGTCTGGAGGTCTCTTCGGCGGTGGCGCTGCCTCCAGCGGCACTCCCAGCTTCTCCTTCGGCAACCTGGGAGGCAACAACACACCCGCTGCTGGATCGAGCAGTGGAGCGTCGGCTTCAGGCGGGGGATTGTTCGGACAGAGCGCTGCTCAGAAACCAGCAGGCGGACTCTTTGGAGCCGCTTCTACGGGCACGCCTCCTTCGACCGCAGGTGGCCTCTTCGGGGCCAAGCCTGCCACCGGCACATCATCGACTCCAGCTGCTTCTGGTGGCCTCTTTGGCCAAAACACAGGCTCTTCTACGCCTAGCACATCTGCCCCCGCATCAGGAGGTCTCTTTGGCGGCGGAGCCGCCTCAAGCAGCACTCCTGCTGCATCTTCCGGAGGATTGTTTGGAGGAGGAAACGCAGCGGCGAAGCCGGCAGCCAATCTTTTCGGTGGCGGAAACGCTGGCAGCTCTACCCCCTCGGGAGGTCTTTTCGGTCAGAACACTGCGTCGGGCTCTTCAACAGCCCCTGCTCCCGCTTCTGGTGGGGGTTTGTTCGGTGGCATGAACAAGCCTGCATCAAGCACGCCTACTGCGGCAACTCAGGCAACGCCCGCAAAGCCCTTGTTTTCGCTTGGAGGATCGACAACGCCTGCTGGAGCTCCCCCCGCTGACGCGAGCAAGCCTGCTGCAGGCGGTCTTTTCGGCGGTGCCACAGCATCCGGTTCTGCAGCCCCGTCACCTTTTGGTGCTGCGGCAGCCAAGCCGGCGGAGAGTAGCAGCGCGGGCGGTCTCTTCGGTGGTGCCGGGCAGTCCAAGCCTGCTTCTACGGCTCAGCCGGCGAGTGGAGGTTCGCTCTTCGGCGGTCAGACGCAACAGCCTGCGGCGAGCGGTGGTCTCTTCGGAGGCCAGAAGCCGGCTACAACCGCGGCCCCTAGCGCTGGTGGCCTCTTTGGTGGCCAGGCTGCTACTGGTACTGCTTCAACCCAGCCCGCTTCAGGGACTGCCGCAGCTTCCACAGCTGGCGCCTCTGCACCCTTCGGTGGTGCCAAGCCTGCGACGCCTACTACTTCGACACCCCCTACATCGTCTGCCGGTGGCCTCTTCGGCGGCAACACATCCTCCACGCCGGCGACAGCAACGACGCAAGCTGGCTCTAGTGCAGGTGGACTCTTTGGCAAGCCTGCCGCTACTGCATCTGCAACCCCTGCTGCTACAACGGCTTCTTCTTCACTGTTCGGCGGCCAGTCATCTGCAACTCCTGCCAGCAAACCTGCCAGCGGTGGACTCTTTGGAGGCGCCCCAGCAGCGAGCACCTCTCAGGCGGCATCTACTCCTGCAGCGACTGCGCCGGCGACTACTTCTGCTGCAACTACATCAACACCAGCTGCCGGTACTGCCGCAACTGCTGGTGGTCTGTTTGGCGCCAAACTGTCAACACCCGCTGCTGGAACATCAACCCAGAACGGATCTGCCCCGGCCGCCACATCCGCCACGACTGGCAACTCAAATACTCTAGCTGCATCCACGACCGGCCCTACTTCTCAGCTCCCTCGTCTGAAGAACAAGTCGATGGACGACATCATCACGCGGTGGGCTTCAGACTTGTCCAAGTATCAGAAGGACTTTAAGCACTACGCTAACCAAGTTGCCGACTGGGATTTGGGTTTGGTGGACAACGGTGAGAAGATCCAAAAGCTCTACCTCAACACCTTTGAGGCCGAGAAGGCCAGCCACGAGATTGAGCGTCAACTCCAAGCTGTTGAGAGTCAGCAGGACGAGCTTGAAGATTGGCTCAACCGCTACGAGTCCGACGTGAAGGAGATGTTCTCCCGCCAGATGGGACAGGGCGAGACTCTGACTGGACCTGACCAGGAGCGCGAGCGCACGTACAAGCTCGCCGAGAAGTTGACGCAGAATCTCGACGAGAAGAGCAGAGACCTGTCCAAGATGGTCAAGGAAATCAACGACATCTCCGGCACTCTTAGCAAGGGCAGCAAGCCCGAGGACCCTGTAAGTCATTGCCATCTTCCCAATCTATGTTGGGTTGTATTTCTAACGCACTTCCAGCTGAGCCAGATCGTCCGTGTTCTCAACGGCCACCTGTCGCAACTCCAATGGATTGACACCAATGCCGCGTCCCTGCAGGCCAAAGTGTCTGCTGCACAGAAGGCGAACAACAACCTTGGCAGCCAGTACGGAGCACCAGAGACTGATGCGGCAGAGAGCTTTTACCGATCTTACATGGGTCGGCGATGAACGGGGTTTGGACAGCGGCATTGGGTATATGGATTTTTCTTTCTTTTTCGGCAGCACGCACACACGAGAGAAGAATTAAGACCGGGAGAATTGACATGGAAAGACTCGAAAACCAGAGTCAATAGTCACTCGAGCAAGGCTCCAAAAAGGTCGCTTCGCATTGAGTGGGATGGTTAAAGCGCCGTAAGAGTGCGTTTCATCATGCATACGTACATGTACATTAGCCTAGACTGTGTGGGTGAATACCAGGTGTTGATTCACATGACAACTCTGAACTTTCCTTGAAATTGTGATCGCGTTATACGCGACCCTGCTGTATGCGCCGGCGACTGCTTTCCCCTTCCCGTTTCAGCGTACACGGTCTCCTGGCTCGCCATTGATATTACTGCGAATGCATTTTGTTTTTGGGTTTAGTTGTGCTCGCCGCCCTGGTTCTTGGTGATTTCGTCGCTGTCGGTTCGATTAGCAAGTCAAGCTTGAAATTGAGGGCGACGTCATGTCTAAAGGGGAGGGGGGCGGGTGACGAACATGTGGTCGGACAGCTGCTGGAGGTGGGCCTGCTGCTCGGAGAGCTTCTTCTTGAGCTCGAGAAGCTTCTCCTTCTCACGCTGGCGGATGGCGTAATCCTCGTTCGCCTTCTCGCGCTTCTGGAAAGCGTCTCTGAGATTCCAATCGTTAGTTCTGCAACGTCCGAGGTGATACTAAAGCAGGAGAGGTCGCCGGGCATGCATGCACAGGGTAGAGAGGTAAGGGGAGAAGTCAAACTTACCCGCCTCCGTACTTGGAGGGAGCTCCAGTGTCGCCCTCGGCCATGGCGCGAGTGGTAGTGCTGAAGGCAGCTCTGGAGGCGAGAGACAGAGGGCGAGCGGCAGCCTTGGTGGCAGCGATACGCATCATTTTGAAGAAGTTTTTGCAAGGTGTTAAGATGAATTGAGTCGAGAGGTGTTGTGTTGTTGTAGAAAGAGGTTAAGCTGACCGATGACGATGGGGGGGTGCTAGTCGACGGGTTTTGTGATAGGCTGGATTGTGGAGAAAGAGCCTGGAGTAGCTCGGGAAAGGGAACGCTGATTAAATGCTATTGGACGGAGGGGGGATGATCTGATTCTTCGGAACGAGCTGATGAGAGCTTTTGCTCTGCTTCGGCCGTCTTTTCTCATAGGCGAGTACGGAGGTACGGGGATGTGATACGTCATAAGCAGTAGAAGCAAGGTATTCTGTTAACATGCGCTACCGGCATTTCTCAGCTTAGTGGAGGTGACTATGGGCCAAGCAACTCTGTCCTTCCTCAGACCACCTGCATTGAAAGGCCACCCGCTATGACCAAAATAGCGACGTGCTCACTGCTATATTTCCGAGGCTGGCCGTGCTGGGAGATGCCGACGTGGGGCATCCGCAAGATCCCGTGAGGACTTACAGCGCCCCTATGGACACCGGAGATTGTTGCGCCATGTTGGGATTTGGGGCCATTGGCCCCCGTCTATCGAAGAGTCGTCATTCACACGATGCTCTACAAGCTCCTCGTACAAGAGCATCGTGCTCGGTAGAAGTCGATACCCGCGATCCCAATGATTCTTGTGGAGGTTATCACTCGAGTAGGTACTGTATACTGGATAATTACGACCCGGATCGACTTGTCGTTTCCGACAAGGCTGAATCTGGGCACGACTGGGATGTTCCCCGGGCCACCGGGTTGGGAGATCTGTCACTTCGAGATAGTCGACCGAGGGGGGGGTGCCCGGTGATTGTGGTGTGACGGTCTTACGCTTTGTCTCGCCAGGAATTGTCAAGTGGAGCGCTGAAGCCGTACAGGACAGCATAGTCCAGTACCGCGGGCACGCGTGTAAGTGCTGCCTTGGCTCGCCTAGCCGCGAGAATAGCGCCTGGCCTCTACTGAAAGGGGAAAGAAGAAGGACAAGATCAGGTATTCGGTGCATGAATATGGTTCACCCTGGAAAGGTAGCAGGAATTGTGTATCTACATAGCCATGGTTTCAAGAAGCAGAACAGCGTGAGACCGAACGACCTGACAAGTAATACTTGTAAGTCGTCCGTCAACATTGCCTGAACTCAAAGGATACCCGAAGCACGGATGGCTGCGCTGCACGATTGCATGAAAAGAAGGGACGAAGTGGGATGAGGGGAGGGGACAGGAAGGGAAGGGGTGGCTGTCACCAGGCTTTTGCGTCGGGAGTTTGTTCACAACATGCCAAGAGCCTGTGTAGGTAAGGTACAGCACAAGCAAGTGTTCTGCAAAGCAGCCGAGACATAAGCCTGACAGCTGACTTTGGGCCGGAGAAAGTGAAGCACACATACAACACATACAGTGACGTGATGGCGGCGCAGTGGCAGCAACAAGGTCAAGGCTGGATAAGGTGAGGTCAGAAGAGTCAAGTGTGCCCTCTCCGTCGGGTGCCTTGGATTGGGGCCAGGTGGTGGAATACATGCAGTAAGGTGTACCTGGATTCAAGGTCGACCTGCAACTGCTGTTGATGATGGCCCGGGGAAGGAACGCACTGGCGACACAGAAATGACAAAAGGTACCGCCGTGTACCGCCTCACTGCCTGTCGCAGAGTCAGGGCTGGCAGTGAGTGCGCAGTCGCTGGCAGTAAGAAGGGCACATCTGGAGAGGCTTTAGGGGGTCTCTTGAGGGGTATCTCCCGACGTCTGTCAGCCGCACAGCACAGCCGCGATACCTGACGCTACCCCGGGATCGATTCACGTGAGCCGTCCATTCCAGGGCTAACATCGAGTTGGGAACAAAACAGAAGGGCTCATCTGCTACAGTGTGGATGCGGCAGTGGGATTGGTTGAGACGCCTCTTGCTGGGTGACTGGTCAGGCAGTGGCTCATCACTGTCCCTGCCCGTCGTCCAACCAGTCAAGTCGGGTGCCGTCCAGTCCAGTTGGTGCGGTGCCACCCTCCACCCCCCCGGTCGCCTTGCCTTGTCTTTGGCCCGGGCCACCTCATGTATTGTGCAGTCCAGAGCCCCTTCCTCAATTTCCATCCATCACCTTTTCGTCTCATAACTTCTCAACTTCCAAACCCTCGCACTACCTTTTGCAAATCGTCCAACAACCGCCTCGGTTTACCATTCTTCACACTCTCTTCCCCTGCTCTGAACCAACTCGATTCTTGACACGGGATCCAATCCATTGTCACTCATCCATCGTTCCACCAGAACATCCCCGCCGACCTCAAAACATCGCACCAAAAGGTACGTGGTCCCCTCCCCCCATCAACCCCCCGTGCCCCCTCTGTCGTCATCGCATCCCTCGCCGCAGTCTCCTTCCACCGATCCTCAACAGCCGACTGCGGCCCATCTACGCCGGCCGCCTGACGACGATGCCCTTTGTGCATCGTCCTGTACTCGATTGATTGCCTCACCGACTCTGCGCGCCCTATCTTGGCTGGTGAGGCGCAAAACCCCACTAGGAGCGGGGAGCCTCAAGCAAGTGATGAAGTCAGCGAGGCGCATACGCCGCGACTAGTCCTCTCACCTCCGAATTCACCAGCCTGCTCTCGCGATATCAATATACGTCTTTTCTCTTCGTTTTCTCAAAATACACATTCACCAGTCACCCGGAGCGCAATTATGGCCTCCCCTTTTTGCTACACTTGCTAATCAACCATCGCCTTCCAGATAACCAACCGTCACAATGGGTCACGAAGATGCTGTGTACTTGGCCAAGCTTGCTGAGCAGGCCGAGCGCTACGAGGGTACGTGGTAATCGCCGCTCGAGACCGATGGATACAAACTGATGATTGGACTTGCAGAGATGGTTGAGAACATGAAGATCGTCGCTTCTGAGGACCGTGACTTGACCGTTGAGGAGCGCAACCTCCTCTCTGTTGCCTACAAGAACGTCATCGGTGCCCGCCGTGCTTCGTGGAGAATCGTCACCTCCATCGAGCAGAAGGAGGAATCCAAGGGCAACTCTTCCCAGGTTGGCCTCATCAAGGAGTATCGCCAGAAGATCGAGGCCGAGCTCGCCAAGATCTGCGACGACATCCTTGATGTCCTTGACGCCCACCTCATCCCCTCCGCCAAGTCTGGCGAGTCCAAGGTCTTCTACCACAAGATGTAAGTATCACTGTGGCCGTTGGAAAGCCATATCATGACTGACCCCCTGAACAGGAAGGGTGACTACCACCGCTACCTCGCCGAGTTCGCCGTTGGCGACCGCCGCAAGGACTCCGCCGACAAGTCCCTCGAGGCGTACAAGGCTGCCACCGAGGTTGCCCAGACCGAGCTCCCCCCTACCCACCCCATCCGCCTCGGTCTTGCCCTCAACTTCTCCGTCTTCTACTACGAGATTCTCAACGCCCCCGACCAGGCTTGCCACCTTGCCAAGCAGGCTTTCGATGATGCTATTGCCGGTTCGTACCCTTATCACTGCTTAAGGCCTGTACACTCGACTGACAATTGGCCTACACAGAGCTTGACACCCTTAGCGAGGAGTCTTACAAGGATTCTACCCTCATCATGCAGCTTCTCCGTGACAACCTGGTAAGACTTGATTTCGGCCAATATCAAGGTTATATCGCTAACCATATATCCAGACCCTCTGGACCTCTTCCGAGGCCGAGCCCGCGGCGTCAGGCACTGCTGAAGCACCTGCCAAGGAGGAGGGTACCACCGCCGAGGCGCCGGCCGCCAGCACCTCTGAGGAGCCCAAGGCTGAGTAAGGGGTTTGATGGTCTCGTAGCATTCTGCTGTTCCTTGCCGGATTTGGGTGGTCTGGTGTCTACGGAGTGTGGACTGGAGATTTCGTTTTTGCGAATCGGCATCGTTTAGGCAATACACACAAGAGTTGTGAAGGGGTTGATCTTTCCTAGCACGGGACTGGCTGAGGGCTAAAGAAAGAGCATTTTGGAGGTCGATTGCACCCACGTTTGCTTTTTTAGACTCTAATGCAAGACCGTCTGGACAACAACAAAAAAAGACTAAAATTGCTTTCAAAGAAGCACATCCGGTAAACAATATTGAGCGGTTTCCGTGTGACGTTGATGCGTGGCAGTAGAGTTATACTTTCCTTGGAAGAGCATAAAAATCGGTCAGGGACGGCAGTCATTGCAAGACCGGTTTCCCTCATGTGTAGTGTTGAGACAAAACCACGGCCATCACTGAGATAGATCGAGAAAGCAATATGCCGTGGACATAAGAAAAGGCCAAAAGTCAGATATAAGGGAATGCAATACAGAAGGAGGAGGTGGAAAACGAAGACAGAAACGGCAGATACAGGATCGATATGAAATATGGGAATTATGCCGATAACTTGGTCAAGCCCGGTTATGCCGCAAGTGGCGGCCCATCGCCCAATACTGTAATTACGAATCGATAGGACACCCTGATACAATCTTTGGTTCTTGTACCTCCTTTACAATTGGGAAAAACCTTCACTGGAGCCGAAAAGATCAAAAATAGATGAATTGGTGAAGTATTCCTCTTTTCGTTTTCATAACCTTCATGAATCGTCCAAGACTATGGCGAAGTGGACCTTCATCCAGAGACTGCAGTCCTGACAGCCCACAAGAAGCTCGCCGTTCTCGCCAGCCTCCTCCAGGTCCGCCTCCGTGAACAGGAATCCCCGTGGGTTTCCACAGCGGCAGCTGCGGTACCAGCAATCGGCGTCCGGACCGCCGCTCTCGTCAAATTCAAGGTCGTCGAGGTCGACGTTCTCTACGCCGGTCTGGAAGGTCTGCTCGCCGCGCTTGGGACCTTGGTTGTTGGGCGCGAGGTCGAGGGACCTATCGTAATCTGCTCTTGACCTTGGGTCCGAGAGGACCTTGTAGGCCGTAGAAATTTGGTCGATTGTAAAGGCGGTGTTGCCAGCGTGGGATGTTACCGATGTGGTGTTCAGTGTCTGGACTTTCTTATATTTGTCAGGGTGGTTTTGGAGGAGGGCGCGGTGATAGGCCCGTTTGATGATCTGCTGAGGCTCCGCCGCCTGTTCCTGTAGGAGTTTGCGAGTGATGCCCAGAATCATGTAGTATGTGTGACGTTCACCGGGGTCCATCGATGAAGGGCTCATGGTGAGCGAGGAGAGTGGCGCAGCGGACAGGACGCCCTCCCAAGTTGAGTTGAGCACTGTCGTGGGTTTGTAAGTGAAAATTTGTGGCGAATTGGAGGCCGAGAAGCTTGGTTCTGAGAGATCACGTGAGTGGTTCGAGAATATCAAAAAGGTTGACTTTTGTTGCAGGGAAATTGAGGCAGCGGCCCGTGGAACTACTTTCACAGATAGATCGGTACTGAAGACACTCGTCCAGAGTTATCCATGAATTGTAGCGGCCTTGGATGGGTAGCATGCCACTCGGCCTCTGAAGGGAAGAGGGGCGGTCTGGACATTAAAGAAGGATCGCATGGTGTTGCAAGTTGTTGAATTCGTTTCTTGTACATGATAATACATGGTATATGTACACCGTCTATGGTATTCGACGCATCGTAAGTGAAGAAAGAGCCAAGTATGTCGCTTATTTGGGGAACCTTGTCCAGTTTCGCTTTCCAACCTGATGCGTGATGTCAGTAAGAGGTCGTCAAAGGGTCGTTCAAGACTCATCGAAAGTAACTTACCTTCTTCCACTCCTTGATCAACTTCGGCATCGCCAGCATAGCCTCTCTCCTCTTCTCCATTCTGTACCGCACAGTCAGTATCCATTCCTCGACACGAGACTCGAGCCCCAGCGAATCGTCGGCCAGACACGAGACACACATACCTTGGCTGCACCATTCTCTCGTGAATCTTTCCCTTGACCTTTTGTCCTACACCAGTACCCTTGACTCGGAGACCGTGTTCGACGCGGCGGGCGATCCTGTACTCGGTGCCCTTAACGGTCGGAGGAAGCAACTCCTCGACGCCGTGCTGGCGGGCAAGCTTGACAATCTCTGCCTGGCGGCGCAGCGAGTAGACGGGATCATGCCACTTGCCCGTGGCAGGATGCTTCTGCGGCGAGAAGGGGTTCGGCGTAATCTCCTGAAAGCCCGTCTTTGGGACCGTCACGCCGGCGGGCAGGATCGAGGCGGGTGGCCAGCGGGCGAAGAAGCGCTGGAGCTGCTGAGGCAAGGCCTTGGCCAGCTGGATGTATTGTTCTGCGGCGGCCATTGTCGAGGGGTGCGCGTGGTAGAGCAGCGTTTTACTATGTCCTCTGGTGTGAGCGCTGGGGCATTGCCGTTTCGTCGAGGAAATGAAGGGATTCGGAGGGTCGGTCGACTGAAATGCAAGCTCTCTTCTTCGCCGTTCGGGATGCTCGATCAATTGCTGCAGCACAAATTTGGGAGCCCAGCCTTGACCCACCCCTGCACGTCCCTGACATGGGGTTTAGCTTAAGGCTAGAGGCAAGATTTGCCGAATGTCATCGCATCTGATTGGATCGCATTCATGTGGCGGCCTCAAATGTGGCGCAAATCGCAGCCTTCTCGGCCTCTCCACGACGCATTACAAAATCAGTCTAGACCTTTCGATGTTCTAAAATCTACGAATCAAACATCCGAAGCTCAATACCTTGGGAGAACATATCCATTATTCTTTTCATCAAGGCTCTGAAAGAGAGGGTTGCGCGCAGCTTCAAGGTTCAACATCCATCTGGTGCTGGTACATACCCATCGCCGTACCTAACGCTGGTCATCTCCCGCCCAAGATCTTCCTCGACCAAACCCACCGGTTTTTGTTGGTGTCGCATCACGGGTCAGCCAATATGAGTACCAACCAGACAAGAAAGACACCTCTCGACCTCGAAGAGATACTCAAGAAGAAGAAGGCTGCCGACGCCGCTGCATCGAAGCTACGATTTATACCAAAGAAGGAGAGGGAACGTCAGGCAGCAGAGAAGGCGAAACAGGAGGAGGAAGAGCGCAAGCGCAAAGCGGAAGAGGACGCGAGGAAGAAGGCCGAAATCGAGAGGAAATGGGTCTCTGAGGCGAACGGCAGCGCCGTCAACGGAGCACAGAATGGAGCCGGCGGCAGGATACCAACGGGCCCGAAGGCCATGCACAGCACGGAGGGCGGCCGAGGCCCTGGCGGCCGAGGGCGTGATAAGCAAGAACAGCGGAAGGCGTCGACAAAGGACGGCAAGGAGAAGAAGTCTGCCGAGGCGATCGAGGCCGAACTGTTGCGCAACCGATACCTGGGCCCCGAGGTCAACAAGCAATCGAACTTCTCGGTGAAGAAGAAGCGAAAGAGGGCGACAGAGTTCAAGTTCGAGTGGGACGCCGAAGAGGACACCACGCTTGATGATCCTATCTACGAATCAAACAGCACGACCCTGAAATCATACACATTCGGCAGCTTGTCCGGCGAGTACAACGAGGAGGCGGAAGAGATTGCTCGTCGACGGGCACGGATGATTGAAGAAAGAGACCGCGAGTTCGGGAAACAGCGCGCAAAGGAGTTCATGGAAGATTTCTACAGGGCACGAGAGAGGGCGAAGGAGCGCGCTGACAGGTCGGGCCTCGGCAAGCACTGGACAAAGAAGGCTCTCTCAGAGATGCGGGAACGCGACTGGAGAATCTTCAAGGAGGACTTTGGCATCGCTACCAAGGGCGGCCAAATTCCCAACCCAATGCGCAGCTGGGAAGAGTCAGGCTTGCCGCGACAGCTGTTGAACATTGTGGACAGGGTTGGCTACAAAGACCCTTCGCCTATTCAAAGAGCAGCTATCCCGATTGCGCTGCAGGCCAGAGACCTCATCGGTGTGGCCGTCACAGGTTCCGGTAAGACGGCAGCGTTTCTGCTGCCGTTGCTGACCTATATCCAAGACCTGCCGCCCCTGACGGAGATCAACAAGAACGACGGAGCGTACGCCCTCATTTTAGCACCGACGCGTGAATTGGTACAGCAAATCGAAACGGAAGCCCACAAGTTCGCCGACCCCCTGGGCTTCAATGTCGTCAGTATTGTGGGCGGTCACTCTTTGGAGGAGCAGGTGCATGCGTTGTCTCGTGGTGCCGAGATCATCGTCGCCACCCCGGGTCGTCTGGTGGACTGCATTGAGAGACGGCTTCTCGTCCTGTCACAGTGCTGCTACGTCATCATGGACGAAGCCGATCGAATGATCGATCTCGGTTTCGAGGAGTCAGTGAATAAGATTCTCGACGCGCTGCCCGTATCGAACGAGAAGCCAGACACAGATGATGCGGAAAACGCTCAACTGATGCAGAAATACCTCGGCGCCACGGACAGATACAGGCAGACAATGATGTACACGGCCACGATGCCTCCGACAGTCGAAAAGATTGCTAGGAAATACCTCCGGCGTCCCGCCATCGTCACGATTGGCAACGCCGGCGAGGCGGTCGAGACGGTTGAGCAAAGGGTCGAATTCGTTTCGGGCGAGGACAAGAAGAAGAAACGGCTGCAGGAGATCCTTGGCGCGGGAGACTTTGCCCCGCCCATCATCGTGTTCGTCAACATCAAGCGCAATTGCGATGCCGTCGCACGCGACGTCCAGAGAATGGGTTACTCGGCGGTCACGCTCCACGGAAGCAAGACGCAAGAGCAGAGAGAGGCGGCATTGGCCTCAGTGCGCAACGGGCAGACGCAGGTTCTTGTGGCGACGGACCTGGCAGGAAGAGGTATCGACGTGCCGGATGTCAGTCTCGTCATCAACTTCAACATGGCGACCAATATCGAAAGCTACACGCATCGCATCGGTCGTACTGGTCGCGCGGGCAAGAGCGGTGTGGCAATCACGTTCCTGGAACAGAGCGACTCGGACCTGTTCTACGACCTCAAGCAGATGCTTTCCAAGAGCGCCATCTCTCGGGTGCCCGAGGAGCTTCGTCGGCACGAGGCCGCGCAACAGAAGCCGCAGCGAGGAGGAGGCGGCGGTGGCGGCGGCGGCAAGAGGGCAGGGGGTGCAGAAGAGGCGACAGGCAAGGGGGCACAGTGGGGTGCCTAATGTAGTGTAGCGCTATGGATGACGGTAGCATGGCGGGTGGATGAAGGATGGAAGGGCTCGCTAGTAACCATCAGATAGAGACGGAAAACTGGGATATTCTGCGGGCTCTGCCAATTCGAAAGATTATCTTGATAATCTGATCAGATAAAAAATTATATCTGAGCGACTATCGTCGGCACATCCGGTCTTGGCGTCTCCATGCACTCTTGCCTTGTCCCTTTCTTCTTCAACACCCACCCCTTTTTTTTTAAACACTTATTCATGGAAGCTCAGGGTATGCGTTTTGAAATACCGGCCGTTTCCTGGCAGCTTGGCAATCCAATTATCTCTTATAAAACAAAAGCTTGTATTTCATTGTTAAGTCGGTTTCCGCTGACACACCTACATTACTGATGGCTGGGCGTCTGTGTCGGAGATGGCGGGGAACCACCGCCCTGAGTGTTCGGGTGGCCTCCGACCCTCGTCTCAGAAGCCAATGCCTAGCTCCCCGCGAATCAAGCCTAGGTAACCCCACCCTCCAGCAGAATGGCGACGGCCGCCAACTCCCATCTTGGTCTGATGTCAAGGACCCGGGATGTTCTGGGCTTGCCAAGCGGCCTTTGGTACCTGACGCAGGACGGAATGAGTACCTAAGAAAATGGAGGGAGGGAAGAGAAAAATCCCATGTTTACGCAGGGTTTTCGCAACCCAATGCTGGCCTTGCTACGCCCAATCCCCACCGGCCTTTTGGTAGGTACTAAGTGCTACAGAGCACAGAGTACGGATCCAGAGGTAATTACCGCATTGGTGTTCCGTCCTGCGCCCGCACCTTCACCGATTCTTTCACATGGGCAGGACGTCGAAATATAAACCCCCAACCCAACCGCCAGTTATAAGTCTTTGGGCTGGCGGAATAGGACTGCTCGACAGCACCCATCCCTCGTCCCTCTCTCTCTCTATCTTTTTACACCTCGATTTTACTGCATCCTCCTCGAGGACACCTCTCTCCCTCCAGTGCGCTGGGGTTTGTTTTCTTCTTGACTCTGCGGGGGAAAAAACCGCTTGCTTTGAGGATCAACAGAATTGATAACAAGAGTTGCTAGCCCGTTGTAGTGCCTTCGAACCGAACTCTCTAAACCCTTCCTGGTATCGGTGGATCTTTTTTCGTGGAACCGAAAAAAGAGAAGAAAAAAAAAGTCTGGGCTACCAGCTGCGCTTGCTGGGTGACACGCCGTGACGCTTCGCTGCCTTTTTCGCTTTTGCCCCGCGGTGCAACTGTTCCCCCCCGTCTTGTCACCGCATGGTCATCCCACCTCCCTGATTCAACGCAACAACAAGGGGGAGCAGTGAAGGACAGTGCTGAATAGACTTCCTGTTCAACCGACGTCCTACACTTGCTCCTTTCTGGCAATTCGTCTTGCTCGTCGTCCTTGATCTGGTTCGAGTCTGCCCGAGCACGCTTCCAAAGCTGCGCGATATCCTCCCGTGATACGGACGGTACTCCACGAGCGAGAGACGACAAGCGAGCGAACCACGTTCCTCCCTCCCCCTCTCCTCTTCTTCACCGACCTTTGAGGCATAAGCTGGGGGAGTGGCCTCGTGCCCCTACAAACGACGACCTCGAATCGCTCAGGCATCTACGTCTCGCCTATCTCACGGCCTGACTCGTCATCACGATGGACTCGGCAGCGGCAGCAATGGAGATCCCCCACCACGACGCACCCGTCTCTTTGAAGAAGAGCCGTACTGCGGCTCTGGAGGCAATGGAGGACATTGTCTACGGATCTGTATGTTGCGCGCAATTTCTCAAAGGAAGCTAGAGCCCCTCGCTAACGATGCATTCCTTCGCCCACCAGGTCGCCGGCGTCGTCGGAAAATACATCGAGTACCCCTTCGACACAGTCAAGGTCCGCCTGCAGTCCCAACCCGACAACCAGCCCCTCCGCTACAAGGGGCCGCTTGACTGCTTCCGCCAGTCCCTCAAGACCGAGGGCGTCCGCGGGCTCTACCGCGGCATTAGCGCGCCGCTCGTGGGTGCCGCCCTCGAGAACAGCAGTCTGTTCTTCTTCGAACGCATCGGCCGCGCCGCTGTATACTCCTCCGGCTGGACGCCCCAGGGCCAGCAACTATCCCTCTCTGCGCTCTGGTTCACCGGTGCCTTCTCTGGCTTCTTTACGTCTTACGTCCTCACCCCCGTCGAGCTCGTCAAGTGCAAGATCCAAGCCCCCCCGCAGGTCGGCAGCGTGGCGGCACCGCAGTTGCGCCCACTGCCCGTCATCCGTGACATCTACCGTCACTACGGCATCCTGGGCTTCTGGCATGGGCAGATGGGTACCCTCATCCGCGAGTCGGGCGGCTGCGCGGCGTGGTTCGGCAGCAAGGAGACGGTGACAAAGATGTTCCACATCATTAATGGGCGGGCGGTGAAGACGCAGGCCGAGAGGGACGTGTTGGCCTCGAATCCGTTGCCGCTGTGGCAGCAGGCGCTGGCCGGCGCCTCAGGCGGCGTGTCGTACAACTTCCTCTTCTTCCCCGCCGACACGATCAAGTCGCGCATGCAGACGGCGGCCGTCGGCGACGCGGCGCGCGGGAGGACGTTCTGGCAGGAGGGCGCGGTGCTGTGGCGGCAGCATGGGCTCAAGGGGCTGTATCGGGGGTGCGGCATCACCTGTCTGCGCTCGGCGCCCAGCTCGGCCTTCATTTTCATTGTTTTTGACGGTCTCAAGCGACACTTTCCCTTGCAGTAGAATTCCTTTCTTCTTCCTCTTATATCCTAGACTCGGGATGGTCGGTGATCGCGGTAGTTGCAGTGGTAAAAAGGTTGGATGGGCTTTTCGATTTTGGGATGGCACAGCATTTAGAGGCGCAACAGGACAGCTTTGGCTCGTTTGTACTTGCATCTACATACTTGGGTAACGTGGCCTGGATAGACGGGTGGTGATCATGAAGAGTTGGGAGGATATGCAAGCGTGGATTTTCTTGGTATTCTTGACATGGCCTTGGGCCACTTTAGTCCACAGGTTCATACGACTTTGGTGGCGTTCCCTGAGAGCTTTCGTAGCCCGAGCTACGAGATATAAATCGAAGGCGGTCTCGTTACGGCTTGCCGTCCTGGTATCCGCATTACCGACGACCCAGCTTGTTGATTTACAAGGAACGGTGATTAGAGAAAGTGTCCAACTACCGGTTCATCGAGGATGCTTGACTCAGGGATGTTTTCTACGCCTCTCAGGCAGGGCAGGCACATAACGGAACACTCAAAAGGTCTAGCATCTCCGACGAAAGTTGGCTTACCTTGGCTGGCGTAGTACATTGAAGCGGACATCGTACTGGTGGTAAACTCTCGAAACGACCTGGGCCATAGTGCAAGCGCCTGCTGCGCGCGAGGATCCTCGACCCAGGACTGGCGTCTCCTACAGATGGTGAATGCCAAGAGACAAGAGTCTTCTCTTGGAACACCCAGATGTAAGCGGGCTGACTCGTCGCGTGGGACGGGACCACGAGGGTTCCCCGTCGCTGGCCCATGACAGGATTCCGCGTGTCTGCGCTACAGATGATTTTGGCCCAGGAAAACAAGCGAGGTCTCTTATGAAGAGAAATTTAAATCCTACCGCAATATAGGCATGACGAAGTCGCAGACAGGAACTCCTTGTTAGCAGTCACCCATTGTACTTGATAAGTCGGGATGTCTACTTCTTCAACTCCACAATCTCGCGGCGAACATATTCAGGTTCGTGTTTAACGAGGGTGTTTCTGAAGGGCCGGGTAACTTGGCTACCCATCTCTCATGGTGTATTCGCTAAGACCGAGATCAAGACAATCACGGCGATGAATGATGAAGACGTTCGGAGGGGAGGGACGATGGAAGAGACGACAGGGGTAGACAATGGAATTGACACGTGTCGTTTATGCTGGGCGCAAGGGATGTTGGCTGGAAACTTTTTGAACGTCTCTCGATCTCGAGTAGCAGAGAAGCTATCCGGCAAACTCTTCAACTAACTTGTTGACGGATATCAACTCACTACAATCTTCACCGAGCGTAAACTAAATCCGTCCAGCTCCTGCGAGCGGGTACGATCATCGTCGCCCAAGAATCAAAATAGAGGATAAATGACATTTCGGAATGCTAAACCAAGAAACATGCTCCCACCAGCCGTAAACGCCGTTCCCAAGCTTACAACGCAACTACCTCCTATTTCTTTGTCTCTTTCGGGCCCATAACGTCAAGGCAGCTGCGACACTACTGTTTCTTGTCCGCGGCGGCGGCAGCGCGCTCCTCAGCACCCTTGATGTCCCAGTCGTTCAGGTACCCCGCCCCCGCGCACAGGTAGGTCGCGAAGGAGAGCCAGCCGAGGTAGGGAACGAGGCAGGCGCCGGCGACGGCATCGACGGAGCCCCAGAGGTAGGTCAGGTAGGTGTTGACACAGAGGAGAGCAGCGATGTCAACGGTGGCCTCGATAGGGCGCTTGAGACCGAAGAAAAGGGGCATCCAAATAAGATTGAGACCCAGCTGGATGGTGTAGAGGGTCGCGCCCTGCTTGGTCATCTTGATGTGCTCGATGGAGGAGAACGGGGATAGGCCGGTGTGGGTGGCACGGTGGGCAGCGTAGCCCATCAGACTGTAGTGTAACATGTTAGTTTGTGGCGTGCTCGTCGAAGGGAAGAGCGACAGGTGTGCGGGGTGGCTTTACCCATAGAGGAGGGTCCAAGCCGGACCAAAAACCCATGGGGGAGGGCGGTAGGGCGGGTTCTTGATCGCGCCATAGGTCTTTTGCGTGGCTTTGGCTGTTGGTTGTGTCAGTGACTGCGGCTATACCCAAGAGGGTTTCCGAGGTTTCTTGAAGCACGTACGTCGCGTAGAATAGCCGACGGCGGTTCCCAAAGCTATGGGGAGCAGGATCGAGGCGGCGGCGTTCTCGAAGACCTGGTGGGGCAAGGTCAAGGCAGGAATGAAGGTTGTCATGTTGCCGAAGTTGGTCAGTGTCGGTCTTAGGTGTAATGCTGTATACTGACTGTGAATTGGATGTCAGAGCGAGGTTCGCCAATTTCTTAAATGCGGTTGGTTCTAAGGTAAAATGTCAGTCCATCTGGATCACGCGATGAGATGAGCCTCGGGGCGGGTCCCAGTCCGAAGTGCGAGGGATCTATCCTTTTACAGGACTATGACGCAATGCATTGGGTTGCCCTCGCGAACAACCAATTTTCATTGCGACGGTGTTTTTAAAAGCAAAATTGGAACGTGACATAGAAGCCGTGACTTAACTTACTATCCTTATTTTCTTTCCAGTGGCCCCGGAATCGATTAGGTCCAAGGAGTGAAATTTACAGAAAGGTCACGTTGTCGGTATTTCAAGTTATGGGGTCAGCGTTGCCTCAATTGGATGTGTTCCTGCCGTTGCAGGGGTGAAGCTTCGGGGATCGCTGGGGATCGATCGGCCGCCGTTTGCTGCAGCTCCAGCATTTGATTCAGCTCAGTTGATCCGCCGGCTGCAGCCAACTGTGCATTCGATTGAGACAGGGTTTGCTGGAATTGCTAGGGAAGGAAGGTACAGCAGACGGTCTTCGTCATCTTCTGCAGCTACGCTAAATAGGCCTTACGACTATTGTGCCTTCTTTCGTTACTGCACCGCGATACAGCTTACGAGAAAGAACAAGAAAAAGCCCTTCAAAGGCCAATTGATCCAAAACAACTCTAATCAGGAGCCAACCACCACAGCAACAAAGCTTCCAAACTCCTATTGCTTTATGCGAAGCATATATGCACCTAAGAGTGCCGACACTGCCGCCGAAGATCATCCGGAACGATACTAAGCCCGTTTCGGTCTTCAGTGGACCCTCTCCAGCCGCTTCTTTGTTCCACGTCCTGGCGTCTCTGTCTCGTCGCCCTTCGAGTACCTAAGTCTACCGTCGGTCATCTTTGCTTCGTGCATCCCAAAGTCCTCCTCAGCTTTGGATCACGACAACCTACCGCGTCTCATCGTCGAGGCATTCGCTCTCGCAACCGAAATAGTTCGTTTCCCCCTTTCTTCCTGCATCATCTTTACTTGCCACAGCCCTATTGCTCCCTACCTCACCTCGATTCAATTCAGAAAATCCCCCATTATTGCCTGTCTACCCTCCCCCCGACAAGCCATTCTTACTCTCCCGCCTGACTCCCTGTTCAACTCCTCCCCCCGTTTGTCAATCATTTTCGGCAGGACCTTATTTGGCGCCATATTATTTCTTCTCTCGTTTGCGCCGTCATCATTGCGGTGACGAGCCGGTTTTCAATCATCTTTGCTCTCTGGCAATTGCACCGCTTTTACTACTGCCACCCTCTCAAATTCTCAATTCTTTCTCTCTTCTCTCGTTTCCCTCAGAAGCCGTCCAGCATTCCACCTGCAGAATTATTTCTAACCGCAATCATGTTGCCAAATAACAGGCTTCCTCCTTTTCTCCTTCCGATCGAGCAAGCAGACAAAGTCACATGAGCAGCAGGCACGCAGCTACCCGACGCGCACGCGATATTTAATCAGGTCGTACGGTCATTTAAACTGAGAAAAGAGGACAGACGCATACCAGAATCGCTTTGTCGCGACGGACGCATCATGGATTCGTACTCTTCGCACCGAGACTCCTCCGCGCGCTCGCCGGACGACAGGACGTGGAGCAGTCGCGACGACCCACGAATCAAAGAAGAGCGGGCTGATACCTTCTATCGTGGTAGATCTCCTGGTGCGTACAATCTTTCACCCACTCGCTTACTTCAATTGGCTTTCTGGGCGACATCCTCGACGCTGAGGCTAGTTGCTGCATACAGTCGATAGCTGCTTACTTACGAACTCTTACAGCCCACGAGCGCCAACACCGTGACAGACGTCGCTCTCGATCCCCGGCCGCTATCGACCGTTATGAACCGAGAGGGCGCGGTCGCGATGACTACGCCGGTGGTCGGGATCGCGATGATCGCCGAGAGCGGAGAATTACGTCGCCGCCGGCTAACATCGATCGCTACATCCCCGGGCAAGACAGCAGCGCCCCTGCGCCGTTAACCGTCAATCCGCTTGCGGATCCGGTTAAGCTCCCTTACCAGGTCGGATTCTCATACTTTGGAGAATGGTGGAGAATGAATGAGAAGATCAAGGAGGAGAAGGAGCGTCAACGCACCGGTCGCCGTCGCGAGCCCGAGCGCGTTCGCGGCCCTCGCGAGGTTCAGGAAGAGCGCGAGAAGGAGAAGGCCAAGATTCAGCTCGCGTATGACGCCTACAAGGAAGAACTCCAAGGAAAGATGGCTCGCACTTTTGTCAGCGAGCACAAGAAGGAGCAGTGGTTTCGCGAACGTTATGTGCCTGAGATCCGCGATGCTTTCAGAGCCCAACTTAATGAGTTCCGCAGAGGCGCTTATAGCCAATGGGAGCAAGATCTCGAGTCCGGAACGTTTGACGACTTCTCCCTTGAAGGTATCCCCAAGAGCGAGACGAACGGCCTCGGCGGTCTCATAGAGAAGGAGGAGGGTGAAGCAACCGCCGCCAATGAGATCCTCGGCGTTGGCGACCTTGTGCCGGCGAACGGCGCTGACATCAGAGACGAGAACCTGTACCAGCCAACCCTCCTCATCAAGACCATTGCCCCTCACGTTAGCAGGCAAAACTTGGAGACATTCTGCAAAGAACATCTCGGCGAAGAAGAGGGTGGCTTCAAGTGGCTTTCCCTTTCGGATCCCAACCCCAGCAAACGGTATCACCGTATTGGTTGGGTCATGCTTCATCCTTCATCAGAGGTTGCCCCTGCTGTCGTCGACCGTGTGGATCCCAAGGATGAAGACGGCGATCTGCCCTTGAAGTCGCCAGCCGTTGTTTCAACTGCCGAGAAGGCACTCGATGCTGTCAATGGCAAGACTGTGAAGGATGAAGTCAGAGGTGACTTTGTCTGTCACGTCGGTGTGCACAACCCTCCCAGCCACCCTCGAAAGAAGGCTTTGTGGGATCTCTTCTCCGCGCCTGAGCGTGTTGAGAAGGACCTGAACCTCGTTCAGCGCCTTGTCAACAAGTTTGAGGAAGACTTTGGCTCCGACTTCAATGCCGTACTGAAAATTGAGGAGAGAGTCGATGATCTTAAGAATGCTGGTCGTCTCCAACCTGTCGCCGGCGCAACCAATAAGAAGCCCAAGAAGGAGCGTGATCTCGACGTCGATGACGGCATGGACGACGGAGAAGACGGCGCCATCGACGAGGACGAGGACGAGGGTGCTTTGGAGGAGGAGGATACCGACGACGAAGAGCTGCTCGTGAAGAAGAAGCAGCTGGATCTGATGATTGAGTATCTCAGGCGCGTTTACAATTTCTGCTTCTTCTGCGTCTTCGAGAGCGACTCAGTCCACGAGCTTACTCGCAAGTGCCCTGGTGGTCATTTGCGTCGCCCGAGAAGCACTCTCAGCACCGCTGCCAAGGCCGTTGCGCGCGCTAGCGCCAACGGGGAGCCATTCCCCGGAAAGAAGCGCAGCGAGATCGAGGAAGAGGGTGAAGCAACCGAGAACGACAAGAAATTCCGTGGTACCAATGGCAAAGCAGAACAGCAGCTTCTGCGTGCCTACAACTGGGTCAAAACCTTTGAGGATAAGATCATGCAGATCCTTGAGCCTGAGACGGCGGATCTGCGTAAACTCGGAGGCCGGCCGGTCGAGGACGCTGTTAGTGAGGAGCTTCTCAAGTTTGTCAAGCAGGAAGACGAGCACAAGTGGAGGTGCAAGGTGCCCGAGTGTACCAAGTTGTTCAAGGAGGAGCACTTCTGGCGCAAGCATGTTGAGAAGCGCCATAACGATTGGCTCGAGGGCATTGAGCAAGAGGTCAGTCACATTTTTAATACTTGTGCAGGATATGGCTAACCCATCCCGCAGTTCCACCTCATCAATGCCTATGTCATGGATCCATCCCACATCGCACCGTCGCGAACGGATGCCAACTCCAACGGCCACTTCCCTCCAGCGAATGGCCAGTCTGCGACTGGAACTCCCCGTGGCTTCAATTTGCAGAACTTCACCATGAACGGGATGATGCCTATCCCGGGCTTCCCCATGCCGCCAGGCGGTTTCCCGCCGTTCGTTGGCAGCGGTCACCCTGGCGTTCAGCCTGGATGGAACGCCGGCGGCGATGACCGTGGTGGTCCTGGCCCAATCCGCCGTGGAGGCATGGGTGGTGGCCGTGGTGCCTATCGTACTGGGCCCTATGACCGACGTCCAAACCCCCGTTGGGACGGTGGTATGGGCGGAAGAGGTCGCGGCGGCGCTGGGAAATGGGGAGACGGCGCTGCTGCAGGTGGAGCCGCCGTCGGTCCCCGCGAGGCTACTCAGGGACGCAGTCTCAAGAGTTACGAGGATCTCGACCATGTTGCTGGTGGCGGCGGTGGTGAGCTGAATTACTAGGGCAATTACTCACATCGTTTGGAACGCCTAAAATTGGAGGCCAGGAAGACATTGGGAAAATAGTTCTATGGGTTACCTAGTAGCATTAGACGACGAGCGGCTGGAGCAGGGGCACAGATTGTTGCGCCCTGATCTTCTTGCCTTTTATTCTTGCAACAGGCGTTGCACTCTCATTGGGCATATTGGGTTGTACTTTGTAACATAACAGAAAATCCGGGGCTAGCTTGGGACTGCGAAATCGGATGGTCTTATCTTATTTATATTTATATAAGGTTGTTTGTTAGCTTGTGTTGGTTGCTGTTGATTCTCCTGAGGCTGACCCCACCGGGCATTAGTCTCGTGATGGGTTTCCGGACAAGACCACTATGCTCACCTCTGCCGTAAATGACTTATCTGTTTCCCCGGCTTGTAGCACAAGGCATTGATTGCAGTTTATGGCTGTTGAACTTGATCCTCGAGGATGGAGTGGATGGATTGCAAATGGCCACCAAAAATGGGACAACACAAAGACATGCAACACCGGACATTCGCCGGTCGTTACTGACCCGACTCCTACTCTGGGCCTCACTGGCATTATCTGGATGGAGCGAAGAGAACCTCTTTCATGATGATTGATTGATTGTACCCTAAGTACTTGGACACGGCGCGAAATAAAGCGACCAAGTAGAGCATTATTTATATAATCAGTTAAACGAGGATTATCGCGACTGTATATGTACTTCAACATCTGGAGGGCTGTGTCAAGTACTAATTCGAAAGTCTTTTTTACAGCCAAAAACAACCCAATCAGAAGGTAAAATTATCAGCCAGGAAGATCACCGGTCAAAAATCAGAAATTCGTATATATATATCTTTTTTGTTATAACAAAACTTTTAACCTAGTATTGTAGTCAGTAGGTAATTAACCAGTCCGCATTTTATCGATAATATGATTCCGACATATGACACTCTTCGGTGCAGGAACAAGAAACATGATTATAGTAAACTGCAACTGGACTTACGATGCCTCGTACCGATGTGTTACAAACATTGTCTGATCCCCGGCTTTCATGAAGGAATCAGAAGGGCACACAATGCATCCCGTCCAACTTGTACATGATCGATCGTGGTAGACTCCTTGTTCGTCACCAATACTTGCAAGTCTGCCGTTTAAGCCTTCAAAAGAAGCACTTGCTAATATGAAAACCGACCGACACTGCGAACAAAATCCCATACAAAGTCAATGGACGAAAGCTTATCTTGGCTGATATCCCACGTGATAATACGACGCGACCGACCGCAAGTCTGGAATCTTGAAAATGTGGACATACGTCAGGGGGCCCTCAGGGTGCCGTGGTACCAATGCCAATGTCAATCCCTCCCAAACCCACGCTCCACTTTCAGGAGTTAGCTCGTCCACCCGAAATTGTCCTCGCGGCCAGGCCTACCCTTCCTTAGCTTCCCAAGCTACGCCGAACAAGCAGCACGAGTCTCGAACCACCACTCACATACCAGAACCGACCCGTCACTCTTTTTTACCTCTTCCCTCCCCAGTCCTTGGTGTAGCAGTACCGTCGTCACTTTGCATTGACGCCTGTCCAGCCACTTGCCCGCACTATCTACCGCCGCCATGCATTCCGTCGCACCCCGTCTGCTCTCCAGAGCTTCTGCTTCTTCTTCTTCTATTCGTTCTAATGTCTTGATCTCCTCGCGACCTTCTTTCCGTCTTCAGCAGCGATTCCCGGCGCGTCGCTTTTACTCCTCCGAGCCTCCTAAGAAGTCTTCCGGCATCAAGTTCTGGCCATTCCTCGTCGTCATTGGTGGTGGTAGTTTAGCCTACAAGTTTCTTGTCGACCAGAGAGCAGGTGAGCTATAATCCCAGTGCCTTCGTCTTTTCTCCCTGAACTGCAAACAAACATGCCACTCATTTGGAAGCTACCTATCCTGTCTAAAGCTGAAAGGAGCTTTAATGCCTTTGTGAGCCTCGACTAACACGTATCGCCACAGAAATGGCCGCTCTTCCCGCTCCCTCATCCAATGCCGCCCTCCCCTCCCCTCAAAAGTCCACGCCGACTTTCTCCCCCGACGACGTCACCGTCCTCTTCGTCCTTGGCGGCCCCGGCGCCGGCAAGGGCACCCAATGCGCCAAGCTGGTTTCCGACTACGGCTTCACTCACCTCTCCGCCGGTGACCTCCTCCGCGCTGAGCAGGACCGCCCCGGCTCGCAGTTCGGGCAGCTTATCAAGGATTATATCAAGGACGGTCTCATCGTGCCCATGGAAGTGACTGTTCAGCTCCTCGAGAACGCCATGACCGAGACCATCCAGAAGCAGGGCAACAAGCGCTTCCTCATTGACGGCTTCCCGCGTAAGATGGACCAGGCCATCAAGTTCGAGGAGACCGTCTGCCCTGCCAAATTCGTCCTCTTCTACGACTGCCCCGAGAGTGTCATGGAGAGCCGCCTGCTCGAACGTGGCAAGACGAGCGGCCGCACCGACGACAACGCCGAAAGCATCCGCAAGCGCTTCCGCACGTTTGTCGAGACCAGCATGCCCGTGGTGGACTACTTCGAGAAGCAAGGCCGCGTTGTCAAGCTCGATGCTACCCCCCCACCGCAGGATGTCTACGCCAAGACCCGCGCGGAACTTAACAAGCGTCTGGGTCTGTAGGTGAAAGTTCAAACATTTGCTTGGTGATTGCCGAGTAGAGCCTAGAGAAGAAATGGCGCCCACAGTTACCGGCTGATGTATATGCAAATCATCCCTCCCGTTTCACCCGCTCCTCAGAGAACATTTGGAAAGCCATGGTTCTGGCGTCTTGGAAACAACTTGGCATCTTCCGGGGGTATAGCATCCAGGAAAAGTATGAACGACATCTGGATCGGGTTAGAAGAAAACAACACAGCCCGGGTGCAAAACGGTGGACGATATTAGGGGTGTGTGACTCTGTGGTTTGCTACGTCGACTCTCGACAGAGAACCCCCTTGCGTGCGTGTGAAATTGGACATTTTGAGACTCCTTCTATTCTCCTTTGTCGTTGGCTATTGTATATCTAGAGAGAGAGAACGGTGTACGACTCGAGTTCTTGGGAAATGAAATCATAGAAATCAACACAACAAAACACCAAAGCATACTCTGGCTGACCACCACGCGTCCTCACCTGCCTGCTCTCCTTCTCTCTCCCCGTCTCATCATCCGGGGAACACAACCTCGTTTGTCACTTCAAGCAGGCCGGGCAAAGCTTGTAGCTCATCACCCTTGACTCTTCACCCTTCACAAACATACACGCGCGCACGCATTCGGAGGGGAGGCGCCCGTATCGTAATCTCTCGTTGCGCCGGATTTCATTTCAGGAGGGGGCTCCTCCCCCTGCCCTATCAAAGACCGCCGTGCCAACACGGCGGACCGTGGCCGGCCTTCTCTAACAGAGAACTGTCGTCTCTCCTTCCGTTTCGTTCGACCACATGTCATAACACATGTCCTGGCAGCATTTTCTTTGCGAGGGCTCAGTTCTAATCCGTAATCAACTTGGCCATAAAAAAAACGTTTTTCCCTTCTTTCTCCTCGCCGTAATTACATAACACGGATACGGATGGGAATTTCCCCTATTCCTTTGCCCTGACAACATCGCCGGACGGTTCCCCATCTTCGTGTCCCCCTTTTTGATAGAGCCCCCCCCCCCGTGTCGTAGGTATTTTTCACACCGGAGAGGTATCGAGAGGGGTACGGGGAACCCGAGCCAGGCAAGGGTGGCCCTCATAAACTGCTCAACGATAGACCCTCTCGACCTTCATCACCCCCTCAACTTTCGTTTAGTCGTCATTTTCCGTCCGCTCCTTGGGCTCCCGCGGCTCTCTAGGTTCTCTGGGCTCGCGCTGCTGGTTGTCGCGACGTCCCTGGTTTCTCTGCTGGCGACCGCCGCTGCCACCGCCCTCGTTCCCGGGGTTCTGGGCCTTGCGCTCGGCCTCATGCGCATCGCGCTCCTTCTGAGCCTTGGCGTTGGCCTGCTCCTTGCGGATGACATCGTACAGGTTGGAGAAGGTGCCCTTCCACGAGTCGAGACGGGTGGCGAGCTCCTGCCATTGCCGCGTGCCGAAGACGCGGTAGGTGACCTTGTGGACAAGGAAGACCTGGTCTTGTTGGGAGAGCTTACCCTCGACGAGACCGGCGCGGATGACGTCGATGGCCCACATCTCGACCTCCTCAGAGGGCACCTGGAGGGCCTTTGCGATGGCGGAATACTCGATGCGGCGCGAGGTCGTCTGGGCGGCGAGGGAGGCGAAGGTCAGGAGGCGCATCTTGCGGTGGAGCTTCTCGTGATCGAGCCTCTCCTTCTCGACGAAACCCTCGTGCTCGTCATTGAAGTCGTTGTAGTCCTCGAGGTCCTGCTCGGCGAAGATGTCGAGAAGCTGCGAGTAGACGGGGTGGGTTTCGGACAGGTTCTGCACCGAGGGTATGCTGCGGATGTCGGTGAAGAGGTAGTGTGTGTTGGACAGCAGGGCGTCGCGCACGGCGCGAAGGGATAGTCTCTGAGCGTCCTCGGAGCCGATCTCCTCCTTATCGTCGGCATCAAAGGTGCGCAGGGCCTTGAGAATGTACTCGTAGCTCTCCCTGGTGAGGGGTGATAACCCCACAATGTCAGCATTACTGTATCTGATGGCGCTGATCTGTGCGCAACACAACGTCCGGATCTTTCAAAGGACTCACTCTTCCTTGCCGGCCTCCTTAGCAACCTCAGCAATCTCCTCGTACATCTGCCTCTGGTACTCCTCGCTGGTGGCCCACTCTTCAAACCAATTGGGAAGGTGCTTCAGGTAGGGCTGGATGGCCTCGAACATGGCGTGAGACTTGAGGAAGCGCAGGATAGCCATGAAGACGTTGAATCTGATCGGGTTCTCGGGGGTGATGAGGTTGAAGATGGTGCTGAGGGCGTTCAGGCTCAGGCCGACGCCGTTGACGGGGCTCGAGGCGATGGGCTTGCTGAAGGCCTGGCACAGGGTCGGCAGGTGCTTCTTGGGGTCCTCGGACTGAAGAACGAGGTGAATCATGAGGTTCGAGGCGGCCGTGAACTCCTTCTCGGGCACCGAAGACAGCGCCGCCGACGAGCGCACCAGCTTGCTCAGCACCTCCTCCTTCTTGGCCTCGTTCTCGATCAGAGGCTTGACTTCCTCGGCGATGTGGAGGTAGTCGGCCATCTCACGGGCCAGCTCCTGAAAGGATCCATCCACGAACAGCAGCTGCGGCTGCGCCTGTTGCTTCGCTCCCGCCGCCATGATTCCGGTCTGTTGGATTTGGGGGGTGGGTGTGGGTTTCGGGGGGATGGAAACAAGTCGTGGGGGTTGTATGCGGTTGTCGGGGGAAAGAAAACCAAAAAGAGGAGGTCAAACCCGAAAAAAAACAGACGGCCGAAAACGTGAAGAGACTGGACCTGAGAGAGAGTGAGAGAGGGAGAGGGGGCGTGTGGTTTGAGAAAACGGAGACAGGGGTCGGTCTGTCGTGTCGATTTGCCAAAGGCCGTTCCGGTCAGATCGTTGGATGGAGGGGTGTTTGGTGGTGACCGCAGGGCAATTTTTTCTGCCACCAGATTTCTGTGCGAGAAGACGCCGCTAGTACGTTTGCAGGGCTCTAGGCGAAGGCGGTGAAAGAGCCAGGCTCTTCCCTGGCCTGTTTCCAGGCGGGGTATCCGTACTGGGGACCTGAATCAAGTGCCTGCTGTATTTACCAGGCCTAGTTAATCGCTTTTTTCCAAAAAGAATTATTAAAAAATTGAAGAAACACCACCAGGTCTTGTTCAATCCGAAAGCGCTTTGGGTACGCAGAACTGTTCCATGTGGTTGAAAAGTACGTAACAAAGCCGTAGCAGGCATTTGAAGACGTGTTGTAGTCCCGGCCCCGCCCCGTGAAGCTCTGCCGGTTGAGTCAACCCCATAGTGCATCTCGCATGCCGCCCCGTCTCTCTCTCGGAGCCGGCATAGCGGCGGTTCCGGCCATCAACGGGCCGGGCCGTGCAGCCCTGAGATTGAATGCAGTTGCGAACCAGAAGACTGCTCATCTTACATCGGATCTTCCTTAGCGTACCAGAACCACTAGTGTGGTTACTTGGATCTGAGGTGATAAACTTATTATTACGGTACTTGAACTCTCTTTCGACCAAGGACAATATAAGTAAAACTCCTAACTTTTGCCAAGCCATGCCCGCATTTCTCTAGAGCGGGATACCAAAAGTTCCATCTTCCCAAGCCTGCAACATTACCATCGGTGCCAAGGGCGTGGTATATATGCCTCCCTCAGGTACCCAATCCGGGCATCAGGAGGCTAATTAATGCAAACCATTACCGAGTTCTGTTCCGCATGCTCCTTGTTGGTGTGGTCGTCCGTTTCGTATATTTCCAAGACAGTTCACATGTGAACACGACGAAGCCTCACACATGAACCTACAAACCGCAGCCTTCTACTTCCCTCCACCCTTGGTCTTGCCGCCGCTGATGTCGTCCTTAGAGTATATGCTTTCGCCATCTGCGCCGAAGAGTGGCTGGTCACCCTTGCCGCCCATCTCAACAAATTCGCTGACGTTCCGTTGTCCATGAGGATCGACCTCTTTCGGGACCATTTTCTTCGTATTCTTGGCGTATATGTGGATGGGCTTCTTGCTGTCCCCCACAGGCGGTCGTGTGGCGACTTGTACCGAGTTCATGGAGCTCAGCAACGTCCGTTCTCTGGTGACGCCTCGCCGATGGACATCCAAGCCTTGGATACCACCGACCAAGCCATCGGTGCTATCATTGACACCCGGCTGGTTCTGAGTCATCCAGGGATGGTTGAGACATTGGTCGACAGTGTACCGGCGTTCGGGGTCGACGACCAGCATGGAGTCGATCAAATCAACTGGTCCGGCTTGTCAGCGTCCAAACCAGCAATTCATCCGGCTGAACAATACTTACGAGCAGGGTCCCCAACAGAATCCCAGTACGGCGAGGGGTAGTCGAAACGTCCACTTTTGATTTGTTGCGACAATGTGAAAGGGAAGTCCGTCGAGTAGAGTTCATCCGAGAATGGCGGGAAGCCACACAAGCAGATATACAACACCACGCCGAGAGACCAGATGTCCACGGCTTTGGTGTACTTCCGATGTCTACCCTCGGCAAGAATTTCCGGCGCCACATAACTGGGTGTACCGCACAACGTGGTGGTAAAAGACTCCTCGCCGATGATCTTCGCTAAGCCGAAATCAGCCAGCTTGACGTGGAGATCCCTGTCCACCATCAGGATGTTTTCGGGCTTGATGTCGCGGTGCACAATATTGCGGTCGTGCTGGTTAGTGTTCGTTAGCTTAGGGTTGGAATGAGGTGCTTGGCCAACATACCAGATACTTGATGCCTTGGAAAAGTTGCTTGAACAGCTTGCGCGTTTCGTCTTCACTCAGCTTCTGCTTCATGACAATGAAGTTGAACAGCTCGCCTTCTGGCGCCAACTCGAGGACCAAGTACACAGCATTTCGCTCATTGAATGTGTCCTTCAGGCAGAGGACGTTGGGGTGACTAACGCCCATGAGGACAGCAATCTCCTGCTGCAGACCCTCCTGTTTCGACCTCTCATCCATGCCGGCAGTCTTGGTGAAGATCTTGACAGCATACCTTTGGCCGGTAGATTTCTCAACACACAAGAAGACCTCGGCGAAATGACCCTTACCGAGCTTCTCCAGTAGTGTATACTGATTCAGGAAGGCGCTGGATTGCCGGGTCTTCGGGTACCTAAAGATGAAACGGGCTTTGTCGATGACGGCAATTTCGTCCTGTTCCTGAAGCTCTCTCCGCTTGTTCCGACCCACATTGGCCTCATTGACAAAGGTTCCATTACTCGAAAGGTCCTCCACGATAGCCACATTGTCGCCGCCTTTGTTCTCGGAAAAGATCAGGCAGTGCCGATTCGAAACGATGGGGTCTTCCACAACGATGTCTGCATACCGTCAGCATCAACGACTACGTCCAGGTGCAGAATCAGCTTACCGCACTCTGGATGACGTCCGATCAAATAACCGCCCGAAGCAATTCCTTTAATCTTTGTGCGCTCGTATGCCTCCTCCTCCTTTTGCAAAGTCGACTTCCCCTTCTGGTCCTTACCCGCCGACTCTTTCGCAGCGTTGACAGTATCTGGCAACGGGCAAGCAGCCCTCTTCTTCATAACGACAACCTTGCCATACTTCGTATCGAGCGGGAACAGATATCCCCATACACCCTCCTTCACCTCATCTTCGACCTCGTCCGAAAGGGCATCTTTCGTCTCCTGAGGATATTGCGAGAAGGCCTGGGTGTCCTGCGGCGGCGACGAGATGTTGTTCAATGCGTGGGACGTGTCGTCCTTTTCGCGGTGGTTAACCTGGCTGGGCCGTCCCTCTGGTGGCGTGGCGGTCGGCTCCTTGTAGACCTCGTCCGAGTCACTATCCCTCGTGACCGGGGACGGAAGCTGGTGCTTGTTGGAAACCGGGGTCTTGTCGTTGGGTTCTGGCGATGTCCTCTCGGAACGGCGGGGCTTCTTCGCATCCAGGTCCGATTCTGGTAGAGAACCCTTTGGTAGGGAAAGACGGTTTAGGATTGCATACCAGAAGACCGAGCAGATTAACAAGCGACTCACTCTAGTTCTTTTCAGTTGGCTCTTTTCGGATTGAGGAGCCATGGCCTCGGATGAAAAGATTACTGTCTTGGCTTGATTCACACAATTGGGAAGGCTGCAGCTGCAGCAACAGTAGGCGAGTAACGCAGTCGGCAGCGATGACGAATGGATCCCAACAGATGGGGCAACCTCCGTATGGCAAGCGAATGCAGTAAGTCGGTTTTGTGCACACAGCTATGATAGGAACAGGGTAGGCGCGTACGGATACGTTTGTGAATGTTGTAACGGATTGGTGGTGATGGAGCGTTTGGGAAGTGTTGCCTAAGGTAAGGGAGTGAAAGCGATGAACGGCGAGACTCCAAATTAATAAAGCAGCTTGTTCAGAAGAGGCAAGTCCCGGAGGAGTGAGCGTGGGTGCAGCCTAGAAATGGGGAAGCTACTACGAATGTCGATTCCCCAAGTGGAGAGGGGGAGCAGAGGTCAGGCCAGGAAGTGGAAGAACCAAACTGCTCTAGGCTGCTCTCGGCCTGTGTGTGCCTGCCTGCACACACCTAGCTGCGCGCCTGTGTAATACAAGCTTGAGCTTTTGCTGGGGGGGCTTGCTGGGGACCTGCTAGCCCAAACAGCCGGAGGATGACAGGGTCTTCCTCTTCTCGGGATCAGGGGGACCGTGTAAGGGAAGTGGGCTACCGAGCCTGGATGGGGATGACCGCCGTTGGTTGGCAGGTTTTGAGAAGCGTTCTCTCATTGATTGTTTCCTTTCCAAACTCAATATACCTAGTTCCGCCCTTGGGTTCAGTGGATGCAAGAGGGGATGAAGCTTCTGATGAAGCCAGGCCGAACTCACTCACTCCCTGCAAGAGTAGTGACCCAAGGCCCAAGGTATGTAGTTCAGGCCAGTGTCCAGTACCAGTGTCCGCTTTCTCAAAGGGTTCGGATTGAAAGTTCCGTGAGGCAATAGGGAGGGCGTTCGATGACCTGGTTGACAATGGCGTTGGTGGAAAAGAGAAAAAGAGCCATATGAAGGGTGGGGGATGGTTGGTTGATCAGTTTAACTTGACAAGGGGACTCAGAATGACTCCCGTCTCTTCCGCCACACGAATGCGCGTCCCGATCATGATGGCTGAGCAGACGGACACAAGAGGCGCGTGAGGCGGTTCCTCTTCAACTGGTGGATAACCGGGTCCCGTGTGCCATCTTTCCACAACACGCTCCGCACCATCTCCCAAAGTCACTCATCATACGGCGCTTCGCCCATATAACCCCCCCCCATACATTCATCATCGAGATCCCGTCATTTTGGTCAGCCATCTCCTAGAGCCCGTCAGGATCAGGCCGCGAGCCGCCGCCCTTCCCTTCCGCCCTCGTCTTGACAGGTCCCGCTCAGTGAATCAGCTTATGCGAACGTCCTCGTTGTCGCAGCGGCTCACAAACCGAGACATCACGTCATGCGTCGCTCTCGATTAGTAGTGTAGCATATGCTGCAACATGAATTTCGGTAGAGAGCAAGGAGGCGAACGACCCCTGTCGCATGTGACCTCGTACCCATGTTCTTGCCAGTTCCACTCGCCATTCACACGCTGAGTTGCTGCATCGCTTGCTGTGTGACCATGACGCCAAAAGTAGAAACGTGATTCATCCCCACCAAACCCACGTGGGCGGCTCACCTGCCGCCAAACCACAAGCGATTTCCTTGCATAGCTGCGGCTGAGTACGAACAATAATACTCTCACCGAGTCACCGAGACGACTTTGTTTATCCTTTTCCTCCACGTTTTTTATTTCTACCAGCTCCGCAGATAAGATATCACGGAAATGATATAGAGCAATTTGCTGATATCCGCACAAAGTGTTCACCATTGATTGTTCTGTCTTCATTTCTTCATTAATATTACTATCCATACACACAGACAAACACGCGTACGTAATGGCCATCTCCGCCTTTCATACCCTCGCATATTCCAATCGAGGACTATTCCAATGTGCCTGTTCACGCCAGACTTCTGTCATCAAAAACTACACATGTTACATGTGAGGGCATGACCTCGTGATCCCCCTCGTGCCGTGCAATGGAACCGGGCTTTGCCTAGCAAAATACCAGGCCCTCGAAACGCAACAGACCCTTTGGTAACGACAGTCAAGTGCGTCAAGCCTTTCTCTCTGTCTTCCTGCCAGTGCGCCAAGACGGTTTTCATCCACCGTCACACTCAAAATCGTAGCCATCCGTCGATAAGTGGACTTCGAGAGAAGACCTGCGTCTCGTGTGCATTGCAAAAGCAAGGCACATGTTCAACTGCCCCAGCCGCTCGAAACAGGCAGGTCGCTACCTTTCCGGAATCGGGCTCTTAGCCAGACGTCCTCCTGCACTTACTCTCTTCTGTAGCCGAGCGTCCCTCTCCCGCTGGAGCTTTTCGTTCGAGCTAGGGTTGCTGGGCAGTGATCCCACTGCATCACTCGAAAACCCCCCCGTATTCCGTCCTCGCTTCTCTTCAATGTACATCTGTGCGCTGCGGCTTAATGGGAAAGCCGGCATCGACGTCGGTATTTCTGCTCCGTTTTGAAGGAGCATCTCTGCCACCGGGAACGTTACCGTTCTGTCCGTCTCCGGAGGTTGCCCCGGAGTGGGAGAGGGCGAGGCGGGATCGGCAGCCGCAAGGGCCAAGAATACGGCGTGCGTTCCGCGAGATCTGTCTGTGACGTTGGGGTTGGCTCGTAAAGCCAGTGCATAGATTACCTGCTGAATTTCGTTCTTCTTGATACCCGCTAGTAAGGTATCTTCGGGGTTTGCATAGCGCGAGAGAGTAGCTGAGATCGGCTCCACGTAGGCCTTGTCGACGTATTTAGCAGTAATGAACCTCAGCCGCTGCTCCCTCGTTGCCTGGGGCGTCGGCTTCAATCCAGGTTCAAGCCTCGCTTCCCATATCATGTTCGACACCCTGTTGCCAACAAGAAGCAGGAGCTCGACAATATCAGAGGTAAAGGAGTTGATATCCAGAGTTAGAGATCGCACTTTGCTGATATGTGTGCCGAGGGAGCGATGAATGCCACTGCATTCGATGCAAAGAATGATGGCTAGGTTGATTGAAACCCATTCGACCTTTGTGCCCGACCCGCAGTCGGCGCACCAGCAGTTGCCTTGATCGTTGTCGCGAAGCAGTTGCAGTAGCTTGTCTGGATTCTCGTCGTATGTTGAACTAGTGGACCTGTGCGTGCTGGGCCGAGCGCCAACCGTGATCCGGCGGACGGGTGGTGCACTGTTCGAGTTTGTGTGACTACTGTTGTGCCCAACGGAAGGGCTCTTTCCTGTGAGGATGGAGCCAATGTCTCTCTTAATATGACCTGAATCACTGGGAGCAGACTTATCCCTCATAATGCGGCCCTCAACCGCACTTTGCAATGCGTTATTAATGGCCGTGATCCAACTGTTCATGTCCTCTTCAGATGTGGCTTGGTATACGCGTTTGAACTGGGGCGTAATGACTTCAAAGCAGAACCGGCGCTCTGCATTGCGCGCCTCTCTGACGGATGCCATCCTCAAGTCAATGGGGTCATTGTGCAGATCCAGCCTCTGCTTCCAGTTACTATACTCCGAGAGCTTGCCTTGGTCTAGGACAATCCAGAACCTTTTGCGGATCAGAATGATTACCACTTCTTAAACGGGTTGGGTGGACTTACTTGTGCCAACCCTGCTTGTTCAGGTTACGCGGGTCTACATGGTTGCTGCCAGCCTTGCTCAGAGACCATAACAGACCCTCTTTGCGCTGGGCGCTGCTGCTGGCGCTAGACAGCTGGCCGTAGTCTTTCTCTTCCAAGTCACGGATGCCCTTGAATTTCGAAGCTTGAGCAGGACTTCCAACCGAGGAATTGCCAAGGCTGCCGGGTGACCTGGTCAGCTCAGGGGATGACATGGCCACCGAAGGGTTCGACCCCGAGGACAACCCAAGCTTCAGCTGCGATCCTGTGCTGTCGGCGCGGCCAAGATCGCTGTCAGAGACCTGTGCATTGCCGTTTGAGGCCGTGGTTTGGCCAGCACTGGTGCCAGGCGCCGGTCCAAGGTCTGGCTCGTTATACGGCTGGTTGCTCTTCTCGAGGAGTCTTCTCTTCTCTTCCCGTTCCCGCCTCTGGTATTGATATTCCTTGTCGGCCTCTTGCACTTCGCTCGAGAGCGCCTCCAGTTGTGGCAGTAAAGTGTCGATCTTTTTGGCTGCCTCCAGAAAACCTTTGGTCTGAGCGTCGGCATACCTTGTAAGGTGTGAAAGCACTTCCTGCTCCTTCCTGCCACCATGGAGATCCTGCATGAAGCTTGAGTAGTCAAATCGCTTGAGCTCAAAGTTGCGGCGCTTCGTCTGGTACTTGGAGTCGCTTTCTGCCAGTTTCTTAGCCTTGACTGAGTCATGGCGCTGTCCAAGATATCTCGAGACGTAAGCATAGTAGTCCTTGCTTTCTTCCTCGAAATCACGTTTCTTCGACTCGGCTTGTTTAATATCTACCGTGTAAAATTTGTCCAGCGGATCGATCACGATACGCTTAAGATTAACCGTATTTGTTCGCTCGTACGAAAGGATTTCGCGGGCAATTTTGTCAAAGTAGTGTTCAATAGCCGGCTGTACGGCATTGGCGTTTGTGGATGAAGCTTCGCGAAGGGTGTCGATGAATTCGGAGAAGTTCTTGTTGGCTTCTACCTGCGCCTCATGCGCCTGTTTAGCCATCTTGAGCACGCGCTTCATCTGCGTCCGCATATTGCCCGTCTTTTGTTCCAATGCCTTTATTGTTGCTCTGAAGACCGGGCCATCGTCTGGAACGAGGACATCATCGGTTGGTTTGGGGCACGCGACATCCACCTTGATCGGTTCCTGTGCAGATTGTGGCCCGGAGAGTATAGTGGTAGAAGAGAAATTGCCTGGCAGCGGCGACGAGGGTTCTTCTAGTTCGCTGTGGCTGATTCGAGAATCGACAGACTGAGATGAGGCAACTCGGATCTTGGGAGGTGCGGTCAAGAGGAAAGGAGGAGACGGCGAGTTAGGGTGGCTGAGTGGCAAAGCTGGATCTGCAAAATTGTGAGTGGCAGTGAGCGAATGAGTCGCAAAGGTGAAGACTTACTAGAAACCCAGTAGGAGAAGCTAGCCAAAGTGTGCAGGCAGTGGTTGCGGGGATCGTATTCGACGAACTGCGAAGGGGGTTAGCACATGTGACAGGTAAGAGCTCGGTGGCCAACAACATACACTGCAAGTATTCCTCCATCCGCCGCCCCTATCTTCCACATTCTTTGGTGGCTTCCACTTCCAGGTCCATTCGAAGGATACTGATGGGTTGCCGCCGGTGCTAAAGTCGCCCACCAATTCGACGTTGGAGTTCTTGTGTAGATTTGGGTCCGCATGGAACTCTCTTGTTACCAAGTTTTCCACCTCGCGCGGCGTCGAGGCGTAGACATATGTCAGTCCGCTGATTTGGGTATCGACCGTAGCGACGGTGTCGGCGCTGCCGTTCGTGACGAACTGCTGTCCCTGGCGGATGACGAAAGTAAAGTTGAAAACAAGCTCGTCGTCGTAGGTGAGCTTTAGTATGAAATTCGGGAGGCCACCAGGGCTCGTAACGACTTCAGTGTCCTGCAAAGACAAAAATGAGCACACGCTGCTCGAGGCAAGGGGCGGGAGGAGGTGTGTCGCTGTTTGCGCTGACGAACCTGGACAAATTCTATGGGACTGCCGTCGCCTAGTGGGCGCGAAGCCGATACTTTGGTGGCAGGGAAAGCATTGGGAACGATGTTTATGGACGAACGCCTTCGCGGGTTCGAAATGACTAAAGAGGCTATGGATACTGAATGTCAAAGGATTAGCTGGAGGGAAATGCGCAAGGCTGCATGCATGAACAGGCAAACAAGACGAGGGGGGTGGGTGGGAGATCGCACGTCGATTCTGGTCTCTAAGAAAGAGGGCGGCCCCGTCCTCAGGCTTGCTGCTAACGATGCCCATGATGAGATATTGATCGGGGAGTTAACGGCTCATGGAGGTGGAATGAGTTGCGAGTGAGGCAGAGGGAACGCCTCTGAGATGGTAGTTGGGCTTCGCAGCGCGGGGTCGCAAGTTGGCCAGGATCGTGGACATTTGGCGACGCAAGACAAGGCCAAGCCACACCCACGGGGTCGGCGGTACAAGACTGTAGACTGCGCGCAGCCAGCTTTGGGGCGCTGCTGAAGGCGCCGGCGGCCTGAGCGAAGAGGGTAGTGGTGGGGTTGAGGAGGGAGAGAGGACGGCGACGAATGCCCACGGGGTGGGAAAGAAATGGAAATGAGATCTAAAATGTCAGCAAAATTGTGGTGGTTGTAGAATGGTGGAAGGAGAATGAGTAAAAGAGTCAGAGGTTGAATGTTGCGATATCGACGGAGGTGGAAGACCTGCTAGGTTGCGGCACGTCTGCCTCAGAGGCCTGTTGCTTTTGCTGCCGTTGCTACTTCCCCTCCTGTCGTCGTCGTCGTCGTCGTCGTACTAGGTAGGTAAGTCATCTGGTTCCGCGATTAAGTCAAGGTCACTTGATTCGCCGCGGCTAATCACTCCGAGCAGAAGGTCACATATACCAAGAGTACAAGAGTGTGTGGATTACAGGTAGGTACCTAGGTAGGTACGTAGGTAGCCGTCCAGGCTTCTTTGGGCTCGGCTTGTTGTTTCCTGCGCTGGAGTATCCGTACTGTAGGTGAGAAGTAAGGTCAGGTACAATGCGACCTCGTCTGAATCAGTAAGGCACCATGCTATGTACACTACATAGTGAACTAGGTACATACCGGTGTTGCTACCATGTAGGCACCTGAGTAGGGACCTGCCTACCCACCTCCCACTTCTGAGGTAGGTAGGCAGGTCCCCTCCCCTGTTGTGACGTCGAATCAAGCCCGAGATTGGCGCCGATTCATATTTATCCCGACCCATGCCCATCGGCCTCAATCAACTCAATATTTCTCACATAACCATTCTGGTGCAATGGTTCTGTACGATGTATCCGTATAATTCCATGGAAAAATGGCATGCGGTCGCCATCATCCCGGCCATGGCATGTAAGTACGCGGATCGAGTTTTGCTGAGCCCTGGTGAAGCAACTTGCCGGTTCGCTTCATCCCACACCAGCATCAAGCACCCTCCCTCCATTTTCTCACTTCGAGTTTCATGTGCCTACCTACCTAGTGTACTATGTACGGTTTGGGGAATTGAACAGCATCCACGACCCCTTAGCACGATGGCCTCTCTGATTCCCCATCATTGGCGGTCTTTTGGTGGGGTCAGGCAGCACACAACCAGACGTTCCTTGATAGTAAGCCAAAGCGCATGGGATCACCACACCACACCACCGACTGCTTAGCTCATTTTGCGCAAGGCGCCTACCTCATCTCCTCATCTTCCACGACGACAGGCGCGCAAGCTACATGATGTATTTGGCCACTTCTGCCTCCGCACCCCTCCACCCTTTGGCCGTGTTTACCCCTCTCAACTTGGGGAAGCGAAGCCAGCACGGCAGGCTCCTGTTCCGACACGGTGAGGGTGTGTCCGTCCGGACCTTGCGCCGTGGAAACACGGCCTTGCTTGTTTCTCGAACCTGGGATTTCGCGTATCATCGATCTCTTGCTTCTGAGCCTAGTCTGATCTGGTCTGGAGTTCCAGAAACCAGAGAATCGGGAATCAACCTATCAACTTGTACCGGCACATGCTGCAGCCTTCCAATAATACATACATATCTCTGCGCTGCATCAAGAAAAGGGGTAGGTAGCGGTCGAGGGTGGCGGGTCTTGGAGAGAAGCTTCATACACTAGTCAAGCCAGACCGTTTGAAAGTCAATCGCTGATCCTCTTCCAGGATCTCGAGCATCGTCGAAAAGGTATGCAAAGAAGCAGAAGAGACTTTGCGTCTATGGACCCGGTTCAATCATTTTGGCTTTGGGTTTAGCCTTTGTGTGATTCATTGTCCTAAGGCTTTCTTCTTCTTTTTTCGTCTGCTCTTCCAAAGAGCAAACAGGCTCCCCCCTTGAGGTCTGTCAAACTCTAACCAATACTTCGGCTCTCGACCGGGGGAGGATAAAAAAGAGCAAACCGTTTCAAAACACCCCCATCCAGCAGAGCAACGCAAATGTCAACGGTCACCGTCTGTCATCAAACGTCATCTGCACGACCGTCCAGTCAATGCGAAGCCAAGATCATTCCTACGGCGCCTTAGCAAGTGATGCGCTCCTTCAAACCCCAACAAATCAGTCATTCCTCGACTTCCCAGCAATTTTGTTATTCTTGTTCTTCGCTTTCCACAGGAAACGCTCTCAAGGGCCTGTCATTGCAACTAGGTGCCTATGAGTAGTGGGGTATGCGGCCGTGAACTCATGGCTTACCAGCAGACATCAATTACTCCCTCCAACATGAACCCGCTGTTGCTTTAAGCAATCTTGCCTTTCTGACTTGTTACGGCTCACGCATTCAGACTCGGCAGTATAAGATAATAAAAAAATTAGAAAAGAAAAAAAAGGACCATGCAATCCCCAGTTCCCCAGCGGCAGACAAGGGGCACCCCCCACCCCCCCCTGGATGAAAACTAGGACAGACGTTAGGGCACAGCAAACGCTGGCGCTTGCAGTCTATGTAGGTAGTGTACGGACGGACATGCGCGTTCAGGCCGCCCCAGACGAACCATTAATTCCGCCGGCGTGGATGACCACGGAAATGCTCTTGGGCCTTTGAAAGAGAAGTACTGGGGAATGTAGGGATTGAAAGAAGAGACCGACAAGTCGAAACATATGGCCGATAAACATTGCGTGGAAACACATGGCCGGCGATGCCGTCTCCTCGTCCACCTTATTGTCGCTTGACTGTATTTCGGGCAAGTGGCTACCAGAACAGTTAAGAACGTCGAGTTCGAGGCAAGACTATACAAGAGCTAGAAGTAGTATATCGTCCGAAGGAACAGGGCAAGTGAAAAAGGGTCAAGCAGCCACCCCCATCTTGGCTAGTATTTAGTTGACGGACCGACCATGTTGATGCTCTGCTCTGGCTGGTATGCTCTGTTGTACCCTGCTTCTTTAGCTCCGTCGCACCGTGAGCCCACGGCTTCTGTCACAAGCAGCAAGCCACTGATACACTGCAGTTTTTGACATCTGCTCGCTCGACAAAGTACCCAAGTGGCAGACTGAGCTGTCATTTTGTCAGGCTAGAAGTGCAGTGACCAGTGGTCCGGCCCCGTCAGGCATCATCGATACCCGATGTACGTATTATCCTGTTCCCATAGCCCCTGTGAGCACCCCTCGACTCCCTAGAGAGATACCTATCTCTGACTGGGGCCGCTTAGCGCCGCGCAAGGCCGCAGGTACCACCGTGCCACCTTTTCCTGAACAGTACAAGGGTCACGGCAGTCACCGTGTCTCCTTTTCTGCCAATGACGTGTGTCACCTGCTGGACCAAACATCAACCCCCCAAACCTTCTGAGGGTCCCCAAGCGGCTGCTTGACCTCCACCACCTTCCACACCCGCGGCCACATTCACGATAACCTTCACCCCCTCTAACCACCGGCCGACTAGCTAGCCGTTCTCCCTTCCGTGCCGAGAAACCTCTTTCACGAGACGACTGACCGGTCACTTTCCAAAAGGTGACAGTTGACACACCGCGAACTACATAGCTGGCCATTCTGCGCTGGTACGAGAATGACAGCTCTCCGATAAATCCAAGCCCCGTTGTCGTCCACGTTCGATCGTCGACCCCACGCATATCCGGACCCGTTACGATCAGCGAGAATGTCGTCCGCGTCTAGAAGCTCGTGGATGCCGGGCCGTCGCCCGAACAGCAATCGAATCAGCATGAGACCGCGAGGAGCATCTAGGGGCAACATCACCGTTAGCCACGACGACGCCTACACCTTTGCATTACGTGTCGCCTACCTCAACTACCTCCTCCAACCAAGACAGAAACGAAAGCAATATGTCGCCGCACCGAAACCCGCGCAGAGATCGCACACCAGTGTTACTGAACTAGTCGGCCAATTTGTCTCGTCGGGCTCCAACAGCATCAAGTTGCCTCACGGCTTCCAAAAACCCCTGGAAAAGAGGCTTAAGAACGTTCTAACAGGCAAGGAACCTATGCAAGGTTTCAACGACTCGGCTCTCAAGCGAAGCTTCGCTGAGGCATATACTGCATTCACCGATAAGAATTTTCAAAAGTCGGTTGAGAAGGATCGCAAGCTTGAGCCTTACGTCCTCATGTTTTACTCGTCTGCCACCAAGGCCAACCAGAAGTACGCCCAGTTGACATCGGCAACGGATGATTCATGGAAAGAAACAGCCGATAGGCACATGGCCATGTTCATCAGGCTAGTGGCTCAGACTCTTCGAGATCAGGGGCACGACAGAGACAGGCCCGAGCTGATGAGCAGGTTGCACACGCTGGAGAATAAACTACTTACTAGAGACCAGAACCTGTCTCTCGATTCTGCCGGGGATGGAGGTAGTTACATTGAGGTCCCCGCCCCCTTGAGCTACGATGTCAAGGATATGCCGCTGGTTCTTACTGTGGCGCGCATATTTGGTCGATCCAATTCCGAAGTGCAGGCTGATCTCGAGGCCAACCGCCAAGTTTGGACCGAAGAAAATGCCATCAAGGACATGAAGAACTACCAGCAAAGGCTGGCCTCGGATGCGCCCGGCGCTCTAAGAAGCCAGGACTTCGATCTCGAAGACGCCTTTCAAGAATGGAAGAGAGCCGAAGCACCGCATCTTTCCCAAATCATTTTAGAGATATTGACGATCAAACCCGAGCTGGCCAAGACGTCGACAGCAGGAGCGGACAAGTCACTCCCTGGACGGCCTCAGTCCACCTTCTTTGGGGAAGATCAGTCGTACTCTGAAATCAGCAAATCAATCTCTAGCCCTGATGGATCAATTATGAACTTTGATAGTTCCATTGATTCTTTGTCTCTCGATGACTCGAATCAGGCCTTCGACGAGGTTGTTTACACTTTTGTCCCCAACGACTCTAGGGCTTTCTACAAGGCCATTCTGAAAGACTGCATGACTTACGATCAGTTGCATGCTGATCCAGCGGCGGAATACACCCCGCTCTCGCAGCCGTCTAAGGACCTCCTCATGGAACTCAGCGTCTACTGGCGGCTGCCGCAGTTCTCAAGACTCATTGCCTTCATTGAGGTAGCTGTCAAGAAGTTTCTTGACGGAGAGATTCTGGCCGATGATCTCCTTGTGGTCATGGACAACGCAAAGTCATCGGAACCGGAGAGGAAGAAAGCGCCACACTTGCACCAATACAACGTCGGTCTGCGCGAGATCGACCAAAGTCGTTGGACGATGCACGATTTTGCCGTATATCAGAAGACGCTGAACAGTCTCTATGATGCTCTACTGCGAGATCTTTACAACTTGATGCTCAACTGCTACGGTCCTAAACCTCCAAACATTGGGTCGGTCATGACTCTGCTGGAGGAACATGTTCAATCCGACCCTGCATTTCCCGCAAGGCCCGAGCAGGTCCAGGAGTTCGCTGTGCATCTTACCGAAGGTCTGCGACGTGCCGCAACCGACGCCTACAACGTCTTTGTCCACGAGAAATTACCTAACCATGCCTCGGAATGGGAGTTTACCCACGTTGTTGAACTAGGACGGGCGGTCACCAAGCTTTCCAATAAGATCCAGAAGCGATACAAAAATCTTCCAGAGATTATGGGCGTCAAAATATGGCAGATCTTGGTGGAGGTCATGTTTCCTAGCTACGAGCGGGATGCCCAACACATCATTGAGCGGACGATTGCGGTCGCCAAGGAGAAGGAGATGGAAATAAACATGCAGGATGGCTTTGATCTCTACAAGGAGCTGGTCGAAATGCGGCGCACGCACCATGCCGCATTGCCGGACAAGCCTTTCGAATTCCAGATCGAGGAACTGCTTGTGGACTTTGTTTGGCGATGGGTTCGCAACGCAGAGAACGTCATGGTGGAAGTGGTCGATGGTGCCATCAGTCAAGATTCGTTCCAAGTTCGTACCGACGACCCAAACAAAATACCTACGGACGCCGAGCGGCACAGTACTTCCGTCATTGATATATTTTTGATGTTCCATCAAACTATGGAACAGGTCTATCAGCTCGAGTGGGACAGCGATGTCCACCATGCTAGGTTCATGACGGCGCTGGCACGATCATATGCGGCTGGCATCGGACAGTACTGCGATGAGCTCGAGAAACGCTTTGCGAAAGAGATGGACCGGCCCACGGCACAAGAGATCGCCGCGAACAAAACAGCTCAAGAGAAGTTCATGCAGTACGCCCAATATGCTCGAGACGCCTGGAACCCGAAGGATGCCCCTGAGCCCTTCCAGTTCCTTCCCGAGGTGTGTACATTCTCCTGAATCCATGTCGATTTGCTAACATGTGTCAGTCTTTTGTCAAACTCAACAACATCGAGCATGCCATGCAAGAGCTGGATAAGTTGGAAAAGGCTATGAACGTTGACGCGTGTGCTGAAGTGTTGCGGAAAGCCGAAGGTCTTGGAAAGCAGCAAGCCAAACGACCCAACAAGTACGTCTTCACGATCAAAGTGGTAGAGGCCGAGGACCTCAAAGCCTGCGACCCCGGGGGGTTCAGCGACCCCTACGTGGTTCTTGGAGACGAATACCAGAAGCGTCTTTATAAGACACGCATTATACATAAAAACTTGAACCCCCGCTGGGACGAGTCCGTCGACATCACAGTCTCGAGCCCCCTTAACATCATCGCCACCATCTGGGACTACGACACCTTTGGCGATCATGACTTTGTCGGTCGCACCTCGCTGAAGGTCGATCCCATTCACTTCAGTGACTACTTGCCCCGCGAGTACTGGCTCGACTTGGACACGCAGGGCAGGATTCTGCTGCGTGTGAGTATGGAAGGCGAGCGAGACGACATCCAGTTCTACTTTGGAAAGGCGTTCCGACACTTGAAGAGAACGGAGAGAGATATGGTTCGCAAGATCACCGATAAGGTACGTTCATTGACGTTAGGATATGGATTTGTTACTAACCGACACCCCAGCTCCGGGCTCAGATCAGCGCCACGATCTCTCACGAGACCCTGCGAAGTTTGGTCAGAGGTGGTGGCATCGGCTCTCAAGTGGCCGGCCTGTGGAAGAAGAGAGCTTCAACGATGCCAACCGTCACAACGGCCAGCGACATTGAAGGCGCGTTGCAGCCGCTATTCCACTACTTTGACCAGAATTTTGCCATCATGAAGCAAACTCTGACGGACGCTACGATGTTGGCGGTCATGACACGTTTGTGGAAGGAGGTCCTCCAGGCAATTGAGCACCTGTTGGTACCACCCCTGTCCGAAAAGCCATCTTCGCAAAGGCCCTTGTCCCAAAAGGAGCTTGACATTGTCTATCAGTGGCTCAACTCACTGTTCGAGTTCTTCAATGCGAAGGACGACTCCGGAGAGCAGCTGGGTGTGCCGCAGGACGTTCTGAAGTCGCCCAAGTGGCATGAACTGGCAGCCCTGAATTTCTTCTACTTTGAGCAGACCGACAACCTGATTCGGGAGTCTGAGCGCATGGCGGCTGCCAATGCCCAGCGCGCGACTCAGATGCTGCTCCAGGAGAAGCACGAAAACCGTCTTTCGGCGCCTGCAACATTCGGGCCGACCTTTAGCGGTGGGCCAGGTGCTTTTGCCAGCATGGGCACTATCCGACGCGGCAAGAGCATCATGATGAGCCGCAACCTGGGCACAATGAGGAAGGCCAAGGAGGAGAAGCGCAAAGAGGCCCAGGCGGATCCCAGCGACGACATGATCCTCCGCATCCTCCGCATGAGGCCCGAAGCGGCCAACTACCTCCGGGAGAGACATCGCCAAAAAGAGCGCCAGGCCGCTGCGGCGGCTGCGGCGCTAATTGTCAAGAACAGCGTCAACCAGGGATGGAACACGGGGGGGGCGTCTGCATACCGGGCTAACAATCTGCCCAGACGATGAGATGTGATCGACGGCGCATGGGGAGTCGTAGCACAGCAATGCAGGGCGGGCATGGTGAGGCGCTGGCTCTCAAATTTTCTTGAATTTCCTGTTTTCCGCGCTCCATGATACTATTGCTTTTTCTGTTCTTATCTGGTATCCTCATCAGAGGGGTTTCAGTTGGGGAGAGGGATTATTTCGATACCAATTCAGGAGAGAGCAATAACGATGAAAAAGGCTGGAAACGAGCATGACGTACGCGAAATACCAACAACAATCACCACAAGGGTCTTTACACAAAGCACACAGTACAAATGAGCGTATCCAGTAGCGGCTTTTTTTTTTCTCTTTTTCTTTTTTTCTTTTGGGATGGCATCACGGGCTACATGTATATACCCCCCACCCCCTTCCGTTACGTTTAATACTTTGCTTATTTCGTTTACGTCGTCGTCGGCGCCAATCGTCATCATCATTAGGAGAAGGAGCATGGTGGGAGGAGGGGAGTAAGTGTGTGTGTGAGAGAGAGTGAGAGAAGGAGAGAGTGAGAGAGTGGGAGAGGGGGCGGCTGCGGGGTTGGAGGTGGTTTGGTTTTCTTGATATGCTTTCTTGGAAGGGAGGGGGGCGCTTGTACTTGCCCATGATTCCATAATTGGTGAGGGAGGACAAAACAATCATCATGTAGTTTGTTTACCTTATCCGGCGGTCCCCTGGTTTGTTGCGCACACATCACAGAAAGAGTGGCCTAGATACGGCGCAGCCTCATAGGGGAAAAGGGCGCATCCAGGTCGACCCGCTGACGCCGCAGGTTCTCCAGAATACGGCCCAGCCGGGCTCTCTTGGAACGGCAAAACCCTTCCCTCGTCGAACCTGCTAAACGAACATAGGTAGTTGGACAGGAACATGTCTTTGCCCCACTCCCCATCATGTAGCGTCCATAAGTAAGTGTCTCACAAGCTTGAGGCTGTCCTCCTGCCGTCACCTCATGGATACGATGCCTGCCGCAAATGGGCGGGTTGTTGGTAAAAGACGTAGCTAAGAACAATCTCAGTCATGGAAGAGAGCATTCACGTCAGAGGGGCAGTCAAGAGGCCTGTATGCGGTATGCACGTCCAAACCTAGTGTGAGACACGGCAGATGAGGGGGGGAATCGTACCACCTCAACCCTCAGCTCCCCGACGTTGGCCAAGTCGAACGACACACGCCCCGCCGTAGGACGGCTGGCTAGCTCGCGGCATTTGCTACGCAGGGCGACGGGTAGCTCTTCCGAGATGGTTTAATCCCACTTTATCAGTATCGCTTCTGGGGGACGACGAGTTGTCGACCAATACCGCATTATGCCACGGTACGGAATCCCCCGACATAGTTGCAATCCCTGAGGAGGCTCGGCTTCGAATCCCCTCGACCTGACTCTCCCGAGGTAAGTGACGGCGACCTCTCTTGTGCATGCCGGAGATGGCAACCGCAGGGAGCAGCGTAAGGATCACGGCGTGGCCAGATCGCAACGGTGGTCGGTGGCCCCCGTGCCCCCGTGTCCGTACCTCGTCAGCTTCCATCAATGCGCCAACGTTGAGCCAATGCTTTGTCCAAGTTACATTGGACAATAACCTCACTCTGCCCTACAAGGCAGGTACGCCCAACATAATGCAAAGTCAATGAAACGTCACAGGTGCCGAGGTAATGTGTGGCCTACATACCCATGAGGTCAATGCTCGTACTCGCTCATCCTATCTCGCCACAAGGTGATCGCACATATCGACCGAGTCGGGACCAACACAAACGTACTATCCTGGGAGTGGCAGGGCGGGGATGGCCACTGTCACAAACACATCCCGCCTGCGCGGGGGAGGCTCGGGATCGGCCCGGGGTAAATTCAGTGGGTGACTCCGCAGCATGTCCTTTGACGGGTTTGATAAACGGTCGCGAACGGCTCTGTGGTAAGGCGCCTCGATGGCGGAAAGCCAAACGTCGCGAAGCCGGCCGAGGCCCAGACGCACGTTGGACCCCTGACTTGCTCCTAATGCGGAGAGCGAAAGCAAAACGGGGTTTCTGATAGGAAATAAAGAAGACCACAACCTGGGTGACACAGAAAATAGTCTGTGGCTACCAAGGTCCAAGTAGCCTGCTGTTGATTGAGGACATCGTAAGGCACCCTTGCAACTCTGCTTTGATTGCCCGCTGAATGATAGTCGTAGTCGCGTGCGCGCATGGGAAGAGGACAACACACGTCACCAATCCAAAGTGCCGCACAATGATCAGAAAGCAGCACACGGCACAGGATGGTCGTCGCAAGCCACCTTGGCCATTGCAGATATGACTCCGAGTGTTCTACTTGGGGTGTCGAGACTAGTGTAATCTTGGGGAAATCGGAACCGCCTGGTCAGGTCTCAAAGTCAAAGTATATTAACTGGCCCTGCCATGTCAGAAATATATTTCCCCCGGGTCCCATACAGAAGCTTCCTGTGTCATGACGACTCTCAGCTCGTCGTTGGATGACGTACCGGTTAAGATGGTGATATGCTTGTACCAGTAGAAAGATTGAGTTATGCCTTCTGGGATGATCCCCAATGCTTGGGCCTCTAGGTGGTAATGTGAAGGGATAGGGGAGGTAAAGGCCGTTGGTGTCTCAGGAAAGACACCCAGCGAAACGGACGAGCGTCCGTTATACCAGACGGAAATTACAAGAATCCCCGCAGCCATGGACCATTTTCTCTAGCTGTCCCCTCAATTGGAGGGTGAGGATAGTGACAGTCTCCCGATCGGCAGGAGCTTGACTCGAACGGCGGCGTCGGGCTCCTATGGCCAGCCAGCATCAATTGATAGCCGTGAGGAACAGAGACAGCCCCCCCCCCCCCCATATTTGGCAAATCAGGTCGCACGCAACGTACCCCTAATGTTGCATTACGCTCTCCATCCTGAAACCTTAGCATCCACGTGTGATGGGCATTTGCGTGCAGGTCGGTACTCCTTCGGCTGCCTCAGGCGTGATGCTGATGGTTTGGGGAGACAAATAATGTACTTACCCGGCCGTTGCCAACAGCAGCAGATAAAGCCACAGTATCCGTAGTTCTAAGCCGGATCCGACAAGCGCCTGCCGAGCATTTCGTAGCTAGCCCCAGCCAAGACAGACGGAGGAAGGAGCGGAAGCTCGAACCTCAGTACCTATGGTCCTCAAGTCCCGCTGGCAAAGGCCCACCGTTGTGGCAACGGAGGCTGGACAGGGTGACATTGCCCCAATGGGCGACCAATCTTCCTCAATAATTGGTGTAACAAAACGTGACGAGGGTGATGAGCAGGCCAATCAGAGGCCATGAAAGCCCTTGCATTCCTTCCCCTCGGTTAACACCGACTCGATGGGAAGCCTGGTCGACCTGTCGTCGACATAAAACGCAAGCCTGAAGCGGTGACCGACGTTAAGCACGCCAGGTGGATGCAAATTGTAGTGGCAAGTGTGCGAGCCCCCCGATTTCAGTCCAGGATACTCACTCTGTACAAGCATTCGTCCTTTCACTGGACGAGACGAGTGAGAGGGGGGGATGAACGCCTCCGTGATCCAGAAGAGAGAGAGAGAGAGAGAGAACAAACTTTGTCCAAGTCAAAGCGTGGTAGTTGGAGAGAAATGGTCCGGTTTCGCGGCTCGCTCAGTGACCGTACTTCATAATTGCCCAGCACCGTCTGGTTGCGAAATCCACTCGCTCGTTTTTGGATCAAGTGTCAGTGGCTTAGGACTTGTGTGGGTTAAGAGTTCGCAAAAGGGTGCTGTCGAGAACAGCGCTGACGCTGGTGGGACTCGCGGCTCGGCGGACGGTTAGTCCGGAGGTGACAGCACGCTTGGGATTCTCGACTCGCGAGCCCATGGTTTGGGCGCATCTCGACCGGTGCATCGATACGAGTCAAAGTTTGCTGCAGGGTCCTCCAAGGTGATACGCTGGACAACCCGCTGGCTCGGCATTGTGTAACTGCACGCTTATTGGAGCTTGCCAGCATGCCAGCATGCCATGTGGTCTAGGTGAAGCCCTGACGTCAATTTACTAGGACACACCTAGCAATTGCTGTTACGGGATGGTATGGTTCTGACGGACCTTTTCCTACTGTGACAAACCGACCGTTCCAGGGACACCCAAGACTGACGAAAACCGGAACGAGATCATATTCCTTTACAAGCACAGCCGAAAGTCGTCAACCAATGTTGCAGCCTGGCTTTGGTGGCGGTGAAATCGCACCAAAATAGGCTAAGCCGGCGCAGTCGGTTTGCCGTTCTCGTACGGCCTGCCCTTCTGTGTTTTCCTTACTGGCGCAAGTGTAGGTACCGACTGAGTTTAAGGCCAAGCCTTACTTACCTAAATGGTTGCGAAGCTTTAGCGGGCAGCCTAGTGTTGTGGGAAAACGACCGGTATATACGCCGACCAAGGTCGCTGTGATTCGTCGTCTGAAGCCTCAGCAATTAACATACGCGAAAGCTCCGGAGTTATCTGCAGTACTCTCCTGGGGGTTCGGCGGTTTGGCATAGGCCCAAGGCAGCCATCAAGTAGCCGGGCAGCTGGGACGAAGAGGGCGGCAATAGGGTGGTCGGTGAAGTTCCAGATTGAGCTGACGGGAGTCGAGCATTTGAGCTGAGGCGGCTGAAAGAGTGGTTCGATCGGAGAAGCCGCCGAGGACATTATCAGGCAGACGGTTACAGGACTCTGGATAGGTACTAGCATCGCCCTTGTCCGTTCGGAACAACTTGAGGGAGACTTTGGCTAAGTTGGCTAAGAAAAGGCAGATCCTGGGGCGAGTACCCAGCGGAGCTCGAGTCAATTGCTTGCTTCGAGACACGACGAGGTGGCTTCGGGTCGAACCAGATTAGCGACTGCACTGGACCATAGTGACGTCGACGGCTTGAGGCTCTTGGCAGGCGGTACGGTATGTCCCTGGCATCGCTATATACATCGTAGATTAGTCACAAGGAAAGAAACGATGTGGAGTACAGTTGTGTACATATGAGCAGGGCCTCGGTAATTACCCAGTCGCGAATACATGACTCGGCTTGTCTTGCATTCTAAAGACGGCGGTTGATCGGATGGCCGGCTGCGCTGCAAGCCTTTTTCCGGGGAAAGCAGTCGACACGCGGGGGACAGGGAGGCAGAGTAGTAACAAAGGCTGGGTTAAAGGCTTGTGATTAGGGAGTTTGATCTGCTGGAGGCCAACTCGGCGATACAGTTGTAATGAAAGGATAGGCGATGCGAAGACCTGAAACGGATGAAGAAGGCGCTGGGCGATGATCTTGGGACGATGTTCCACACATTTGGGCTGCCAAGCGCATTGCCTTGAAGTATGACACCCTGACGATCATGGCAGGCTGGTTAGTGTCCGAAGGTATCGTTCATCTTGTGGAAAAGCGAAGATGGTCGTTCACGCAATCCTTTTGAATGTTGGTGAAAAAGTAGCGATGCAGTACATCATACAAGTGAGTGTGGGTTCCATGCTGGAGCAAAGCAACGGGCGGGGCGGCAGGCCGGCCGTTTGCCGAGAGCTATTCGCTTTTGGGAGGGCCTCGAGAGGCAGGTGGAAGCCTCGGTTCGTCTTCACTGCTCATTCATTCATAGTTTCCCGTTTCCCTTCACTCGTCTTTAATATAACTAACTACCTACAAGCCAAGGGATTTTATTTCCTTGAATTTCAGGCATAGCTGAAGGAGGCACGAAGCAATAAGAAACATGAAGCAGCAGAGTGGGAGGAGGACAGGGGGCGGGGAAGGATGCAGGATGAAGGAACGGACGACAGGGCTCAGACCTGGACCCTTGAACCTCCTGCTTCACGGCAAGCACGGTCAGCAGATCACACAGTTCACTCAGGCACTTTCTTTACTACCACAATGCTCTTGTCAACTACGGAGTACAGTGCTCTTGTCTACTACAGTGCTCTTGTCCCCTGTTAGCATACTGAACCCCTACTGTCCGGTCATCGGCAGGGCCAACCGAGCACACTGTGCGGCTGACTTGACTTCATCTGAATGTCCCCCTCCAGTCGATTACCGGTACGCAACCTTGCCCACCTTGCCTATATGCACATTCCCGGCTGGATGAACCGAGGATGCGGCCTGCGGCAGGCCGTCCGACAATCAATCGGCCATCGCGATCCTTGGACACCATGCTTATGCCTTCTGTCTTCACCATCGCTCATGTCTCAATCTCGATTCCGAGGTCAGTTGCCAAATCTGGAACCGGCTCCCGCCCGCCGCCTGCAATCCAAACAGTAGGGAACGCTAAGGTTGGGAAACACGGTCGGTCCCTGATATGCCATGTGACAGCCCGGCGCGGGACGAAGGACCTGACTCTGGCAACCTAGCCTGTCCACTGTGGCTCTGGACTCGACACTGGATCCGAAGCGGGCCGTGGAGACAGGCACCCCTTAGCTTGAGGCGCCGTTGTTTACCCTTGGTATTACTGGCACGGCGGCACGGCGCAGCAACAACGGGCACAGTGGCGGCGAGGAGCTTACAGTTGCAAGTTGTGGAGATACGGGGGATGCAACGCAAAGCTGCATGGCTGCTGGAGGCGGCAAGGGACACTGGTGGATGGCAGATGGGGGCGGCCAGGAGCCTCCCGCCGTCATCCAGCTGAAAATACTACCTTGCCTTTGGGTACGGAGACGTCGTCGCTACCAATCGCTGTTGCCAGATTTTCCCGCTAGCAGGCCTTGGGAGGGTGGGCGGCAGCACGCCATTTAGTTTAGACTGTAGTGCAGTTTGGGTTCGATGAAAGTCGTAGACGGGGCAGCGGGATGAAAGATGGCTGGTATGCCTTGTCTGCTTACATAGTAGTCTCAAAGACCCCTATTTCCGTCAAGACCGCACGAGTCTGGCGAGAAAAAGTCGGGCGGCTCCACAAGGAGAAAGATGCGTTGGTTATCCCCACAGCAGATGCGAAAGGAAACGGTTTTAACTGACGTCCTTATCTAGCACCTAACGCTAAGCTGTCTAAGAGAAAAAAAAGGAAGGTGTCACAGCGGTAATACTACATTAGTACAAGAATTTAAAGGTAAAGAGGAAAAGAATCTACCCTAGGGGGCTAGTAGTCCTGCTAGCTATTATATAGCTATCTATTCTATTTATAAGTCACCTAATAGTTCCTATAACTAGGGGTTCTTGTCCCCTGCCTTTTAGTAGGTCCTTTACTGCCTTTTAGTAGGTCCTTTAGTGCTATAAGGTTTACTAGCTACTAGGGTATAAGTGTACTAACTACTAAGGCTTAGTGTACTAACTACTATAGCTATAGTGTACTTACTACTAAGGTGTAGTATATAGACTACTATAGCTATAGTATACTTACTACTAAGCTATAACACACTTACTACTAAACTACACTATAACCTTATTCCTATCTATATATCCCCTATATAACCTCTCTAGCTATAATATTACCCCCCTCTTTAGGAGCTATATTATTTATAATATATATTTAGGCTTAAGCTCTTAAAGCGTATAGGATTAGATAAGGTTTTAGTAGCTATAAGTTAATTTTTTTAATTTCTTATATAAATTCTTTTTTTAAGAAATATTCTTTTAGACTAAAACCTAATAGAATAAGGTAAAGGCCTAAAAAGTATTAGTAAGTCTATAGGAGGGAGGGGCTAATTAGTATAGTAAGCTAGTACTATACTAATTAGTAAATATATATAGTTACTTAAATACTACCTAGGCTTCTAATAGACCTTCTAATTAACGCTTTTTTAGGTTCTTTAAGGCGTTATTATAAGGCTACGCTAGTAATTTAGTGTTTATAGCTATATCCTTAAGCTATAAGTATAAGTTTTAAGGTAGGCTATTAGTGTTAAGGTGTTTCTTATAAAACTCTTTTAATACTATTAGTAAATAGTAAAAGCTTTTAGTATTATACTAAGTAAGGTCTTTATTATAGCTAACTTAATTTATATAGTATTATAATCTTTTATAGTTTATTTTAGACTATAATAGGCGTACTACTTTATATTCTAGTTCTTTATCTCTAGCTATAGTTAGTAGTAAGGGGTCCTAGTGCTAGCCTAAAAGCAAGTCTACTAAGGCCTTTTAGAGCTTACTAAGATAAAATACTAAGTAAGCGTTAATACCCTTAGGGAGCTAAACCTACTAGGTACTGCTTAAGCCTATACTAATTACAGGCTAAGGACCTAACTAAGGGTTCTAAAGCTTATTAAGGTTATTTTTCTTCTAGTAAGAAGTATTAATAAAGACGTTATCCCTTACTTAAATATTATCTAGCCTTTAACGTTTATTTATATATTATTATTAGCGTTTCTAGGTAATTTCTATATTCCTTTAGGTAATCTCTTAGCACTTATAAATACGTTTAGCTATCTTTTAGGCCTTAGTCTAGTTAATTTTTTCTTAAGTGCTATTAAACTTTACTATTTTATAGTCTTAGTTAAAACTAAGTTATAGTATATAGCTAAATTTAACTTTAAATAGTAATAGGCTAGTGCTCTTACTAGAGAGCGTAGTATAAGTAAAATCTACTATAAGAAGTATTTTACTTTAGTTATTTTAGTAGTAATTTACTAATAGGTATAGCTATTAGAGGATATACTAGTTAAGGATCTCTATTTAACTATCTATCTATAGGTAGTTAGTAGTAAAAAGTTAAATCTTAACACTATAAATTTTTATTAGCTTATCTTAAAATTTAAAAATAAATTAGGGGCTATAGTTAGAGGTAATTATCTCTAGAAAACTAAAGAAAAGTAGTAGGTATTTATAAAAAAAGTAGGATATATCTCTTACTATAGTAGTCTTATAATAAGGCGTTAATACTACCTACTTCCCTAAGTAGTTTACTATAACCTATATATTATTATATCCTTTTTTATTTTTTAAGTAGGCTATTAAATCTATAGTAATATATTACTATAAGTAGTATAAAATAAGTAATAGCCTTAGTTCTCCTAAGGGCTTATTATATAAATTATATATATAGTAATATATATAGTAGTTATATATATATTACTTAATATCTATTATTATCCCTAGCTAGTAATATTATTCCCTAATAATCTTACTTATTTTATTCCTTTTAGGGTGTATAAGTAACTTTTAGTTATAAGCTTTTTAAATTATATAAGTATATAAGTTATTTTTAAAGGCACTACTAGGTATCTATTTATTATTAACAGGCTATTATTAGTTAGCTTTTAGTGTTTTTACCTTTATTAGGCTAGTTCTTAAGAAGCTAATAGGGAGGGTATAGTAGCCTCTTAATTTAGTTATAGAATTTATTCTACTAGTAGGTACCCTTAGAGGTTATCCTTAGGTATTAGTACACCTACTATAATTACTTTAGGGGTAGTTCCTTTAGTTATAGTAGTAGTCTTTAATAACTACTATAACTATATAGTAATTTCTAGTGTAAGCACTAAGGGGGGTAAAAGGACTTATATATAGCTAGCCTTTAGGGCTTTTTATATAGTTAGATCTTTTTTCTTCTTAGAGAGGGCGTCTACTAGAACGTTTTTTTTTTAGGTTAATAGCTAATTTAAAAATTAAAGTCTACTATTAATCCTAACTATTAGGCTTAATAACTATTTAGTAAGTATTTTATTATAAAATATAAAAGTAGCTAATAGTTAGTAATAACTTTAAAACGCTATTAGTAGCTAGTAAGCTTAGCTTACTATTCTTATAGTATAAGGATAATAGTAAGGAGTTCTTATTATAAATAGTATAGTTTATTTTTATACTACTTATAGTCTTAAAGTAAAAAGTAACTAAGTACTAAATATTATCTTCTTACTATTAAAGTATTATACTAGTATATATAAAGTCTAAGGCGTTAGTCTTAATATAGGTTAGAAGTTTAGGCTTAAAATAATAAAGTACTAAGGTAGTAGTAAAAGACTTTTTTAAGGAGGTAAAAGCCTCTTTATAGTTATTAGTCTATAAGAATAAGTAGTCCTTAGTAGTAAGTTAGGTTAAGAGGTAGGCTATATAACTATACTTAGTAATAAACTAGTAATAAAAATTATAAAACCTTAAGAAGGATTAGACTCCCTTAATAGTTATTAAAGGCTTTTAATCTTTAATTATAGTAATCTTCTTAAGGTTAAAATAAATACTATTAGTAAAGATAATAAACTTAAGGTACTTAGTAGTAGTTACTTTAAATTTATACTTCTTAATATCTACTTATAGCCTAGCTTTATAAAGCTAGGTAAAGATCTTTTTAATATGCTTTTAGTGCTATAGAGGGTCTTTAGAGAAAATTAAGATATTATTTAAGTAAGTAGTATAAAAGTTATTAAGATACTCTATTAAGATATTATTTATATACTACTAAAAAGTAGCTAGGCTGTTATATAAGCTAAATAGTAACACTTTACACTTATACACACTATAGTAAGTATAAAAGGTTATTAGATCTTTAGAGTTAGGGTATATTTAGATTTTATTAAAGGCCTAGTAAATATTAATCTTTATAAAAATCTTTACTTACCTAATATATAATAAGGTTTTATTAATTAATAGAAGAGGATAGTAGTCTTTTTTTATAAGTTTATTAAGTTTTTAAAAATCTATATAAAATTATAAACTACTATTATGTTTTTAAATAAATAATATAAAAGTAGCCTAAGGCGTATTCCCTAGCTTAATCTAACTTTTCTATAAGTTCTCTAAGAGGTACTTTTTTATAGCTTCTAGCTCCTTTAGGGATTATTTATATAGTAAGTAATAAGTAAGCTTTTTTTTTCTTTTTCTTATAAGCTTAATCTTATAGTTATAAAAGTAATAAGGAGTAAGCTAATTACTTAAAGATATCCTTATAAGCAAGAGATTAGCTTTAACTAAATTATATATAGCCTAGTTATTAGCCTATAGGGGGTTATTAGCTAGCTTCTTTTTTTTTAAGTAATTATCTAATCTAGCTTATAGAGGGAGATAAAACTAAGCTTAACGTCTTATCTCTTTAGATTTATTTAAAAAATACTATATTAATAAATATAAAATAGTTATACTTTTATAACGTTACTAATTATATAGACCTAGCCTTATAATAAGGCTATTTAGTAGTATATATAAGTAGAGGAGAACTATTAAGCGCCCTACCTATCTTATAAAGATTCTTTTCTAAATCTTCTTTATAGGTACGTTAGAGAATTTATTAAGGTCTTTACTTCTCTATTTTCTATTAGTATTACTAGTAGTTAATTTTAAAAACCTTTTATTATTACTTAGTATTAATCTAGTGCTAAACGTTAATAGTCTTAAAGGCGTATAAGTCCTCTATCTCTCTAATAATTATTAGAGGATAAAGCTATTATAAGGACTTAGCTAGCTAGACTAACTGCCTGTAGTATACGTCTAGGTTTACCTTATAGTAAGTAAACTAAATATAACTAATAATTAAATTATAATAACTAGTATTAAGTTATAATAGTAAGGTTTATTAAATTACTTAATAGTTAATATATAGGTTTATAGTCTAAGTGCACTAAATATTATCTAATTATTTTTTATTAAACCCTATAGCTAGTATTAGTTTAAGTAAAGTTTAGTAAGGGGTATTATAAAATTTTTTAGTAGGGGGGTTACTTAGTTACTTATAAAGGCGTAGCTATTAACTCCTATATTAAGAAGCACTTTAAGTTAAATACTATATCTATTAAAAGCTATAGTTAACTTTATCTCTAGGGGGTTACCCTTAATAAGATTTTATAGATTAATTAAATATATAGATAACCTTAAATTATCCTTTATATTAGTTTCTAGTAAGGAGTTAGAATTTACTAAGGAACCTAATTTTTTAGCTTCTCTTTGTCTTTAGCCTTAGTAACGTCCTTTATATATTACTATAGGTTAATTTTATTAATAAAGGTCTTAGGCTTATAAAGGTAGTTATAGGCTATATAGTTAGTAGCTTTATATCTAAAGTAAGTATTAAAGTTATAGAGGTATTAGTATAAAGTAGTAAGGATTTTATCCTAGTTATTAGTTTATTTACTAGTAAGGGTAAACTTAGTAGCGTTTTAAGTACTAGGTAATACTAAGGTGTTAGTAGTATAACTAGTAGTAAACCTATAGGCTTTACTAAACTAGTTAGTAGTAGTAGTAGCTAGGGGCTTTATAGTATAAGTAATCTTAATAGTATATTTAGTATACTACTAGAAATTAATCTAGGCGTCTATATACTATTAGAAAGGTTATTATAAAAAGTAATAAGGAGTTTATTATAAAAGCGTTACTTTTATTATAACTAGGGGAGACTAAAGACTTAGGCGTATTTAGTAAATTTAGATCTCTTTTAGTAGATATTCTTAAAAGACACTATAAGGGTATTAAGTTTACTCTTAGCTTTATCTACCTTAGTAAGGCTAGTATATATAAATATAAGTTTTATAATAATATCCTTAGTAGTAGTAATAGTAAGATTTACTTTACTAATTAAAGGAAACACTAGGTTTATAGCGTCTTTACTAATATAGCTATAGACGTACTTAAAGTAATAGTCTTAACTTTACTAAAAGTAATTCTTTAGGTAATAAGTAATATATAGTATCTAATAGTTAAACTTTAGATTTTTTTTATCTTTACTATTTTTAATCCTAATAAAAATAAAGATCTTTAGTAGTTTAGCTTTACTTTTATAATAGTAAGTATTCCTACTAGCTAATAAGAAGGTAAGAGAGTTCTCTTATAAGAACTAAGTTTTTAAGTAAGTAATTTATTATTTAAGGACTTTATTTATAAAGCTACTAGTCTTACTAGGGGTATTATAATTCTTAAGAACCTTAATCTAATTTATTAAAGTAAAATTAGTAGTATAGGCTTTATAAAGCTTCTACTTTAAGGTATTAACTATATCTCCTTACTTTTTTTAGACTATAAAGATGTTTTATATATAAATATAAAGTTATTTAAAGTTATTAGTATAGTAGCCTATAATAAAGCTTAATTTAAGCTCTAAGTTCTACTAAGTATAACGTAAGGTAAGTTAGTAGTACACCTAACTATATAAATTAGCTAGATTTTCTTTATATAAAGCCTTAAACACTTCCTTAGTAAACTCTTTTTTTTTTATTACTAAATAAGGACTAGTTAGTAACCTAAATAGGTATAAGCAGGCTATTAATATAGCGCTATAGGTATTTACTATAAGTAGTTTAGTTAGTAGTAGTAAGGAATTATTTAAGGCTTAATTCTTAGAGGTAAAGTATAAGGTTAAATTCCTATAGGTCTTTAGCTTTATTATCTAAAAGGAGGGTGCTTTATTAATTAAAGGTAAGGTTTTAAGTAGGGGTTATTAATTTAGCGTTAAATACTAAAGGGCTGCCTCTACTAGTAGATTAGGCTATCTTAGTAATAGGGAGAAAATATAGAGGAGTTTAGGGGCAGTGTTAGCTAACATATAACTAAGCCTAGAACAGAAAAGTAAGGGGGAGAGGCTAGGCTAAGGTCTAGTAAGGAAAAAAAGGTTTAAGATATTATACTTCTATCTCTAGAGAAAGTAAGGGCGACCTTTAAATAGTGTTATAATAGTAATACTATGTTAGTTAGATATATAACTATATTTCCTATTATAAGAATTTAAAAGTAAAAAAGAAAAAAATCTACCTTAAGGGGCTAGTAGTCCTACTAGCTATTATATAGCTATTTATTCTATTTATAAGTTACCTAATAGTTCTTATAACTAGGGGTTCTTATCTCTTGCCTTTTAGTAGGTCTTTTAGTGCTATAGGGTTTACTAGCTACTAGGGTATAGGTGCACTAACTACTAAGGCTTAGGGCCTTAGCTACTAAGGCGTAGTGTACTAACTACTATAGCTATAGCGTACTTACTACTAAGGCGTAGTGTATAGACTACTATAGCTATAGCGCACTTACTACTAAGGCGTAGTACACACTAGCCACTAAACCACGCTATAACCCTATTCCCGTCTGTGTATCCCCTATGTGACCCCTCTGGCCGTGATAAAGGGAAAAAAAAAGCGTTGCACGCCCCCCGGCTCACTCGTTTGTTGTTGCGCACATTATAGGCCTGGAAACGAACAATATCAGGCAGGTCGTTTCAACCAGTGGCGGCAGCGGTCAGCACGCTCCGAATGCGCTAGCACGGCAGAATCGCCAGACGGGGTGTAGACTCATTCTTGACGGCAGGGGCAGACGAAGGAGACGGGGAGGGGGGGAGAAGGATGGTGGGTTGGAGGGAGTACATTAGGTATTTCACAGAGCAGCACAAACAAGCGGCACACACGCACAACCTGGTTTTCCTCCGGAGAGAAATGATCGTACAGAAAACAGGAAGCTGAGCTGGGTTGAAGGAGAAGAGGCTACGACAGGAGACTGCCTAGGTACCTACGTACCCAGGCACGGTGTACGATACATCGCGAGACCTTTATCGGCCTCTAAACTCGCGTACAGTATCCGTACTCCATACACCAACAAAGGCATACCCAGGGCTTGGAGGAGGGGGCGCAAGCAGCACCTCGAGCCAATGCTAATCGGCGAAATCCCTAGCTGCCCACCAACAACCCCTTCCGGGCGTCGACGCTTGTGCTGTGTTGGGAAAAAACCTCGATCGATCACCATTCGTATTCCATGTCGGCCGCGGTTTGAAGAGCGAATTGCATTGCGATAGAGGCTCCTCCGTTCACCCCTAGCCGAGACGCCCCGCATATGCCACCGTCTCATTCGCTACTCGACTCAGAAAGTACCGCTGCCGCAAGTCTCGCTGGCAAAGATACAAGCATGGTTAGGCCGAAATATACTAGCGCCGCCTTGCTCCATTCCGCATCTCCTCGTCTTGAACTCCCCTCTCCCCGTAGGTACCTAGGTTGGGTACCTTATCTAGTATGGTTCAAGTACCTCCCCTCCTATTTTGATTTACTCTGAGATCCTCGACGCACCGCATCACATCTCCTCTCAACTCACACCGCGCACAAGTACATCTCCCGGCAGGGATGGCTGAATGCTGATCTCGAGTACTGTGTACACTGCTCCGTACAGAGACCCGGTCCCCCAAACTTGGCCGACCAACTTTAAGACAAAAGCGAGGAGAATAGGAGACGGGGAGACGGGGACCAAGGAATATACTGCGTAGCGCTGCACCTTAGGGCGCGCTCACTTGTCCCGTCTCTCGAGCTTCACCGTTCGCCTCATAAACCAATCTTCCTCTCCACCTTTTCTTCCCAAGCCCCCCCTCGCCAATCCTATCCCACCCCAATCCCTACATCCGCCCTCCTTAGTCCGCTTGTGGTATCCGTTTGCCCCCCTTGTTAAGGTACTTCATGTTCCGCCTTATCTCTTCTCTTCCTGGTCCTGCGCCTGTGGTTCTTCTTTTGCTTTGCTCTCTGCTCTTTCGCGACTTCTAGGCTCTAGCAGCTCACTCGTCCTACTTATCCGCCTGACCATTTTGGGGGCGTGTCTGCTCCCTATTTGCTCGGCTCGTGCGTCGTCTTTTTACCCTCGCGCCTTCTCGGATTGTCAACCCACCTACACCACTTCTCCCTCCTTCCTCCCTACCACCCCCGAATTCCCACCCCTCCCATAACACCTTCACTCCGCAGGAAGAAAAAAAATAAGAAAGAAAAAACAGGAGCGTTATCGTCTTCAACGCCTTGAATCGACGTGGTTCAGGCGAGTGGGAAGACTCTGTTCCTACCACCTCCTCTAGGATACGGTTTATCGATATTCACTGAGGTTCCAGGCACTTACTGAGCTAATATGCTGCCGGTTGACCACGACTCTTCTTGATCTGTACCCGCTCGACCTTTTCCATCCAAACCCCTCTAGCCTCGGCCACCTTCTCGCGACCATCCCCAAACCCCTACTCGACAAATATCACAAGCAGCGTGCTCTGCCCTGCTTGTTGATTCGACCGCACGCCCTCAATAATTCCAAGATGGTCGACGATTCAGCACTGGCCGCCGCCGCGGCCATCGTGCAATCCCTTGCCGCCGATGGCACGACGCCCATGTCTCTTCCCTTCAAGGTCGATGCGCGAATCGAGCTCCCTGGTCGTGACACCCCCGCAAAACGCAGCCTCGAGAACGAGCTGGCCAAGCTCGCGCAAAGAATCGAAAAGCTCGAGAGCAGAGCCCAGGCTTCTGTAGCCTTCCCAGAGACACCCAATGAAGTCCACGATTCCATCTTCGGCGGCGACGATTCCGACGACCCATCGCCGACATCGTCCAACAGCCGCCCGATCTCCAGGCCCAAGTTCCAACGCGAAGGTACCGCCACAGCCGATCCAAGCCTCGCAGACAGCCCGCTGACTGACGAAGCCTTGGAAAGCTTGCAAGAGAAAGTGCTTGACCAGGAGAAAGGTATCTCCAGCGCCAGACAGGAAATCAGCAGCGTTAGCGCCCAGCTTCTCGAGCAGAAGGAACTCCAGGAACAGGCATTCTTCAAGATCGAACAGGAACGAGTCGCCACTCTGGAACGGGAGCTATGGAAGCACCAAAAGGCGAACGAAGCCTTCCAAAAGGCCCTGCGGGAGATCGGTGAAATTGTCACAGCTGTTGCTCGCGGAGACCTTTCCAAAAAGGTTCGCATGAACACTGTGGAAATGGACCCCGAAATCACAACTTTCAAACGGACAATCAACACCATGATGGATCAGCTACAGGTTTTCTCAAGCGAAGTCTCCCGCGTCGCCCGCGAAGTCGGGACCGAGGGTTTGCTTGGTGGCCAAGCCCGCATTGAAGGTGTCGACGGCACCTGGAAAGAACTCACGGACAATGGTATGTCTGCAATGCAGCCCGCCTTTCAGTGGCATGGCGCTAATGAATCGACACAGTAAACGTTATGGCCCAAAATCTCACGGATCAAGGTCAGTTCCCCCTCCCCTTTTCCCTAACCTATATGGAGGCGCTATACTGACCTTGCTTTAGTGCGAGAAATCGCATCGGTAACAACTGCAGTCGCTCACGGTGACTTGACCAAGAAAATCGAACGCCCCGCTAGAGGAGAAATCCTGCAACTGCAACAAACAATCAACACAATGGTAGACCAACTACGAACTTTTGCCTCCGAAGTCACTCGAGTCGCTCGCGATGTCGGAACTGAGGGTATACTTGGTGGTCAAGCTGACGTTGAAGGGGTCAAGGGCATGTGGAATGAACTAACCGTCAATGTCAACGCCATGGCAAATAATTTAACCACCCAAGTGCGAGACATCATCAAGGTAACGACTGCTGTGGCCAAGGGCGACCTCACCCAAAAGGTTCAAGCGGATTGCCGGGGAGAAATTTTCGATCTCAAGTCAACCATCAACTCCATGGTGAACCAGCTTCAACAGTTCGCGCGGGAGGTCACAAAGATTGCCAAAGAGGTCGGCACAGAAGGTAGGCTCGGTGGCCAGGCTACCGTTCATGACGTTGAGGGAACCTGGAGAGATCTCACGGAGAACGTTAACGGCATGGCGATGAACTTGACAACACAAGTGCGCGCAATCGCCAAGGTCACTACCGCCGTTGCGAATGGTGACCTCACTGAGAAGATAAGAGTGCCTGTAAGGGGTGAAATCCTCGATCTCAAGAACACCATCAACACCATGGTTGACCGTCTTGGAACCTTCGCCTTCGAGGTCAGCAAAGTTGCCAGGGAAGTCGGTACCGACGGAACTCTGGGTGGGCAAGCCCAGGTTGCCAACGTGGAGGGCAAATGGAAAGACCTCACCGAAAACGTCAACACCATGGCATCGAACCTTACTTTACAGGTTCGAAGCATTTCAACCGTCACCCAAGCCATTGCCAACGGTGACATGAGTCAAAAGATTGAAGTGGAGGCACAAGGAGAAATACGGGTCCTCAAGGAAACCATAAATAATATGGTTGACAGGCTGTCCAACTTCTGCAACGAGGTACAACGGGTGGCTAGGGATGTCGGCGTCGACGGCAAGATGGGCGCGCAAGCCGACCCAGCCGGTCTGAAGGGCCGTTGGCGCGAGATTACGACGGACGTCAACACCATGGCTAGTAACTTGGTAAGTTTGACAGTCCTCACTTGACCCGAACCTCGAAACTAACGGCCCGAACAGACTACTCAAGTGCGGGCGTTCTCGGACATCACCAACCTAGCGACAGACGGAGACTTCACGAAACTTGTCGAAGTGGAAGCCTCGGGTGAAATGGACGAACTCAAACGAAAAATCAATCAGATGGTGTCCAATCTACGGGATAGTATCCAGAGGAACACGCAAGCTCGTGAAGCAGCAGAACTGGCCAACAAGACAAAATCGGAGTTTTTGGCAAATATGTCTCACGAGATCCGCACACCCATGAATGGCATCATCGGCATGACCCAGCTGACGCTCGATACGGACTTGACGCAGTACCAACGAGAGATGCTGAACATTGTCAACAGTCTAGCGAACAGTCTGTTAACAATCATTGACGACATCTTGGATTTGTCCAAGATTGAGGCTCGCAGGATGGTCATCGAGGAAATCCCGTACACGTTGCGTGGAACTGTGTTCAACGCTCTCAAGACCCTAGCCGTCAAAGCGAACGAAAAATACCTCGACTTAACATACCGCGTCGATAGCTCGGTGCCAGACCACGTCATTGGGGATTCATTCCGTCTTAGGCAGATCATCCTCAACTTAGTCGGCAATGCCATCAAGTTCACTGAGCACGGCGAAGTTAGCTTGACGATCAAGAAGGCCGACCCCGTGGTTTGGGCCTGCAACCCTGATCAGTACGCCATCGAGTTCATCGTCACTGATACTGGTATTGGTATTGCAGCAGACAAGCTTGATCTCATTTTCGACACGTTCCAGCAGGCCGATGGCTCCATGACCAGGAAGTTTGGCGGTACCGGTCTCGGCCTGTCCATCTCGAAGCGCCTTGTGAAGCTGATGGGCGGTGACTTGTGGGTCAAGAGCCAGCACGGTCAAGGTAGCGAATTTCACTTCACGTGCCGCGTTCGCCTGTCCGACCTCGGCGTCGAGGTTATTGAAAAGCAAATTAAGCCGTACAAGGGCCACGAGGTTCTTTTCGTCGACAAGGCGCAGTCCGGCTACGGAAACCAAATCAAGACAATGCTTTCCACCATTGGCCTGAAGCCTGTCGTTGTTGACTCGGAAAAGAACCCGTTGCTCACCGACGTACGGGACGCCCAGGCAATGCCGTACGACGTCATCATTGTCGACTCCATCGACACGGCCAGGAGGCTCAGGTCCGTTGACGACTTCAAGTACCTGCCTATTGTTCTCCTGGCGCCCGTTGTCCATGTGAACCTAAAGTCTTGCCTGGACTTGGGCATAACATCGTACATGACCACACCTTGTACTGCTGTCGATCTCGGAAACGGCATGATTCCTGCCCTTGAGAACCGCGCCACGCCCTCCTTGGCCGACAACACCAAATCGTTCGAGATCCTCCTTGCTGAGGACAACCGGGTCAACCAGAGGCTCGCCGTCAAGATCCTTGAGAAGTACCATCACGTGGTCACCGTCGTTGGCAACGGTCTTGAGGCTGTTGAGGCCATCAAGAGGAAGAAGTTCGATGTTATCCTCATGGATGTCCAGATGCCAATCATGGTAAGTCTCGAGATTTTTACTTCCAGTCAATCTTGAGTGCAAGCTAATCCCACCCCGTAGGGCGGTTTTGAGGCGACAGGCAAGATCCGTGAGTACGAGCGAAGCCTAGGCTCGTACCGTACTCCCATCATTGCACTGACAGCCCACGCCATGATGGGTGATCGTGAGAAATGCATCCAGGCACAGATGGACGAGTACCTGTCCAAACCTCTGCAGCAGAACCACCTCATCCAGACTATCCTCAAGTGCGCGACCCTCGGTGGTCAGTTGCTGGAGAAGAACCGAGAGAGGGACATGGCTCAGCAGTCGAGGGTCAAGGCCAGCACCAACGAGCACCCTCAGTCTCATGTTCGTCCGCCCATGGATACCAGGTCCTTCACCTCCAAAGAACCAATCATGGGACCCAGCCCGGCCAGCCCCGCTTTGGCCTCAGTGGATCAGGAAGATCCCATTTCTAGGGCACGTAATGGCCTTTCCGACTCGCGCAGCCTAACAAGCTAACTTGGTTTCTTGTTCGTGCGCGCAGCTGCTACTGAGGTCACATAGTTCCTAACTGGAATGTGCAGGGACAGGCTCAGAAAAAACGCAAGTGGCGACCCGAGTAAACACTACGACATGAACATCGTTAGTTTGTCGATGAAATACCCAAGAAAGTTTCACGAGAGCATTAATGAAGGCATCATCGCTTCCCCGTGCCAACCCGACATCCGCCCCACGCACACCAGACATCATCTACATACACGACACGTCACGTCTCCTTCTAGCGGCAGAGGGCATTTTGAGGATGGGACCGGTCCGTCTCAATCTCGGGTTTCATCATAAGACGGATATGCAAAGTGTTCCAGCATACAAAGAAATCGACTGATCTTTGTTGGCTGGCCACTCAATATCTCAGGACGGGTGTGCACATGGATGGACATTCGGATTCGGGCTCCACGAGGGAAGGTGAAGGAAGGTCGTTGGGAGTTTTTGTCTTTTTGCATGCTGTCCTTTGTCAATGGACTAAAGGACATGGGGGCATGCTGCCCTCATTCATCACCTTCTCGTTCACATGCCATTGTAGTTTTATTTTTATTGTCATAGTTGAAAGTTGCGACAGTGGGGAGAATAGCTGAGCAGCCAGCATTGTAGACTGGTTGCTTCTAGACCTCAACGTTTGCGGGCTTTAGCTTCTGTGGCAGGTCTACCTAAACAGGTGGTTTCAGGCTCGCATGCCTCCGGCTTGAAGGTTTACCTATGGCAAGATGGGGAGGACTGGGGAATGGGGTTCCAACTTTCGTGAGACCAGGCATTGGAAGTGGATAGCGGGAAGAGAGGGAGAGAACAGAGAGATTTGGTTTTGTGTTTCACCCTCTCCAGAAACGAATGGGTTACCAGCAACAAGGGCGTCAAGAGATGGGACAGACTTTACATCATTGATATAAAAAAAAAAGGCTAGGCCGTTTTGGTTTGGCTGAATACCCAGATTCTGGATAGTACACTCGGTGCAGTGATGATGGCCTTAGCCTGCGTACGTGCGGGACGGTTCTGGATGCACCAGAGCTCTTGAAGGCCGAGTCCGAACAACTGAATTTGACTGCGGATTTGTTCCTTCTCGTGCCCCCCCCCCTGTTCGAGCAGTCCGCGTTGCCTGGAGGAACACCATGTCTGGTTTGTCATTTGAACATGTCCGAGGCCATACATGAATGGCCAACTCGCCTGGGCCCCCGGAAGGGCAGAACACGTCTTGACGGCCCCCCACTCTCCCCGATCAAACTTTCGGCCTGTGTCACTCTTCCGATTTCCGGTTTCCGCTTTTCCCGACGACGGGCCCGGCCATTACTATCCGAGAAGATGGGATCTCCGTCACCGAGCTCCAGTCCATCCCTAATGCCACGCATTGTCGAAGACACTTGTGCCAGGGCCCGGAATTATTTGTAGCGTATTTGTGTTCCGCATGGTCTCACTGACGAGGGCGCGCAGCTCACGAGCTTCCTCATGTTCCTCAAGTGACTGGGCCTTGGCAATACTTCCAGTGACTCCAGCACGGCCAGGCTTTCCCTCCGTGGCGACGGAGCCTGCTCCTATAACGTAAGGTTCACTCCATCCCTAGTGTTCTGATACAGTATAGCCAACGTAAAACCATCATGAGAGATACTTGGGAACTCAACCGCGGCCACGAGGCACGCGGCCCTTGGCTCAACCATGGTCCCACGCCAACAGAAAAACAAGGCCTGCAGAGTGAACGAAAGAGACACAAGACCGACATTTCTGCCTTGACATTCTGCCGTGACGGTAGCACGAAGTGGGGTGGGGTCGTTGTGCGCGACAAGCTGTTTGCGAGGCTAGTCACGAGAATCAACACCTGGGCTACATCCTCACCCCACTCCACTCAAAATACCCTTAGGGCATGTTAGCCTATTGAGTCGGCGGTATAGAGCTCTTTTTTCCGAGGTCTTGAGATATCAGATTGCACCATAACGGGCGAGCAAGAGGGGCTGAGGACGGATGCCTCGTCGAGCATGCAACGATATCGACAGTGACGCCCACCCCTCCCACCCCTCGGACATCAACCGGGCGACTTATCTCACGAGAGGCCTTCCGCTAGCGTAGACGGAAACAATAGTAGACTGAGGAGAGGAGGGAATAGGTAAGGGTAAGAGGCTTCGGCCAGAAACCAATATGCCACGAGCCAAGACAAGCCCGGCAGGCAAAGAAGGATAGCAGTGCTGCAAGAAGAGCCCCCCTCCCTGGGCGCCAACGGCCTACAGTACCAGAGCAAAAGTCTTGTTACATTCATAAGGATACCCCCTCGCTCTCAATCTGCCTTAAACTGGTGTCCTGGCTGATAGTAGTATTAGCTGCTGATTGGGTTGCGTTTTCGCTGTAAGACTTTTGGCCTGGTACTGTACCTTCTCGCCCCCTTCTGTGCCTGCGGGGATGAGTCAAAATAAGCCATGCCGACTTCGTCGGCCGATCGGCCACCAGTCTCACATTGTATGCGGAACTCCTCTCAACATGCGGTTCGCGGATGGGACGCACACGACTATAAACACCACACACCCACGAACGCGCACACAAGTCCGTAGTGTACATAGTACGTCCGTCCTCTTGGCAGGGGTATCAGGCTGAAGGAACCCCCCTCTAACCCATCGAGATCCTCCCACCTCCAGAAGAAAAAGAAGGAGTGTTTGATCCGGCAGAAGAGGGGGGGCCATCTGATAGCTTTCCCCTCGAGACCCTAGAGATACACGGCAGGGTACTGTGATACAGTGATACACTGACGGTGAACAGGAGCGCGGCAGCACTCCGTCTTTCTTCCCTGCCAATTTAATGTGCCGGGCGGTGAGGTGGTAGGGCAGGATACTCTCCGTGTTCACCATCACTGGACAACCGGACCGCAGGCCTTAACGAGCACCCGCTGGTGGTGTAAGCGACACACTATCACTCACTAGTTCATCTTATCACGGCGGGAAAAAAGAGGCAGCTCGGAGGGTAGGGCACGTGGGATCATCGTGTGATTGCTCTACCGGATCGGCATTGCTGAGGTGCAACATGCGAGTGGCGAGGATGAATGCCAAGATCACAGGCGTCCGTTTCGACTGGCACATCAACCACGACTCTCTCCTGGGAAGAGAGGAAGGAAAAGGAGGAAGAAAACCTCGTCAGAATCCACTTCAGCCACGGGCTCGCGTTAAGCGCGCATCATGAAGGGAGGGGGAAACGCCAATTACCTTCAATTTGATGGAAATTGTTAGGATCGTTAGAGGAGGGTGGGCAGCGGCGATAAGATGTTGTCGGTGATAATGCATTTGATAGGCCGGCCCAAACAAAAAAGAACCACTAGAGGAGGGGGTTCAGCCTTGGCCTTCTGGCATCCAGCCCTGATCGTCGCCTCGCCGCAATCGAGAACTATCGCCACCTCGGTCGGCCGCAAAAACTCCCAATGTTTGCTCCATCTTATGACGGCAAAAATCGAGATTGCGCTTAAAAAGGAAATGGGTAGGCCCAAAGTAATGCTGGATCCCATCCTCGCGCACCCCGGTCCGTCACAACCCGAGGCACACTGGCGCGTCTCGAATCACCAGTCCCATCCTTAAGGCTTCCTCGCCGGCTCGTTGGATCTAGGGCCATCTTTCTTCTCCGTATCGGATGCTCCATGGTGAGTCGTCCCGTCCTCCTTTGAGTTCTCGTTATCTGGTTCCGCGGTGCCAGCCTGGTCGGACTTCCCATTGGCTTCGAAAGCGGCAAGTAGAGCGTCCAGTCTACTCTCGAGGTTTGTCAGGTTGGTCTCGAGCGTGGTGGCGGCTTGTTCGCCTCTGAATACGGTTCTCGGTTAGTCTGATTGCGAAATTCGTGTGGAGAAATGGCGGTCACGAGGGCGAATCTCGATGGGCAACGAAACATGGGAATCTATCTTTTCGGTCTGGCCACTTGGCTAAATCTCAAGCGGAAGACGGGGAAGGGAAGGGGTGGTGGTTCCGAATGGCTGGCGCAACGGACTATTGGGTATTGTTTGGAGAAAGGGCCTCGGCCGTCGTGAAGGCCATGGGTTGAGACATAGACGGGAATGATAGCCCCGGGGGCGTTAGACGTTGAGGAGTACATGCACCTCACACACTCTGGGAGAATATGGTCTGGACCGGGGGAGGAGGGGGGGTTGCCTCAAGCTACTTCATCGAGATAGCACCTCCTGCGGGAGCGGTAACCGAATGCCATCGTGACACAAGCGAGTTCTGACGGCGAACTAGACATGGTCGTACCACCAATCCCCAAATCTGACGATGGGGCCCTTGATCTCGCTGCGTTGCGCTATCCTAGACATAGCATCGCGGGAGGAGGCAAGAAAGCGCCCGGCCGGGCAATGGTGTTGATAACTTCCTCGGTTGAAACAAGACGCAATGAGGTCTGAATCATCGGGTGGGCAAGAATGGATGACTGGTCCAGACGTGGGTCCACATGCGGCAACAAGACGCACAAGTCAGCGCCAAAAGCCGAAGTTTCCAGGGCTGAGGGCGCCATCAACGAGAAAGAAAACAAAGATAGGATAGCTGGCGCGCTGCCTTGACCAGGAACGGTCTGATGTGCATTGGTGGTGCTGCGCCGCGCAAGGGTTCTAGAGGAAGTTTTGGGCAAGGCGCTCGCTTGCACTGCATTGTGCATTCCGCGGACTCGCAGCTTCGGAGGCAGTTCCGATTTTTGTCCAGGGTGCAGACATGCTATTCTCAATATTGTGGTAGTAGGGGTGGAGGCGGCTCTTCGATTTCTCACACCGGGGGCGCGTGTACCAAGGACGTGACGGCAGGGAAGATATGGAAAATAAAAATAAAAGGACAATGGGAAAATGCTCGTCGATTGGGCGTTACCTTAGGAGGTCTCTATAGGCCTATAACGCGCCCCAAACGTGGTCAGCCCTGGAACAGTGTACGAGGAAGCCTGTCCTATCCCGTATCTCGCCACAGCCCACTTCTGCCAACTGCCAATGCCCTTCAGCGTCTCTTCTGTCGCAACTACTATAGTAAGGGTGCACTTAAGCCCCGACCGCTTAGGTCTATCTTTCTCTCAACGCCGCCATCTAGACACCATCGTCAAAGTCGAACCACCTTCCTCTACGCCTATGAAGCGCAGAGGAGGGTCTAGACCGCCCCAGTTCTAATGGACAGGGGTGAACTGTGAAGGACAGATGGGCGTGCGCGCGCGCGAGAGAAAGAGAGAGAGAGAGAGCGCGAGGGACGGACAGAGCAGCAAGTGTGCAAAGCAGATAGCTGGGGGGAGGACGGGGACCGTGTGACCGAGGCGGAATGGGGAGTTGGACAGAACAGAGAGGGGATTACAAGCAGCAGAATCCAAGGCGCCGCGGGTGATGGTGGAAGCCATGCGCCCTCGCCATGGTCCGCTCTCTGCTGCCCCCCCTTGCTACGCCAAAGTTCCAAACCGCGTGCACATATGGACAACACAACATACCTGGGCAATGTTATCCACCGACGACTCGCCGTCCGGCCTGTTCGTTGTCGGAGAGGCGGACTCAGGCTCCTGAGGCGCTTGGGCCATCTTCGGGGACGGCGATGGGGCGAGCGAATCGAAAGGGTCGAGGGTTAAAGGATGGGTGGGAAAAAACGGGAGAAAGTGGCCTGATTTGGGGGTCCCGAGGGAGGATCCGCCTTCTTTTTTATTTCCTACCTTTCTTTGCCTTTTGCTTGTTCTCCACAAGTCTCGTCGTAATACGGAAAAATGCGGATACTCTTTGCTGTGATGTTCGTCGCTGGCTGGTGTGCAGTGCAGGGAGGCTAGGGCTAAAAGCTTGCGATAATCCAATCTTTTTATTCCCTGCGGGGTGGCTCAAGCTGCTGACTCACAAGAGAGCGGAATTCCCGAGGGAAAGGCGATACTTCGGTGTCGTCTGACGATCGAATGTGCGTGAAAGCTGATATTCGAGGATAATTGAAATGGGATTTGTATTGTCCTTGGGTAGGGTTTGTCGATGGTTAGTTTCGCCAGCGATAGAATTGTAGTGGTATTGCCCAGGGTCGTCCCTCATTTCCCTCCTAAAACACTGGAACATGAATGCAGGTATATATTCGCTTATGTAAGGCATGGATGTTGAGCGCAGAGCAGGTACGGTGGGGTAATAATGACAACAGGCATCCACACATCCTGCAGCCAACTGCCGATGGTTCTCCTGCAGCAGAAGAGTATCAAATATATATAGTAGTAATTTTCTCTTTTAAACATCGCCTTCAATCAGTGGCCCAGATCGTCTAGTTGGTTAGGATGATACGTTGTGGTTCTTCTATACAGCGATCCGTGTTGACGGCGGTTCGAATCCGCCTCTGGGCATTGAAGTTATTTTTGGTCTCCCGACCCAGATGGCCCCAACCTTGCGGGAAATCTCAACAGGCGCCGCCGTTTATGACGTTGCACTGTTGACAACGCTGGGTAGCAACGACAGGTGCATGCATCCCGGATGCACTCGATTAACGCACCAGAACAATATGTATTGCAGGGATATGGAAAAAGTATCGCGGACATTTCGGCTCAATGTCAGTCAAAACCAGACTTTCATTTTCTCGCCGATCGCCATTCAGCAGACAGATGGATAGATACTTCGTAGATAGATAGATAGATACCTGGACATGGTGGAAGGATATTTTCTACATGTGACAGGTTGATGGAAGAAAGCATCGCTCGGATTTCCACGGCTGAACTGTTGTTTGTCGTCGTCGCTACATCCTGGGATGGATGGGTAGCTGCCAGGTGATGAGCAACTCGCAAGCATCTAGTGACATGTTTGACATTGCACTTTCGTAGCGAAGCAAGATTGCCTAAGCCTTTTGAACAACGTGCAGGGTGTGACATTGGCCAGGTTACCCACCGATATTGGACATTACCGTCCTGCGTATCGTACCGTAAGATGATGGTCTTTGACAGATGCGTGTGGTGCCTGCCTGCCTGCCTGGCCGCACGTAGCAAGAACACCTGTTCCCCACTCCCCGGCGTGTCAGTCACCCAGCCAGAATCCACCAGCATTTCGAGACAAAAGCTGTGAGAGGCATGGTGAATCCAGAATCCAGTATGTTGCTAATATCGGTCTTGATCTGCATCACCAACCACCACCGAGCGTTTTCTACAGAGTACCTAGGTAGGTACAGAGAGCAACCGTGCAGCTACAGCCAGCCCTGGGCCGCTTCCAACCTATCATATCAGGGGCCTGGCTGGATCACCCCACTTGTCTGGGTGGGGCATCGCAAACCCGTCAATCCTTCCCCTACTGTAAATACTAACTTTAGTTGGGGTTTCCTTTACCTTCTTCGATGCCGCAGCGCATTTCCTGATGACCACCAAACCCCTTCTGCAGTCAGATCGGATTTTGCTGATGCTCATCAGGAACGATGATATCAGATCCTAAACAAAGCGAGATAGGATGCCGGACCCCCCTCACGACGACGCACTGGCGTCCAACCTTCCCGTGGTTAATTGGTGGTATTTGTTCAATCTCGATGACTAGGGATGGGCGTTCGCGATCGAGATGTTGGAATTGACAGTGTCGCAATCGTTGCGTCCCTCCCCCAATTCGTCCGTAACATACGGTTTTGCGCTCGCGCTGGCTACTTAGCTTAGCTGCCCTGTCTGGCGATCTGCGCTTGCACCTGCTTTGGCGACCATGAGACAGACACCTTCACATACCTAGGATATTCGGCACCAACAACCTCAGGCTTGGGAGTCTCCAAAGGCAGCGTCAGCCCTGTTGCCCGTGTCCCGTTGTGATCGTCTGTGCCGTCCGCGATCGTAATTCTCATATCCATCATGACGATGCGCTTTTGGAGCATGCGCAAACTTCCACTGGCTGCCCAGTTTTGTGGTGGTGTTTTGTTTCCTCCTTCATTCTCTCACACCCATGGTCTCCGTTCCCTCGGCGCCAGGAGAAGCCGATCACTTCCATCCCTCGGCTGATTTGCTGCCCGTTATTTCCCGTTTTTTTCCATTCATGCAACCACCGCTCACGACGGCCTTGCCGTGGCCTTGTGTACTCCCCAATGTCAGCCGGCGTGGGCATCGTATGAGGAATCGAGCAATCAAGGGTGGTAAGCCCGAAATGTCAAAGTTGAGTTGGGAGGTGGCTGACTACCTACACTACTTGCTGTGTTGACGCTCTGTAGCGTCACTTGCCGGCTAGTAGCGCGGTCCGCTGCGAAACCTTCTCTGTCCTCCATGGGAAGGCTTTGATACGTCAACGCCACCCTCCAGTCGCGTCTGGGTGTCCAGCAACAGCCTCGAGTGCTGGTTGCGTTCGGTATACTGGCGTTCCCTCGTCTTCCGCTTGACAAGTCTAGAACGTTCACTGAACCTTTTGGATGGGCGAAATCCCACAATCATGACGATAGGTGCATGAAAAACACAACCATGGTAAGTCACGACCGAGAATATATGTGGTGCTGCCACTGCAACACTCCGTCATACAATGTACCTCGCTGGGTTGGTCCATGATTCATCCTGATTTGAGATCGCCAACTTCATGAGATGACCTCGGGATACATGTCCTCTGTTGCGTGTCCGAGCGTTACGTTTACCTTGGGTATTGTCTGCCTTGGTCAACGTGGCCCAAGTTCCAGAACGCTTTGAATCGCGGAGATGGGATAACCCGGGAAAGGTACATGTGCTCCCAGCGTCACTTGGCAGCCAAATACCATCTTCGGCCAAATGCGCAATCTCCAAGTTGGCAATGGCCTTCGTCCTTTGCCCCTCCATCGCATAGCAATCCTATCGTTCGAATGGGATACCTAGTTATTTGCCAAGTAGCTGTTCATTTCAGCGCCAGAGTTACACGGCATGCTGCATGTGCCATGAGTAATCACACTGGGAAAGCCGATTCCTCTACCAGCATCTGTAACTTGTTGGCTCATCGATAGCACTGCTCAGGGGATTAGTTTATTTCTTCGTGTTCAATGTCGCAAGCAGCCTCTTGGGGTCTTGCAGTCGAGGTCTCGGTCGCTGGCCATCGAAACATTAGCGTGTCATGTACGTGGTTCTTCCCGTTAACACAACCACTTAGTTCACAGGAAGACTTCTGCCAATCGAACAAGGGGTGGGTGGGTGTGCAAATACTGCATCGTCTTCGCCACTGTCTGTTGTCTCATCCGCACACCGTGACCTAGCTAGCTACGAACGCGGTGCGTTCCTCGATTATTGTGGTCCATAGCGGCCAGATACATCCGCGTGAGCGTGCTGCGGCAAGGGGGGGGGGGGGGGGGTTACGGCGTTCGATCGCGGCACAATTGTTCGATTTCAGGTGCCTTTCCAAAGTTGGCCTAATGCTCCGTCTCCCCGCAGAGAGGTGTGGCCCTAGCCATGTACAGTGGTTGAAGTAGCTTGTCTGGTTAAGCAACCGCTGACATGTCGAAGAGCGCGGTGATTGTGGCCTGTCAGGAAAGTACTGTCGACTGCTGCGGTTGAAATGGGCATCTAAACTAGATTCGGATCCACGATCAGCTTTCTGGTACTTGACCTTCCCCTCAGCATGCTCGTATTGCGTAGTTCCATCTCTAGTGTACTTGTATGCTGGGCTCCGTTCGGTAGACTAACGTCGTCCCCTTGCAGTGTTTTTATTGGTGGGACCGGTCCCGTCGACTGCTTTACAAATGGAATGTCACCGTGGCTTCTTCATCGCCGAGCGCTGCGACAGTCCCGTTCTTGGTCAACGATGCTGAAAAGTGGTATTCTACCACCAACACATGGCGAGAGAGGCCAAAATGGAAGTTGGCCGTTATCATGAGGAATAATGCTGCCAGAGACGGCTCGAAAACCCTTGCTGGTATGAATATTGCGACAGAACGCGGCAGTATTGCAGCCAGCTACGGTATTGTAGATACAGAAGCTGCACGCCCAATGGTCAGTCAGCACGGATTTCCAACAGCGGCATCTGCAGGTGAACGGCGCGGCGTGTTTATGTGTGGGTGGTAGGTACATACCTGTAGTACGGCATCCCACTCGTATGCCAGTAGTGAGCTACGATGTATCCGTAGGTAGGTAAGGAAGGACAAGGACGAGGCAGGTGGAACGATTGATGGATGAACCCCCCCCTCCCCCCTTCCCCTTTCCTTCCTCATAACAGCACCCTCCCTCTCTTTCCTGGCCCCTCTCTGTTTCTCTCTCCAGGTTGGCCCGCTTCCATCTCTGTGCCCTTCTGCCTGAGGCGTAGATGCGAATGAATGCCCTGCCACCTGGGGCAGGATGGAAATGGAAAGGGACATGGACCAGGCACGCGCCTCATGTACCGGTACGGTCCCTGCAAGTGCCCCGGGGGTCCATCTTAAGCGGCCGTTTCCTGTTCCTGACTCGCTGAGAACCCATGTCTTTCCATCTCTTCCCAACGTCTCCATATTTCCTTTGCTGGCTGATTCCGCTTTTATTTGCAATGGGCTTCCAGTAGAGATGCTTTCTGATGCTGGAATCCTCTCCGACTTCCTAAAAGTCGATTTCTGCGATCAGACGCAAGGGAGCTTGTCTTGGGTACCTTGAGATATCCATCAGCCTGTTGCTTTAGCTTCTCTGCTTGGGCCACAGGCGTGCCACCCCGGATCATAAGTCTGCGGCGACGTCGAGGCTACCTACCCAATACCCAGTACATCAACACACACACACACACCCTACCTTTGAGATTCCCTTTTGACACCTCTGACCTCACTTCTTAATCCGCGGCGATCACCGCGGGGCTCCTTTCTGCGCCTGTAGCAGTCAACCGTTTACCTAACCCTCCGTTCTGTCTCCCTTTCTGTTCTGAAAAGCCGTCGGTCCGTCTTCCCAGACGGTCGCCAACCCTAGTATTTTTTCTTCACCGTTCCAGTCCCAATTCCGCAAGGGGGAAGAAAAAAGACTTTCGCTGCCGGCTTCTTGCTTTCTTCCTCAATTTCACCCTTTCTCCCTCTTGAAGGGGCAGCACTGAGAGACGTCTTCACCTTCGTCTTCACGCGTCCTGGGACCCTCCACTCATCTCGCTGCTTCTTCCTGTCGTTCATGCGGCTGTAAACCGCCGAGCCGGTTCAGAAAACGCACTCCAAAGCTGTACTGTACGTATCCTCCCACAGCGCATCCCACCTGGGTCTCGAGGCCCCTCTCTGCCTGGGCGATCCCGTTGTCCCACACCCCGGAGCTCGGTCTCCTTCATAATGTCATCGAGATCCGTCCTCTACGTGCAGCCACCCCAACTTGGTATATCCACGCTACGCTTGCCGCACACCTTCGACTTTGACGAACATCAACATTAACCTTCCCAGCAGACCCAGACTTAGCATATTCTTCGCAGTCTTCGCCCCGCCACCACCACGACATCACTGCCGCATCATTAACCGTAGTACTGAACGTCCACGAGATTGCTTCCGAATCGCTTGCCGTGTTGACAAAATACATCGCATTCACCGGTCGCTGCCCAACCTTGTCGACTTGATCTTGAGAGGAGGACTTTGACGGCAGTGGGCCGCACCCAGACTGCCTGGAATTGATTCGCATTCGAAGAGCAACCCGAACCTACGCGTAGTGTTTCGAAAATAGCGAGTAGATGGGAACGAGTCGTCAAGAGCCGAATCGAACGAAGGACGTAACGGTCGTACGCCGAGTCGTTAGTTAAACGTCGCCGACGCCAGAACACCGCATCGACATCGATCCTCGATTCGTTGACGCCGGCCAAACAAATCGATAATCTTGAGGCATCGCCTCCATCCCTTACTACCATGGCGCATGAACTGGAAGGCATTTTCTCAGAGCTGGGCATTTCGCAATACCTCGGCATCTTTCTTGAGCAAGGTTTCGACACATGGGAGACGATTCTGGACATCACCGAGTCCGACTTGTCAGTGCACCATCCGGCTTGTCTACTTTATCCTCGAGGCTAACAGAGACTGTATCAGGGATGCGCTTGGAGTCAAACTGGGACACCGACGTGTAAGCCTAAGAAATGTGCAATGGCTTAATGGAAACTAACAAACCGGTCCAGAAATTGCAAAGGCGCATTGCCAACTCGCGAGGCCTTGCCCCCGATGCGTCGCTTATATCGCCCACTAGAGCAACAGCCGAGGAGCCCAAGCTTGAGGCTCAACGGTTTGAACAACCTCGACTCGAAGTGAAGGACGGCCCTGTCGTTACCAAACGCAAGTATCGCCGTCATCCCAAGGTTCGTGCCGACTCCGGTCTGTTTGTACCCCTGTGCGCGAATACCGCTGACGATATGATAGCCTGATGAGAACGCACCAGAACGGCCGCCTTCAGCTTATGTACTGTTCTCTAACAGTAAGTTTTTCAACGCTAGCCGGTAAACGGTCATTGTCTCGCCCTTCAGCTAATGAGTGTTCAGAGATGCGCGATGATCTCAAGGGCCGAAACTTAACCTTCACTGAAATAGCCAAACTTGTTGGAGAGCATTGGCAGAACCTGACGCCGGGTGAGAAAGAGCCTTACGAGACATCGGCTCTCAAAGCAAAGGAAAAGTACAATCACGACCTAGCTGAGTACAAGAAGACTGCAGAGTATAAGAAATACAATCTTTACCTGCAAGATTTCAAGGCGAGGCAGGCGTCTGCCAGTCAAGGTATGTTCTCATTCGCCTCTCAACCGTGGTTGTGAGGCTGACTTTGAATCCAGCAAAGGAGTCCTCTAAACGTCAGAAGCTGGACACTGGTGCCCGGCTGCAAAATGGTAGTGCAAGCGCAACACCGGGTAGCCTGAGCAGCACCGGGAGTGGTACTGAGAGCCATCAAGGGAGTGAGCCGCCTCCAAACCGGAAGCAGCGAGTCGGCTCTGTGGTATCAGTATCTGAGTCTCAATACTCCACGGCTGTCCCGACGCCAATCTCGCACCATCATATCGCAGACGATGCAGTACACTCGCCCACCAGCACTCAATTTGACCGAGAGAGCTTGCACTCAGCAAGCCCCCGTGCGTCCCAGAATCGTAGTCGTCGCCCGACATGGACGGATAACTCACTTAGCACAGAGATGGCTGGGCCAACGACTCATTTGCCGTCGCTGTCGGATATGTTCAGCAATGGGCGGGTGATGAATGGAGTCTCGAGATCTCCCGAGGCCAATGGACTCGGTGGCTTCGCACCACCTCAGCACCCGGGCTCTTCGGTTCCCCCGCCGTTGAAACATGAATATTCGTCGACAGGAAGCTCCACGTCGTCCGGCTCGTATCCTCGCACGCCCAGTGAATCTTCACTCCCGATCCATGCCTTATTATCCAACAAACCCCCGCTGGCTTCACCGTACGAGCTGCAGCCATCTGCCTTCACAACCGGTCCTATGGCGCTCTCGGACCAGAAACCAGTTTTTACAGGTCAACCGCAGAGCTCTCATGGAGCTACGAATGGTATACACAGTCATCCTTCGCAAAGCTTTCCGCCGAAGCTAATGAGGTTTCAAGGTTACCACTCGCCGCCACCTGCCTTGTTGCGCTTCCAGTCGAGCTCCTCATCGGGGACAGAGGGGTCCATTGCATCGTCGCATGCGTCTTCCCTTGCGTCATCCCACGCATCGTCTCAGACCTCACTCGGGGTTCAAGAGAGAAGTGATCCGAAACTCGACGGAATGAGCGCTTTGGTGCGCGCTGGTGAAATCGTTAACCGGCGCGTTCAATGAAGGCTGCGCATTATCAACCTAAGACCCATTCTTATGGACTCTCAAAACGCTCTCGAAGCTGGCGGCATGTCGGTGTCGTTTTTGACATCTTGCTTCAAACTCTTGGTTATTTACTGTTGGCTGTGTATTGTCGATGGGATGAGCGCGATGGCCAAAAACAAGCCACAGCGCTCAAGTTGGTATGTTTGAGTACTTGAATACCCTCATGGATTGGCATCTTGCTGGGCATCATTTCGGAATCTTATTTTAATGGCGGCGTTTTCGGAAAACCTTGAGCGGCGTTTGGGTTGTGCGGACACGGCATCTTTTCTTCTCGCTCTGATAGGGTTATGAGCTGCGTGGCACGACCAGACGATACGGTTACCGTGGGATATAGGAACGGAAAGGGTGACGCTTGAGACGAAAAAAAGCTCTCTAACAGCTAGAGATCCCCCCTCCCCCCAAAATTTTTTACAAGTATCAGTATGAGGGGCGGCTTCAAATAAAGTGAATCGATTTCTAAGAAGACAATGAATCGCGAGTAATGTGTGAGGAAGATGGCTGGTACGATATGACGTCAAGGGCAATGGTGTCTGGGCAGCGACGAAAACAAGGAAGTATAGAAAGACGCCCACCAACCTCAGCTGGATGCCCCCCAATGCCATCTCAGCTACGTATCCAAGGCGGTCCTTCTTAAGGGCGCACAGGCAATAACAGTCTAACACATTTGGAAAACCACAGTATCATGCCGGATACTGTAGACATTAGAAGGTTGTCGTGCCTCCAACGTCATAATGTAGTCAACATTTCGAGGCCTTGAATCCCTTCCCCCCCGGACTAAATCCCGGCTTGTCTTGGCAGGATGGGTTTCTCGGTGAGGCGGGGTTTGGGCGTTTCGTAATCCAATCGCTGGCCAAGTGGGGACAGCCAAAACGACGACATGGCCGCTGCTGGCTGCCGCGGGTTGGTCCCTGCGACTCGTGGTAGGCGTGGTCGCCCTCCACGAACTAGCTGCTTAAGATGAGCGGCCAGGTTTTGGATATGTACTTGAATGCTGATGGAACGAGACAAGAAATATCCGTAGATGAAATCCGAGACGTTAAAGGGGTAACTGGGCCGTCAACGCGTTGCCAAGGCCCAAAGGGAATAAGTACCGGTTCCCGTGTTGGGGGTGCCAGCCTTCCTCGAGGTGATTGAGATGACCAGAACACTAGAGATATTTGCGCACGAGGCAATATATGGTTGGGCCGTCAACTCCAAACTCCCTTAATGCTGATCCGGGTTGTTTCTCTACTCATTCATTACATAAGACATCACATCAGACTCCCTCCCCAGCTCAAGCCGCTTGGAATGTCAGACAGGCTTCATCAATAATTCTTTGCCGCCCAATTCATTCATGGTCGAACGTACCCAACCGTACAGAAAAAAAAAAACCAACGTGTCGTCATAAACAAGAGTAAACGCCCGGCCCCGGCTATACAACATAGCGGTGAGTCTGATCCCAAGTCTTCTTCTTCTTCTTCTTTTTTAAAAAAAGAAAAGAAAAGAAAAAAGAAAAAATCTCCGGCCCATCCTACTCCGCCCCTGTGATCTCAGCAGTCCAGTCTTTGCGGATGTTAAGTTCCGTAAGCTCAGGAGTCTTCTCGATGACCAAGCCCTTTTCGTTGGCGAGATGTAGCAGACTGATAAAGCAGAAACTCGTCGAGATGTCCTCCATCATCTGCTTCGGATAGACCGAGTGCAGACCATTCATGACCTCCGTGAATCTCAGCGATGTGTCCTTGGACGTTTCTTCGGGTGTGGCAGCCGCGGTTTCGTTGGTCGGCGGCGCAGAGTCCTGGTATCTGAGTCAGTACACATGCCGCAGTGCGAACACGAGCCAAAGGGTTTACTTACACCATCCAGCCGTTCGAGGTCCATGCCCTTCCAAATCTCCTCCTTCAACCGCCGGACGTCCACCCTCTTGGCCACACGTGCGTATTGCACGTAGTCTGGACGGAGACGGCGAGTTTGCGTGACTAGCGTCGTCCCGAAGGCACCGGTCAGAGCATTGGTTGCAGTATCGCCGCCGAGCAGGGCTGTTAAGCCAGCTGCTTCGGTGGCGCCAGCATCACCCTCAGCCATGGGCGAGAAATGCTCACGGGCATCCGCAAACTCATCATCCTCGTCCTCCAGACCTCCAGCGAAAGGAAGAGCATCGTCCTGGAAGAAGTTGGCGTCGTAGTCTCCTTCCGGCAACGGCGTCTCCTCCTCATTTTTCATCGGTACTTTTTGTTGTGCCCAGAATGCCTCGTCCATCTCGCCTTCTGGTACATCCCTCTCTGGCCCAGCAGTGCCGAACATACCGCCCCTGTTGCCCAAGACTCGCCGTCTGCTAAGGCGAGCCTTGGGCTTGAGGAACAGGTTGAGAAGTGACTTGGAGTTGAAGTGCTTGTCGTCTGGAAGCAGGTTGCGTGACTTCGACTTCCAGTCCTTCTTGGGCATGGAGATGGCCGAGTTGCTGGAGGCCTGAGTAAACAATACATCGGCTAAGCTCTGATCGAGTGGCGCAGAGAAGTCGATTTCGAAGGGCTCCTTCTCTTTCCGCACGCGGGCGGGGCCTACGGGCTTGTTGACATCCTTGATCTTTCGGATTCTCCAGTGCTCAGCACTGGACCAGTTCTTCTGCAAGGCCTGGTCGAAGTAACCGAGGATATCTTCATGCATCTTGTCGGCGCTTTGTGCGTGGGACATTGACACGACAAAATCGCCGTCGCGTTGATCGAGCATTTCTACGCCATCGCCTCCAGCAGCATCCTCACCAAGGCCGGCGTCGTAAACTCTCATCTGCGGCTCAAGCGCAGCTTCCCTCGCCCAAGCCTCGCCGCCCTCACCGAATGCGACGTCCGCGCCGATTTCGAAGCCGCCGAGGCCAAGGTCGTCGTCGTCGAAGCCAGCCGCGTTGTCGCCGTCAATAAACATGCCAGAGTTGTCTCCGAGCAGGTCCGGGGACTTGTCCTTGTCCTGGTCTCCTCTCCAGTCCTCTGGCGCCTTGAGAAAAGGAATATCCATAGACCCTGAAGGGTTACCGAGGTCAAAGTTCTTCAAGGACGGACAGACGTCCAGCTCGTCAAGACGGCCCAAGTTGGGGAAGAACTTGGCACCTAACGCTCCAAGGTCGATTTCCACGTCTGCAGTGTCCTCCTCCTGCTCTTGTTCTTCTTGTATCGCCGAAGCATCTTGCATTTCAGTGTCCTCGTCTTCAGCCTCGTCGTTCTTCTTTCTTGTTTTCGAGGTATGCGCGTCGCCGACATCATCGCTGCTGTCAAAGACGATACGTCCCTGTGCATCGATCATTAGATGGTTGAGAAGCAGGCCCTTGGCACCTCCTTCGTCGAAGTCGGCCGAAGTCTTCTTGAAAAGAGGGTCTACGGCGAACTCCAATTCGAACTTCTTGAGCTGGAGCGAAGAGAAAGAAGGCGCGAGGGTCGCTTCGGAGGATCGCTGGGTCTGCTGGAGTTAGCATTTCGTTGTGTACAGGGAGCTCTCACACATACCTTCCGCTTCGGCTTCTTCGTAACGTTGCCGTTCTCATCAATCTCCTCCTCACTCTCCTCACCCTCAGCATCGTCACCTTCCTTGCCTTTCTTCTTGTTGCTGTCCGCAAGACCACTCAAAAGCTTGCCGGTCTCAGTTGCGACACTGTCGACTCTGCTGGTGTAGATCTTTACACAGCCGTCTAACGTACAACTGGCTTTCTGAAAGTTGACTCCGTCGCCCTCCTTGAGCAAGGACATGTCGTGAAAGTAGTCGATGAGTGCGAAGTTCCAGGAGTTGTTTGCGTTGATCTTGTTGTCCGTTGCCATCTTCATCCATTCTTCGAAGTTGGCGAGAATCGGAACGCGCTTCATAGGCGTGACCGCGCTTCCGCTAACGACGAAGCCTTCGTCATCGTCGTCAACAATCTGCCTACCGCGACTCCCGCGAGCGTGTGGTGTCTTGGGATTCGAGCCTGGTGTGTCATTCTCAAGGTCTTCCAAGCTGCCGTTATTCCTGCGCAAAGGCGTCGCGGCGGCCGCCTTCAGTTCGTTACGCTGGCGCTCGTGAAATGCATGGCGCGAATGCGCTCGCCGCGCTTTTTCTTCCGCATCATCGTTGAGGGGGATTCTGCATGGCGTTTAGTCCCGTTGCTAGGCAATATGGGCGGATGACAAGGTCGCAAACATACTTGACCGGTGAGTTCTTGAATGGCGATGCATTCATCGACCCGGAGGTCGCTCTGACGCTGCTGGCGCGCGGTACTTGGGCCACTCGAGGCATCTTTGTGCTGTTGGCACTGAGGTTGTCGTCAGATTTGTTGATTGTTGCTGTGCTGTGTGCTCTGAGCGCCGGCCTTGTGTTTACTTTCCCCACCAACCACACCCCAAGCGACGGGACGCGAAACAACAAAAGGGTTTTGGCCTGGAATACCAGGAGCAAATGCCATCCTTTCGGGCCGGGGCGGGGAAGCTGAAATCCTGACTGATCCGTTTCGTCCAAATCCCAGCATAAATTACAAGCACGTGACGCAATATGGTTTCCGCTGGTTACTGTAGAACTATTCTCTTGCAGTTGCCGTTCCAATCAGCCCCTCTCTCTTCGAGTTGCCGCTTCTGTGATACACAGCCACGTCGCTGACAGTCAGCCTGTGCCTTTGTTAGGCGTTGGCTTGTTTCAACCGGGGCACTGCCTGTGGTCTTGGCCAAGAACTTGGGACGCCCCCCCCCCCCCCCCCGGTTCCTGGGTTCCCAGGCAGGTTTTCGCGGGCTGCCTCCCTCAGATCTCAATGAACCAACCGTACATGAATATGGAAGAGCGCTGCGCATTTTCGCACTTCAGCTCAAACCCGCCGTAGCCTTTTTCTTGTATGTATTGCGACTCTGTTGAGAAACACACATTCCTCTTCGTGCAGCGGAACGAGCGGTATCACACGGACGCCAACACAAGTGCAGTCTGCCATGGCTTCGGATGAGCCAATTGCACACCAGGTTTGAAGTCAGCATGCCAGCGGACTCCAAGCTTCGAGGGAGCGGCCTCCGTTTGCGGCCATTCTATGCGACCGTCTTTCTCATATCTCTTTTGGCATTGTGGTCCCTTTTGAGCAAGACGACCGAGAGACAACTTCGCCTACAAGACACCTCACCCCTCACCAAGCGATCCGAGCTCACAGCATGCCGCGATGTCCACCGCGCCAACGACCAGTGTGCCTTTGTTAAGGCGCACTGCGCCGATGACGAGCCTGGCCTCATCTCTTACCTGACGCTTTATTACTGCGGCCTTGCCAAAGTCCAGTCCTTGGCCTTCGTTATCCTCGTGTGCTGGCTCGGCCTGCTCTTCACCACCATCGGCATCGCCGCCAGTGATTTTTTCAGTGTCAACCTCAACACCATCTCTGCCATCCTGGGCCTCAGCGAGAGTCTAGCTGGCGTCACGTTCTTGGCCTTTGGCAATGGATCTCCCGACGTCTTCAGCACCTTTGCGGCCATGAGCTCCAACAGCGCCAGCATGGCGGTTGGAGAGCTGATCGGCGCAGCGAGCTTCATCACTGCCGTGGTAGCCGGATCAATGGCGCTGGTCCGCGAGTTCAAAGTGGGGAGGAAGACCTATGTTCGGGATCTATCCTTCTTCATCGTCGCCGTATGCTTTACCATGCTGTTCCTGGCCGACGGCCACCTGCATCTATGGGAATGCATAACGATGATTTGCTACTACATGTTCTACGTGGTTACCGTTGTTACCTGGCATTGGTATTCAACGAGGCGGAGTCAGCAGCGCGCCCGTGAAGCAGCAGCACGAGGCCATGTATACGGAGCGGTGGGGCATCTCAGCGACGAACTGGCTCCGGAGCCGTACCGGGATGATCCCGACGAAGAGGACCGCCGCGTGATGTCTGTGGCCGCCTCTAGTACCAGGGATATCAATATGCTGGAAGCGGGACCAAGAATTGAAGTTGATGGTCATGCTGAAGAACAAGATGAGGTGGAGGATAGCGACCACGGGCGGCACGTAGTGGCGGAGATGGCAAGCAGCATGCGAGTGCTGCGACCTAGAGGCAGACGACGCAACACTCTCACGCCTATCCGCCCTAGTTTGGTCGGTGCCTTGGAGTTCCGGTCAACTCTTGCACAGTTACAGAAGGAAAGCAACCACAGAATGCGGCCGATGCATGGCCGGGCGCACTCGGTCAATCATCTCGGGGGTGTCAGCGAAACAAATACGATACTGGGGCCGCCCTCTGACTCGGGAAGATACACAATCGGCGCGGTTGAAGAGTTTGGGCAGAACAGGAATCGTGCCTTGTCATCTGGCGACGTTCCGGGTTCCGTCACCAGCCGAGATCCCTCCCCTTGGCGTTTTCCCCCTTCGGCGGCCCACGCCAACCCAATCCAACAGGTCAAGGCCCAAGACGCTAGGAACCGAAGTCGATCGCCGGCTTTCAAAATCGGTGGCAATTTGGCACCTCCCCCAGTTGATATGGTGCCACCCCAACGTCAAGATTCAGGCGGTAGCGATGCCATCGAGCCTCGGCCGTCCTCTGGTGTTCTACTTTCACTTCAAATACCAAGTCGGCGCGGAAGCTTCAGTGACAGGTCCTCGCCTGTGTCACCTTTCCCTGGCTATACAGAGTCGCCTCTAGCCCTGACGCCAGCTGCCCAGAATGAGCAGGCTGACTACTTCACGTCGCCCGGCGTAACTCGCCTAGAAGTTCCTTTTGCACCTTATGAAATGGCCGCTCCCAAGCCAGTGAAGTGGTGGCCATACGCAATCTTACCCCCGCCGCACATCCTCTGGGCAACGTTGTTCCCGACCTTGCTGGGCTGGAAGCAGAAGAGTCATTGGGACAGATTTGTCAGTGCAATCTCTGTCCCAAGTATCTTGCTCCTGGTGGTGACGCTACCGGTGGTAGAAAACGAGAGCGCCGACGATGCCTTGGATGAAACTGCCGCTGATCCGTTGATGCGGGAACATGATCATTGCGATGTTATGCTTCCAGCAGCTGCCTACTACGGTATCGGGGAAGAGACGGAGTGGCAGCGCTTCAGACGGAGCACCATGTCACATTCTCGTGTGCATTCTGTGCATTCCATTGATCAGTCGCCGAAGGATTACTCACCGAAGGCTTCTCCAGCGCTCATCGCAATCGACACCCCGAATGGTGCGCGTGTGTCGGCGGAAATACATCCGCAACACACCAAAAAAGCAACAATGTTGCCCTCGGAAAGCAGCCTTGCCGCTGCCGATGATTCTGGACATTGGAACAGATGGCTTGTCGTGATCCAACTTTTCACCGGTCCTCTTTTTGCCGTCATTATACTATGGGCGAACATGAAAGAGGACTTCGACCAACCGTACAAGACCCTTGTTAGGTTCGTTCTCTATACACTCATGGCGTCCACGGCACTACTTGGATTTCTGCTCTTAGCAACGAGCCCCGATAAACGGCCCAAATATCACTTCCTGCTGTGCTTCATGGGATTTATAATCGCCATCGCCTGGATCTCCACTATTGCTAGCGAAGTGGTTGGCGTCCTGAAAGCCTTTGGAGTGATCTTCGGCATCTCCGAAGCACTTCTCGGGCTGACTATCTTTGCAGCGGGAAACAGTGTGGGTGACCTGGTTGCCGACATCACTGTTGCCCGGCTTGGATTTCCCGTTATGGCTCTGTAAGTTCCCCTATGGTTCGTTTTGCCCATGTCCATGCTAACAAGTCATCAGATCCGCTTGCTTCGGCGGTCCCATGCTTAATATCCTTCTTGGTATTGGCATCGGCGGCGTGTACATGATGGTCCAGGCTGCCAATCATCGGCATAATAAGCACCCTGACAGGCCACTCAAATACCACTCATATGAAATCCAGATCGGAGGCACATTGATGATTTCTGCTATCACTCTGCTTCTTACATTACTAGCCCTCTTGATCATTGTTCCGATGAACAAGTGGGTGATGTCACGCAAAATAGGATATGGATTGATCGTGCTGTGGACGGTTAGCACCATTGTCAACGTCGCTGTTGAGTTGACCGGGGTTTGGACCGACGTGTCCTATTTTTTAACCATTTAACATTACCAGTATCTCCTTGCTAGCGTAAGTACACGAGGCCGCATCAGTATTAGTGCCAGTATATTACACATATACGTATACCCCAGCACATTGTCCGATGAGAAACAAACAATTCTCCGTTTTCCTGTATACACAGTCTTTACCTTAGCAGTACAAAGGAGGAGAGCCCAGGCAGTCACGTAAATGTTCGATACACAGAATTTCTACCGTATATTCATCTTGACGACGAGTCTGCCGTACATCGGTTGTTTCCTTCCGCTATTGGTCTTCCCAAAGACTAACATGCCCAACGAGGGACGAGCATTGTTTCGTTTAGCGAACAGATATTCACATTGGTCGATTCTTCTGAATCAAGGCACAGTCCCACGTTGCGCACGTCGATGACCATCTGATACATCTGTTTCGCACAGGATTGTGACGCGCCGTGCTCCTCAACGAGAGGCATCCACAGCCGAGCTGTAGCCGCTCATCGAGACGAAGTTCCTAAGTTCTTCGCAATGTGGGGGCCCAGGGTTTCGTCTGGCGTGTTTGCTCTCACAGCTCGGATGCGTATGCCAGGCCAGACTTTTGGATCGTCGATGTGTTTCGGTGACCTTGTGCCCATGAGAGCTGGACTCGTGTGATGATACCGTGGAATCTTCTCCGTGCCACCACGGCGAGTGAGAGATATAAAAGATGCCAGTATCTGTCACAGCCTCTTGGTTCCTCGCCGACATAACAAGCTGTCAATCCTCACATCCTCTTGGCAAGTAATTATACAAATGCATCAGTTTGATACTTAACCAATAAGAGCTCTCCTTATCATCAATAAACCCCAAAAGCACAATGGGAGGCTTCAACAAAGTCACCGATCTGGCACAGCAGCTCGCCGGCAAGGAACAAACCGGGCAAGGCCAAGAGAACCAACAGGATTCGTCCCAAATCTCAGGTAGCAATCAGAAATGGGCAGAGGTTGGTTTGGAGGCCAAAAAGGCCTTTGCCGACTACCAAGCCGACCAAGCCGCCGGCAAGGGTCCAGAGTACAATAGAATTGGCGGCGTTGCCCAGAAGGCGTTTTCTGCCTACAGCAGCGGCGGGGAGAAGAGAGATCTCGCTGACATCGGGAAGCAAGTTGCCGCTGGTTTCGGTGGTGGCGAAGAAGTTGACACGGCCCGCAACTCTAGTGAAGTTGGGAATGGCATGTCTCAAAGTGGCCGGGGCCAGCGCAGTTTTGGGACGGATGGAAGTGATGTTGATCTCGGGGATGGGACGATGGGCGATACACTGCACTCTACGACGGCAGAGGCAAAAACAAGTTCAAAGAGTGAGAGGTTCTCGGGACAAGAAGCGCTCTACGAGGCGGCAGGGCATGGGTTGCAAACTGAGCGAGATACCCAAGATGGCACCGTGTTCGAGAAGGGCGATTTGGACGAGGACGAAGGCGTTTGCACCGGAGGCCAGGGTAAGAGGCGGGAGGCTACGAGTGGTACAGCGGCCAACCAAGGCAAGAAAAAGAATCACACGACTTGAGCCATCTCTTCGTCCTTCAAAACTAACGACGACTTTGACAGGACCTAACATCGAGAGGGTTGTATCCACACCTGAAAAGGAGGGTTCTCTCGAATCGTCCGTTGACACTGGGGTAGGTTTGACAGCTTGATGCAAGTGGCTTTGACACGTTGACTTACCAGATGATTCTTAGGGTAAGACGACATACTCGGGTCGCTCTAATGAATGGGAAGAGTGAGTCATTCGTGGCCTACATGTTTCATTAACAGAGAGGCGCAGCTGGGTACGGGTCTCCTTATTTTCATGTCTACCTAGCTAGATCACAATAAACCGCAATACTCTTGGCCTTTCCAGCCAATACGTCCTGCAAAGATGCCATGCTGTCTATGGTATGTTTTGCTCAGAACATGAGCCCCGATGCGACAAGTCCAAGTGAATGACCGCCCAATCATCGAATCGGAACGGTGCACAACCCCCCCTGTGCCGTCCCGACTCCACCATCAGACCCGAAGCACACATCCCTGTTCGGCTGCGCCAAAGGGGGATTTATTCAGGCTAGATGAGCGACGATCAACCACGGTCTAGCGTTATGTTAGTGCTCTCTCGCCCGCCGGAATCAATGGTCCCTTGCGCCTCTAGTGACTTCCAAGGCAGGCCAGGAACCTTGCAGAGGCCACGATGGCTTCATCCAATGTGTCTTAGCATGGGAGATAAATGTGACCACGTTCCTGGGACCGCAATGTAAACAGGTATATTCGTCATCGAGCACTGCCACAACTTGCGTGGACGCGCAGCCGGGTCGTTTCGGAAATGATCCTCCTCATCTCGCCTCAAAGCCAACGGTCTCAATATGGACGGCCCAAATATAAACGTGAAGAGCAAGTTGTCCTCGGCATCGTAAGGCCAGCGTGGACCTTGGAAGGGGATGACAGATCGCCATGGGCGTCAGTCACTCTGTGAAATCTGTTGAGGAATTGACAGGTTCAGTCAGGGCGGTACTGACTTCATTGTCGAATCACATGCGTCAATGCCATAAAAAGGTCACTATATAGTTCTGATCAAGGATATAAAGCAAAGGCAACATCGCCATGGATGGCAGTGGTTGTTTGTTAGTTCTTTGCACCTGCAGCTTCAAACCCAATCATCTCTCTCTTGCCCCAGAGACCCTTGAGCAGCAAAACAGCCCCCCCTTTGCCCCGCCATCCCAGAAGCAACCCCGCGCTGTGCCTGCCACATCCCGAAGAGAGCTACGACCTTCTTCTTGACCGCCTCCTTTCCAAAAAGAAATCCCCTTTCTGGTCTCTTTCTCTCTCTGTGTGTGTGTGCATTCCCAAGGAAGCTTGACTCGACTTCAAATCCACGATACCCAAGCTGTTGCGCTCCCGACCCGACCTCTTTTGTCTGCGCATTTACAGATCAGTTTGTCGCAATGGCTACCACCCTCCCCAGTTACCCTCCTCTTGAGGATCGTCCTCTTCGCAATACCATCTGTCTCTTTGACGTCGACGAGACTCTCACTCCCGCCCGTCGTGTAAGCTTTCATACCCTTCTTCTACCCCAGACACATCTTCCCAAGCTCGCATGCACCGCCCTGCCTCCTCTAATACAAGCTAACTCTTGTCCCCTCCTTGTCCTAGCATGCCTCCCCCGAGATGCTCGAACTCCTCGCCCGCCTCCGCCAAAAGTGCGCCATCGGTTTTGTCGGCGGCTCCGACTACTCCAAGCAGCAGGAGCAGCTTGGCAACGCCTCCACGCCCGTCACCGCCCTCTTCGACTTCTGCTTCTCCGAGAACGGCCTGACCGCCTTCAAGCTCGGCCAGCCCCTCACCTCCAACAGCTTCATCAAGTTCATCGGCGAGGACCAGTACAAGGAGCTCGTCAACTTCGCCCTGCACCACATCGCCGACCTCGACATCCCCATCAAGCGTGGCACCTTCATTGAGTTCCGCAACGGCATGATCAACATCTCACCCATTGGCCGCAACGCCTCCACCGCCGAGCGCTTGGCCTTTGAGGAGTACGACAAGGTCCACAATATCCGCCGCGACTTCGTCGCCAAGCTGCGCGAGCGCTTCGGCCACCTCGGCCTGACCTTCTCCGTCGGCGGCCAGATCTCTTTTGATGTCTTCCCCGCCGGCTGGGACAAGACGTACTGCCTGAAGCACCTTGAGGACGAGGCCAAGAAGGAGGGCGGCATCAAGTACGAACAGATCCACTTCTTTGGCGACAAGACGTTTGAGGGCGGTAATGACTACGAGATCTATGTCGACGAGCGCACCATTGGCCACTCCGTCAACGGTCCCGAGGACACCATGCGCGTTATCAAGGAGACCTTTGACTTGTGAACCGCGCCGTCGGAGTGCAAGCTATGAGGCAAGCGTGGAGCGAGCGACCTACGGGTTTGAGTAAATTGGGCCTGAAAATGGTCCGACAAAATGTGCGGCTTGGAAGAAGGAAGAAGATTATGGGCTAGCTTCTAGACTTGGGCTGTATGTAACACAGGAGGGAAAACAGGCCTCTCCGCGTGTCGGCGAGCGGCGGAACAACCTCTCGCGGCTTGGGGTTTTCGGTAGAGCGACTGGGAACGAATCACAATGACCAAAGACGCTGCATAGTTCGCCCAAATGTGATGATGGTCAACGAGCAGAACATGAGATCCAGGGACACGCACGCACACGGCTGCTTTGTTGACATGTAAATGTTTTAACTATGGATAGTACCATCAGCTCGTGAGGTTGCCGCCGGGTGCCCTGTTCCTTTCTCTCCAGCTCGCCTGAATTGGTGGGAGAAGAATATTGAAATATCCAAGAAGGGAAGAAAAAAAAAAAAGGGGGGGGGGGGGGGGGACATGGAATGTAATAAAAACAGTCGTTGCCAGCTCAACACAAGATAAAATAAAAAAATCATTAAAAAGAAAAGTCTTCAACCCGTCGTTCACCCTTCTTCCTTCTACCGACCAAACTCCAGGTGGGGCACAATCACCGGCCCGTACTTTGTCGGCGCCGTAAATGCGCCGTCGCCTTGAACCACGAAGTCGACTGCCAGGCTCAGCTTCTGCAGGCCCTGCTGAGGTTGCTGCTGCTGCTGCAGCTGCAGCTGAGGCTGCTGGCCGGGGATGGCGTCGGGGTCGTACACAACGACGGCGACGTAGTTCCTGCGGCCCATGAGCTTCTTGAGCTCGCGCGCGGAGCCGCTGGCGTCGGTGTGGAAGATCTCCATCATGTCCTCCTTGGTGTCCGAGACCTCGTGGTTGGACTTGTGGCCGTTCTGCGGCACGTAGAGGCTCTTGTTGTTGTGGAGAAGCTTGAGGATGTAGTTGCTCGCCGGCTGCGCGACGATGGGCGAAGTGATGACCTGGTACATTGTCTTGTGGTCGCTCGGGTGCGTCGGGTCGTGGACCAGACCCGCTCCCGCACAGTTGACGTCTGGAGAGAGACCGCGTTAGCACCATACGAAGGGAGGGGGGTTCGGGGCATAAACAAGGTGCAAGGCCAACTTACCTCCAGATAAGAAAGTCATGCGGATGCCCTTCTGCTGGGAGATGCCCTGGAGGGTACGGATGAGGTACGTCCTCTCCAGGTCTTTGGACTCGTGCGTCCACATGTCCTTGAGGATCTCGGCGATGTCAATCTCGCCGAACTGGTTGAGGACGTTGCCCATGAGACCGGACTTGCCGACGGCCTTCTTCACTTGGGTGAATCCCTGCGCCACGACGTCCTTGCCGCCGACGACGCCGGCCACCGAGCTCGTGACCTTGCCGAGCAGGTTGTACGACGAGTTGACGACCTTCTTCCCGGTCGCCACGGCGCCGGCCAAGCTCTCGACTGCCTCTAAACGGGGGTAGACGAGCGGCACGGACACCATCCATATGCAGTGCTGCACGCTGGGCGGCAGCGTCGCGACCTTGGGGAAGATGCCCTGGTAGGTCGGTCCGGCCATGACACGGGACTGGTTCCTCTCGGATCGGCAGTCGGGACCGACAACTACCACCGCAGGACCGAGGTACTTGACAAAGTGCCAGCCCTGGCCGGTGATGGTGAAGAGGTCGGTGTCGTTGCTGACGTTCCGGAGGATCTCCACCGTCGTGTGGTGCTGGAAGAGCAGGTACATCTCGACTGCGATGCGGCCGACGTTCTTGAACATTTGCGAGCCTTGCATGTACTCGGGGTACGAGCCGTAGCCATCGAAACTAAAGGGGGGGTCAGCCAATGAAGAAGAATGCCTGGCACCAGGGCTCGCTTTCCGACTTACATGTCGTGATCGTCGATTTGCAGAATATGTGGGATCTGGGCGAAAGCCTCTCGCAAGTAAGGCTGGTCAAAGTGGCTGGTGTAGTAATGGAAGTAGGCGTGGGAGACGTCTTCCTCGTGGCGCGCCGTCCATTGCGCGTTCTTCCTGTTGTCTCGGCCGCTCATTGCCAGCCACTGCTTCAGCAAGGGCACTTCCTTCCACAGCCTGTCGCCGTAAATCTGGTCTCCCAGACCAAGCTGGACGTGGAAGCCGCCGCAGTCGACGTTCTTCTGGAGCACGTCCTTCCACATGAAGCCCACGCCGCCGAGCTTGGAGCGTTCGGTCTGGGACGTTGATGCAGCGAAGTCGTTGTTGGAGTGGGCGATGAACCTCCAGCCGGTCTCGTGACGACCGGCAATGACAAACTCGTACCGCGTACATCCCAGGTGGGATGTGACGGCGTACGTCCATCTCTCAGTTCCGCTCTCGCTCATGGGCAGATCGATGTCATACTTGTAGAACGTCCAGCGTTGATGCGTGAAGATGTTGTGCGGTGTCAGCTGCCGCGGGTTGGGCGAAAGGTCATTGCTCGGGTGGATGTGAATAGTAGGCGGCTGCGGTGCGTCTGTCACAATCATGATGCTTCCCAGCCACGAGCCCTTCTCAAAGTCCATGTTGCAGTATCGCAAGTAGGGGCCGAAGTAGACACCGTTCGTGGGCTGGATCCTGTACATATCGACACCGGCACTCGGAGGCGGTCCGGAGAACCCAGCCGTGGTTGGCGTCTGAGAGGCCGCGACGCTCATGATGCTCTCAGCATAGCCTGGTGTCTGAGGAGGGAACATGGGGGACCCAAGAGGCTGCTTCCCGAACATGGGCGAGGCGAGGGGATTGCCGTATGTCGAGGCGGTAGGCGACAATGGTGCCGCCTCATGCTGAATCGGGTTGGGACCCTTGGGGAACTCCCACTGCGTAGCCTGGGTCGCCAGGTGGATGTAGTAGTACTGTCCGGAGTTCTGGTCAAGATGCGCAATCCAGCCTTCTGGCAGCGGAGGCGGCGAGGACGGACCCGCGCCTTGGAAGCTCGCAGGGGCTTGGACTGTTTGCACGACGGGGGCAGTCTGCGCTGCGGAAGGCTGCCCGCCATTCTGTTCGGGCCTCGGGTCATTGGCGAAGGCCGGGTGACCTTGAAGAGCAGGCGACGCCAGACCCGCCGCAGCAGGACCGGCTGTCGCGGGCTTCCTCGGGGGCGACTGAGCAGCGGATGTAGCAACAGACGGCGTGGAGTCTGCTCTTTGCTGGGCAGGCCGCTGTTTCTCGGCAGGGTAAGACGAGTTGCTTGCGGGTGTGACGCTCGAGTAGGCGGGAGGAGGGTCGTTTAAACCTAGACGCTGGTAGTCCTGTTCGAGTACGCTGACCTGGAGAGCGGGCTGGTCTCCTTGGTTCGCCGCCTGCGGTGGAGGGCTGAACGTGGACTGCGTAGGGCTGGCCACCGGGTTCACACCCTGGTACACCGTCGGCGGTCCGTGAGGTTGGTTCTCTGGGTTCTCGGTTGGTGTCCACGGCCGTGCCGGGGGCGGTGCCCCGCCGTACTGAGCCAATCTCTGCGACGCCGCGGCACTCTGTGCCTGTTGCGCTTGCAGGCTGGTCAAGGTCGCGGTGCCCGAGATACCGGACGCGGCATATCGCGCCTCGATGCCCCCGCCAGGGACAACCCCGGGCTCCACAATCGGGGTCTCTGGCGGGGGTGGAGATCCGCGACTGGCGCGGGTTGTCGAGGTCGAAGCGGTAGAAGCGAATCTGTTCACACTGTTCTGGCCAGGCATATCGAGATGATCAGAGGACGGAGGTGGTTGGCTCTGGTACTGGCTCTGGACAGGCGGCGAGGAGCTAGATGCGCTTGCGGGCGGAGGGTAGTAAGGCTTCTTGGTGTAAGAGGGGTAGTTTGTGGTAGAAGCGGCCGGACGCTGAGGCTGTGGTGCGGTCAGGGGCTTCGAGAAAAGACCTCCGTCGTCGCCAACTGGACTCTGGGGAGACGTAGCGCCCAATGGCCTCGGACCCGTACCACGCCGTTCGGCGAGGGTAGGGCTCTTCGTCTCGACAGGACTGGCATTCAAGCGCGGGGTGGTATCATTGTAGTCGGAACCGAAGCGTTTTGGAGCAGTGATGGTGGGCTTGGTCGGTTTTCCGGGGCGGAGATCTTCTTCGTCGGGGTAAGGCAGCGGTGCAGCGGAGCTCGAGGCGCCTGGCGGCAGAGGGAAGGTCGGTTTCGTCAAGAAGGACGAGCCGGAGGCGGACGGGGGAGCGGGATACTTGAAGCGGTCGTTTGAAGGATTGGGGCTCTGAGGTTTGAATATCCTTAGAGGCTCGACCGTAGGGCTGTCGCAGTCCTCCTGGGCAGGTTTGTGAAGAAACAGCTCGGCGTCAGGGACACCGCGACTGCGCTCCATGACGAATCGTGTCTAGCTAGGTAGGTAAGAGGAGTCGGTATCTTGCGTTCGACTTGCGCAGGTACGCGCAGGCTTGGTGCAGGCTACGCTACGAATGACGCACTGCGAGGGCTCAAGTCTGCAGGCCAGGGGGGAAAAGTTATTTATAGGAGCTGTCGAAGGTCGACGTTTCGTGCCTTGCCGTTGGGTGCTGGAGAGGATCGCAGCTGATGGGGGGTTGGTGGGGTCCGAGTCTTTACGGAAGAGGTCGCATATATGGCCGGCCGGCTTGTCAGGCCCGAGAGATGGACGGAACAGATGCGGCACGGGCGGGATATAGGACACCAAAAAGTGCTAGTTTCGAGAGGAGGGAGAGCAGAAGTTCAACTTGTCATGTAGATGGAAACGCGCTCGTGAAAAAAGATTAAGAAGGTGACAGATAGGACGACGGAAGCGCCAGGTAGGGTTTGGGTCTGGCAGCGGGAAGTATTGAGCAGGATGGGACGGATGGGGATGAGACGGGATGGGGGGGTAACCGGGGGTTTCGTCAGCGGCAGCGAGGGAGGGGCAAACTCGTACGGCACAGACACCAGACAACCAGGCTGGCATGGCATTTGCAGGGGCCAATGGAGAATATGGGCCCTATGGATGATGGATGGATGGATGGATGAGGGACAGCTGCCCACGACCGTTAGGAGCCGAAAGACAGAGAGAGAGAGAGCCCAAGTGGCTCACGTACAGTACACTCTCATCTCTCATGCGGGCGGCATCAGGAGCCACAGAGCCTGGAGCAACCTCCAACTGCTGCATAGGATGGAGCCATGCATGGTGGCATCTTGCCTAGCGAAGCTCCATGATTGGCTGTATGTCGTGGGCGCTTAGAGGTTGGGCGGCAGCAAATGGCGTCTTGAGCTTGAAGTTGCAAGCGCCTGCCCATGAAAGCAAATTGCTTGGCCCAAGAGTCTCAGAGAGCCTACGTAGTATTAGAGCGTGGTAGCGGAGCCCCCCTGGGGCTCGTAATGCGCATTGAGCGAGGTGAGAACGGCTTGTCAAGATGGGCAAAGACGGCATCCAGTAGCCGGTGAGTCGAGATGCGCCGAGAAATACGGATAAAGGGGGAAGGGCGAGGTGCCCGCGCGCATCTGCAACTCTGGTGGTGGACCATCACTTGATGGAAGCACCAAACGGAATGGGTACGGACAGCATAGTAAATGGGAGAAGCGAGTTTTAAAGCGGCAAAGAAACAGTTGACCGTGCAAGTTGAGAAGTGAAGGCGGGCAGCCAGGGTGAGTTTGGAGATAGCCGGGAGGGAACCGAGGAGGGGAAGAGGAAGGCACGGAGGGGACACCTTGACGATAGCTTGGTGGCCCAAGCTTCAGCGGACGATTATCTAAGCAAGCTAATGAGGGCCTTGGCCACCTCTCTCCGTCGTTGGTTTGCCTCTGAGAACCCTGTCCGCCATTCGTCAACCTCGGAGTTGTCATCGTCGTGCCTTTCGCATTCGGTCTAGCCTCCAGGCATAGGACCTACCCCGCTGGTTCAGACTCGGAGTCTGCAAGGCAACCCGTTCCGAAACCTCACCTCAAGAAGGTAGAGAACAAATATTACTACTGCCGAACTGTTAGTAACCAGAACACTCGGGACATGTAATTCGACGGAACTCGCTCACTAAACAAAAAGTATGGTTCAGAGCCTTACCTGATATCTTGACATGGTTTCTGTCTGGTTAAATCTGTTAGTCACGTCTTTTTTGGTGCAAAAAGCAGGGCGGGAGCGTGTCCACGACTAAGTTTCTACTTTGTATTTTTATTTTTATTTTTTTCAAGGACCCAACTGTTAAGGCCTGCGGCATCAAAGAGAACTTGGACGTCTCGTCGACGACATCCCCGCAACTCGATCCAGGCAGACGCATCATCAGGCGCATTTGACTCATACAACAACACACTAGACTGACGACAGCTCCGCGCAACAGTTAGCACCACTGACGACTGTGCATGAGGCCTCGGTCTGGTGTGCGCGGCCTTTTCCACTCCCGGTGGCGAGAGCACCACCACGCTTCACTCCCGAAGGCAACTGTGACACGCACCTCTGCACTTTTTCTTCTCTCCGACATGTCGCCCTCCCGCACCCAGAGGTCTACGCCACTTCCCCCCACAGCGGTTCCCCTGTCAGTCAGCATCGGTCCCTTAACTCTAACCCACCCAAGTCTGGTGGTGTACATACACCTCAGCTCGCTCCCCTTAGTCACTACCAGAAGCTGCCTAATACACTAATATACCCGACAGGGACACCGTCAAACGATGGCACCACGGGCGGTCGAGAAGACGCGGCTTCTCCCAAAGGTAGACAGACATAGTCATGCTGGGCCTACGCCCGACTTTGTTTCCGGTGCCATAGCGCGCTCTTGTCATACGCCATGAACGTCGGGGCTTGCTTGGTGAGGAAAGGCAGCCACACTCCGGCTTCATCCAATGGGTGCTGGGCCGGGCCCCCTACCCGGGACGCGTGGCGATGGTGTGTACCTCCTCCCATGTCCCATTCACTCGAAACCTTTCTGATCCGTTCGATCCAGTAGCTCAAGGTGTATTGTACGGAGCCCTGACTGGCTCGGGATGACTACGCAAGTGTTTTTGCCTTTAATCATGCCGGTATCAGATGGAGACGTACGCATGCTCTTGCCTTGCAGTGATGTGGGTGTGGTGTCCGTCTCATTCACGGTATATAACGTGGTCCTTTCTTCGATGAAGTACCAAGAGATTTCTTCCCCTTTCAGCTTCATCAGCTTTCCGATATTGACAATCCATATTCCATCTCTCTCTCTCTCTCTCTCTCTCTCTTTACATACCTTACACCCATAACCAGGCAGTAGCAATCATGTCTTGGGCAGGGCCAAACGGCAACAATAACCCCTTCAATCATCCAGGTGGCCCCCAGGGCTTCTGGAACTTTATTCACTCTATGAACCCCAACACGCGCGCCGGCGCTGGCGTTGACTACTCCACCCCGTGGGCCAATGTCCCCCCGGGCTTCCCTTTCCACGGCGCCGAGTTCGGTCTGGGCAGCGGCCACGGCGGATGGGGCGCCTACGGCGGCTGGGGCGAACCCCGCCGAGGCGGCTTCAGCCAACGTCGCGGTGGCAGCCGAAGCGGCTACAGAGGCCGCCACGGCCCTCACCGACGCCACGGCATGAACGAGGCCGACGAGGCCATGTACGATGCTGAGGACAACGCGCGTGACACGGCCGAGGAGGAGAGCGGCGAGTCCTCCGACAAGGAAAAGGATGGCTCCCCCGACACCATGCGCGATAGCCCCGAAGATGGCCCCGAGGGCGGCCATCATCACGGCCCAGGCCGCCACGGTCGCGGACGCCACGGCCGCGACCCTGGGCACCCCAAGCGGGGCCACCCTCCTCACGGTCCCCACCCTCCTCACGGTCCTCGCCGCCCACCCTCCCCACCACCGCCCCCTCCCCCCGGCCCTCACCCGCCATTCTTCGGTGGCCACCCCCACCCACCACCGCCCCCGCCTCCGCCTTACCACCTGCCCGGGGAATTGCAGCAGTGGCTGAACCAGTTCGCCGGCCACCCTCTCGCCCAGCAGATCCGCGAGTGGGCTTCCCGCTTCGGCGTCAACACCACCGGTCCCGCCCCCCGCTCCCGCGGCCACGGCCCCGACTTTGCCGACGACGAGTCCTCCTTCACGCCGCCCGCCGACATCTTCGCCACGGAAAAGGCGTACGTCCTGCACTTCGCGCTCCCCGGCGCCAAGAAGGACGACATCGGCGTCGACTGGAACGCCGAGAAGGGCGAGCTCCGCGTCGCCGGCGTGGTCTACCGCCCCGGCGACGAGGACTTCCTTGCGACCATGACGTCGAGCGAGCGCAGGATCGGCATGTTCAGCCGCTCCGTGCCCCTGCCGCCCGCCGGCTCCGTCAGGGAGGAGATTGACGCGCCCTCCATCACGGCCAAGATGGAGGACGGCATCCTCATCGTCACTGTCCCCAAGCTGGAAAAGGAGTGGACCGAGATCCACAAGGTCGACATCAAGTAAACGATGTGCGCCAGCATTCCTCGATGCTTTTCCTTTTCATTTTTTTTTAAAAAAAAATCAATTTTGTTTAGTTTTTGTTTTGGTGTCGAATCGTTTGCAAATTGCAAGGTCCGGGTATTTGGATGATGGTGGTAAATTAAGGGAGTTACTGTTTAGGAGTTTTACTAGGTAGATGGAGAAATACAACCGTTTTGCATTCAATATTCATGCGAGTCCATTAGATGTGATAAACCACTCCTGATTGTGTCGTCCAATCCTTCTCGGGCTGAGCCTCTTTCCTCGGCTCGATCGTGTCTCGATCAAGCCATGTGATGTTCTCTGCCTTCCATGTCGAGCGGAGCGCGCAATATTGTAGTAGGGTGTAAGCGCCTTAGCCATCTTGCATCGTGGCCGTAGCCCTCTCAATCAATAAACTTCTGGGTCAAAACCTAGACATAGAAATTGCTGAAATACCCCTAGTACCTTTTGTAACCCCTTTACACATTTGAAAACTCTTAGTCTAATCGCCGTTTTGCGATACATATCATCGTAGGATACAACCTAGCACAATGTCTTTTCCTGTTCTGTTTTCGTTTTCGGAATCTTCAGGCTTATCAACAACGCGAGCGTCGTTGCGCATCTTAAATTATCGCCTTCATCGCTTTTACCCAGTCTCTACTTGCTGTTCACAAGTACGTCGGCCATGCATAGTCCAATCTTTCCGATACAACCGTCCTTGTACAATAGTCTCAAGTGGACTAAAGATACAGCTTCTGTCGAGGAGATAGCACTAACTTGATGCTGGATGAAACAAGAATGCTACCTTATGTTTCTTAAACCCGGCGACCCGCCAGACTTCACGCACAGCTGAGCTCCCATTGCTTGAAAGCCTCGACCGCCTCAGCAACGGAATCTCGCCCGAGAAGCTCCATCTGATAATCTTTGTCGACCCAGCGCCACCCCGTCGGCGACAGTCCTTCTCGCAACGGCATCCCGCGCAGCTCGGCGTCCCGAGCCTCTTGTTCGGGCCCGTCTTCTACATGATTCCATTTCCGATTCGACATGGCACCCTCCACGTTCGCCGTCGTCCGTGACTTCCGCAGCGATTCATACAGCTTCAGGATCTCGGGAACCTTTTGCTTCATGCTGTCTCCAGCCGAAGCCTTCAGGAGGCCCAGAAGTTTACCGAGCACAGCGCCATCCTCTGCAGCCATTGCTGCGCCTTGCGCCTGGTATGGTAGGCTTGGATGGCACGAGTCACCCAGGAGGGCAAAGGAGCCCTGTCTGGTCAACATGTTGTATCTGACGTTGAGTACCCCGGGAAACATACCTTTGTCCACGTCTCCAACTCTGGATGAGTGCAAAGCTTCCACTTTTGAACTTTCGGTATCAGTGATAGGAGCTTGGTTAGTCTGTGGATTTTAGCATGTGCATTTCACACCAGTGCCGTACTTTCCTGTTACGGCGTACGCTGAACTGTCGATCCGGCGGCTGGACCTACATTTCGTCCCACCCAGTATAGCTTTCTCTCATCTCGTCAATGTCCCCCTCGACGCAATTTTCACTAGTTTGCATGTTATCGGGCCTGATCAAGACGAGATTAAACTCTCGTCCCCCCTTGACGGGATAGAGTACGGTATGCCTGCCGGGGCCGAGCCATATCGTGACCTGCTTTCTGGCGCATAGCTCATCCACACGGGGGTCGTTCAGAGCTTTGATATGCTCGGCCGGAAGGGTTGCTCGATACGTCAGGTCTCCGGTCTCCACTGCAGGCGAGGGTGACCCAAGAAGCTGGTCGCGGCAAACTGAGTTGATACCTAGTCGCGTGAATGGAGGGTCTTTGACTACGGGCTTGAGCAACCCAGCCGAACTGTACTTACCATCGGCTCCAATGATGATATCGCTTCGAATATCCTTGCCATCCTTCAGATGTACGATGTTGTTCTCAAAGTCGATACCTTCAACCGACATGCCCAGGCATAGATCAACTCCGAGTTCCTTGCAAGTCTGCCATAACACAGCATGGATATCGGCTCGATGAATTACCATCCAAGGATTTCCATAGTTGTTATGCAAGCCCTTTTCCGAAAGCGTGTGCAGATGCTTGCCACTGGCATACCTACGCAGCTCGATCGCATCGAGGACAGTCGCACGCTCCGACAATCTGTCCAAGTAACCCAACTGTCGCGCAACTCTTGCTCCGTTAGGCGGTACTTGAATCCCTGCGCCCACCTTCACGAGTGTCAGCTGCCATGAGCATCTTGTATAGATAGAGATGAAACGGGTGACGGGCGTGCTTTCCATGACTCACTGGAATAATCCGATCAGCCCGTTCCAACACCACGACTTCAAATCCCGCTTTTCGACAAGCAATGGCGCAAACCAGGCCTCCCAGACCTGCTCCGATAATCAGCACTTTCATCTTTTGGTTCTTATGATCCGACTGGCAAGCCGAAGGGACGAAGAGGGAAACTGTCAGGGCAGTCTGCTGGTTATAGGTTATTCACCGCTCATTGAAGTCCGTCTCCCCGCGCTATGCATATGTGCGGCGTAGCAAAGCTGTGATACCACCTTCCTTTCATCACCTCCTCTCATCTCACATTCATTATCTACGTTTTCTTTGTCATCATTCAAAACATCTTGTCTCACCAGGCTACACACTCATTAGTCACCTGTTAATAACTTATAAGGAACATTCACTTCACAAAAAGTCACCAGCATTGTAATTGGGGACCCCACGCGTCGTCATATGACACATTGACACCTTGATCAGGAGGAGCTAGGGTAATGATAAGGACATTCATATCCAATATACACAAGAAAATAATACCCACTCATGCGGAGTGGAGGCGAAGCCGGAGTAGGAGGAGCAATGGTCTGAATTAGGTACGTATCCGTGCAATGGACATTTTTGGTATCACAGGGGTATTGAACTAGATCGAAGAAATGAAGCTATCGTAGGTTGCCTTGTTGAAAGGTGAGACATGATATCCACTGCCCAATTGGATGCTAGCCATCGCTCGCTCGCTTGTTCTGTTGAGGGCCCTTGTCCAATTAATTGGCATCCAAGATATCTCATATGAAAAGTTGTTCTTTTGACGTTCAACACCACGCCAGTTCAATTAAACATTGAAAACCCAGAATTCATACAGCTCCTTTTTCTTGTCTACGTCGCTGTTCTAGCTATGCGTCTGGATATTGTTGGTTGACATGACTGCCGTTGTGGCTGATGCACAACAACTAGACAAGTGCTATAGAGGACGATGACACAGCTCCATATTACCTAGACTGTTGGACGAATCAGCTCAAGAGTACATACCACACCATATATGGTGAGAAAGGCAACATATGCTACAATGTATCAGAAACCCAAGACGGAATCCCGCACATCTGCTTGAAAACGAGGCGAGGGGCATTGGTGCCAATCACGCATAATTGTTACAGGTAAGTGCGGAGACTTGGACAGCAGGAAGAATATAACTCTTGGCAAAGATAGGGGTAGCAACCCAGGCAGCCAAAGAATAGAGGGTTCTGCTGTCACGCCTCACATGGACGGATGAACAACAAGGAAGCGGTCGTGCTAGAGACACGTCCACTTTGACGCAAACCAACATGGTGTCGGCGCTTGTTAACTTGCCTGTCATAGGGATCTGTGTTGACGCTTTGCTTTCGTTTTTATGTCTTCGGGGATTTCGGGCCTTGCTGTACCGTCACCGATGTACCCACGTGGACTCACTGTACGGATATAATAAATCCAGATTAAGCATGCCATGTATGCATGGCTAGCTGAGTCTACTGTCGTTGATAGGCGAACGTCCCACTCATGACATATGTACCTGCAGCTTTAAGCAAAAAGGCTATGAAGCAGCCCCGTTTTTCCCCATTGATTTCACAAGAGGCCGTAGGTATCCATCCATGCTAAGAGTAATAACATTGCATGGCACATACAATCCATGTTGGTTCAAATCACTCGTGATATTGCCAAGTGTGTGAGTAAGAGGTCTAGCTTCTTCAAGTGATATTGAAAAGCAGCCAACTACTTGGGTACTGAGGTATCCTTACAGGCCTGCCATGGCCTCGATCAAAAGCAGCTATACTACCAGCACCCGAGAGAAGAGCAAACAAGCTAACAAAACAAAAATAAGCCACTCCAACAGCGAGGATGCGGCTTTGGGTCCCAAATCATGCTTTTTCCACCCTCCAGGCCGCAACAGCATCTGGTATCTCTCCAGCTTCCAAGTATACTCCAAACGCCACTTGGCCGAGTGCCATATCCAGGACCGACCCCCGACTTGAGTCCAACAGAGAAAAAGAACGGTTACTTTACATGCCAAGCCTCCAATAGCTATGCATCAATCGGATAGTTTTCGTCAAAACAAGCGAAGGGCATCCTACGCCTCCACGGCAACCGCCGGGGCGCTGACGACTGCCGGCTCGGGTTGGTTGGCTTCCTCTTCCTCTGCAATCTCGCCGCCTGCCTCGCGCTCGGCCCATGCACCCCAGAGACCGCGCTTTGCACGCACTCTGATAGGCGCACCGAGCGTCTCGCCTTGCTCGACTTTGATCGCGTCCTTCGTCGCCAAGACGAGACATTCGAAGAACATCTTGGTGGCATCGGCTTTCGTCGTTCTTCCCTCTGGCAGCAGGTCTTGGAAGACCACAGCGGTCTTCTTGCGCTTCTCAGCGTCGTTCTCAGCGTCAGGCCCGAATATATCTCTCAGTATGTGCACAGCATGCTTGGTGCCCAGTGACACAGGACCACTGTCCTGAGGGTGCACTTCGGGAGCTGTTGTCTCGTCAAAGCCGGGCATGGGGCTTCCCTCGCGAGAGACAGGTCGGGTGTTGTCGTCGTCTCCTCCAAAAGCAATGCCTTCCTCCTCAGCCGGGATTTCGAGAACGGTGCCGTCACCTGCGACGCTTTGGTTGCCGAATCCGGCAGCCTCGACAGCAAAAGCCTCCTCTTCTTCCACAATCAAGCGAGGTGACTTGGACGTGGCGTCATTCTCGCTCTCCACGTCCGCAATGCCGCTATCGCGCTTCCTCTTCAGCTCGCTGGATCGGCTGACGGCCTCAAGCGAGAGCAAGCCTCTCAACTCAGGTGCCCAGCTGGCACCACGACCTTCAAGCATGATGTTGGAGACAAAGCCACCACTCTTTTGCATCTCCATCAGAGCGAGCACGAATGGATCTCTAGGCAAGAACGACTGGGGTCTGAGGATGTTGCCATGGTTGGCCTGTTGGTCCTTGATGTGATTGCTGGAAAGCATCGTTTGCTCGTCTGGCAGAAGAATCCTCCTCTTCTTTGAACGCTGAGGGTGACGGACAACAGTGCGGTCCTGGTCTTCATCCGGTTCGTAGAGGTCTGTGTGCTGAATCCGGGAGTATTCCTCCTCCACCTCCCGCGCGAACTCGGGATCAATCTCCGAAAGTGGCGACTCGGAGATCCGACCGCGCGGCATGTCCAGAGCACCGGGGAATCCCGGAGCAACAGATTGATCACCAGCAGGGAATTGGAATTCATTGTCGTCGCCCATTTGGATGTCTCCCTCTTCATCGGCGATACGGACGTTGTCGTCACCAAAATCGAGAGCCAGACCTAACGAGGGTTCGCGTTCGGGTTGGTCCTTGCCTCGCGGCATGATGTCAAGCTCGCTGAACATATCATCCTCCACAGAACGTGCGAGGGGCGCATCTCTTCCCATTTCGATAGTCGTGTCCATGCGGGTAGGGCGATCATCAACATCCATGCCAAAGTCGAGTTCAAGATCAAGATCCTCCATGGGCGCCAACTCCAGCTCATCGTCGAGAGTGTCTCCTTGAGTGAGGAACTGGCTGTTGTTGAAATCTTCCTGCAAGTTGATGTCACGGTGACTAACGCGACCCTTGCGACCGACCGGCGTGGCTGTGACATCGTCCATTTGCGACAAGAGCCAGGCGGCATCGGGAGGCGGGGGAAGATCAAGGTTGTCGAGTGGAGTGATTTTGTCAGGCAGCAGCAGCGCTTCGCGGTTGTTGACGTATAGGTTGGCAACTGCCATGTCGTGGTTGTCGCTTGAGCGGAAAGCCTATAACTGTTAGTAAAGCGCGTCAAAGACACAAAAGAGGGCAGACACACCATTTTGATCTTCATTGAGGCTTCATTACAGTCCTCCAATAGGTACCGAGCTTTGCGGTTGTAAATTCTGACGACACCGAGCAGCAGCTGACCACTCAGGCGGAGGGCCATCGGGGCTTGACCAGGTGTAATGATAGCCTCTACACTGTCCGGCAGGTTGGACTGCAAAATGTGTGTCTTGGAAAGCTTGCGCTCGATGTTGGCCGACAGCCAAACGCGGGCCAGCGGCCCGCTCTTTTGGAGGAGCGTCTCCGAATAGAACATGGCGGCGGCGAAGCAGAGTAATTTGAGAATCAAAAGTATAGATGCTCAGAGCAAGGAGCAACAGCTAATGCTCGCAAGGTATATAGGCAGCGACGCGCGCCGGGGTTGGAGGGGCGGTTGGCGGAAGCTCTGGTAAACACGAGAACGCGTTATTATGGGGATCGGGTCGCGTTGGGGAAGCAGCGGTCGAAACCTAACACGCGCAAACTGTAAGGCGCGGCGACATAGAGCAAATGATATCGATCGCGAAAGGTCCAAGAGTGAGTTGCAGCGATAGCGGTGGCAGCAATAACGCGATGAGCAGCGATGAGGGAGATGGAGGAGATGAGTAGGAGGGGGGAGTCAGGGTGTGGTCTCTTGACGCCGTGCCAGTGGACGGAAAATGACGGGGCTGGGATTGGGCAAGGATTGGTCCGCGCAGAATTTGGTGGTGGCAGCTGCATCACGTGACGAAGATACTCCACTCTTGGATCATTAACTGCTGACCCGGCGACCATACCGGAACCGGCGGCAACAAGTATTTTACCTTGCTACGGCGCAGTGAAAGGTACGAGGCAAGGACCCCCAAGCTCAAACGCTTCACCTAAGCTTTTCCAGGTACGGATACACGATGAACTAACTGCCTGTTGAAGCAGGCACCATGCAGAACATGCACCTCGAGTTGTTGCTCGGCCAAAATGCTCGGTAGGTATTAATCCGTGTATCTTTACTAGCCAACCGCACCACCAGCGCATCCTCTTTGCATGCATGTTCGCGCCCCCCACTGCTGACTGACTTGAGGAACGCGACAGTTGAGAATTCACATTGTTGCAGACCCATTCGGAACAAGGGAGATAAAATGAAACCAAAGTTCGGTAGCGTCCAACTGTGGAATACCATTGGAGACGCCTCTGTTCTCCAGCTTTATTACCGCTACTCTATTTATCTGGCTCTAGAGCTCTTTGCTTCATTCAACATGAGTCCAGATTAGATCCAAGCCGGTTGTATACTTCAACATGATCTCGACGAGGTTCCACAAAGTCTCGTCCAGTTGTTGCAGTCGCCGAGCATTTGGGTCTGTGTGGCCCAATCTGTGCAGATCTATCCAGTGTATCCGTATCAGCAGCAGCAAGGGTTCGCGACACTTTGGTCGGTTGTTGCATACACAAGACGTATGCCCTTGTGACTTGTCCTGATGTACCGTATGGATACGGCATTAAATTGCTAACCTTGCTTGCCGTGACTTGTTGCTGCATCCTACTGGTCAGGTACTTTGCGGAGCGGCGAGACCGTTCCGAGTCACTCTTCTAGGGCCCCCTGCCACGGACCCGCCTTAGAGGCGCGTTGGTATTTGTACACCTGTAGGCTGGAATCAGATCTGGGCATGCGTTCGTTTGCTATCCCGGCCAAAGGCATACGTTTTCGCAACTTTTCCCACGACATCCGTGGCGTCTTCACTCGCACAACGGTTTCCGCGAAACTATGTCTTCGGGCCAAGCTTTCTGCAATTGATACCTTGGCGACAAATGATCTTTTGTCCATCGAACACGACCTTTTTTTACGAAATTTGACGACATAACGCCTTGGCGCATGTCTCCTTTTCGCCTTGCCCATTGACAAATGATCGACACTGAGAGTTGTGCAACTATTCGAAGGTCGTGACCGAGGTATTACTGCCTCTCCATATGCAGAGATGCAGTGGCCTTGGCACAAGAGAAAAGACTCTGACGATGGCAACGCTTTGCTGCCTTTGACGGCCAAAGGGCTGAGCATTAACGGCACGGCCATGGACCCTGCAGAGACGGAATCATTGCGATCGAGGCCAGGACACTTTCGAACCACTTCGGCCCAGTCAAGAGTAGTTATCCCTTGATTGCACAATATCGCCGCGTTTTGAGCTAATCCGAGGTTTGAATAGAGTACTGCAGACGAGTTCTCTGCCATGACTCCAGCAGAAGCTGCCAGCCGTCTTCAAACCTCTTTGACTCACGGTCTGTCTCCTACCGGAGCCTTGGCCCGACTTAACGAATATGGCCCGAACGAAATCCCTCACGAACCTCCCGAACCACTGTGGCTTCGATTTATTAAACAATTTCAAGAGCCACTCATTGTCCTTCTGCTCGTTTCGGCCGGGGCCTCTATATTTCTGGGTAATACGGATGATGCGGTCAGCATTACGATAGCGGTAACCATCGTCGTCTCGGTTGGCTTTGTGCAAGAATACCGGTCGGAAAAGTCAATAGAGGCACTTAGCCATCTTGTTCCGAATCACGCCCACCTCGTCCGGTCAGCGATGAAGACCCCTGGCAGCGCCCGGACTCCCACATGGCCACCGCAGGGCCCTATGGACGGCACCGAATCGGCGAACTCTACTACTCCAGGCGAGGAAATGCTGGAGGCAACCTCATCCAAGGTCATGGCCTCGCAGCTTGTGCCAGGTGACCTTGTCTACTTCACCACGGGCGATCGCATTCCAGCAGATATTCGGGTCACCAAGGCAGCAGATCTCACCATTGACGAGTCGAATCTCACCGGAGAGAACGAACCAGTCCGGATCACGGCCGAAGCAAAAGCACGAAGTTTTCTGCCTCCCACTTTCGGGGCAGACGCGCTCCAGCCGCCGAGTCCCTCGGCTCCATCCGACAGCCGTGATGATGGCGGGAACAATATTGCATGGATGGGCACCTTGGTGAGGTCTGGCCACGGCCAGGGTGTTGTCTTTGCGACGGGGGGAAACACCAACTTCGGAACGATCGCGACTAGTGTGTCTGGGACAGAAAGCCCGCGATCACCACTTCAACTTTCCATGGACGAACTTGGCTCCCAGCTCAGCAAGTTCTCCTTTGGCGTCATCGGCGTTATTTCCTTGGTCGGCTGGCTCCAGGGGAAGAAGTTGCTTGAGATTTTCACGATATCGATTTCTCTCGCTGTTGCAGCTATCCCGGAAGGCTTGCCGATCATTGTCACTGTCACCTTGGCTCTCGGTGTTCATAGAATGGCCCGTCACAATGCTATTGTACGCAGGATGCCCAAGGTAGAGACTCTGGGCTCGGTGAATGTCGTATGCACCGACAAGACAGGTACGCACGCAAAATCGCGACTTGGGGATAGAACAAGGTTTAATGACATATTCCAGGAACTCTTACCATGAACCACATGACAACCGCCAAGATGTGGTATTTCGGTGCCAATGACGCTATTGACGTTGAATCCGACGACGAGGCAACCGAAAACAAGCCGAACCCTGCCACTTTGCGCATTCTGCGCATTGGTAACATTGCGAACAACGGCCGTCTTGCACAGCAATACACAGAAAATGGTGCAGCTGCTAGGGCTGTACTCTCGTCTACGCAAGGAACAGACTTTGCTTCGACCTACACACGCTGGTGTGGACAACCTACCGATGTCGCAATGCTTGATTTGCTTGACAGGTTTAAAGAGCATGACGTTCGCGAGTCCATTGGCCCACGTCTTAGCGAAACACCCTTCAGCTCCGAGCGCAAATGGATGGGCGTCACTATTGGAACTAACGACAAGGAGTTCGCGTACATGAAAGGTTCCATTGATCGAGTTCTCGAAGCTTGTGACACCTATCTTACTCGCGACGGCCGAGAGTTCGTTCTCGACTCTGCGCGGCGTCAGGAAGCATTGCAAGCTGCAGAGGTCATTGCCTCAAATGGTCTCCGCGTGCTTGCGTTTGCCAGCGGCACTGTTTCGCGATCTAGGAGCAGAAACACACCGGCACCGACTAGTCCCAACCCTCAGTCTGTGTACGAGACTTACAGAGGCCTCACATTCGCTGGCTTGGTCGGAATGAGCGACCCTCCAAGGCCCGGTGTTGGCAAGGCGATCAGGAGATTACTACGCGGGGGAGTCAGAGTTGTCATGATCACAGGTGACGCCGAGACAACTGCTGTGGCCATTGGCCGGCAGCTCGGTATGCCAATTGCGAAGCCGATCGAGCATGCTTCTAGTCAAGCATCAGTGCGACCCGTGCTGAAGGGAGATGACGTTGAGGCCATGTCCGAGCAGGAGCTCGCAAATGCTATCCAACATACTACGATCTTTGCTCGCACGAACCCGGATCACAAACTGAAGATCATTCGAGCTTTTCAGGCCAGGGGTGATATAGTCGCCATGACTGGAGACGGCGTCAATGACGCCCCAGCGCTAAAGAGAGCAGACATTGGCATTTCCATGGGCTTGCATGGAACCGACGTTGCAAAGGAGGCAGCAGACATGATTCTCACAGACGACGACTTCTCAACCATACTTCGGGCAATTGAAGAGGGCAAGGGAATATTCAACAACATTCAGAACTTCCTGACATTTCAGCTCAGCACAAGCGCGGCTGGACTGTCTCTTGTATTGTTTTGCACGATTCTCGGTTTCAAATCACCCCTGAATGCGATGCAGATTCTCTGGATCAGTAGGTTTCCCGCCTAACGTGGTAGCTCAGCATCAACTTACACTCTACAGACATCATCATGGATGGCCCACCTGCCCAGTCGCTCGGCGTCGAGGCTGTCGATGCCGACGTCATGAACCGCCCTCCTCGCAAGCGAAACGACGCGGTGCTCACAAGGAAGCTCCTTTACAGAGTCTTGACATCAGCATCCATAATTATGATGGGCACTATGCTCGTCTATAGACGGGAGATGCTTGCGGATGGCGAGGTCAACCGCCGCGATACGACCATGACCTTCACTTGCTTTGTGCTATTCGACATGTTTAATGCCTTGGCCTGCCGATCCGAATCCAAGTCGGTGTTGCGGGGCGAGGTAGGACTTTTCTCAAATACGCTCTTTAACTGGGCGGTCTCACTCAGTATCGCGGGTCAATTGCTCGTGGTCTACTTCCCGTGGCTACAGGAGGTTTTCCAAACGGAAGCCTTGGGATTGTTCGATCTTGTCGGCCTGTTGGTTCTTTGCAGCACGGTGTTCTGGGCGGATGAGTTTAGAAAGTACTGGAATTACTCAAGACGGCGCATGGCTGGTGGTTACAGTCAGGCAGTGTAGATCAAGAAGCATCTTTCATGTGAGGTACAGGTGGATTGTACCAGTCAACGGCCTTACATAGTAGCGTATATGTAAACTTTGAGGACGGTAGATAATTAACGACCTTTTACTGGGGAAAAAAATCAATTGCGGACCTTGAGCCTTTCGGGGGGGCTTTTTTTTTTCGTCCGACACTCTCTGAACAGGCCAGTTTGCAGGTTAATGTCAGTCAAAAGTTTGTTTCTCCCTTGCATCCATACCTTGGCCTCGCTTATCGGTGAGAAAGGTACACCGAGGCACCTACATACCTTGCGCTTCGGGCCAGCTAACACCTCCACCTCACCAACCACCCCGGTGCGAACAACACTTCCCTACCTCTGCTGGCAGGCCAAGGTAGCTATGCACCTTTCAGCCAGCTCGCGCCAATGTCAACCCTCACGAATGGCGTCTCCCCCCATCGCGCGGACAGCGACAATGCCACCAATGGCGCACATGACGCTGCTGCGGCCCGACCCAGCAGCAGCAGCAACAGCAACATTTATGCAGCTTCGAGCGTTGCCGAGGTTCGCGCTGCCCTCGAAGCTCTCCACGCCCGCGAGTCATTGATAACGAACCGCCTTGATGCACTCCTCGGCTCCCAGGCCGACCTCGCTCGCGAGCTGGGCCGCTTGGACTTGCTGCGCGCGGGGCTTGGCAGCCAGGTTATTGCCGCGCGGTCCATTGGCAACGACATGCTTTCCACGGCGGCAGACACGGCAGGACGGCTGAGCAACAAGGTGAAAGAGCTGGACCTGGAAAAGAGCCGCGTCGAGGATACACTTGAGGTCGTTAAGCAGGTTGCCGAGCTTAAGGCATGCGTGCAGGGCGTCGTAGGCAGCATGGGTGCCCCGCAGGACTGGGAAGCTGCTGCGGCGTACCTGGCACGAGCAGCAGAAGTGCCGGAAGACATCATCAAGGGCAAGTTTGCCTCCTCGATCGTTCCGTCTCCCGAGGTTCCTGACCCACCATGGACGACGCTGGAGACCGCCAAGGAGAGTCTCTGTGGCTTGTTCCTGAGGGAGTTCGAAAAGGCGACAAAGGAAGGGGATGGTGCCAAGGTTACGCGGTTCTTCAAGCTCTTCCCGCTTATTGGCAGAGGAGATGTTGGACTGGATGTCTATGGACGGTACGTCTGCCAGGGTGTGGCTGGCACAGCTAGATCCGTCTTGAAGGAGAGCCCTGGGGCTCAGGCGAGAAAGGAGGGCTTCTTCTACGCCAATGCCCTTACCAGGCTGTTTGATCACATTGCGCGGATTGTGGAAGGCCATGGAGGTCTAGTAGAGCGGCACTACGGCTCTGGCAAGATGGTCCGTGTTATTGAGCGACTGCAACAGGAGGCAGACGTACAGGGAGGCATTATTCTCGACTCTTGGAGCGACGAGCGCGACGTTGATAGGCGGCTGAAGGATGTGAAGAGCTATCCCTTCTCGTTTTTGGTACAGAGCTTCTTGCCCCAGCAGAGAAGCGGGACGCCAAGAGTCAATTCGCCAGCCATGGGCGCCGGAGCAGATCAACGCGATAGCGAGGATGAGGGCGTCAACATGAAGGAGGTAGATGCCCTTCTTAGTGAGATCGCGATCATGCTTGGACGATGGTCTCTTTACTCCCGGTTCCTGGCGGGAAAGACTCAGGTCAGTAACAGGCCGCCTCACCTTGGGATATCTCTACTCACACGCTGCATAGGATCCATCATCGCCCGAAAATGCCCTGCTATCCATGCCGGAAGTCGTCGTAAAGTCCAACCTCAAGCGAAAGGTTTCAGACAAGCTCACATCTCCGTATAATACCATGATGACATTCTTCTTTCGACGATCAGTTGAGAAGGCGTTCCAGCTGGACGAGACTCCAAGCGGTTTGTCTCTGAATATGAACAAGCACATCGACACAAACCAGCCATTCATCATCTCTGCGGTTGACGATGTCATGTACGTCGTCAATGCTGTAATCCAGAAGTCTATATCCACGTCGCAACGGGACGTTATTACGTCTGTTGTTCCCACTATTGGTCGGGTTCTCACCTCTGATTTCATCGGTATGATCCAGCGAAAGATGCGCGATGAGTCATACCCCAAACCTATCGTGCAAGGAGGGTTTCCGCCAGAAGACAAGATCATCCAATTCATTGTTCTGATCAATAGTCTCGACACGGCCAACGAGTATCTCGGCCGAATCATTACGAGCAACGTAGGAAGCACGAACGACCCGCCAAAAGCCAATAGTGAAGACCATGAACCGTCACTTAGGGATACATTCCCCTTCGATAAGGACGTCGCTTTTGTGACCTCTGCCCTCAGCACATTGCACAGCTCTTTTACAGCCAAATCAACTGAGCTACTTAACGAGGGACTTCAAGTGCTCTTCAAACAGGTCGTCCAGCCACGCCTCAGACCAGTGCTCGTCGAAACCTTCCGCGATGTGGATTACTCTCTCTCCGACGAGGAGCTAGCCGAAATCGCCCAGCAGAACGACGAGGATGAGGAAGAGATGCTCGAACAGGTGTCACGGCGTTTCGAGCATGGTTGGGACCAGCTCATGAAACCCATCTCGCGGATTTTGACGACCAACACCTTCACAACCCTACACGACCTGACCGCGCGTTACCTCTCGCGTGTCCTCGAGCGCAGGGTATGGGACGCCCGGGCTAACGCTTACGGTGTCATTCGCATGGAGCGCGACTTCTCCAGCATAGTTAGCACGGTGTCAAAGGGCAACTACGGCGTCAGGGAGTTATTTGCCAGGGTGTCGCAGATCTTGATGGTGGCGAACATGGAAGCAGAGGAGTGGGAAGAGGTTTCGGCCCAGCCCGACGACGAGGAGGATGGTATGATCTGGGTGCTGACCGAGGAAGAGCGACGGCGGGCGAGGCACTTGACATCTAGAGAGCGTAGGGGGTGAACACAAGATGACAATAGGCGAGCTTTGTCCAAGGTATTTGGAGTAAAGAAGACTTGATGAGAAATGACTTGATTACCGAAGCGCGCATACAAGGATGGTGACATTTGCCGGGATAGGTAGACACTGTAATACAGCATAGCAGACTGCTGCAAGCCCTCCTCTGGTCCGAATCTAGTTTTCCTGGCGTTGTTTCAATATTGACCATAGACGCGATTTCCCAAAAATTATTGTAGCCAGTCGCATGTTCGGAGTCTTCGATAGGAAGGTTGAGGGAGGCTTGCGCATATCTCGAGCCTTGTTAAGCAACAGACGGTAACCTTCTTATTTCCAAGCGTTCCGAGTAGTAGTACGGTTCTCGGGTCGAGTGAAACATCAAAGAAGCTGATAAGAGCAATATCACTGTGAAGCTTGAAAGATCCAAACAATGGACTAAGTGTTGGCTTGACGTGCTGTGCAGCCGGCGCCGATTGGCACGTGGCGAGTGCCTTGAAGGTAAAACCAAATCTCCACTAATCACGTCAGTCTCCACTAGAACCTGATCAGCGGGAAGCGACTTAGCGGGTATCTGTCACTACCGATCCTACCTACCTAGGCACCTTAGGGAGGTATCTACTCTAGGTACCTAACTAGCAGCTCCTTCAACTCGGGATTATCGCCGCCAAAGGGCACCACCGCTCACCTCTCACTCACCTTAGCCTTCCAGAGAAATTTTTCCATATGACTCAATGTCCACCCACTTGATCTGCATGAAGACCTTATGATACCCATTACTTCCCTATGACGACGATCTAGATTCTTCTCTTTCCTACTTTCACATCGGACATTACTATCCTGGACCCTCCTTCCATCAACTTTAATTGTCTCGGTATTTGACTCCAAACCGGCGCGGATTCTGCAATCCTTCACATTGGCTCTCACTTATGGTGTAAGTCGTCAGATCGCGACCTTCAGCCGCAATTGTCTACGACTATTATCGACAAATAATCACAACACCAGGATGGAGACCAGAATTGTCAAAGTCGAAGCACAAGGGCTGGGAAGTTTCAGAGACATAGATGGCCCTGAGAGGTTAAGCCACTGGGACATCTCCAGCTCCGCCTCTGGTGCATCGATAGCCGCATTGCGCGACGCTGCGGAATACATGCGCACACAGGACACCCCCGTGGCGTTCCCCACTGAGACGGTGTACGGGCTGGGCGCCGACGCGACGCGGAGCGGCGCCGTCAAGGGCATCTTTTCCGCCAAGGGCCGGCCGTCGGACAACCCGTTGATATCTCACGTCTGCGATCTGGACATGCTGAGGGGCCTTCTGCGGCCTGAAAGGCAAACAATGCACGGCGACGTGGCGGCAGAGACGGACCCGATCCCAGAGATCTACAAGCCTCTCATCGAAAAGTTCTGGCCCGGGCCCCTGACAATCCTGCTGCGGAACCCGGAGCCAAGCAAGCTCGCGCCTGAGGTCACGGCGGGGCTGGAGAGCTTCGGTGTGCGAATGCCGTCCTCGCCGCTGGCGTTGACACTGATCAAGCTTGCCGCCGCCCCGCTGGCCGCCCCCTCCGCCAACGCCTCGACCAAACCGTCTCCAACGACAGCGCAGCACGTTTACCATGATTTGGAAGGCCGCATTGGGCTGATCCTGGATGGCGGGGCGTGCCAGGTCGGCGTAGAGAGTACCGTCGTCGACGGCCTCTGCGATCCGCCCGTGGTACTGAGGCCCGGCGGCGTGAGCATGGAGGAGCTGCGGAGCTGTGCCGGGTGGGAGGGCGTCGTCAAGGCGTACAAGGATGCGAGTGAGACGGGGAGGTCGGCGCCACGAGCGCCTGGGATGAAATACAAGCATTACAGCCCCAAGGCTAAGGTTGTGCTGTACGAATGGAGCTGCAAGGCGGGTGCCGAGGGCGTCGTGACCGAGGATTTGCAAAAGGCACTCATCCAGCAGAGCGGTGATGCCATTGCTACAAACGGCTCAGGGCCGGCGCTGCTAAAGATTGGAATCATCCGGACAAGCAGGTGGAAGTTTGCAGGAGGATTTCACCCCGGCACGCTCCAGGTCTCCAAGGTCCACGTCGACGGGGCTGCAGACGCGAATGCTAGGGACGAGGTGGCGTATGAGGTTAAGGAGGGCGAGCTGCAGGACGCGGAGAAGAAACCCATGGCGAGGGTCCTCGACATAGATCTGGGCGGCGACACAAGGGGCATCGCCCAGGGGCTCTTCTCGGCACTGAGAGATCTGGATAGGAGAGGCGCCAGCGTCATCTTCGTGGATGGCATCGATGACAGGAACGACATAGCAGAGGCGGTCATGAACAGGCTCCGCAAGGCAGCCTCTGAAATCCGTGCTTAAATGAATGGGCATTGTTTTGGGCAAAAAAATAGAACCAGGCATAAATTTGAGCATTCGTCATGACAATCCCTCTCAAGAAGGATGTGCTTTTTCAAAATGATGCATTCCCCTTTAGAAACCACCATGAAACTCCCATTGTGCAACCGCCCTTTCTTTCTCTCTTCGTCTCTCGCCTCAGTTTGCCCCTCCGACACCATCCGTCGCCGCTCACAGGCCCTGCCGCAGCCAGTCGGCCAGTTTCGACTTGCCCAGCTGGGCCAGGTTGTTGACACCTTGTTCGCTGAGGTCGATGCGACGAAGGTCGACGTCTTGCGCCGGTGCCTTGCTTACTCTTTGGACGATGATGGTGGGGTCGGTCTCCAGGATGATGCCGTCATCGACGATCTCGTCAATGGCGAGAGATACAAGGTCGTAGTTCTCGACGATTGTGCGCTTGTCGACGGATTGCCTGAAGAGCTGTTAGGACATACCGAGCGTGTTACGGAAATAACGGGGATGACGGGGACAGCTTGGCTTACTTGAAGAGCAGATGCAGAGAGTCCCTGAGGGCGAGGATAACATTGTACAGCAGCACCTCGTTCTCGTCGACACCTCCGACAACGTACATCATGACGTCCGACTCCATCTTGTAGAGCACAATCCGGTTGTCGTACAAGATGATATCGCCAGTCTGCTTCGCCGTCTTCTCCAAGAGCCCCTTCTCAAAGGCTTTTTGCGACTTTACATCGGGGTACGGGTTGCCAGAGGAGTTCGAGCTGCCTGTTTTCATGAGGCCCGTCAGTCATGTGCTCCAGAGCTGGGCACCAAAAGGGAGCCGGAGAGTAAGGGCATACCGTTCTGAGTCGCGGAGCCGGCGTGGGGTGCGCTATAGTACTTGGAGAATAACCGCGATCCGTCCTCGATGCTGAGGATCAGGATCGCGTTGACGGAAAACAGGGACATTCCAGGAGCCATCTTGACGGTTGTTCGTGAGGTGTTGCGCCGGATTGCGCTTGCTGGTGGGTTGGCTGATATGTTGTCCACTTTAGTCCACGGTAACCTGGCAGGGAGCTCTATGGCGGGATGCCAATTGACCACCTCAGCAACCCAAAATCGGTGCAAGTCGGTCGGTGGTTTCGCCGATGGCCGGATACACAGGGGTCCACCCCTGTCACCTTAGACCCACATGCACGGGCCATGCTCTTTCCCACCACGCGTAAAGTGGAAAACGCGAAACTCCTTTTCGGGACGCGTTGGAGACCGGGCCAACCGCGTAAAGTGGCTTTCCAAAATTGCATTGCAGCCCACCTTCCGGTTGCTCCCAAGGGGCTCTCCACATATCTCTCCTCCCCCCAGCAACGCAACATATTCTTTCTTGCCGCATTCCGCTGGCCATTGCCCCCTCTTCCAGTCCGATCACAACCGCAAGAAAGCCCAAAAAACGAACGCCCATCAGCAATATGTCTTCACCTTCAAAGAGGTCAACGAGAAGCTCGACGGCTGGTACGCCTCGCCGGTCAACAAGAAACAACCCAGATGCAGCTGCACGCAGCAGCCCTGCGCCTGCAGACGAAGAGGCGCAACGCCCAGCAGAGACCCCTCGTACTAGCCGCCGCTCGCAGCTTGCGTCGAGCCCCCTCTTCTATGAATCTTCGCCAGCGCAGACACCCAGTGGTCGCCGCGATGCGCCCGCCAACGGCGATGTCTCGTCGCCCTTGCGAAACATGAGCAACAGCCAGAGCACCGTCGTTGGCCCTGCTCCCAGCTCACCGTTGCGTCAAGACATTGACACCCAATCCACCGGTGATGGCGACAGAACCCCCCGTGCGAGTGGGTTGGCAAGAGGTAAGTATGGTAAATGCATACTGCAGAGTATCATTACTAACAGAAACCTTTAGAATCGTCACCCATTCGATACGAGGCCAGTTCTAGCCCAGGCCGATCGGTGCGGCCACTGCAATCGGACTTCCGCAGTGAGAGTAGTGGTCTTTTCGTTACTGATCGCTCATCGCGTTCCCGTAGAGGTGATATTAACTCGGAAGGCGTCAGAACCCCCCGTCGCCGCCTTGTGTTGGACCCATCCGGCAGAGTAACTACCGATGCGCCGGGCTCCGATGCCCCTTCATTCAGCAATCCCGACCCAAACACTTCGGAAGCCGACCGCCTTGGCGGAGCGGGTGAGAGCACCATTTGGGGTACTACTGTATCGATCGACGACACTTTCGCCTCTTTCAAGGATTTCTTGAGGCACTTCACCAGGAAATACCAGCTGTACAGAGATGGTTGGTCCGAGGCAGACGTCCAGGCTGCCCCCGATGCCGAGTCTAAACCATACATGGAGGCTCTAGAGAACATGCTTCTTTTGGGCACAACCAGGCTTTACCTCGATATCGCCGATCTGAATACCTACCCACCGACGCGAAAGCTCTGGTACCACATCCAGGCATACCCACAAGAAATCATTCCCATTATGGACCAGTCTGTCCACGATTTGATGGTCGAGCTGGCTAGGAACGAAGGCCAAAGACAACGTGCATCCCAGAGCAGTGCTGGCGATGCTGCCAGACGAAGCAACGCAGCTGCTAGCTCGGACGTTGCTTTCCCTAGCTCCGACCATCCAGGCTCTGATGCCCCGACCCCGCGACCGGCTACCGATGTCCCATCAAAGGAGGATGAGGTTGCTCAGATGATTTACATGGTTAGGCCTTTCGGGTTGGACAAGACAACCAACCTCCGTGATCTGAACCCCTCCGACATGGATAGGCTCATCACTATCAAGGGTCTTGTCATTCGTACTACGCCAGTTATTCCTGACATGAAGGAAGCTTTCTTCCGGTGCAACGTTTGCAACCACTCAGTCAACGTTGGTCTTGACAGAGGCAAGATCCGCGAGCCCACCGAGTGCCCGCGACCTCGCTGTGCCTCCAAGAACTCGATGCAGATCATTCACAATCGTTGCGCATTCGAAGATAAACAGGTGATCAAGCTCCAAGAAACCCCGGACGCTGTCCCTGCTGGTCAAACACCCCACTCGGTCTCGGTCTGCGTGTACAACGAGCTGGTGGACTTCTGCAAGGCTGGTGACAGAGTCCAGCTTACGGGTATCTTCCGCGTCAGCCCTGTGCGCGTGAACCCGCGTCAGAGAACTATCAAAAGCGTGTACAAGACGTACGTAGACGTCTTGCACGTTCAAAAGGTGGACAAGAAGAGGATGGACGTTGACCCTTCCACCCTCGGCATTGAGGGTGAAGAAGACGAGGGTGGCGCCAACAACATCGAGGAGACCAAAAAGATCAGTCCTGAAGAGGAAGAGAAGATCAGAGAGACTGCGGCCAGGCCAGATATTTATGACCTTCTCTCACGCTCCCTCGCTCCCTCGATTTACGAGATGGATGACGTGAAGAAGGGTATTCTTTTGCAACTTTTCGGCGGCACAAACAAGACGTTCTCCAAGGGTGGCAGCCCCAGATACAGAGGAGATATCAACGTCCTGCTCTGCGGTGATCCGTCGACGTCAAAGTCTCAGATCCTCTCTTATGTGCACAAGATTGCCCCCCGTGGTGTATACACCAGCGGTAAGGGCTCTTCCGCCGTCGGTTTGACTGCGTATGTCACGCGAGACCCCGAAACCCGCCAGCTGGTGCTCGAGTCCGGTGCCCTGGTTTTGTCCGACGGCGGTGTTTGCTGCATCGACGAATTCGACAAAATGTCGGAGGCTACCCGCTCTGTTCTTCACGAAGTCATGGAGCAGCAGACGGTGTCTGTTGCGAAAGCGGGCATCATCACTACTCTTAACGCCCGGACGAGTATTCTGGCTTCTGCCAACCCTATCGGCAGTCGTTACAACCCGGATCTCCCCGTACCTCAGAACATTGATCTGCCCCCCACTCTGCTCTCGCGTTTCGATCTGGTCTATCTTATCCTTGACCGCGCTGATGAGAAAAGTGATGCTCGTCTCGCTCGCCATCTCCTCTCTCTGTATCTGGAAGATAAACCGGAGTCTGCTCACACTAAGGAAGACATTCTCGTAAGTAGGCTATGATACAAACCTGTTCGACACTCGCTGACCATTTCGTAGCCTGTCGAGTTCCTCACCAACTACATATCCTTTGCTCGCGCCAACATCCACCCGACCATTGCGCAGGATGCTGCCCAGGAACTGGTTGACCAGTACCTCGAGATGCGCAAGCTTGGTCAGGATGTCCGTGCGGCTGAGAAGCGCATCACAGCTACCACTCGTCAACTTGAGTCCATGATCCGTCTGTCCGAGGCCCACGCCAAGATGCGTTTGTCCACTACCGTCGTTCGCGAGGACGTCAAGGAGGCCGCCCGTCTTATCCGCTCCGCTCTCAAGACTGCCGCCACCGACGCCCAGGGCCGCATCGACATGAGTCTGCTGACAGAAGGTACCAGCGCTGCCGACCGCCGCAAGAAGGAGGAGATCAAGGGGGCCGTGCTTCACCTACTCGATGAGATGACTAGCAACGGTCAGACTGTCAGGTGGAGTGAGGTCGCTAGAAGATTGAGCGAAGGTGCGAGTATGCCTGTGGAACAGAACGACTTCAACGAGTCGATGCGGACCTTGGAGATGGAGGGCCTGATCATGATCAGTGGTGAAGGTGCGAGGAGAAGCGTGAGAAGAGTCACGGCTGTCGTGTAAGAGATGATGCGTATGGATACAGGATAGAGCGGCTATCCGAATGAGCTTACGTGGAATGTGGTGTTTGAAACCTGTAGGGTAAGAAAAGGGTACGTGAGCGTTGGTACTCCATAGTCTATTTCTGCTTTTGATGCTCTACTTCACCAATTCGGGGGGCTATAATGGAATGGATTCCCATTCATGTCCTTGACCGCCTCATGTCGGTGTCCATCCAGTATAAACCCTGGGCGGAGATGGTCTCATCATGCCAAGTCAATGTATAGATTTCATGATACTCGAGAACAAAGATGTACGTGACTGGATACTGGGCTTTTGCTCAGGTCCCTTTCCCTCGCTCACATCAAGATAGGATGGTTGTTGTTGCTGCTCTAAAACGCCCAGACTTTGGCGGTCCTCCGGGAGGTATGGTTCCGCATTCTTGGCACACTTTTAGTTGACTGACTGGTTTACGTTTCTTTCTAGTACCTCAATTCTCCGAAGTCAAAGTTACGCCATCTCTCGTCAAGCGGCCACGCCCAACCCAGCAGCAGCCTCCACCGTCCGCGGACCCTCCGCCAACTTGTCCTTCGTTTCCTGAGCAACGGCCAGAGCGTCATCCAACGTATCCAGCAGGTCCTGCACGTCCTCCAGGCCCGCCGAGATGCGCACCGCCCCCTCCAGGATGCCGTACGACCGATGGTACGCCGCCTCGTCGGGGTCCTTCCCGAACGCGAGCAGGTTGTACGCAAAGCTGAGGGTGCGATGGGCCCCCAGGTGGGGGCCGGGATAGAACGCCAATCGGTCATAGAACGCGCGCGCCGTGGCGACGGACTCGAAGTCGATGCTCAGGAGGCACCCCGCGCCGGGCTCCGGGAGGTCGGGGGTCGGCTTGCGAAGGCGAGCCTCGTAGACCGCGTAGTCCGGGAGGAGGGTCGGGTAGAGAACCTTGGCGATGGGGGACGAGGGGCTCTTGGCGTGCGTGTGGAGGTGGTTGGCCATGGCGGCGGCGTTGCGGTTGAGGACTGCAGTGCGTTGGAGGTAGTCCTCCGAGTTGGCGAGCAGGACCTCCGCGTCATCGATGTAGAGTTCGTTGTGTTGTTCGCGCCAAAGGGAGGCGAGGGCGGAGTAGTGTGGGGAGAGCGGGTTTAGGACGATGCTGCCTCCCAGGACATTTGCGTACCCGGAAAACGACTTCGTGAGGGAAGAGACGAGTATGTCAGACTCCCCCAGGATATCGATGCTGGCAAAAGAGCCGAGGGTGTCGTCAAGAACGAGTATGAACCTGTGCTTCTCGGCCTTCAGGCTGTCAGTTAGTGGGCGAGTCCGAGGAACCTTTGAAATTCGCTGAGAGGTGATCACTTACGAGTTTCTTGAGACGTCCGATATCAATGCTTGCGAGCAAGGGGTTGCTGGGGAACTCGGTGATGATGTAGCTCACATCCCTCCCCGCAGCAGCCTCACCGTCGAGCCAGGTCTCGAAATCGTCCAGACCCTTTGCGTCAACCGGCCCGAAGTGCATGTAACCATGCGGCGAGGACTCTTGGAGGTAGTGCACGGTGCTGTGGAAAGCAACGCCTAGAATCGCAACGGCGCCGGGCCGATACTCGAGCACGGTCCTGTGAGCGGCGAAGATGGCAGCCATCCCAGTAGGGTATAGAAAGACATCTCTTCTCTCAACCTTGACTTTGTCGGGGTAGATGGCGGCTCTATGCAGGAGCCCCGCGATCCTTTCCTTGAGCTTTCCATGCGCCTCGCCTTCGGGGAGATAGTCTGTCGGGGGAGGCGAGTTCGTCGCCTCCACGACGACTTCTTTGAGAGAGTCAATACCCTGCAGCAGCTTCTCCGCCAGACGGATGGAGACCCCGATGCCGGGGTTCTGCCAGACACCGATGATGCCGGGCGTTTTGGACATGGGATACGTGATGAGGTACAGTCTCACGTCGCCGATGTCGACGCACCGGTAGCCCAGGTCTTCGTCGGTCAGGATGTGCTGCTTGCGGTGAGGATGAAGGGCATGGGCGCGCGCTGCGGCGAAGGAGGCGGGAGAGGTGAAGTATAGTGCACCATGGCCTTCAGGGGTCTGGATTTTGGCACAGATGGCCATGAGGGTCTTGAATACATCGTCAGTAATGTTTCGGGCCGTTGCAGAGAAGAGGAGGTATATGCGTAAGAATCAGAGCTGACGAGTAGTATGACTGACCTTGGCAACGGGCCCGAAGGGGCCGAATCTAGGATAAATGTGTACTACGCGGGCTATGGTGGCCGCGTCACCATCACGGAGCTTGATTGCCGTATCCCAGCCCGGCCCATAGGTTGTGATGCCATAGGCCGACTCTGGGGGCACGCAGTGACCCCATTCAGCGGATGGCTTGAGAACTGGCATGGTCGACTTTCACAGCACGAAATGGGTGCAACCGGTGTAAGTGAGAGGCGCACAGCTGCAGCCAAGAACTTCAAGATCGCTATATTCTGGGCTCAAGGTCATCGAGGGGTCAAGCGCCTTAAATAGTGGTCCTGCGTCTCCCCTATGTTTAGTTGGTGCTCGAGAGGCCCCTCACCCTCTCTTTTCTGGCCGTCTGCGGCCACGGGGGATTCTTTCTTAGCCGCTGCTCTCTCAGCCGCTAAAATGCCCTTCTTGGGTAAGTTTCGCATCAGCCCCAACGCCCGTTTCCAGCCTCTAAAGCTTGTCAAGCTTTGCCCCAGGTTCCTTAATCATGGCTTCGGGTCTTGAGGGGTTCTAGAACGACCGAAGCTCACTGCAGCTGTCTGAACGTTAATTTTTACCTAAAGAGGTAAGCATCGTAGCATCCGATTGACAAAATCGGGATTGACGTTGAATACGCTAGCGAAGTGGGGAGGGACTGTGGACTGTTCTTTCTGCAACGTTCTCAACTTGGGATCGAAGTCTATGATGTTTGCAGAATATTATATACACATTTGGCTAGTGGGGGCGTTTTGCAGCTCTCACAGCTGAGGTGTGGCTTGCTTCCATGAGGTGGACACTAGAACGAAGCAGGGTGGGTGTCAGACATCCTCAGATCGATGCTGTTTGTAGCGAGTCACTAAAGATAGGCTGTCAATCTCCATAGTGGAAGGCAGCAGCACTTCGGATCGTCACCCAGCTAGCTGTCTCCCTTTGACTCCATACAAGAAACAACTAGGGAAGACCATGTAGAAGATAATTATTCGGCATCTTTTGATTTCTTATCATAGTTGTCGACACCTTTATGAAATATACATAAATGCTATGAAACAAAAGAAACATTATTTTTCGCCCTTTCCCCGACATGCCATTAACCCAGACCTACAGAATCTTTTCCTCACCAGTACTTGCGCTCCCGGCCCTCAAACGCAAAGTTAAGTACGACGGCTATGAACAGGGAGACGCAGAGAGCACTGGGGCCCCACTTGTCGTAGAATTTGGCGGCCCTCCGCGAGCGGATGGCATTGCTCCTGTACAAGTAGATGATGACGGAGTAGCAGAGCGACATAATGGCAAGCAGAGTGAAGACGCCGGCGACAATGAAGGACGCCGTAGTGGGCTTGGACCCAAAGTTGAGCAGCGTGACGGCAACTGTACCGACATAGATGGAGTACTCAAGCTGTTTTCGTCATGTTAGCGACTCATGTTCAATGATATCCACGAAGAGTAGAAGGGGAATCAACTCACCCAACCAAGGAAGGTTCTTTCAGCTGCAAAGTAAACCTTGGGCTCGATACGGACTGGGACGTAGATCTTCTTTCCCTTGGGGGCCTTGAATCTCTTTGTCTGGATTTGCCCCGAACCAAAAAGCTGCGTCTGCATTTCGCGGCGGGGGATCTCTGAACCGCGAGGATGCGGTACAGCCCACTTGAGTACATTCACGGCACCTTCGCCAAGAGCGCGTGCCTTCTTAGAGGCGAGCGCCGAGTAGTACGTCCAGCCACCGACTCTCCTAGCTTCTTCGAGGGCCTCGTCGGCATCGTATTCCTCGTCCGAGTCGTACAAGAAATCATCGTTGTCGACTGGGGCAATAGCGTCAACGGTCTGGCCTTCAACGTCGAGGCCGTTCCCTCCGTTGCTGGTAGCGCCCTGACCGTTGGACTGCCCGTTTCTGGCTCCGTTGCTGCCGGAAGCCAAGGGGACTTCCTCGTCATCAGAGTCCAACTCGTCATCTTCATCGTCCGATGTTGTAGTCGTCGTGGAAGGGTTCGGTCTGTGGATGCCAAAGTCGTGTGTAACCGGCTTCCGGATATCCACATCCATCTGCGGCATCCAGAATGGAAGCAGGTTGATGCGGTCAGGGAAAAGGCTGGCGACTCCGTGAATGAACTTGGAGAACTTGGGAACAGCCTCGACGAGATGGCTGGAGATGAGCTGACGAACCCACTCAGGGGGTTCTTGGCCGAGCTGAGTCTGGAGCTTGACCTCAAGAACAGCGTACGGGAAGCGAACGATGTCTTCCTGGGGCAGCTGCGAGAATGGGTAGTCAATACCAATGTCCATGCGCCTCCAGTTGTCGCCGGACCTCTTGCGACCGTCCAGGTTGTCCTCGCGGACCATGGTCAACTCGGTGTCTAGCGAGATACGAACTCGAGCATCGGCAGGGAGCTGGAAAGCGGTGCGGTTGTAAAAAGATCGGCACACAGGCTTGTAGCCCTTCTTGAGCACCGAGTACTGCACCTCCTTCGCGAGTCTCTCATCCTCGGCAATCTGCTTTTCGGGCTTCTTGCCCTCCTTACGCGCCTTCTCAAAGAGGGCGGCGGGCAGCAGCTCACCGCGCATGTACGAGTTGACATTCTTCTCCTTGACGGAAAATCGCGCCTTGACCGACTTCTCTCCGGTCCAATCCTCTCGATGGGTCTTGCGCTCAACAAAGATGTTCTCGCTCTGCATCCCACCGTACCATCTCAGACGGATGGCCTCCGCACCTTCAGTCTTTTTGAGGCGGCCCTCGTACAGATCCCATGTCTCTGGGTTATCGTAATAAATGGATGTGATGGCAGAGTCTTGTTGCTCGAACTCTTTGCTTGCATTGAAGACCAGCACAGGTAAGTGCTTCAAGATAATGAGCTTCAACTCGGTCACGTTGTCCGGGTGAACCCAGTACTTTGTCGTGTTGCGGACGAAGCTGCCCTGAGAACCACCAGCAGCGCTGTCACCCTTGACGGGGTTACCCCTCGTCCTGACCAAGTCATACAACTTGGAAAGCTGCACGACAGAAGCATCATAGTTCTCCTTGTAGAATGGTTTCGCCTTAAGTCGGCTGTCAAAGACAGGCTTGAGATGCCAGCCAGTGAGTTTCTGTTTTTCGTCAGCCAATCATCCCACAGGTCTCATAAAAGCTGCCTCACATCATGCTTCTTGATAATCTTGAAAAATCCGGTGTAGTTGAGCTGGACGAATTTGGCAAGATCGTGCACGTCGGCAATGATGTCGCTCAAGTCCTCCTCCAGCAGCATGAACTCTTCCTCGCTGGGCCCATCTTCGCGGGGGCCGCGCTCGTTGAGGCGGTCGACGACACCCTTGACCTCGCGCTCGCTCACGGCAATGCGCCGCGCGATCTCCATGGCCTTGACCTGCTGCTTCGTGTGCACCTTGTCGAGCTCGGCCTCAAGCTTCTTGACGAAGCGGCCCTCGTCCTCCTCCGACCATTCCCGTTTTGTTCCCTTGCCCTTGCCCTTGTCATCGCTAGACACCATGGGTCCAGTGGCTGTCTTGAGGTCGGCCTTGAGGGCATCGTAGTCGATGTAGTACCATTGGTACTCGCGGATGATGCTCGAACGGAGCTGCTCGCCGAACTTCATGACGACGGTGCCAGGGCTAGCGCGCCAGGATTCGCTCCGTGCTGGACTCGGTCGCCAACTTTGTTCCTGTGTCTTTGTATCGTAGACAATTAGCATCAGTGATTGCCTAGCCTGAGTTGCGCCACTGCAGAAACAGAGAGACCGGTCTCGAGGCGACCGAAGTAGGGGGGGGGGTTTGGCAAGATTGAGACAAGTGGTTCCGCCATACAGCGGAGCCATCTTAAGAATTTTCTTGATGGGAAGAGGAAGGTCTCACCCTTATACAACTGGAGCCGTGTAGCCGATGTTTACTACGTAGTTGTTGGATGAAAGTACCTAGGTCGGTGACTGGCACAGTCGGGGTGATGCAGAGGCTGGCACGGGCAAAACAATGCGAGGCGGCCGACAGTTACGAGACAAGCTTCGGCAGGGGGGGGGGGGCGTGGTCTCGGATGGGAGGAGGCACCTTTGCTCTGCAGCGACGCTTCCAGCCAGCACCAAGTCTACGGGTGGAATTACAAGGACCTGCACAAGCTAGGTACCTACTTTACATACCTAAATACCTCCTTTGTCTCTCTAAGATCACTGTGACTACCTTTATATTTTTCCTTCTGTCTTTATTGCCGAGTGTTGCTCCGAGATATTTATCACGGCACACGAACAAAAAAATCCTATGCCATCTCTTGTTTACCCTTCCCATCGCTTGCAAACCTCGAGTCGTCCGGCCCAGTGAAATGTAGCTTAGCCTAGGCCTAGCTCTGGACCAGTCCCGCCAGTACCCAGAAATAACCGCAGGGGCCATTGGCCAATGGTAAGTGGTAAAAGCGCACGTGCAACAGACGTCACAGCGGTCCAGCACATGCAGAAGGCGTGTAGGATGCGGACCTCGAAGTTCCCCCCCCCCCAGTCTGTGATGGCGGGGTCAGTGGGGGGATGCATGCCTGGCCGGAGGCGGCGAGCAAAAGTCTTACACCCGGCCAAGATCTTGAATTCATTGGCACATCCCGGAGCTTGACCCCCGGCAAGCACGCACCGATCCGGATCGAAGCCGTGTCAGACCCGATCCCTCCCTTCCGATCAGAACCCGGCGTTTCGAGAACCTCCGAAATCGAGCCATCGTTGCAATCATGGCGATCGACGACTCGATGCAAGCTCGCATCACTACTGACTGCCCGGACGAGACCCGTGAGATCCTTTTGCACGCATGGAGCCACGACAAGCCAGCCCTCAAGAAGATCCTTGACGAGCCTGGCAAAGCCAACTGCCAGGACCCCACGACCGGCGAGACGCCTCTCCACGCCGCCATCCGTGCCTGCGGCCCCGCTGCCCAAGATGAAGATGACTTGAAGGTCGAGGAGGCCAAGGAGACGGTCCAGGAGCTCTTCCTCTCTGGCGCCATCTGGAACGATGTCGACTCCAACAACGAGACCCCTGGCTGCGTCGCCCAGCGCTTGGGTCAGAGCGAGCTGTACAAGCTATGCGTCGAAGCTGGCGTGCGTGCGGAGCTCCTGTTCGGTCTGCTGGACGGCTATGAGCAGCTGTCGTCAGGCTCCGAGATGGACGAGGACGAAGCGGTCGAAGTCGTCGACGCCGATGCCATAAAGGCCTTCGAGGCCGATCTCGAGGCGATGGGAAACCTACAGGACCCCGAGGAGGCCCCCGAGCTCGTCCAGGTGCCAGAGGCCGCGGCCGACGCCGACGCTGGCGCTGAGGCCAACGAGCAGAAGAAGTTCGTGCCCCCAGTCGTCGAGGACCCGAGCCTCAGCTCGGAAGAATACCTCCGTTCGAACCTGACCTACTCGGACGGCAAGCTCGTCGACGACGGCGGCAACGGCGTCATGATGGCTTGGGAGACGGACATCATGCGCAAGAGCGTCGATGCCGTTCTCCCGGGCCTGCCCGCCGGCAAGCGCATCCTCAATGTCGGCTTCGGCATGGGCATCATCGACACCATGTTCCACGAGACGCGACCCTCGCGGCACCACGTCATTGAAGCCCACCCCGAGGTGCTCGAGCACATCGACAAGCCCGAGTCCAAGTTCGGCATCGCGTGGGAGGCGAGCGGACCCGAGGAAGGCGCATTCAAGATACACCGCGGTAGATGGCAGGACGTTGTGCCTAAGCTGCTCGAGGCCGGCGAGGTCTACGACGCTATTTACTTCGACACCTTCGGCGAGGACTACAGCCAGCTCAAGATGTTCTTCACCGAGTTCATTCCTGGCTTGATGGATTTTGAGGGCCGTTTCAGCTTCTTCAACGGATTAGGGGCAGACCGAAGGATATGCTATGATGTGTACGCCAAGGTAGTAGAGATGCATATGACCGATGCTGGCCTGGACATTGAGTGGAATGAGTTGGACGTGGACATGAAGGGTCTTGAGGAGGCTGGCACAGGCGAATGGGAGGGAGTGAAGCGTCGCTACTGGACTTTGGACAGTGAGTATCTCTTAGGACAATTCTTCACAAGCGCTAACATCACACAGAGTACCGGTTGCCGACCTGCACATTCATGGGCTAGCGCCTTATTAGGGATACTGGTCGTATGAGCTATCTAAATAGGTCTGATAGACATAGACCTTAGAACCCATCCCAATGCAAACTTGGAATCAATACGCCCGGTCTAAGTCTTGTCATCCGCCCGCGTTCCCCCCCGGACACCGTCCTCGCGACTCATAAATCATCTTCAAAAGCTATTTGAAGTTATCAGGGTTAAGAATGCCAGCCAGGTTGCCCTGCTGAACGCGCTTGAGGGTCAGTGCGGCAATCAGTGCGGCACCAACACCGCTACCGTCCTCTGCCGCGAGAATTTCGATGGGGTCCTCATCCTTGCTGTTAGTCTTGGCAGGCCAGTCGAGGATTTCGCGCAGAGCCTGGGCTCCGCGGGCCTTGAAGTGGGGGTACTTGTTAAACACCGAGCCGTCGGCGCCGACGTGGCAGCTCTCGTAGCCCTTCTTCATGCAAATGGCAGCGACTCCACAGGCAGAGAGGCGGGCAGCGCGGGTGCCGATAAGCTCAGCGAGGCGGCGAACCAGTTCCAACTCGGGTCGGGTGGCCTTGATGTTCAGCTTAGAGAGGAACAGGTCGCTCGTCTCCTGCAAGTTCTCAAAGGGGTCGCTATGCAATGTTAGGTTTCAAAAGAGTTCAACTTGGTTCGTGAGAGCGAAACATACTCCTCAACGGCGGACAAGAAGGACGAGTCCAGAGTGTAAGCCTTGCGGAGCTTGGCAATGTCCTGGTTCTCGAAGATGTGCACGGCCTTGTTGTCGTGCAGGTCAACAAGAACCAAACGGAAGATCTCGCCCAAGTAGAGACCGGCAATCATCTTCTCGAACGCCTGCTGACCCGGGCGGGGAGAGTCCTTATCAATGATGATGTCGTAGGGGGTGCGAGGCAAGACCTTGTGTTCGTTATCAAAGGCGCCCCACTCGCAGTTGATGGCCATCGGAGTGTCGGGCGGCAAGTTCATGTGAGCAAGCTTGGGGATGGAACCACAGTTCTCCATATAAGCGGCATTGCAGCCAGTGCCGAAGATGCAGCCGATCTTCATCTTGGTGTCGGTGTAGGCTGAAGCGATCAGGGTTCCAGTAGTATCGTTGATCAAAGCAGTAAGCTTGATAGGAACGTTCTATAGAGTCGTCAGCGCCTAGCTCGTCTCTCCTGCGCCCGGAGGCTTACCCTGGCAGCTAAGGCAGCCTCGAGGAATGGCACAACGTTCTTGCCCTCAACTCCGGCAATGTCGAAACCCTTGGTCCAGCGCTGAAGGATGCCCTCATCGATGTAGTTCTGGGTAGCGGGGTAAGAGAAGGTGAAACCGAGAGGGATTTTCTGAGACTGAGGGTGGTCGGGGTGATGAGTCTCGATGAACTGAGCCAAGCAGTCGGCAATGTACTCCCACAACTCGTCCGCCTGTCCAGTCTTGAGCTCCTCGGGCATGCGGTACTTGGACTGGATGATGTCGAACTCGGATTTGACATCTGTTAAGGTAATCTCACAGACACGGAGGTTGGTGCCACCCATGTCAAGGGCCAGGTAAGTACCAGTTTCGTTGCCATCAGGGAAGGACATGACCCAAGTAGGGTTCATGGGCTATTGATGAGATTAGAATGGTCCTTCATCGGCGGGAAGCCATGGGAATATTCCCAACGTACGATGCTGCCGCCTTCAACGCTGAGGCCTGTGACGTGTTAAATTCTGTTCAGTCCTCCCCATGATGTGCGACTGCAAAGCTCACCCTTCTCCAGCTCCGAGATGAAGTGCTTGCTGATTTGCTTGAGCTTTTCGGTGGGGACAGTGAACTGCTCTTCCAGCTTCTTGACCTCGGCCAACAGGTCCTTGGGCACGTCGGCCATTGAGCCTAAAGGTTCACCCATTGTTAGCGAGCTGAGACAAACCCTGGGAAATGACTGGAGCAGTAATGCTTGCTTTGGCGTGAAGGAACGAAAATGTTGGTGTGGTGGTAAGATTTCTCCCTGGTGTGGGGAGCAATGTCCTTGTCTGTGACAGTCATGGTGACGGCACTCTGAGATAAGGCTTTCTAGGGTAATAAAGCTGCCACTCTCAAAGTGCTAAACTTGCGTGCGAGGTTATCACGGAACAATTGTGTACGGAGAATAGATGCGCAGCTTTCAGGACAACAGGACAAAAAGCGCAAACAATGACAGACAAGCAGTGGGCAATGTAGCGGTCAACACAAAGGGCTGGAGGGCAGACAAGCAGACCAGAACGGTGCTTGCCAGCTTGTTTATAGCGAAAGTTGCGGTGGGAGAAGAAGTAAGCTGGGGATAAGGTGGGGGATTGTCTGATAAGTGAGACAATGTCTTGCAGCTCAACGCCGGATAGTTTGCACTTGCCCATGAGAGCGCCTGAGCGAACCCCTTGGCTTGGGGTAGCTCCGGGGAAGCTGCTCAGCGGGCTAACCTTGTGGCGCATTATGTTGCCCGAGACGATTGGATACGCCATCTGCCTATCAGACTTGTTTGGGCTCGGGTGGTGATGATGGTGTGGGCGGATAAGGGATAAGAGGACGAGGTGTTGAGGACGAGTGGGAGGGTGTGGCGGGGGGTGCCAGCAGCGCGGGCGTGGGTAGGTATAGCTACCATCGTCTCGAACATCGAAGTATCTCGAAGAATGTCTTGACGTCGGACAATAGCCACACGATCCGTAACCCCGCCATACCTAACGCTTCCGGCATTCCGGAGAAAAATTGAAGGGGAAATTGGATCGCGATTGTGTACATACCCTTCCTGCTGGGCGGAACCTTAGGACCGAGACCGACCATTTTGATGGAAACTTTTGGTGGTTGGCGGGGTAAAAGCTTGGTGAGGGGTAGCGATTAGGCTTCTAGGTGACGAGAAAGGAGGTGCAGCGACGAAGCTGACGATGGCGCAATTGGTATACAAAAGTCGTAGATAGGATTGATTGATCGTAGGCGTGGCCAGTGTCGGAAGTGGACAGTCACTGGGCTTGTGTCGAGCGAGGGGGTGACGTTGAGGAAAAGGTGAAGAGGCGTAGATCATCTGACCGAAGGGGAAGAAGGTGAGGTTCAAACTTCAGGTGGACTCAACCCTGTCAGGTTGTCAGGTCCTGCGCCATATTGGAGCTCTGCGCTCCCTCACTCAGCACCACCTGCAGGCCGATGCATTGTAGCTACCTACCTAGGTAAGTATTTGGTTTAATTACCTAGGTACCTACCTAATCCCTTGGTTACGGAGTACCTATTTTGTGGCACCCTTGCCTCCAACCCGAGTCTCCATTTCCCGAAACTGCTGGGCCAGTCCATTCTTGTCTTGGTGCCAGGACCACCAGCTCAGACACATGGGAAACTAGCACTGGTTTTTCTTGCTATCTTTTCCCCAGTCGTCCACCCTCGCCTAGAGGATACCACGAGATTTGCAGCGGCCTTACTGAGCCATGGTTTGAGGTGGATTCCCCCTCTACCCTGGGATTGCCCTGGCATTGGTCGTAAGACAGGCGGCGGAAAACATCTGAAATCAACGTGATTTTGACAATCAGCAGCACATAGCACATAGTGAAATGGACAACTGTGCCAATTGTCTATCTGCCCAAATGTTAATGGGCTGGCCCAAGGTAGGAACTCAGAACGTACTCCCAGGTCTACCTACACAAGGAGACTACCAGGGCATGCCTGGTGTCGGAACCTGGTGTGACGTCTTGTTGAGGGACAAATCGCAGCTAAAAAAAAAAAGAAAAAAAGAAGCTGCTTACCCCACTTAGTCCCCGACTGCCTGCTGAGGCCAAAGACTCCAACAACAAAACGTGGAAGAGGCTCATGTGTGGCTGGAGCTGCCAGGGGTAGCATTCTGAAGCCTCGTTCCTTGGGTACCTACGTACCTAGTAGGTATGTCTTATGTGGGGCCGAAGGCCAGGCCGTTCCTGTGAGCTTGGCACGGATTAACTATACCCCGGTCCGACAGCTCCCAGCTGCAAATGGTCTGTGCACCGCGTCAAGCAACGTATTCCGTAAGCCTTTTTGGCTGGAGGTAGCTGTCTCAGGAGCCAGATCGTCAATTCAGCAATGGAGTGAATGCCCCAATTGCGCCTTAACAACCGCTTTTCTTCGTTCTAGATCCTCATTGCCGGGAGTGTGCTGTCCATGAGCATCTTCCTCAACTCTCCCACATCATGAGAGCCTTCGCCATTGCCGCCGGGCTTCTGACCCTGCTCTCCCCGGTCGTCGCAAGCTCCGACTCGACCGCCGCCGCGGCAGACAAGGTGTCCAAAGTCAACCTGCCCACCAACTTCAAGCCACCCCAGGTCTTCAAGAACGCCAACCTTGTCCACATTATCTCTTTGGAGAAAAACTACGCCAAGGAGACCATCAACGTCTTGATTGAGAACATTGACAAGCAGCCCCAAGATGAATACTATCTACCCTTCACCCCCGCCCAGATGTCCCGCATTGGAGGCTTCGAGGCCAAGGACAGAAAGAATCCAGAAGCTGGTCCTTTTGCTGTCGACGTAGTTGAGATTGATCCCCTGAGGTAGGTGGAAAGCGACGCATGCTCCAGGTATACGCAACGAGAAGACTGACAGGTGAATAGCGAGACTCAGTACTTCAAGATTCAGCTCCCCACGCCCTTGAAGGCAGGTGGTCAGCAGACGCTGACCATCTCTTACTACTTCCTCCGGGCCTACAGCCCCCTTCCTGCCTCGATTGCCCAAGACGAGCAACAGTACCTCACATACGACTTCTCCGTGTACGCGCCATCGGCCTACGTCACCTCGAAGCAGAAGACGGAGGTCAAGGCCCCCTCGTCCAACATCCCCGACTTCACCAAGCTCCCCGGAAGCGGTGACATCAAAGAGTTCCCTCAGAAGCAAGGCGCCAAGCTCGTCTACGGCCTCTTTGATGAGAAGCCCGCTGGTGCAGTCGCCGCTGCCCAGGTGCGGTTCGAGTTCACCAAGCCCGTCACCCATGTCGCCAGACTCGACCGCGACATCGAGGTCAGCCACTGGGGTGGAAACGTGGCTTTCGAAGAGAGATACGAACTCTACCACCGCGGCGCAAACCTTTCCAAGCTCTTCAACCGAGTCAAGTGGGCGCAGGCGCAGTACTACAACCCCAACACGTACGCGCTCAAGGAGATGAAATTCCCGTTGAAGGTCGGAAGTGCCGATCCATACTTTATCGACGTCGTTGGTAACGTCTCTACATCAAGATTCCGCTCCAACAAGCGCGAAGCTCTTTTGGAGATTAAGCCGCGCTACCCTATCTTTGGCGGTTGGAAGTACCCCTTCACCATTGGCTGGAACTCGGATGCGAAGAACTTTGTTCGCACCGTCGATGCTGGCAAGTACGTTGTCAACGTGCCCTTCTTGGAGGGTCCTAAGCAGCCCGAGGGTGTTGAGTACGGACAAGTCAACTGGCAAATCCTTCTGCCGGAGGGAGCAACGTAAGTGGAATCGATACCTCAGAGCCATCACTCACAGCTAACAAGCATGCGCAGGAACGTCAAGTTTTACACCAGCCTTCCCCAGTCTTCGATTACGAACACGACCATTGGCGTACACAAGACGTATCTAGATACCGTTGGCCGCACATCCGTCACCATCAAGGCGATCAACCTTGTCGACGAATTCCGCGACCGGGAGGTGATTGTGTCGTACGAGTACTCGGTTGTCTCCGCCCTGCGGAAGCCTATTGTTATCTTCAGCAGCACGGTCGTCCTGTTCGTTGCTGCGTGGCTCGTTGGAGGAGTGAACCCCAAGATTTCGGGCAAGAACTAGAGCGGGGTGGGGAGGGACCTTTAGACATTGGGATGGCGGCTTTCCTAGCATTGTACATGTAACATCAGACGGACATCTAAAAGCAGAGTGCGGGACAGATGGCTTTAGAGAATCACGATTGGACTGAAATACTGATATTCGTTCGCTGATTGATCACTGCTGACTTGGCGTGTTGTACTTGGTGATGCCAAGGGCACTGACGGGGAGGGCCCGATGTCATTGTTTTGAGCATTTGCGAAGGCGTGGGATTCGGGGAAAGTCCTTGCCATCAGCCCAGCATGCTGCCAGGAGGATGCAGGCTGACGTCGTAGGCTGACCAAAAGTGTGAGGACGGTGGAAAACTGGGGTTTGGATAGACCCGATGGGAAGATCAGATCTCAAGCCCCGTTTTCAAGGGCGATAGCACTAGGAGGTCATCAAGCAGAACAAAGGAGCTACAACCTTGCCCAATTCTATTCATGGCATACATGTGTTCAAGGTTTTCTGTCTTGCTCTGAGAGGGGAATGTTGGCAATGATTGCAACGGTAACGGCCGGCGACACACTGGGTTAGTGGGTTTCCCGCACTGAAAAGCGAAACTGGTGTCGAGAAGACAAAAAAAGAACAGACAGCTGATCCTCAGCAAAATTTTCCCTTTGAGGCCCTACACGGTCTGTGACTCTTTCCTCAACTCTAAGGCCTTTGGGCCTGTTTGCCTCCACCTCTCCTCAGACAAAAAGCCAACTTTCCATCTGTTGGAGGGAGTCCTCCCGGACCCGGTATATTGCGCGGGGTGTCAGAACTCGAGGTGGGGAGACCCTTGCGTTGGATGGGCTCAATGCGTGTCCCGCCCTGAGGATTGAAGCAAGGGTCGCAACCAGGGCAGTTCTGCTCACGAACCTGGCAAGCCTAGAGGCTGGGAGGGGCTGCGAGCAGAACCTGAGACCATGAGCCAGAAGCCGGGAGCTGAGCCCCCCACGACTCTGACGACCAACCATCAATCACTCATGTGCACACCCACAGGGTTTCGGTGAGGGCCGCGTCGCGCCTTGCTTGCTTTTGTCTATGCCGTCTGAAGGGGTGATGCAGGATGGATAGAGGATGGGATGGATGACGGGCTGCATGAGCCTTGGATGGCTCGAGTCCCCCCAACATTACCTCTCGTACTACTGCGTATGTACGGATACAGAGCAACATACTTGGAAGACAAGGTCCAAGCCGCCTAGGTTCTGGCGATCTGGTGACAGTAATGAGTTGGGAAATCATAAAAGGCAGCCCGTCGCCCCCTACCATCCCTATTCTAGTCCGGTGCGTTCATAACCTTGACACTTGTTCACTAGAATCTTCGCGGGGCCTTCTAGTCGCATCCATCGTCTGTTTTCTGGCCAGCTTTACATTCTGGTTAACCTGGCACCACCACCACCTACCAACCAACCAGATCACCTACCGTTCGTTTTGTGCAGAACACCAGTCAAACTTCACATAACGCTTAGACAACGATCCGCCCTACAAACGATTGAACACCCCATATCCGATCAAGATGTGCTTTGGAACTAGCGGCCGCAAATACTACTATCATGAGGAGGTGATCCCCACCAGGTACCACCACGGACACCACCACCACCACGGGCATCATCACCACGGACACCACCATCACCACCATGGCCACTCCCCGCGCGCGAGCTACACAAGCGTGAGGCGGTCTTACGTCTCCAACGGCCCGCGTGCCAGCTACGTTGAGCCCGTGATCTACGAACGGAGCAGTCGCACATACCGATAGAAGGGCTCAGGCGAAGTATCGTGGACGAGAAGCAAGAAGCGGGAATATCTCCCCAGTCACTTGTGGTCAGACGAGAAAGCGGCACGGCGTTTCAGAAAGAGGGGAACGACGGAAAGGCGACGGGTAATATAGAAAAAGACGGCGAGATGGGATGAAGATGGGGAGCTTAATCACCCGAACCATGAAGCGACACACGAATAACGACAGCGACGGCGTCGGACCATTTGGAGGATTTGGTGTTGGTATTTGGCATTGGACGGCGCCGCATCATGAGAGCAGTGCTGTCCAGGCTCTCGGACCCGGAGTTGTATTATTACGGTCGGCATAATTATAATGAAATAAACACCAAGTTTACGTCTCACGATGAGATCAAACCCAGCCTTTTCGTCTAGGACAACATTTCTATCTTCCCCTTTCCTGTTTCTCATTTTGTTGATTTCATGCTCAGCATCTAGACTTGCCTTTCCCTTCAGCAGATGGTGCATGCACTCAGACGTACGATAAATGCGCATACTAACTCTTCTTGCTATAAAGTCTGTTGTGTCCCCAAAGCGCAAGAAACAAGGAGCGAGCGCCGTCCAAAGCTGCGCCTAGGGCGATTGATTTTTATTTTTTATTTTTTATTTTGGTTCAGCAGCCTGACGACCTTGACGCCGGAGTGTTCTTGAGCATGTGCGACAGACGTGCGCTGCAATTCCATGTAATGTGGAGGAGCGAGGCAAGAGGAGATCCAGATGGGGGAGGGGCAGCGAGCGAGGGGACCCTTCCGCTAGTGTCTTCTTCCGTGACGTCATGGCATGACCCCTACAACCTCCGTCATTCTAAGCATCATCGCTGCCACACCTCGAGAATAGTTCTTGGGGAAAGAACTACACAATCCAGCCCGGTCTTCTCGGCATGCCTCGCTACCAACCTCTGAGCTGTAGACAGACTGACCGACCAAATGCGCCTTTGCTAGCTCTCGTACAAGTAGCAGATGGCCCGAGCAGAAGCTGTCGTGCCTACCTTGGTTGTTTGTCCACCCCCCCAGCCCGAAGAAGACTAGAGCCAGAACTACCTTTCCAGCTTGTGTCTAGTTTTCCTCTTGTGATGTGGACGGCCACCTGCCAACAGCTCAATTATGACATGACTGTCTCACTCGGCCCTTTACTCCATTCCGACTGTCCCGCTGCCATACCGGCGTCTCCCTAAACCAAAACGACCTTCATAAAGTCGGCTGTTTGCCCTTGACGCATAACGGCTGTCGCACCTCATATTGCTTCAATCTCCTGCTGCCAGACGAACGACATCACTCATCTTGCCCTATCATTTACTGTGAATCAGACAAGGTGCATTGCAAGTTTGGATTTAAGAAATCTGCAGCTGCGAATCACCTACACCTAGGCCTAGACCATTCCTCTCTGGTACCCAGCTTCCTAGAGGCGTGCATCACACCCTGCAGGGTCCAGGTCTCTTCTTTCCCGCCATATTCGCATCCACGGTGTAGCATAGCTCTTGCTTCAAATACTTTCCAAGTAGCTGCCAGAAGTCGTAATCAGGACACAGAGATCCGGGATCGACACCGGTCAACCGTAACCATGTAAGTGAGGCTCTCTTCATACATAATAAGCCAACGTCATCATCGTCAATATGCTTCGCTTCTTTGCTCGCAGCAGCGAGAAGTGCGATGGTAGTGAAAACGCCGACTTGAACACCACAGGCTGCGGTTCACCTATGATGTCTTCCATCACGACTCCGTCTACGTCTGGCAGACATCCATGCAACCCTGTTCGAACCACCGACTAACACCGTAACAGGAACCGTTCGCTATCCATAAGATCCAACCACCGCCGCAACGGCTCTCAAAACACATCCACAAAGCGCACCGGCTTCTCCTTCAACTCTCTGCGCGGCAACGTCCAGCCCGAGCTTTCACGCAAGCTCTACCGCATCATCAAGAGCGAGAACAACCTCATCACCGCCCACGAGACGGCCGGCCGCGAGCGCATCTCCATCGCCACCCAGCTGTCCGAGTGGGGCGAGCAGACCAACGACGCCGCCGTCTCTGACGTCTCGGACAAGGTCGGCGTAATCCTCAGCGAGCTCGGCGAGCAGGAGGACCAGTATGCCCACTCACTCGATGACGCGCGTGGTGTTCTCAAGCACATCCGCAACACGGAGAAGAGCGTGCAGCCAAGCCGCGACGGCAAGGATAAAATTGCCGACGATATTGCCAAATTGAAGATGAAGGAGCCTCAGAGTGCTAAACTCGTTGTGCTCGAGCAGGAGCTCGTTCGTGCCGAGGCGGAGAACTTGGTCGCCGAGGCCCAGCTAACGAATATTGTGCGTTTTTACATCTCACAGTACTCTCCGCCATTGATATGCTAACAACAGTACCGTGTAGACTCGCCAGAAGCTCAAGGAAGCCTACGAGGCCGAGTTTGCCGCAACCATTGAGCGAGCCGAGAAGCAGATCATCCTCGCCAAGCACGGCCGACGACTGCTGCAACTCCTTGACGACACCCCGGTTGTTCCAGGCGACATGCGTCCGGCCTATCACCATGCTCAACAGGCACGGCAGATTCTTAACGACGCGGAAGACGACTTACGTGACTGGCGTCCCGAACAGGATGACTACGCTGTCGACCCATCCGACTCTGTGTCCAACGCTAGGGGAAAGCAGAGCGTGGGGCATGACGACGACGCCCATATCGTTGCCAGTTCAGCAACTAGAAACAAGGCGACTCAAGAGAGCGACGCCGGTAGCGCGGTGAGCGATGGAACGAGACAGGGCGAGGTGTTGGCAGCTCATTAGGTTGGAAGAGACAGAACTCTGCTTGCTATTTTAGTTGGGTATGGGAGGTATTAGAGCGACGGATGGACGTGGAGGCAACCTTTTCGTACTTTTACGCCACAGCATTCTTACGGCCTCTTGATGAATTTCATGATAATACCACGAGTTTACCTTTTGTTCTGATGGGTTCACCGACTACTTTGAAAACCCTAAAATCAAGACGGAGAGACATCCATCAACTTGAAACGTATAATGCCGTGAATGCCATTGGGTGCTGCGACCCAAAGTCAACAGGCAGCAACAGGCAAGGAGGCGTCCGACCCCGCTTTGTGGAACGCCATCAGAAAGCCGCTGGCGGTATAAGTGCATCGCCGTCTGGACAGCGTCGATTCCCGGCCACCTCGACAAACAAAACCATTGCAAGCTGCACCCTGCTGTGACGAGACACCCCCAGCCAGCCAGCCAGCCAGCCCACCTCGTCTCCATGGCCTCCTCTTCCGCCGCCTCGTCGAGCGTCGACGTCACGGGCTTCGACCCACAGCCCAAAAGCCCCCTGTTCAGCGTCCTCCCCGGCGAGGTCCGCAACGACATCTTTGCCCTGGCGCTCATCCAGTACGACAACGACGACGACGCCTCCGCGTACCCGGAGGACTCGTACTGGTACCGGCCGGGGTTCCGGGGGCCGAGGCGCAGCAGCAGCAGCCTCCTCCGGACGTGCAAGCTGGCCTACGCCGAGGGCCAAAAGGTGTTCCTTAGGGAGCAGGAGTTCGCGTTCTGGTTCGGTGCGTATTCAAGTCCCTGCTGTGACCGTTTACCATCATCCCCCTTCCCCCTCTCCCCCCCTTTCATGTCCTGGGGCACGGGCCAAAATTAAGGGTGGAGGAAAATGGGCGGGGGGAGAAAAAAAGGCTAACGGGACGGGCCCGCGTCGGCCGATGCGAACAAACAGACCGCGGCCCCGAAGGACGGACGGGCAACGACAGCTGCGAGCGCTTCTTCCTCGGGCTCACGGCGGAGCAGTCGCGCGACCTGCGGCGGGTGCGGTTCTTCGCGCAGATGTTCTGGCTCGAGGGGGGCGACAACCTCGCGTTCCTCTTCTCGCAGCCGCGGTTCCGGCCCGAGTCCCTGACGGTGACGGTGCGGTACTCGGACTGGTGGCACTGGGAGCACGACGCGCCGCTGCGCATGCGGGAGGACTGGCTGCGCGGGTTCCGGGGGCCGCCGGGCCTGCGGGAGCTGCGGGTCGAGTACGAGACGCTGGCGGGCAAGAGGGACGAGATGATGGCCATCGTGGAGCGGAACAAGAGGTGGAAGCTCGCCGTCGGCGGGAGGCGGAGCGTGGAGTGGGACGAGGACGGGGTGGAGGAGGAGGTGTGGGACGAGGACGAGGGCGGGTACCTGAGCGCCGAGCAGACGGCGCTGGAGGAGTGGAGGTGGACGGGGACGAGCCGGCTGGGGGGCAGGGAGTGGGAGCACCACGGGGAGGGGGACACGGTCGAGTACGTCGTCGTCACGGACACGTGGAGGTTCGTCGAGGGGGCCATGAGCGAGGCGGACCGGGAGGGGCGCTTCGAGCAGCGCCTGGACCGGGAGCGCAACATCTACCGCACCGCGGACTACGACGTGGCGCGCGAGATACGGGACAGGAGGCTCCGCGCCCTGGCCGCCCGGCGCGAGGTGTTTCTCCACGAGGAGGCCCAGCGCGAGCTCCGCGCCGCGGCCTTCCAGCGCGGCATGGCGCGCCGCTAAATGGGCTCTTGCGGACCTTTCGGTCGGCGCGGGTGTGCCGGGGGACGGGAGGGAACCTCGGCTGGATATGCTACTATAAGCCGGCACCCATTGGGGGTGGGTGGCTTTCGGTTTCCCTAGTACGGCGGCCACTGCCAGGCGAGACGCGACGTCTCCCCGTTTTCCTTGTAGCGAAAACCCCACGATCCCTTTGTACTCCTAAGTTATCCATAGATTGAGTAAGTCATGCGAGACGGTCGCCTGGAACGGGGGGGAGACATTGACGTATCGGGATATATTTGCAAATCATGCAGAATTATATATGTGGCCGCGTTCTTGATTCGTGTCCCTCGGGGCTGGCGAGTACGCCCCGGCACCCTTCGCCGCGGGTTCAGGATGTGGCACCCTTGGTCGTCCCGTCTCATGCATCGTTCCGACTCCCCATCTGCTCGTCTTTTCTTTCCCCTTAACCCCCCCCCCCCCCATCTAAGGGGCTACGCCGTTGCGATGTATAGGCCACGGCGTCGCTCCTCTTGCCCAGCTTTATTATTCCAGAACGAATGCGTCGAGCATGTAAAGGGGAAAAGGGCCGATCATAAAACAGACCCTAGCCCCCCCCTCTTCCCCCATGCGGGAGAGGCAGGCGTTTCACCCCAAGCGTCGGCTCTGAAAAACCGCGGCACCGACCCCCGGCTTGCCCGAATTATAGGCCGGACTCCTTCTTAGCATACCTATCACCACGATCATGTCCCGCAAATGCGCAAGTTGGTTAAATATGGTATGGCTTCTGATATTCATCTGCTATCCTCCGGCGGGGTCACTTTCGAGACCCCGAACCCGGCGCAGCTATAGGAAGCCATGCCAACGACACGGTGTCCATCCTCTTAAACCCCTTGAGTCAGTCCGTCTTCAACCTCCTTAGGGCTCTCCCAGCTGGCTTCAAGCCGGAGCCCCCAACTCAGAATCATGCCGAACAGGATGAAGATGGCAGATGGTACGACGCCAGCCTGCGGCTCGTTCAGCGGCAAGAGAAAATAACCTGCATGATTGTCCACACCATTCGATAAGCAAAAGAAGTGACCGACCAAACCCAAATGGTGTCACACCCACAACGTAAAAGAAATTGAAAGAAAGAAAAACAAGGCGCCCCAACAACAAGATTGACTTAGGTCATAAAAACAGCCCTGAATTGCTCCTCGTCATGATGCGAATATGAAGGCGGCCCTTTCTGTATGCCCGAAACTCCTAGGAAGCGGTCCCCAAACAATTATGTTTTCCGTGCATCCCAAACAAACGTCCAATAACCGTACGAATTGAGGGACAGGGATTATCCATCCGAGACAAACCTCTATCGGAAGACTTTTAAAGCAAAGCTGCGTGGATGAATCTCTGACCGAATTAGGCTTTAGATAGAAGTCTAGTATAGGCGGAAAGGCCGTCGATGCTCCTTTGCATGCATGCAAACTAAACTGCCCACGGTCTTCTGTCGTTTTGCTCAGACGCCGCTCCAGCCGTCCTTAGTCGGCTGGTACGCCTTGTATCCTGGGTAGGTGCCGCCGCTGCTTTGCGGAGGTCGCTGCTCTTCCTCCTCTTCGACGTGCTGCGGGGCGCCACCGCCTGGGCCGCGGTTATAGTTGTACTGTTGCGGGCGGCTGTTGCCGCTAAAGTCGAAGCCAGCGGTGTTCTGGAGATTCGGGGACACCGATTCGGTGGTGTAGCTGCGCTGAGGAGCGAGGGGACGGGTTGACTCGGAAGAGTACTGACGCGCACCGCCTCCGTATTGCGGGCGGCCATAGTTGTCCCCAGGGTACTGATCTTTCTGGTCATAGACGTAGTCGTTCTGGGGCGCAGGCGAGCGTCGGTACTCGGAAGGAGGAGCCGGAGACCTGCGGTAGTCGTTGGGAGGGGCGGGAGACCCGCGATAATCGCTGGGGGGTCCGGGCGAGCGGCGGAAGCCAGGCGGCGCGGGACTGGGCCCGTTGCGAAGAGGTGCCGTGAAGCTCCGGGGAATAGGAGCCGGGCTGGGGCCGTTACGCGGAGGCCGGCCCATTCCGTATCCTCCCTGCTCGTAGTTGCTATAGCCCTGGTCGAACTCTTGCTGAGGGGGAGGGTAGGTCTGGCCCCTCTGCTGCCCGTACCCGCCGTTGTTGAATTCCCGGTGCGGAGGCCGGCCGCCTTGAGCCATTGCCATGCCTCCTGCTACTGCCATACCCCCAGCTCCAGCGCCGTAGCCCTGGTCAACACCGAAAGACGAGGTCGATTGTCCGTATGCGCCGTTGTAGCCATTGGGCCCCTGGCCGCCCATTGCATAAGAGTTTGCAGGCTGGTTGGTGTCAGGGAAGTAGCCGCTAGCGCCTGCCTGGGCATTCTGGCCATATGGACTCCTGTCGCCCGGCATGGGGCTGTTCGGGTGCGAAGTAGCGTTGGGTGCCAGCAGGGGCATGTTCTGTCCGTTGGGGTTCGGTGAGGCCGCAGGCTTCATCTGTTCAAGCTCCACCTCTTCCTCGACTGCGACCTTCTTAGAGCCTGCGCCCTCCCAGCTGGGCATTGCCGGCAGCGAGTCTGCGTCTGCCGGGTTGGAACCGGACTTGCTGACCTCGAACTCGGCATACTGTGGCGGTGCTGCAGCCCCACTGGCCGTGGTGGCCGTGGTGGCCGTGGCGGCAGGTGCTGTCGAATGTGTCGCATGCGCAGGAGCGCCGTTGTAGAAAGGAGCCATTGGCGCCTGGGACTTGTAGCCTTGATTCGTCGGTCCATATGAATCGTCGAGATGCTTATGAGGTGTCCCCTTGGGGGTGTCGCAGCAACCGCAGCATTCGCCGCAGCACTTCAGGCAGTAGCAGCATTGGCAGCAGCACGACAACCCGCAGCAAGCGCATCGGATGATACACCACACAACCGAGAAGACGATCAGGCTGATAACAATTATGACGCCAATGACGGGCCACCTGGGAAAGTCAGCGTTCCAAGCAGCCAGGCGAGGCTACAGTCAAAAACCTACTTGCAGTATGTGACGGCCATGCAGTTGTCCCAGCTGGAAAAGGCCTTCTTCACATCGCTGATCTGGTTTCCGGCGTTGGTTACCGTGTCCGTGATTCCGCGGCTCTCGATGTTCGCGGCCAAGCTCGACACGACCGAACCCAATACACCTCCCCGAAGACTCCTCGCCATGGCGACATCGATTGAAGGCATCTTGAATGATGTTGTTTCCCCGTCTTTCTCTTCTCTTCTTTTCCTCCAAAAATGAATGTGATTCTCGATAGTATACCCACAAAGCAGGGTGTATCGAGGTCGATTGGTTAAGGGTTTTCTAGATCCGAAATAATCATGAGGCTACAATTCCATCATGTCCTGGGCCTTATGCGTTTGTGTTTGGTGCTGTTGTTCGATTGGCTTTGAGCGTAATCCAAGTGCAATCAAGTAGAGAGGCGAGTCGTTCGTGGTGCCGGATATCGAATAACGCAAGTGTAACTAACGGTCGAATGCGCCTAAGAGAAAGGAGGATGGAAAAATCACAAAAAGCCACGGGCGAAACGAAGGTTGGGTGGTGGTCGGAAACGAAAGTCGAGAGGCTCACAGATGATGCAAGAGGAACCGAGTCTGTGTCGCCTGCAAAGAAATTGAAAGAAGGGTTCGTCGTCACTGCGGCAGAGCAAAGCGTTCGCCCCCTTGGGTGCACGGGTGGACAGGGGCGGATGGTAGGAAAAAGACGACGAATGACAGCAAGGGACGATGCTAAGCCCCGAGGTCTTTCGTCCCAAGACACCAATGAAACTGGGCGGTGCAGGTCAGCAAGCACAAGGGATCTCCCTGAAAGCTGGGCGGTCGGTGGCCAACAGAGTGAGTAGTTTATATCGGTTGCTTCTAGGTATTACTCAAATGCCACCTTGAAGTACGCAATTCAGGGAGGGGGGCGGCGGCAATTTGTGTTGGCCTGTCGAGAGACACGGCTATTCCAGGTTGGATGGAGGCTGGAGGCTGGGGGCGAGGGGCATCCGTTTCGCGAGACGTGTCGAAGATAAGTACCGAAGTGGCTTCGAGACTGATATTTGCTGCTTTTCGTGTTACGAGTCGGCTCGAGTCGAATGAATGAGAGACAAAAGGGAGTGCTGCCAAACAGCCTCGGGAATGGCGAAGGGGATGAGGTGAGATAAGGCGTGTGTGGCGGATGGAGGAAAAGGAGCGAAGCGGCAAGAACGCGCAGCCTGGCGGGTTTGTCGGAGGGAACACAACGCGGGAGACCAAACAAAAAAAGGAGCGGTTGCTAAGAGGCAGCCCGTAGATGGGATTCAAAGGGTTCCCACGAACACACAAAGGTCAGAAAGGATCAACAAGTGGACAGGGAAAAGATTGCGAGGTGTCGAGAGGAAAGTAAGAATGAGGAAGGGATTGGCGTGACAGGCATACACTGCAGAGATCGCTTTCTCGCAGGAACCCACGAGGGATGATCAGAGTTGACAATGGGGAAGGGGGGGGGGGGGGGAGAGGAGAGCAGTGAGCGCCCCCAACCAACGGGCCAAATCACAATAGAAGAAACATTACGGATAGACCTCCCTATAATGCAGGTCATGCAGCCATAATGCAAGGCACCCCTCCACCCACAGAGGGAGAGAGATAGCGAGCGCGGCCTGAGCGTAGTCCGTTCAAGGGGAGATTTTTGGAGGGAAATTTGAATTGCGATCGAGCGCCGTGCCGCCAGCAGACCGGACCCCCCTGCTCAGACGAACACGGTTGAGGGAAGCGGTTCCTCCCCGTTTCTCTCACGGTGTCCGTACCCTACGGATGTTTTTATTTTGATTTTAATTGTGTACTGGCATGGCCCTTCTAATGCGTCTTCTTTTCAGACTCCCGTATTTGCTACGTGCCTGTGCGGCCGCACAAGAGACCGCAATGACCACGGACGTTGCTCTGCTGCTGCTGCTACTACTACTACTACTACTACTACTACTACTACTACTACTACTACTACTACTACTACTACTACTACTACTACTACTACTACTACTACTACTACTACTACTACTACTACTACTACTACTACTACTACTACTACTACTACTACTACTACTACTATTACTACTATTACTACTATTACTACTATTACTACTATTACTACTATTACTACTATTACTACTATTACTACTATTACTACCTGCGGGCGGGTACCGACCGACTTGAGTTATCGCTGCCGCTTGCTGGTACTTGCCTTGTAATCTCTTGCTATTTGTCGCTTACGGGTCTTGCGTTTGAGCTGTTGAAAGCCCACTATTCGCAGGGCTTCCAAAACGGTTGTCCGGCACGCCTCCCTCCCTCCCTCCCGTCAGGCCCTCGAAGATGATTGGCTTGACAGACCGCTGGTCACTGACAGTTATTAGTTGGCTCTCCACGCCCGATGCCCCGTCGTCACACTCCCACATCCCTCTTAGCGAGCACCGCTGCAATGCAGCCCGCAACATGCAGAGTCGATAAGGTGAAACATTGTACCCGCCTTCGTCCAGGCGCTTTGGCCGATGCCAAGTCAGCGGTAATTCGTGCCTGAGGCCTGGGATGACACAAAGGGCCATGGCATGGGGCCCACGACGGGAATAGTGTACCTACGTGAGAAAGGGAAAAAAAAAAAAGACAAACAAAAAAGGCAACGGTTATTTCCAGCCACATCACGCTCTTGCTCTTGCTCTCGCCACATCCGCGCTGGAGCCGCTGCGTGCCCGCCACTGCGGTCGGATGAATGCAAAGAACGGACCGATGTCTGCAGACTCGACCGCAAAGGATCTTGCTTTCTCGGAACCCCTACTGATTGCAACAAAGACCCCCCTCCCCCTGAGACCTCGCCGTCAAAAGAAAGAAGCTCCAGGCACGGGCTATCACACGTCCCAGAAACGAATATGCCAAGAATTGGGTTTTCGAGCGCAGCGGCCCAGCGAGAGCCGTCCGGTCTCGGGTGTGGAGAGCCTACCTGCTGCTTACTGCGCCAAGTATGCAAGTTGCGGACGTGAGCGCTTCGAAAGTGAGATGTTGTTGAGAGAATTTGACGTAGCTGGTTTCATTAAGAACTCTCGAGCAAGTAGGTGACGACCATACCATACAGCTCGGTATCGCCCATTATCTCTGGACTACAATCCTTCACAGATGCGTCTTTTCGTCATGCATGAGGTAGTGACCTGATCTGATGACTGCATCGCACATGCGCAGGTATTTTAGGGTTTCTACAGAAACGCTTGTGGAACTGAGTGCTGATACTGGTATATTGTACTGTCAAGTCATGTCCAGAGCCTCCGGTGGCTCACATCCGGCTCGGGCCTAGAGCCAGAGTCAGATTTAATCATACACCTCAGCTGGTATCCATCCTATCGTTCCCCTACGTGGACCTCCGCGTTTGTTGTGTCATGTGTGTGTACGACCGAAACTCCATTCCAATAAAACTGCCAACGCCGTCCCAGGTTATCGCAATCGAGGCATCATATTTGTGTCGCGAGCCACTTTGTCTCCAAGCAATCACACTCTCGTCGGCCAACGCGACCCGTCTCTACTTTCCAGGTGGCGGCCCAGCGGGAGGCGAGTAGACGTCGCGCTGGTATGAGTTTTGCGGCTGCTGCAGTTGAATGCCCTCGTTTTGGGCGCCATAGTAGCCGTCGTTGGGGTTGAAGGTCGTGCCGGTGTACTGGGGGTTCTGTTGAGATTGTCCGTAGGCCGGTGGCGGGGCGGGGTAGGATCCGTCCGCGCCCGGTTGAGGGTAGCCTGCGTAACCCTGGTGCTGGCCGTTGTACTGCTGGTTGTAGGCGTAGGTGTGCTGGTTCTGTTTGTTGTTGCCACCCATCCAGCCGAAGCCGTACATGGGCTGGACGCCGCGTCTCCTGCGACGACGAGCGTTCATGCACCTATTCGGAGACTATTAGTATTGATGGTTCGTTGACGACAAGGGAGGCGTGGAAGCACTCGGGGGGTTACACTAACAAGATCACCATGAGAAGTGCAAGGCCGGCGACGACGGCGGCGAGAACCCAGCGTCCCCACCAGTACCACGCGCCGCGTTCATAGCAGAGTCCATTCCTGTAGACTTGACCGGAACGGCAAGGATATTCTCTGCCGGATTGATATCAGCATACAGAAGAGGAGCATCGTGGAAGGTGGCGCATCAGTGCATGCCAGTTGTTTGGTAGGCCCAAGCTACAAGCAATGCACACAAACTGGTCCAAGTGTGTACTTACCTCTTCACGAGAGCTTCAGGGAATTCAAAGGCCGCCATGTTTGATGGTAGCCGATAGATATGTTTTTTTATTTTTTTGGTGAATCGATCGTTGCAAGGCGCACTGCCAAAGGTACAAACGTCGATTAGGCACAGGTGTTTCGCCAGTCGAAATCACAATCGACTTCGATGGACAGGGTGTATTGCGGGTTAGGGGAAGAGTAGGTATGTAGAGGAGCGAAGAAAAGTAGTCGTGGGGAGAAAGCTTCAGCCGCTTATGTTTCGTGTGTATGCTTTTGGTAAAAAAGAAAAGGCTTCCGGCAGCTCGTCTCTCTCCGCGACGTAGCTGTGGTTTTCTTTGGTGCGGCGTTAGGATGGAGGGAGGTGACGGGTAATGATGGATGACGTGATGTTCCTCCAGAACCAGGTATAGGTGACGCCCCAATCAAGGGTGATCTATGCCAGGAAGACTCTCTCTCTCTTTCGGTGTGCACAGAAATAAGATACCGACTCGGTCAGGCGATAATGCGAGAGCGCAGCTTATTTAGGATGCAGTGCAAAGATTGTCGTTGGCAGCAGGTGCCAGGGCTTGACCGGATAAGGGATTTGTTTACTTTGGTCGCGGGAGGAAGCCTTTGCGACTCAAATATGTACAAGGTCGGTGATTCCAGGATTGGACTGCGTATGTATGTAGTGCGAGAGTAAAAAATCGGACGGTGGAGGAGAGAGAGAGGTTGGGGGGAAGGGGAATGGCGGAAAAGGAGGGATCAAGTTATACTAGGTTCAATGAAGTGAGCCAAGCAAATCGTCACCAGACGAAGGCCCCAAAGCTACGTCTTGGGGGCTGGGCAAAGTCACTTGTTCCCCTCGCCATTGCGTGGCCTTCCCTCTTTGCCCAGACTTGGTGAGACCTGGAAGATTCTTGGGGCGCTGCAAACGCCCGCCCACACTAATCCTCCCCCCCCAGTCTTCGCCATTGCCAGGCAAGGCCAAATTCACTAGCCCCGATGCTACAGTCAATATCCGACTCTAAGCCATCAACTTGAACATATCAGTTTGGACCATCGAGCATGTCAGCATCAGACCTCGTCGCCCAGCCAGCCCCAGATCCCCCAATATACAGACCCGTCCAAAGCATCAAAGGCACCGGTGCGTCAAGGTTCGTTCTACTCAGCCAAACCATTCCAAATCACTTGATCAATGACAACAGGCACGCCGGTATTCACGGGAGTCCGGTAGCTCCGTCCAGAGTGGCTGTGTTCGCACCTTCGCCCAACCACGGCTGCCTCCCCGTCCTGGTTACGAGCGAATCGCAGAGCCCCGACTTCTGGGCCAAACGCAGGCTGATGGAGGAGCAGTCATCTACCAAGCAGTCGGCCCACCTCCGGACGCCTCACATCGACAGCGCGGGCGACGCCTGGCTGTCCCCGTTCCGGCTGCCGACCCCCTTGCCCCGACGTATCCTTCCCAGGGTGCCTTGTCGACCCGTGGCGCGGTCGCCCGTACGGATACCTTGAACACAAATCATACACAGCATAAAGATAAACTAAAAATAAAGGATTCGGTTGGCGGTCCGTTTTGTTTGGACCCTGTTTGTTTGTCTTTGCGAGAAAGGGCTCACTAACACGCCAAGCAAGCTGGGCGATGCAGACTCACGAGGTCATCCAACCATCCTTCGAGTCGTCTCTTCATTTTGCTGTTTGCTCATCTACACACGGTGGTACCTACCTAGTCACGAACCGTACACACCGAGGAATCACCCGGCGAATTCAATATTTCTTTCTCGCCACCTCCGGCCAATCTATGACCAGACGATATCGGTGACTTGCGGCGGCATTTCAGCGCAGGTTCGACTGGGCGAGTTGCATCGTGCCCCAAGGCACCAGCCATCGTAGGTACCTCGCATTCTACAGCTTCGTTTGAACAGTGTTCCACCGCTCACTGCCACCAACTCTCACCATACCAAAACCGGGTGCTCCGTATACTTTCGAAGACGGCGAACATAACCATCCGGCCTAGTGACTCGCGACCCCCCGTGCGTCCCGGGCGCTCGGAAGGTGGGAATACAGTACGGAGTACATTACGATTGTGATTGAGGCTTTGACCGCTGGTGGCAGGTGCTGATGTGGCCCTCTCCACTCTGCGCGTGGCCGGCCCCCACCGGGATGCGCTGGTTCACCCCCGCCGCAGGGGAGCTGCAACCAGGCAAATCTCTCAACGAGGCCATCCTAATGGCAACTCTAAATCATGAGCAGACTCGCCCAACTTGATTGCTACACGGCGCTCTCACTGGCTCGTTGGTGCGAAAGCTCAGCCTAATATAGACATGCTGTGAGGGCACAGCCGAGCCCGATTGGGTGAATTTGGCTAATATATCTGTACCCCTCTCTCTTCTTCTTCTTCCTCCGCCCAATCGTTGCTCAACAGAGCAATCCGAACGGGACCCTTCCAACTGCTCGGCTTTGCCGCCAAGACTGTTTCTAAACTTCTGGCGCCAACTCTGCTCGTTTTTCCTCACTAGGCGCTTCGACGAAGTTGGTTGGGTTTGGCCCCCAAACTCTCTCTCTGCCTTGTTGTTTGAGACTTCAGCAACATACCCAGCACGCCGCCGGACTTGGCAGTCTGATGCTCTCGGTCTTTGCCACCTCCCATGACCGACACTCCTGAAGCCATCGGCACAATAAATTAACTCCACATCACATATCCCTCTTGCACTGCACCTCGGTCTGCGTTGTGCTGCAACCCCGTGGAACTGAGATGTCTCCTGGATATTAGGAGGTACAATTCTCTATTAATACACAAATCCTGCACTGATCAGATCAGCATCGAGACCATGATATTAGCAAGCGCTGTGAAACCTAATATATCGGTGGTGGCCAAGTCCTTAGATGTGACCCTTGCGCTTTCCCCCCCCAATTGTCCCGAGACTCTGCTCAGCGCCCCTCCGATAGCCAGATCAAGGACGAGAAACAAGTGTGCACCGATCCCTGGTTTGCCGTATCTCCGTGTACCTGCCAACCGGCTAAAAACAAATCATGAAGAAAAACGCAAAACGTATACCCAGCGTCCAACTGAGAACCCATCGTAGCCCGTAATACCGATTCGTCGCAACTTTTATTGTCCCTTGTGCCGGGCCTCGTCCAAAGTAAAACAGATCATATCATTCCCAGAACGCCGTACCGCCGCTGATGTGAAACGAAGCAGGAGTGTGCTTGCTTGCTTGCTTGCTTGTCGATGTCGTTACTTGGGAAACGTGAACCGGGAGGTTACCTTCTCGGGTTCCTTCTTGGCCGGAGCCGTCTGTTGCTGTTGCTGCCGCGCGGCCAGGTCGGCAATCTTCTCGCGCGCTTTCATGAGGCTGCTGTTGTCCTGTTGCTTCAGCTTTGCGCGGATCTCGTACAGCGCCATCAGCGTCGATGCCCGGTCCAGATCGTCTTCGCCCTGTTCAGCAGCCGTCGTGTAAGCACTCTGTCCTGCTCTTGATTCATGTGACTGATGCAGCAGCGGCGGGATAGCGCCTCGTACCTCTGATTCTCTCTTTGGGGTGCCCGGGATGGAAGAGCCCTGGGCCGAGTTGGAGCGTGACAAGACGGGCGGGCTCATCATGATACGACGGCCGAACTTGTCGATGCGGCCGGGAGAGACGTTGCCTGTGCCCGGCCGCGTGGTCTGCGAGCTGTGTGCGCGGCGGAGTTCATCGGTAGGCCGCTTAGCCTGTCCGGCGCCGGCGGGGTTGGTGCCGGCCCTCTCGACGGTCTCGATGGCCTTGTTCGCTGTGACGAGGGCTGCTGCCGCATTGGGTTCCTGAGATTGGAGAAGAAAAAATCGTCAGCTTCCAGTAGACAGCCTGTTTCTGAGTTGCTCAAAAAGTTTACTGCGGCCCTCCCCCGCTCGACTCCCTTTTCCCTCTTCGACTGCCAGAGCGCAACGCGGGGAGGGGGTCTACATGGGCAAGCCAGGGAATGCGCGCGGGAGGAGAGATTGAGACAAAAGACAGTTGGGAAAAGGAGATGGGGACGAACCGCCGCTTTGAGGCTGCTCAGATCGGCGAGCATCTGCGCCAGCTGGAGGCTCTCCATGGCGTCGTTTGCAGCGCGTGTGCAGATTCTCCTTGGACGGATGATCGCGTGCGAAGGATGGAGGATTGGGTAATTAAACCTTGACCGATGCAGTATCTGGAGTGGATACGTTGGCAATTATCCGTAGCAGTAAATCAGAGGAAGAGTGGGACTTGACAGGAGCGGAACACGGAACCCACCCACGCCGTCATTCACTCTAGTTCGGTCCAAGACAGGCCAAGAAAGCAGTCTTCGGAAAAAGACAAAGCGGCATAGGCGCCGAAGGAGAGGTTTGATTGTGCCAGGTTTGAGAATCGCGTAGCTGGGTGAGGGCCAGAGCGGAGTGTGCGAGTACCAGGAGCTGTCGTTCTTTTCTATTCGTGTGTTTGTGAGTTTGCGTAGCTCAAAGAAGCGTCTCACAGCTTGGGTAAAGATGCTAATAAACAGATACTTTGGGCAGGCTATAAAAGGTCTGGTTGTATGTGGCCCTAAAAAATGGGAATAAAAATATAGAAAGAGAGAGAGAGAGAGAGAGAGAATTACCCCGCCGGAGACATAGGTACCTAAGAAAGGAAGGCCGGTGCCTGGACTGCAGGGAAAAGGGGTCCTAACTGGTTCTTGGCGATCGGATTCGGCGGAAGGGTCGCCGTGCTGTCATCGAAGAAGAAGGAAGCGGGGGAGGGTGACACTTTCCCTTCCCCCACGTTGAGCAATTCAACCGCACTGCACGCTACCCCGGGCCCTTCCCTGTCCTTCCAATCCGCTGAAGTGATTGCTGGAATATGTGGCAAACCTCAGTGGACGGTTGCCACTGACCACCGCCTCACTGTTGAACCCCTCAAAGTGATCGGTTCCTGTCCTTCTTCTTTCCTCAACCGGGCTAGTGGAAACCATTGACTCAAGAACACCTTCGAATAAGATCCCACGTGCATCAGATTAGATTGGAGCCTCCGCGACGTCGCCGTTCCATCTGAAGCTCCTCCCCCGCCCTGATGGATGCAGGACCTTGGTGTGGTTGCCATACTATGTACCGTATGTAATTAATTAGCTGGTCGCTGATTGACGCATCCTCCAGCCCCAAAGCGCCTAGCCCGCATTGGCAAACCTCCGTTGTGCCGGCAGCTCCCCCCGACGTTACATAGGTACCTACCTACCTACCTAGCATCTTTTCCGTCATAGTGGATGCTGACCCTGACTAAGCATGACAGACCCACCCGGTGGTCGCTGAGCCGAGTGTTCGCTATCCGATGCTGCTCCGGCATCGCTTCGGCTTCCATCCCGAGCTCGTTATCAACATCCCACGCTGACATAAAAGAGTCCATATTGACGAGAGCCTCCAAAAGAGAAGAAATAGCGGTGCATAACTCAAGATGTCCTTGGTGTTTAGACGATCAATGGCTACCGCCGCCTCGTTGAAGAAGGCCGGAAAGGTCATGTGCATCGGCCGCAACTATGCGTGAGTGACCAGTCAATCACCCTCAACGGCACCAGCACCAGTAAGACAGCTAACTTACGATCCGAAGCGATCACATCAAAGAGCTCAACAGCGCCCGCCCTAAGCAGCCCTTCTTCTTCCTCAAGCCCACCTCTTCCATCCTGCTCCCCGGGGCCGGCCCCGTGCTGAGGCCCAAGGGCGTCGACATGCACTACGAGGTTGAGCTCGCTCTCATTATGGGCAAGCAGGTCAAAGACCTCAGTCCCGACGATTACAAAGGCGCCATCGATGCCATTGAGGGTATGTCCTATCAAACCGAGACACCAGCGCCTCACCGCAGGGCTTGCTGACATGACGCAGCATACGCGCTTGCCATCGACATGACTGCGCGCAACACCCAGAACGAGGCCAAGAAGAAGGGTCTTCCCTGGTCCATCGCCAAGGGCTTCGACACTTTTCTGCCTATGAGTGACATTGTCAAGAAGTCCGCCATCCCGGATCCTCACGACATCGAGCTCTTCCTCAAGGTCAACAACGAGACCAAGCAGGACGCCTCCACCAACCTGATGCTGTTCCCGATTCCCCGCATCTTGAGCGACATCTCCAAGGTCATGACCCTCGAGGCCGGTGACATCGTCCTCACCGGCACTCCCGCCGGGGTCGGCCCGGCCGTGCCCGGAGACATTATCCACGCCGGTCTCCGTGTCAATGGCAAGGAGCTTCCCGAGGCCAAGATTGAGGTTGGCGTCGAGGAATCTCCCAGTTCGTACCAGTTCGCCGAGACGTAGGCGGACTTGACGTTCCTGAGTCGGGTGTATAGAATATTATGAGCGATGTATTTGCATCAATTTACTGAAAAGGTCATGTTGGGTCTCAGCCGGTGGGTGCGAGAAAATGTCTCGACCTCGATCAACCGAATTGCATGTACTCTTATTACATAGACTGTCTGCTCGCCTACAACACACTCCCCCCCCACCTAAAACACCGTAAGCACACGCCTCACAGACCCTGCCAGATGAATCACTCAAGGTTGGGATCCTTGATCGACCCGGGCTTCGGGGCCGCCTCTGCCACGGCGCCGCACTTCTTGCACGTCCGCACCTGCTCGTCGGCCTTGAAGGCCTCGACGGCGGCCTTGATCTGGGTGCCGAGGTCGGTGCAGTGGAAGGCGGCCTCGTGGACCACGTCGCGGCATGACTCGCAGTACCAGCGCATGCGGTCGAGCGAGCCCTCAGGGCGGCGCTGCTCGAGGACGACGCCGACGGTGTTTGCGAAGCGTACGGGGTTGTGCGGGGTGTTTCCGGGGAGGAGGAACATGTCACCCTCGCGGATGATGACGTCCTTGAAGACGCCCTCGTCGACGACCTTGAGCATCATGGCGCCCTTGTACTGGTAGAACCACTCGGGCGTCTGGTTGATGTGATAGTCCGTCCGGGCGTTGGGGCCGCCGACGATCTAGGAGCGGGGTTAGCCAACTGCAACTCGTTGTGTAGTTGACAGAACAGCGGCACGTGTAGTTGGAAAGTGTACCATGACTGTGAAGTCGTCATTGTAGACGCAGTAGTTGTTGATTGGGGGCTTGAGGAGGTGGGAGTTCTCCTCCAGCCTGATGTGGCATGCGTTAGCCTGAGTCAAGCCTGGTCGAAGTGGGGGGTTGCGCGAATAGCCTCAAAAAGTCATATCATGGTGTTCTGGAGTCGCTACTCACCACTTGGGCAGGTTGACAGGGGGTCCAAGCATGGTGGAGGATGACAGCGAGCCACTTGAGTTGAAAGCAGTTTTGGTACTGCAAGCTTTTGTTGCTCTCAATCGCTGCGATTTCGTGAAGACTGGGTCTCGGGGCACAGGAATATGTTGACTCGGGTGCTGCAGGTTGCCAGAGATGAAGTCAGGCCAACATAATGTTTTGTAATCAGCCCCTCCGTGGCGAATGAGCTTGAGCGCGCGAATTCTTTAGGCTTTCGGTGACATGACAAGACGGTTTCAAAAATACCCTGGCATTACCTGCTACCTACCAACCTTCTGGTCCGCTAAAGTCGTCCTAGTCCGGGCGGCCCGTCGGCGTCAACCTCGGGGCCACTCACTGTTGTTCAACGCTGGCCCGCCCGTAACCCTAGAGCCCAGCGGCTGCAGACTCATTATCCCGAATGCACCGGAGCAATTCCATCTCGGGAACACGACGGAGGTAAGAGGGCCCGGGGCTTCATACCTCATGTGAATCATCGGCAACTCGAGCCGTAGCAGATCAGCCTCGAGCAACCCGAGAGCGATCCACACGCATCAGAAATTCAAAGCGCCCAAGCGACCCTCCTACCAGAAGCCGCGCATGCATGGAGCCACGGCTGGCAGAGAGCAACAGGAATGAATGCCTGGATACCACTGCCGGCTGCTGCAGGGAAAGGCGTGACGAGAGTTCCATGTGACCGACCGACGCTCGTCATGCCTCAGTGAGGGGGAACCCTTCGCACCGCTGCCCCGCCCCGCCTTATCCGTCACTTGGCCGCCTCGCAGCGCTGAGAGTCGTGCATCTGTCAATCTCGCAGGCCGGGGATCACCAGGCCAGGTGCTGCGTCCTGCAAGATGCAGCAGCAGCAGCAACAGCAGCCTAAAGGGCCCGGGAGATGGGAGTGATCACACTCCTAAATCACCTCGGACGAGCCAACGACGCCCTGGCCGCCACGACGTAACTCTCACGCCATCCCTTCCTCCCGATGCTTCTCTCTGACTTGACATTGGCGAATTCTCCTCGGGGGTTGCTAAACATGTCACGGGGTCCAGTCCGGCAGCGGGTTGCAGGCTTACAGCGGTTCGCCCTAAATTAGGTACCTACCAACCTACGTGTAAATCCTTCCTTCCCGCGTGGCCGACTGCGACGTGTCGAAAGCACCAGCTAGACAGACAGCGGGCTCCTAGTAACAATGACCGCTACCCACCGCTTCTTCCCTCACACCGACTCAAGCCGGTGGAAAGGAGCATAGGCAAAGAGAGGCGACGAGGAGGGAACATCCCATCTCGCCGCTTGACTTGCGCACATTTGAGCGAGTTTCCTCAAGCCACGGGCCGCCACCCTTCACCCGATTTTAGTTTCGGCAGCCTTTTCCGATACACGTCTGCGTGTACGAAGAAGATTGTCATTCTTTCAAAAGAGCTACCCGTAGGCCCAAACCTTTTCAGATCTTTCTTTTTCTCTACCCACTCTTCTTTTGTCTATCTCCCTAGCTCCCGCCCCACCGGGTCCGAACCCCTTCCCACCCCCGCGAAACTGCGACACTGTGACCCTATCTTGCGTTATCGAAGCTACCTATTACGTTCCCGTACATCACCTCATACTCTCCCCCCGGCCGAAGCTCCTCTGGTCTTGTCGCATATTTCCCCTTTTTTTTCAACAAACAACATCGACCTCGTCCATCATCTCACGCTCGAATCTCCCCAACGAACAACCCGACAACAAAATCTTACCGCTTGCAAAACCAGCACCGACCGACACTATGGACCACTCCCACATGGATCACTCCCACATGGACCATTCCATGATGGACCACTCCGCCATGGATCACGGCAACATGGGCGGAAACGGCATGGGCGGCGGCATGGGCGACCGGTGCAGCATGAACGTAAGCTCAACCCGCGCACATACGCGTGTCTCTCTTCCTCTCCGTCAGACCCTCAGAGAGCTTCGGGAGCTTCCCTCTCGCCGGGGGCTACACATCCCGTCCCGTCTCCCTTGCTGCCCGCTTCCCCGAACCTCGAGAACCGGCTAACCCCGATCCCTCTCTCCAGATGCTCTTCACCTGGGAAACCAAGAACCTTTGCATCGTCTTCCGTCAGTGGCACGTCCGCTCTACGTCCGGCCTCATCATTTCCCTCCTCCTTGTCGTTGCCCTCGCCGCCGGCTACGAGGCCCTCCGCGCCGCCTCCCGCCGCTACGAGAACTCCGTGAACAAGCGCATCGAATCCCTCCCCAGTAAGTCTTCTCCTTTGTTGCACGACCGCAAACACGTACACGTCACATCCAACATACCTATCCCTCCAAGAACCCCCCTTCTTTCCTTGCTTCCGTACTCGTCCCTCTTCGCGCCCTACCATCATGCTTTGAACTTGCGCCCCCCTACCTAGCGCCTCTCTTTCAACGACCGTCGTAGAGGGGACATCGGGGGGCGCAAACAGACCCTGAAATCCCCCCAAAATATGATAGCGCACGATGAGCTAAGAGTCCTGTGTCTCTCGAGGCGTCGCTGAAACCGTTACTGAGACAACCCCCTTCCTATGGACAGGACGCGAACAGGTCGAGGCCAGCAAGAGCGCGCACCTCCTCAAGGCTGCCCTCTATGCCGCACAAAACTTCTACGCCTTCATGCTCATGTAAGTGAAAACCCCAACCTTCTGGCCTCTCCCCGATGTCTGGTTTGTCTTTTGCTTTTGTGCGTGCCTCGAATGGGGAGCAGCAGCAGCAGCATCATCATGCGGTCGCACGCGAAAGAATCGTTCGACAGACCACGGCCCGTAGATACGAGAGCGGGGGCAGAGGGGATAGGGGAGAGGGGAGAGAAAGAGTTAATGGCTGACATATCCAGGCTCGTCTTCATGACATATAACGGCTGGGTCATGGTCGCCGTTGCGGTCGGCGCGTTTGTGGGCTACGCCTTGTTCGGAAGCACGACCTCGTCGACAAAAGACAACGCCTGTCACTGAGCCGTCCCACCGATGGCTCTGCGGGCTGGGGAAGCCCAGCCACCAAGAATCTCACCAATAGACATGCCCTCTGAATCCACTGCTTTTTTATCGTTTTCCAAACACCACCGGCGGCGTATCTTTTTACGGGCGTTACTTCTTTCAATAGCATCAAGCTCCCGCAGCTCCTTCCCGAAGGCAGGCGAGGCGAGTCGAGCGGAGGGTGATATAGGGTGGAGCGGGGAAGCAGAGAGATGCCGGCACACTCGGACTACTATATACATTATGAAAGCAAGACTTATTCATCATGGCCGCTGCATCAGTTTTAGCTGCAGCCTCTCTAGTAATTTGTTTTTTCTACAATGAGGGGGGAGGGGACCATAGCGGGCTCCCCGTTCCCCCGCTTGCCCAGTCTTATCATGTTCCATGCCCCCCCCCCCTCGTAGGTGATCGCCCCTTAACGGTGGACCTACATCTTCGCAGGTTCCGCCTTCTCCTCCGTAGTGCCTGTCGCCGCCGCCTCGTCCCGCTTCCTCTTCTTGTCGACCAGGCTCCCCTCCCTCTCAGCCTGCAGGATGATCTCCTCGTCTCCAAAGTGCGAGTTGCATTCAAACTCGGGCTCCTTGCCGTACGCGATCCGCGCCGCGTCCACGAGCATGTGCGCCGTCAGCCCCCACACCTTGAACCTGCCCACCTTGTCCTCCTCGAGCTTCTCCGCGAGGTTGCTCTGCGGGTGGTCCGCCTCCATGGCGTTCCCCGGCGTCGTGACGCGCTGGTCGTCGACGGGCACGTAAAAGTTGTGCACGCGCCACGGGTGGTCCTTCCACTGGATCCAGCTGCCGTCGTACCAGTGGCCCGGCGGCAGCGCCCTGTTGCCGTGCGGCTCCGCGTCCCTGGCCCGCAGGAAGTTCTGGAACGGCGCCGAGAAGACGGCGGCGACCTCCTTGGCGTCCAGGCGCGGGATCATGCGCTCCTCGACGAGCGGGCTGGGGTTCTCGTCGGGCTCCTCGTCGGCGTGGAGGAAGGCCACGCAGGGGCGGACGACGAGCTCCGTCCGGGCGAGGTTGTAGGGGAGGTAGCAGAGGGGTTCGATCTTGAAGGGCTTGGGGATGCGGGCGTCGTCCATGGGGAGGCCTATTTCTTCCCATGCTTCACGTCTCGCTATTTCGTCTATTGTCCCGCAGTTTACACATTAGCCTCTCCGTCTTCTCCCCGTCTCGGAGACCTCTCTCTTCCGCGTGGGTGGACGCGGACAGGGCGGCGGGTTGGCAGCAGGCTTACACGGTGTCTCTTGTATTGTATCCGCCTTTCCACCAGGGAATGCCGCGTGCCCGGAGAAGCTCCGCAGGCTCGCGGCGCGCATTGTGATGACGACTCGCAAATCGCCCCTGCGGTCCGCGTACAAAAGTATCAAGACCGCCGCGCGGCGGCTTACTGGCAAACGGTCCCAGAGCGGGAAGGCGGGTGGGACATATCGACGCAGTCGCGAGATGGCCGCCTTTGAGCGCATCAGCATCCTATTCGCGCAAAGATACATGACGACGCTAGTGACATGTATTATAAATTCGAGAAGGAAACGGCGAGAACGAGGAAAGGAGGAGGAAGGGAAGGGAAAGGAAAGGAAACAGGCACCGAATCTCGAGTTCATGGGGTAACACGGCGCTTCATATGCAGCAATATGAGGGTATACATAGCAAATGGTGAGAAGGGGGAGGCGTGAGCATAGAGCAAGATTCGGGGAGTCATGGTACAAAAGTAGTGATAGGCTAGAAAACAGGAAGGAAAAGGTAATAGAGTTGCACCGTTCCGTGGAGGGTGCATCGAAGGTGCATCTAGCATATAGCCCAGCTACTAACTGCTACGAAGATTCGGGAAGAGGGGCGAGGGTAATGACTAACCGCAGAAACTGGGTTTAGAGGAGCCATGGCTTCAGCATCCCAGTAGCTCGTAACCTCTTCGTCGTCGTCGTCGAGGATCAGGACACCTTCGGGATTCGGATTGGCGGTACTGTCGTCAATGTCGCCCCTCTTACTGCTGGCAGAAGAAGGAGTTGCAGGAGTGGTGGCGGCGGTTACTCCGGCTGCGGGCGAGGGAGACACTGCAGATGTAGCGGCGGACGGGTGCTTGGCGGCTGCGGCGAGGTGGGCGGTGATCTCGTGGACGTCCTGGGCCGTTAGCGGCGTGGCCTCGTCTAGCTGATGATCTTGGTGTTGCTGCTGCAGGGCTGGAGACGCCGTCGCGGTGGTCGTGGTTCCTGTCGTTGCTGCTGCTGCGTCTTCGGAGAAGGACGGAGGGGAGGTTGGGGCCGGCGAGGGGTCCGTCGCGGCCGCTTGGCTCATTCTCGGTCCTATGTCTATCAAGGGTGGGGGAGGAGGGGAGGGGAGGCGGATGGCGGGAGCCCAGAGTAGGATCAACCAACGGGAAAAGGATATGGGAAAGGGAAGAAGACAGAAGAGATGGGAGCAAAAGAGGGGGGTGGTGTGTAGGGTTGGCTGGAGTCCCGGGTCCAGGGCCCAGACTCTGCAAGAGAACACAAGACGAGCAAGCGAGGTTCGGCGTCCAGCGACCAGCAGCAGGCAGGTCGGGGCGGTCGTGCGCGCGCGTGTTCTTGCCTAGAAGGTCACGGACGTGGGACGTGGTTGGCTGAGATGTGACGGCAGGGAAGAGGGACGGATGAATAGCGGGCTGCAGATTCGGGGGTTTGCAGTTGTGTATGTGTGTGTGCGTGTGGTTGGAGAGAGAGGACAGACAGACAGTTCCGATGCTGCTGCGAACATGTCTTGGGGAAAGTGAGGGAAAAGGCCGAGTCGAATTGCGGGGGTGGGGTCGGTCTAGATATCTCGAACCGCCTAGGGCATACATAGTGTAGTGTAGTGTCTGCCAACCCGCGCAAGTGACCGATCGTCACAGGCTGCAGCCAGCGAGCAATGTTCCGAAAAGATCCAATGATGATGGATCGGCTGGGACATAGAAGATACGAACGTAGTCATTGGACCGCCAGTAACTGCCTCATTCGTTGCCGGTCAAGCCAAAGTAAGAGGCCCCTTTTCTCATCGACCGTCTCGCCAGATGAGAGATGACTGAAGCTCGGTAGGCGGCGGCCCGGCGGACACGGGGCTCTCCCGCGGGTGTGGGTGCGGGTGTGGGTGCGGGTGTGGGTGCGGGTGTGGGTGCGGGTGTGGGTGCGGGTGCGGGTTGGTCGCCACAAAGCCTTTTAATTGGCATTTTACGGGACAGGACCCTTACCCGCTATTACTTATCAATTACCTTATCGATGCTCGGAGGGCGCTGTTCACGTCACACGACTTTTGGGCGCTTTCGGACTCTCATGTCTGTATGAACAGTTCCCTTTTCTTTTTTCAACACTCTAATTATTCGTGTACCTAGGTAGTCGATATACTCAGTGGTAAGACGTTCATATGGCCCTTTTCTTCTCTAGCCCATATCCGTCATTACCTTATTCGTTCTTGTTCTGGATCGTGGGGGTTCACAGCATGCAGGCTTCCTTCCTCCTTCCGATACTGAACCAAAAAAGACGACGCTTCCCATAATCCCTCTCGAACGCCCCCACCCTCTCACGATACCACAAACAACGCTAAATTGCATAAACGCCGAGGTGACACCACCTCCTTCAAGTACGTTTTCCCTTAGATATACGCTCCATCCCAAGCATCGGGCGAGGATGCGTCCCACGCAGAAGTGCCAAGCAGTGTGCATCACCTAGCCCCGCAGGACCCTTTTCTTTCCAAACGCTACGCCGACGCCGTCTATACGCTGCGCTTCTGCGTGCTAAAGCGAGCCCCCCTCCGGTATTACCCGGATGCTCTGTCTGAGATTCTCCCTCCGCCGCTCGTCCTTTGATAGCACCATTGAGCTGGCCGTCTTCTTGAACTGCGCCGCTATAACCTGAACCGATAGCCGGCTGCCCATCTTGCTCAAGGGCGAGTCCGGCACCGCGAGAGTTGATACCGCGCTGCCGGCTTCCGAAAGAGTCGCCAGAGGCGAAGCGTCGTCGGGCGACGTGTCGTCCGCCGAGGCCGCTCTCCGGTGCTCGCCGCTCCGCCCGAAGACGCGGAACAGCGTGTCCGAGTACTTGGCCCGCATACGGTCGTCATCCATCGAGTGAGCGTGCATGTCCGGCCGTCCCGATTCCGGCGACTGCTTGCTCGTGCTGGAGCTTGTCGAGGCAACCAGGGACAACGGCGACTGCGGCATGGTGTTGATGCCCACGGGCGGCCGCTTCCTGCCGGACTGGAGCACCTTGGCCGCGAAGCTCATCTTGGTCTTGGGCGGCAGGCCCGAATCTTGTGTTGCGTCGATGCTAGCTTGTGCCATTGCCAACTTCTTCTGTGTCGAGTTTGCGATCGATGTCGCCGTTGCATGGTACAGATCCTTGGCTCCCACGTAGCTAACCTCCATGTGGTTATTCCGTCGGGCAGGGAGCGTTTCGAAATGGTGCATGCCCGGTGACCTCAGCGGTCCGATTTCCGAGTCGCGGCGGCGCGGACTTGCTTGGTCAAAGTCGGAAATCTCCACCCGGGGTGGCACCGGCGACGCCGGTATCCACGACGGGATGCGCCTCCGTGCAGTGGGGCTGAAGTCCCATTCGACACTTTCCGCATCCGACTCATCGTCCTCGTCGTCGTCGTCGTCGTCGTCGTTGTCATCGTCGTCAATCATGTTCAGCGTCCGAGCCGGTTCCGATGCCGAGATCGGCTTCTCCGCGCTGTGGACGCTGCCGGAGTTGTCGGGGGTCGCGAGGATCGCCATGTCTGGTGCTATGGGTGATCGCGGCGGCCGGGGTGGGGCTTTCTTGATGCCTTTGTACTCGAGGTCGAGCCCGGTTATCTGTTTTATCTTAACGGATGACTGGTGAAGGGTGCAGTAGCTCGTTATCGGAGTTGACAGGCGTCGAGCGGCGAAGCTCTTAATCTCGGACTCTGGCCGGCGGTTGTAGGGCGAGCAGCTTCGGTTTTCCGATAGTCTCCGTGAGGTGGGCGTCGGTGTGTGCTGAATGAGGATTGCGTTGATATCGTTCTCAAGTTGCTCAATTTCGTCATTTGTCAATGGTGACGGCGACGGCGACGGCGTTGCCCTCTCGCGGCTTCGTGACCTCGATGAATCTCCTGTCGTCGTTTTTGATGCACCTGACATGGCCGAGATGAACGAGTAGGCCGAAAGCTGACGGCGTAAGCCTGGTAGTATAGGAGGCAGCGGTGGAAGCGGCTTCTTCCCATATGTGCCCATTGGTTGTTGAGGAGGCAGCTCGCCTCCTGGCGGGATGGCAATCTCCATACCAGGCGGCAACTGATGGGGTATGATCCGGGGCTCCATGCTATCTGTCGGCATTTCGAGATAACGGTTGTTGGTCAGAAGGCTTGACGGGGGAGGGAGAGAGGAGAGGGTGAGAGAGAAGAGCAGGTGTCGTCAGGACGCAATACGGGAGTCTGGCGCAATATGACCCATGCCACTGGTAGCTACCGGTACACTGACAAAGCCACCGCCAAGGCGATCTTGTCGAATGCGGCCAGGGGACTGGGTTTGTAGAATCAAGATCGAATATTCTTTGTTGTTGCTGACTGCTGGATTAGGAATGGCTCGCTCAGAGCCAATAGCTCTCTAAACAAAGACGAGTCGTGGGAGGGCAAGAAAAGTACACGCCAAGTGGTGTCGATAGTGCTTCGACGGGTGGGTTCCGCCTTAGGTCCGCTCCATAAGCTCGATATATTCGCAAAATGTGCCCTTCCCGTCACGGACTGTTGGTGAAGATTGGAAGCCGTTTTGTATGGGATTAGCGGCCGAGAGAGAGAGAAGGAGAGAGCGAGAGAGAGGCTGTGTCTTGCCATCTATATTGCTGCAGAACAAAAGTTTCAGGCCCCAGGCCACGCGTATCCAACACCCTGACATGCGTAACGTTGTTTGCCGGCTCTGACTGTGTGCCACAGATATAGTACCCAATGAAGCCACCTAGTAACCCACACTCATACAAAGGCTTACTGGAATGATGGTTATGTTTCCTTCACGGCGCGCGGGCGATAGCTGCAAGCCCAGGTTCTAATGCAGCTTATCTACCCACAACTTGGATTGCAGCGGTAGAGCTGTGAACGTTGCTCTCTCTAGCGACCCTGCTATCCCACCTTAACGGACTATACATCCCGTCGTCGCCACGCGGCCGAGAGGGACATGAGCCATCAGTGAACGCGGGCAAGCACATTATTCAGTGGAGAGGAAGGAACGTGACTGTCTGGACCTTTGTCGTTGGTAAATAGTTGGGGAGCACCGGCTCTGCTGTTTCTCGGAGGATTAACAAGTGCAGCATCCACAAGCTGTTGAAGTGGAAGAGATCTTCGGTATGGGAGCCACCACGTATTCAGGGTCAAAGGCAAGTTTGCGTCATTGACAAAAAGCTGATGTCTGACACCCGTAGCAAGACCCTGTTCCCCCATGTTAGCGTTTGGCGACGAGTTCAACTTTGCCGTTTCCTTTGCCAAGGTCAGGCGAGAACTATATTAGCACCTCTGCAAAATCATACGAGGATGCCATTTGGATATTGCCCATCCCGCTAGCCTGACAGAGTCAAGCTGATTGGCACGCACCAGGTGCGAAGAGTGTTGAACAGCGGAAAGATGTTGCCGACCCCGCCGAAGGGTGCAGCTAGTTGTACCCAGGGAGACGTCTTTGTTTAACCATAATCAACCATGGTCGTCTTTGTTGGGATTAGCCACCCTCATCGAAAATAAGGTCAACTCCTGGGGAGCGGCCGCCAAAAGTCCAAGACACTAGGAGGGAGGTGTTGATTGTGATGTCCTGCCTGCGTATAGGTAATTGACGGTCATCTTTTAGGTGGAACATTGAGTCCTCTGAGCGACCATTAAATTGTTCGAAAAAGAAGAAGAAGAAAAAAGAAAAGAAAAAAAAGGCTGAGCTGTTGGGTTCTCGAAAGAATAACGAGGAGGGCTGAGCTTCCAGTGTATCCTAGCCCAGGAGCGACATACGGTCTGACATGGTGGCTGGAACGCAGCAGCAAGCGTACGATACCCCACCCAAGCCGCAAACGGACGCTGAAAATGCCGGCCGTTCGTTTTCCATGCTTTGACACGCCCATCGGTGGCGGCATGTGAGATGATTCTCGACAGCCGGGTGGGCGGGGGCGGTTGCGCGCTTGTATGAGGTCTTGGTTTTCTGTTATTCTGGCCATGCCGCTCGTCGATTGTTTCTAGCTGTATGCTACGATTCCCTTCGAAGCCCCATAGATGGACGCCGCCTCTAACAGTGAAGTAGGACTAAGAGATGATGTAACTCAAAGTCGAGCTTTCCTCTGGTGGGTTTCCCGTGATGGTGGCATGCCAGGCCCACCCCCCTCTGCTCTGAGATGATTGCACTACAGAAGCGGACGGGGTGTCCGTAAACATCTATTGGCTGGAGACGAACGTAGGCGCAGGCTAGCCTGACCGTCCGGCGGCCCGGCCATCATTGCTCAGTCCAGCCTTTCGTCTATAGGAGGCGAACCTACACCGGATCAACAAGGGCACGCCCCGGGGAGATGGGCTGAACCACGAATTGCGGACCTCGCTGTCTCGGCTCGCTGAAAGGAATCGCGGGACGGGCACCCGAGTATTGGATGTCCGTCCGACTTCGCCGACCCGCCAGTCCGTTGTCAGCGCGTAGCTGGTATAGCTGGTGGTGGTGGCTTTGGGCAGACTACCCGAAAAGCTGACGACAACGCAGTCACGAGGCAAATCCGACTTGGCAACAAGTGACTTCTCTTGTCGGTGTCGCACAAGGGGGGGACGCGCGGATTGCTGCGAAGAATCCGGTGTTTGCTGCTGAGCTGCAGCAGCGTCCATCGTGGTGTGTTGCACGACAGCAGCTACAGTCCCTCTTATTGTCCGGTCATCTGCTGCATTTGCCCCCTCTTTGATCGAATTTCAAACCCACCCACCACGCGGCCGCTCCGCCCGGGCACGGAGATGTCGTCGTTCCATCTAGGAATAAATGCCTATTTTCTCAAGACCTGTTGTGCCTCTGCTCCGGATCCTGATGTAGAGGACAAAACCAGAGGCGGGGGTGGGTGCCGCGAGATTACAAGTGCTGAATGGCGAGTGAAGAAGAAGAGAATTGAGGTGTCGTCTCGGGGAAGAGAAGAGACGTCGTTGGGGAACGATGCACGATGAATCCCTAGCTTGGCTTCTGTGCCCTGTCCCTGTCCTGCACCACTGACTGGCAGTCTAGACAGATCGCCGACAGGGATATCGCCCCCCCCCCCCCCCCCCCCGGGTGGTGGGGGATTCCGCTGTACACTCACTTAGCCGCAGGCGAGGCTCCCTCCTTCGTCGCATCGCAGACCAGTCAGTCATCATGGGGCAATGCTCACAAACATGACAACCTAGGCACCCAATGGGTCGGCGAATGCGCTTAGTGACCAATTGGTGGATTAGTCGTTTTAAGTCTAGAGATACTTAATATGAAATGAAATAAATCCAAATTCTTACATGAGCCAAAGTCCCTTGGGACCTTGACAAACCCGCCGGCCTCTAGGCCACGTCTAGACCATTAACTCCGAACATCCATAATCACACACGTAAATTACAAGTCCCCCATCTCCCTGGGGAAGTCGTGCTCGGCTCTTAGTCTTCGTCAGAATCGTACTTGCCCTGGTAGTCCCCCAGCAAGATGTCGTCAACCGCCAGTCCTGTCGTGTTGTTCCTAATCCACTCCGTCTCGACCCGGAAGAAGATCCAAACCCATCGTCTGAACACCTCGAGCGATTGCAGCAAGAAAATGCAGCTCTCAAAGTCGGTGAAATTGTCCAAGTTTGCGCTCAGCTTCACTGTCCATGTGCAGCGCAGCATCAGGTCCATCGCAATGACCCCATAATAGATGATCGGCTGCTGGAACACAAGCCGTCGGCGCAGACCGAACGGATGCTCCGGGTTGTTGCGCTCGCGCGCCGACGAGAACAGGGTCAGATCCCAATCCTTGGCGACGTCCCAGTACCAGGAGTAGAGGGAGTTGACGAGCACAGCCATCAGCCACGCCCTGTTCAGACCGGGCGCCGGCTGGTCGGCCGGGACGCTTCGTTGCAGTGCGCTGAGGATGATGACCGGGAAGGCGGTGGCGTACTTGGTGGCGTTGGCGAGGTGTTGACCGCCCCAGCCCGCCGACTCCTTGTAAGGCGCTCGTCGGACTCGCAGGTACTCGATGATGCATTGCCGGAATCGGATTGCGAACGGCACAGCCATGATAAGCGGCACCATGACTGTGCCACCGCAGTTGCGGTCCGGCCGAGCAGTCGAAGAGCCCGCCGGCGTGAAGAACATGCATAGCACAACGTACAAGTCCCCAAGTATCTTGGAGTAGCTCGTCAACACATCGGCAAGCAGGATGTCCCCAAACTTTCCATCCTTAGCCTCAGCCAGTCCCCCGATACTGACGCGGCGGAGCGTAGCAAGGAACCTCGAGCGCCCGCCTTGCGAAAAATTGCGGACGGGAACGAAGAACAGGGCCGCGAGGGCGACGAGGTAAGTCATTGGCAGCCAGTCATATTCGATGACGAGCGAGGGTGTCCGTCGGGTAAAGATCCAGAACGTCGATATCGAGAGGAAGAAAACGGTCGAGAGGACGGTCGCGAGGCGATACGTCGAGAGGTGATGCGCCGGCTGTGTCGGGGACGACCGAGAGGGATATCGGATCAGGGAGGGTACATCGATCTTGACTTTGTGTAGGTAATGCAGGTTGACACCCCAGCCCCAGACGGCTATCGTGCGGTTAGTGGCGGATCCTGAACGTCAGTTCCTTCGCAACCTACCAAGAACAATGACGAATCCTATGCGATAGGGGAGAGGGAAGGTTAAGCTGAACGAGTCGAGCTGCGACTCGACCTTGGGATCACCGTCCATGGTCGTTGGTGAAAGGGGAAAGAGTCATCGAGCAAGGAAAGGGAAAGGCGGACTCAAGAGAGCCAAGACTGCAGACAAAAAATGAGCGACGAGAATTCAAAGTTTCAAACGCATTGGGTGCCGGGTTTTTTCCAAGCGGAAATGTATCAGGAGGACTCGAGGCCGGCTTGGAGATGAGGATTGTCTGTGCCGTGTCCAGTTTAGGAGAAGAAATGTCAGCCTTATCGTTATCGGACGCGTGGTCAATGCGCAGAGGATCTGACGTACCACCCTTCCAGCCCACAATTACGTCTTGGGGTAAAGCTAACATCTCGAACCTTACTCCATGTCACGCAGTCAGCTAGTTGCCTTGACATGGATAGTGCTAAAAACGATTTCAAGAACTATTCTGCCAGCGACCGCACATTCAACTATTGTTCCTGCACTTGTACGATGAGACATGAAGTTCGCCATACCAAGGAATCCACGGAGAGAGGTAAGGGGAAGAATAGACATGCTTATTGGGCCATATGACTTGCTGGTCGAGTTGGTTCCCTGGCTGTACAGTTGCCGCCTGTCGTCCGGAGTACATAGCTGAACCTCGCTGTCCAGACTATTGGCCATAATTGCAGTAGCTTTCTTTATTCGCCCCGGCACAATCAAGAAAACCGTGTGAACGAAGGAGAAACCCGGGTCTTTTCAGAAAACGTGGGCCGGCTACCGGCTGGCTTCGAAACTCCTCTTTCCAGCGTCTGTGGGGAGAACCAACAGAGCAAGCATACATATGCGCTCCTGGTGGTCTTGTTTGCTCACTCGAGACGGGCTTTCTGGGCCATGGCAAGCAGAACAACAAGGGGGTCATTACAAGAGACATCTCCGCTGGATTCCTCCTACTCGCTTGCAACCACTTCCCGTACCACTCGCTCTTGCCCTTAGAAGTCATGATTCTAGGGCTTTACATCTTTTGGGTCGTCCCTCGTGGATGAGTGAGGGTGAAGTAGTGTGCTACCGCCGGTTTCTCAGAGACAACTCTCCGAAGCATGGCATGCTACTCCTCAACGAAAGTTCAACAATGACAATATACCTCACAAGGAGAACAGTTTGTTTTCACTGCTATGGGGTGTCTGTGGTATATTTGCAAATTATCCCGCTGGCTACTGCGATTAGAAAAATTGACGTCTCTCACGACCGGCGTTGTATTTCGGAACCCGCGTGCGTGCCTAGCTCAAAGCTGGTGAGAGAAAATCTGTTCCCGCCGTCGGTAAGTCTGCCGTTCGATCAGCAAATTCGACGGTGGAGTAAGTAGACTCTGACCGGGAACGGATGTGTGTGTGTGTGTGTTTGGAAAAGATACACGATAGGTTAGAGCAACGGCACAGCCGGGCGGCATGGATAACCCTGATGCTGTTTGTGGTCTCGGTACGTCTCCGCAAGACCAGGGACTCTCGCCAGCCGCATACAGGCTGGATTAACGCGATCAGTGTTCATGTTTGCTCAGGTACCGGTATCCTGCAAAGCCGCCCCATCCCTGCAACAACCAAAGAGCCGCAGCCAGGGAGGCGCACGCCACGCCAATTAGAGTCACCGAACCCAACCAGCCCTTATATACGAGCGTAACGACACCCGTCCAGTCTTACAAAGTGACGGAGCTCTTTCTGGCTTCACTCTCCCTTACTCAGGACTGCTCGATTCCGGAATGGGCTCCTGCTCTACGAGTATGGTGCTCTCCTCGGGCCTCTCCTGCTCGCCCTCGGACCCGTTCACCTTCTCGTCGTAAAACCCCTTCACGTCCTTGATGACTTGTCTCCCTGAAAAATTTGCCATCAGCCTCACCGACTGAGCCCCCATCATGCTCTGGTACCAATACGGAAACGCCCTGAGCGCCACCATCGCGTTGCCGTACGCCGGGAGAACGACGTTGCCGCTCTCGCCGCTGAGGACCTGCTTCACGATTGCCTCTGCGACAGTCTCGGGCTCGAGCTCCGGGAGGATGTACCCGAAACCCTGCTGGTACCCCTGAAAGAGCGGTGTCTTGGTGTAGCCCTGGTTGACGAGCACGGTGCGCACCCGCGGCGCGTTGTAGCGGGTTTTCAACTCGGCCGAGAGCCCGTCGTGGAACGCCATGGAGGCGGCCTTGGAGGAGCCGTAGTCGACCTTTTACTGTGTTAGCCGTTGGTCAAGACTACCGATTTCCTCACGGGTGCACCTTACCATGTTGGGAACGCATAGGAAGCTCGCAAATGACGCAACCGTCACGATCATGCCGTGGTTGTTCTTCACCATGTTCGGGAGGAACTCCTTGGTCGTCCAGTAGTGCGAGAGCGTGTTGACATCGAAGGTGAAGCGGACGTCGTGCTCCGTCGAGTCAAGCACCGTCTTGCCGCGCGCCACGCCAGCGTTGTTGATGAGCACCGTCGGGTGGCCGACTTTGGCACGGATCTCGTTGGCCACGACAGCGAGCTTCTCGGTTGAGGTGATGTCGCACTTAAAGTAGTGTACATTGGAGCCTATCACACGAGGCTCAGTCACGGATCTTACCACAGCGACCCCCTAAAAAAGGTCGGGAAAAGGCAACGGGGGACTTACCGGCTGTGAAGGTCAGGTTTTGGATATCCAACACTACGACAGTAATACCACGCTCAGCTAGAAACTGTACAATGTGTCCGCCAATTCCGCCAGCACCGCCCGTCACAAGGACGATCTCCCTGCGCCAGTCATACTGGTCGGAGGACCAGCCGTTCAGCACGCGCCGCGAGAGCCAGCTGCTTGCCCATCGCGTGAGGGCGCAGTAGGCAAGGAGCTTGACGCGGGAAAAGGCTGTGGGGTGCAGGATGGCGAGGTCGCCGCCCTTCTTGGTGTAGCGGGCGAGGAGCAGGAGCGGCAACATCAAAGCCGGGTTCAGGGCGGTGCGGGCGATGAGGCGGAAGATGGGGTCGGCGGTGAGGCCCTCGCGCGGGAGGAAGCCCTGGTGCATCGGCATCTTGGGCGATTTGGCGGTTGGTGATGGGCGCGGGGTTATTTTCTTCTTTTTCTTAATCGGTGACGATGTCCCAAGGAAATCGTGATATAAGCCTGAAATGTGGCAACGATGGCTCGCGCGGCCCAGGGAACTAAGACACCGGGCGGGTTATTGGGAAGAAGCGCTGGCAAATCCGAAGTATCGATACTTTCGAACCGAGACCCTTCAGCTTGTACTGGGGTGTAGAGGTTTGAAATGGGCAGCGAGGCCGAGCTACTGGCGGTGAAAGTGCCTCCCAAGTTGTTTGGAGTTTGGAAGGGGCGACGACATCGACATCAAACCACCATGTTTCTGGCGGCATGCGACCCCATACTCAACTCGTGGCTCTGGGGTTGAGGGGGTGATATTCATTAAAAGGAGAGGAAGACCAGGGTTCGTCGTCGTGCATACAATGCAATGTAACCGTCATGACCAATGTCCAATGACCCGCCCCTTGGCGAGACTGATGCTCCCGTCGGGATGCTTGTCCGCAGCGCGGAAGCGGTTCGCTTCACGAGCTGCTAGCTTTGCACAGCTAAGGGTATACATAGCATGGAGCCGAGGTCTGGCTAGCGCGGCCAAAGTGCGGGGGATTCTGGGGTACCCTTTGCTAGGTATTTTCAAGTTCGACAAGTCGGGATGCGGTGGCCCTGATAGGAAAGACGATGGGGTTAGAGCGCATAAGTGTGTGTGTGTGTGTGTGTGCCTATCAGCGCGACGGTTACTCGCATGTGGAATGCGAACCATGGTACGAAGTGTGCGACGGCCGTGGCCGACATGAAGGGCATATTACCCTTTTTAGAAAGCAGTTCGTTAGGTGACAGGGCACATGAACGCAGGGACTGAGCCCCGGGTTCCCAAATGGAGATGCTCGAATGGGTAATGAGTTTCCTCCTGAGTAATAGACCCGCTCCCTCTGATCGGATGAATGCTGCACGTGTACGGATACCTAGACTAAAAGTCAATCACAACCTTAACTACCTTGGGTTTCGGCTAACGTCCAGAGGTACGGACAAAGATGCTTGGGCCGTTGAGAATGTCCGCGCGTATTCACTTTATTTTATTCTATTTTTTTATTTTTCAGTCGCCGCGTTGTAACGTGACAAGTCTCGGGAATGCCTGCCAAGGAGAAGCCACGAGTTCATATCCACGTGGCAGGCTGGATTACGCAGTAAGAAATATATACTAATACATGCCTCCTGCGTATGGGTATCATCAAAGGTAAACAGCATTCGTTACTCACGCCACAAAAGTCTCCATCCACAGAAACAGCTCGTCTTTCTTCTTTCTCAGAGCATCAGCGCAGCGCCGATGCTCACCAGGCACAACCAGTGTGCGCCGCTCCTCCAGCTCAAGCTATTTCCGGCACCGAGCCCATCGCCCGGTGTCGCCTCCGGCTTGGGTCTACCGAGCGCGTCGCCGCTGTCCTTGTTGTTGCCCTTGTCGTTGCCCTTGTCGTTGCCCTTGTCGTTGCCCTTGTCGTTGCCCTTGTCGTTTCCCTTGCCGTTGCCCTTGTCAGGTTCGACCTGGATATTAGTCGAGTCGCCCGGCGCGAAAAGCACGCCGACGGCGTTGGCGGCGGTTGCGTTGAGCTCCTCCTCCGTCAGAAGCGCGTTGTTGAGCGCATCGCAAGAGGGCCGTCCGTCCTTCTCCTCGATACTGTTGGTCACGGAGATGGGCACGTCAAAAATGGTGTAATGGTCTTGGCCGTTGAGGCGGAAGTTTTGGCGGATGGAGATCTAATACCGTGCTGTTAGTCCGGACTGTGTCTTGAAACCCCCTTTTTCCTCGCGTCCTTTGCCCCTCCCTCCCCCAAAGCATGTGCCTTACGTTATAAGCGCCGCGGTCGCTGTCGGCTGAGTTGGGCTGCCCATTACCCACCAGACAGTCGGGCCAGAGCCAGTTGACGTGCTTCACCGTGCTGCCGGGTTCCTGGAACATGATGTCGCCGAGACTGGCATCGTTGGCCGTCGCCGTGCCGTTGGTGATGGTGAAGTTACGCCCAGTTACGTAGCTGGACAGGAACATGGTCACGTTGAAGATCTTGGTCGGACTGTCCTCGGCGTATGGCGGCAGCGGCATCCTGCCGTTAGTTGACACGTCCAGCGCGACATGGAGATTGTCTGTGTCCGCCCATGTTAGATGGTTTATTGACTTCACATGAAGCTTTCGGGTCCGATTACTGACCTCCGCCCAGCGGGGTTCCCGGTTGAGGCGCATCCAAGATGACCAGACCCGGCGTGAAGATCTGGCCGTTGGAGATGGTGAAGGTCTGGGCCGATCCGGAAGCCGCGAACAGGTACAGCAGCGCAGCCGTGTACGAAATGGGAGAAGAGCGAACCATGGCGAACATGGACGATGCAATGCCGGAAGCAAGCGGCCGGATGGAAAGAAGAAAATGTCGCAAAAATCAATAAACAAACGAAGAGATATGAGGAGAAGCACCTGTACATGCACCCACGCGACGGGGCAGTAATTAGTTATCCAGGCCACCTGAAGCACACACAAGACTCTGGAACTGAGCAAGACCCTGGGCGCAGTGGGAAAATAAAGTGAAAAAGTGGGAACACGGCCCTAGAAGCCAGAGGATTATTTCCAGGCGGAATGATGGATTAGGTTAGGGAAATGAGAATGCAAGCCACAAGTCGAGTCGAAAGCACTGAGATGGACGGAGTTGAGTCGGCGGAGTATTCGTTCGAGAACCAGCCGGGACAGGATCATCAATCCCAAGAGGACGGCGCACTATGCCATTCTCGAAGGGGGGGGGGGGAGGGAGATGATGCCTGGGAACCTCGACATCCCAATGCTGCTACGCCATCACCACCTCCTCTCGACCGTGACAGGGCGATCAGACGCACCAGCCAGTAGACAACCCTGATCGCAAAAGCATCCGGAGCCCCATACAGTCATGCCGTGTCCCGGATGGCGACAACCGGACCAGGTGTTCCATAGCTTACCCACGCCATCGCAACACATTGCGGCATCCGATCTCTCTCGGCTGCCCGTGCATGATGACGGTTCGAGAATCCGGATTCTCCCAGGCGAATGGGAGAAAGAGGGGAGGGAAGACAGCGTCGAGGATCGAGATGGATTGGGTGTTCAGCATTAAAGGCTAGGAATAAGATAGTAGCCCCGCGCGTGTAATACCTTCTTGACGCAGCACGGGTTTCAGATGGAAGAACGCAGCAGAGACGAAGGGGGAGGCGGCACAGGCGGAACTTGGCCAATTTGGCAAGCATCCATGCCATCGGGGCCCTCCCCTCCCGCTCTAGGGAGAGGGTAAGAGGGGCCGAAAAAGAGGCGAGCGTGTGTTCAGTTCGACCTTGGGACGCACGAGCCAACGCCTAATTATACTTGCAGCCAATGTCTGGCGCTGGAGCGGCGGATTCTCCGGCTCTTCTCGGTCTCTTCGGCATCGTCTCCGGCCGCCGAAAGCCGTCCCCCTGGCGACTCCAACCCATCCTCAGGCTTGGATTTCCAGGGACATGGCTGCAATATCACAGCAACCGGCAGCATATCACAGTTGAACGGAGTGTAGGCATTGGTACAATTCGAGATCCATTATTGACACCTTCCTGCAGGCAAATCCAGGGTGAAATTATGCGACATGAACAGAGTTGAAAAAGCAAAAGGATTGTCTAGTTTTTCTCGAGAATTTCTTTTGGTTCGTTTTGGTTCTTCCCAACGCCTCGCTGTCTTTTTTTTATGCAAACCTTACAAGTACCCTCCCCCACCAGACATTCATAAATCAGGTCCAGAGGATACATGTGCCGTCAGCGCCGGCACTCACGCACCACGGCTCCGTAGGGTGCCAGTCTACGTCCAAGACACCGAGCTTGTTGACGATCTTGTGGCCCTTGAGCATCTTGACGGGTACAATGGTCGGGTTCTCCATAAGGTCGCTAACGACCTTTCCGTGGAAGATCTGCAAAGTGCCGTCATCACTGGCGTCGGCGAACAGAGGGAAGCTGCGGTGATACTTGACGGCACGAATGGCTTCCGAGTGGAAGCGCATTGTCTTGAAGGGGCGGTTGGAGAGGTCGAGGTCGTGCCAGAGCAAACGTCTGTCGTAGGATCCCACGACAATGTTGTCACCGCCCGAGTGGACATCGAAGGACGAGATCCACCGGGCACCGGGCTGGATGACCTTGACAAGCTCCTGTCTCTGGAGGTCGTAGCAGCGGATCATGCGTTGGGTTGCAACGAAAAAGAGGGGTCGCGAAGGGTGGAACTGGGCCGTTTGGGCAAGGCCGGGCAGCTTGCGGAAGGGAATCTGGGTCAGATGCTTCGACAGCGTGTGGATCGCGACAGCGCTGCGCTGACCGTTAGGAGACACAGTGCTGAGGAAGTCACCGCGCCTGTGCCAGCTGATGACCTTGATGACGGATCTGACGGTGGCCTTGAGCAAGACACCGGCGGCCTCCAGCTTCGAGCCGGGCCTTGCCCACTTGCCGGGGTGCTCCTTGGTGACGGGGGCAGTAGGCTGAGGGTTCTGCGTCGCGTAACCGAAACCAGCGTCGAGAATGTCACGACTGGCCTTGTCAATGCCGTCGGCACCACGAGGGGGGACAGCGAAGAAGATGTCCTCGCCAGCAGCGGCTGCCAGAATGAAAGTCTCCTTGTTCGGACGCCAGCGGACGACGTTCACCGCCTCGTCAAGGCTGAGCTTGGCCATCCACTCGTGGCGACCGGTGCGGAGATGCCACAGACGCACAGTACCGTCATCGCCACCGCTTGCAAGCCACTCACCGTCAGGGCTGATGGCAGAAGACCGCACCCGCCCCTCGTGGCCTCGGAAGATGGTCTGACAGGCCGTTGGAAAGGGTCTAAGCTCCTCGGGGCGGGGAAGCTTGGGAAGAAGCGACGCGGGGTCGATGTTGAGCCTGTTCTTACGCACGCGAGGAGCCAGGTAGAGGTCGAGGCAGCGCTCGAAGCGCTCCTTGACAAACTCGCCGTAGGCGGGGACCTTGCGCAGTGAATCAAACTTGGCCGGCAGGTACTCCTTCTCTCTGTCCTCAGGGTCCGCCTTCTCCCACTCCTCCTTCTCAGCTTCTGTCGGGAGGTACTCGGGGGGAGGGTTGTAGCTGAGGTCGTAGCCAGGAGGGGGGAGCTTGGGCGCCGGGATGTTCATGACGTGCGGCGGGCGCTCTTCCTCGTTGGCCCAGATGTCGTAGTAGTTCTCTTCCTTCTCGGCCTCCTCCTTCTCCCTCTCTTCGGGCGGTTTGTAGGGCAGGATGCGTCCCTCTTTAATGGCCTTGACGAGCTTCGCGATCCTCTTAGCCTCGTGCTTGGAGGGGACGAAACGGCGTTTCGGCTCGGGCGCTGCGCTGAGGGGCATCTTCTCCTCGTGTGCAGTGAACCAGTGAACCATTTCCTGAGACTCGTTAGCGTTGTTGAGATTCAAGGATGGAGTTGTGGACGCTTACGGGGTAGGGGTCGTAGCCTTCCTCGGGAATCTCGTTCATCTGGACGCGGCGCAAAAGCTCGAGCTCGTCCTGGCTGAGGTTGAGCGGCTTGCCCGTTTGGGGGTCCGTCAAGCCAGTCCAGCCCTTGGGGATCTCAATGGTCTCAAGAAGGGCGTCCAATGCCTCACCGGTGGCGGGGCGCATGATCTTCTTGCCATTGATGTCGTATCCGATGTGAGGGTAAGAATCGTAGAACGACAGAGGGATGTTGCCAATGGTGTTGACAGGCTCCTGAGCATCGGTGTCGTCCGAGTCGTAGTCGGCGTCGATCTCGTCGTACTCGTAGCGCTCGTTGCCATTGGCGTCCTTGACAACCCTGTAGTTGGGTTGGTCGTCCTCGTCGCCAACGGCAGCGGCGGCAGAGTCCTTGTCAAGGCTCGTCGACTTGAGTTTCGAGGCGATTTCCTGATCATCTGCGTCAGAGGGGATATCATCGCTCAATATTTCCTCCTCTTCGTCCTCGTCTTCATCCTCTGACAACTCGCCGTTCAGGGCAGCGTCGTCGCCGTCAGACTCTGAGGTTTCTTCGTAGTCGGAATCATCTTCGCTTTGGGAAAAGACGCCCTCCAGGTTTGCATTGCCGAATTCGTCATCGACGGGCACAGGATCCTCCGCCTGCGGTACCTTCCGCTTGCCTAGCGCTTTGCGTGCCGGCATGTTGTGGTGGTAAAAAGGGACAAGACAAAAGGTGTTGAAATGGCTATTTTTGGAGCTTCAGTTTCGCGATGCAGATGCAGGCGGTTTGGGCGAGCGCCTTCTCTGGAATTTTTTTTTTCTGCCGTTCGAGGGTGTTAGCGCGCTCCACACCGCCTAGCGGGGTTGACCGAGTCCTTCCCCAAATCGGACGGGACTGCAACTCGGGAAAAAAGAATCAAAACAGAAACCTGCCCGGTGCCCTGCAACTAACACTTTCGATGCGATGCCATGCGACTCGGAGTGCAACACAACGCAGTACAGAGCCGACCCAATGCAGGGAGACAAGCCACCATCAAGGTCACAGGTCGATATCCACGATGATGAAGTGGTACATGGGGAGATTCTAGCACAAGTGGGCAATGCGCCACGATGGCTGCCACCTACACGGCGCCTTTCCGGCCATTCACGGTGTCTGGCAGTGCATGGACGGCCCTACAGCGCACCCTTCAGCCGCCGTGCTGCTAAGCCAGAAGCAACCACCAGCGCTGAACGCACTACAACGTAGGCCGGTACGAGAATGTGCACTTGGCACTAATGGACGCAGCACAGCACGCCGAACCAAGATCGGGACGAGTGAGAATGTCTCCATTGCACATGTTGACGGATCGCGGAGTCATCTCAGGGCGGCATTGCGACTTCTTTCCATGCCCAAAGGGGGGCTGTCCCCGTGGATGTTCCAATGTTCCGTCGTTAGCCCAGCCAGCCATGCCAGTTCGGGCTGCACCGAGACGACTCGCAGGGAGAAGTTATTCTCCTATACCGACGACTTAAATGGCTTGGGCTTTACGAGGCACTAGGCCAACCATGGGCGTCGTGAGTACTGCCTCTACTTTGGCCCAAGAAAACCGCCGTCTGACACCAAAGTGAGGCAGGCGTTGGTACCTGAATTCCGTTGCGAAGCTTGGTACGATATGAGAGCAAATTTCGTGGCTTGTTCTGACCGAGTCAAGGGTTCCTTGGATTTCTTGGCATGAGCAGCAGGTGTTTGTGTGTTCTGGCCGGTTGGCTTTGCTGCCTAGAAGGTACTCTCGATATGGTGACGGAAGAGCCGGTAGGGCTTCAACTGTGAAGTGGCCTAACCGTCTAACAGGGGATACTGAGGCCCTGGCCTTGGGCTCCGTCTTATGCAGGTGAGGTGGTGCTGACGCCGCTTCGAATCCTTTGAAGATGAGACTTAAGAGTGACTGCGGAAGAGGGCATCCAAAGCACTGTATTCTTGTGTATCTTTCATCTATCGAGGTACCCCTGCCTTATGGATGGCTAGCTACCTTACTTACCTACCTGCCCACCTAGTGCACATCAGAAATGACCAACTTGGTCCTAGGTGGTGGTCGACGCCGTAGACGGGACAAGTCCCTCCACTTCGCTTCCCTTTTCTTTGGTTGAACTCGTGCGGCTTTCTTCTTCATCCCCTCGCTGACGTCGTCATTGTTCTCGCATCTCACAGTAGTCTTTCGGTGTCACCATACACATGCTTCCACCTCGTGGGTGCCGTGGCTCTAAAAGCAAGACACCCCGAGATTTAGCTGGAAAGCAAGCCACGGGCTGAATCACATAAGCAGCAAGGGCTCCGTCGTCGTGCTCTCATCGTATTGGCTGGCGTACAGAGTCGCGGACGCCAGCACCGCATCGCATCTCCTGCCCACAACTCCCGTCACTCACATATAACCCTCCTGGATGCCGCACTCTCTAACAGTGTGGGAAGTTCTAAGTAATTAGAATAGTTCGTCAATCGCACATTGCCAGGCGTATGCGACAGAGTCTTTTCTTCTTCTTCTTATAACCCCCCTTCCCTTATCATATCAAGCCATGCCCCAGAGTAGTCCGCAGTCCAAGTCGGTCGACGGTGTCGTCAAGCATCGTGCGTGTGATGAGTGTCGTGAGTTCATATCTGCTTGGCACCAACCGGCCTTAAGTTGCTAATGAGAGTCTACAGGCTCGCGGAAACTTGCCTGCACCAAAGAGCCTGACGGCTGCTCGCGCTGTAAGAGAGAGGGCTTGAGATGCGTCTACTCGCCCCAGAAGCAAATGGGCCGGCCACGGAAGCGCAGACATGTCGAAGAGTCGGAAAGATCGCCCTCTTCCGACAAGCCTCAGAGACCAGATGAGCAGCCGCAGGTGCCGCTCTTCACGCAACCAACCTTAGACACCGATTTCTCAGCCTTCTTCACCCAGGACTATTACTCCAACTTTGACTATCTTGACCTACTCTCTCCTTTGGAAGGCCCGCCGCCGTCCACGCTGCCGCCTGAGTTATCGAGTCTCAGCATGGCCCATGCCGAGCCACGGTATCCCGCGGAAGACTTCCAGTTGGGTGTCGGTGGTGTTGACCTGTTAGGTGGCATCAACTTTAGCGAAAGTGACTCTGCTGACGAGGGCTTGCCTCAAGATATCAACAAAAGCTTTACTAGCCTATCCTCAGAGCAGGTGCCCGGGAGGACAGGGTCAGGCGTCTCCCCTCCTACATCATCAGAGACATCCCGCACGCTCAGCACAAGCGACCCCAAGTCTCCCTCTAGCTGCATCAACGACGCCAAAGGCATCAATCCAGAGTCAGAAGCCGCTGTCAAAGCGTACAGCAACGCCTCGTGTCCCTGCCTTTCTCAGATGTTTCTTTCTCTGGACGCCTTATCGAGACTACCGGGTGATGTCAAGATCGCCAGGGGCATCGCTAGGTCAGCAGCTCGGGTAGCCCGCAATGTTATCCGCTGTCCGGCATGCAGCCTTACAGACTTTACGAAGCCGCCGCCGATACAAGCGTTCCAGAATATGATGATGCTGAGCGCTATTTTCTCATCGACCACTAACGCATACGCCAAAATCCTCGAGCTCATCGATAACGAAACCGCCCGGGCCATTAAAGAGGCTCGAAACATTACCTTCTCTTTCAACGAGTATGGCGGACTCTGGGGCGAGATGCGCTGCAGTGCACCTCGGATGGTTGAGGGCCGAGAAATGGACCCGGCCACCTGGAGGGTTTCTACCAGGGCACTTTTGAGGATTGACATTTACGGATACGATTTTGAGAGAAAGGACGGGGCGGGCTCTACTGAGCCGTATCATTACCTCGGTCTCAGGGACATCATCAAACAAATGGAAGACAGGTCGAACAGACGACACGACCAGCTTCACGCCATGGTTGCAGCCGGGCTTCCTCACCCGATGCTGCACACATGCCAGACCTTGATGGTTCCGGAGGGGAAAGATGGCAGTAGAGAGAACCGGCACTGCTTGAAAATCATAGACATGGCGCGGATTGCTTTGGATAAGTTGGTGATTTCCTGAGTCGGAGATCTCGGGATGCTTTCTTTTTAGTTGCAAAAGAGGGACGAGCGGGCTCGCACACGGGAGGCCCCTTGAACAACTCAGGGTAACGACGTAAGGACACTGCAAAAACGGATTTGAAGCGACTCTTGCGAGCGAAATTTGAATTTGTTTAGACTAGGCATGGAACATGGAGTGGAGAAATTGAAACATTCCATTCGAGACGAGGCTTGCCTTATTTCTGGACGGTCAGTCCTATCACGATGAAGAAGCGGACCGCGCTAAGGATATTGTCCGCAGATTGGTGTCGCAGAAGATTCCAATGGCAGCATCCAAGATGATGTCGACCCCAAAGACCATGTTCCATGACGGGTTCTATGCAGATGTCGGCCCGGGCAGCAGATGCCAGCAGGTGAGACTGCTGGAGCGGCACCCGCAGCAACCAGATTCTCGGAACAGGCCTGGAGAGAAGCCCGTTGAACGGAGAGAATTCCAGGCCCGTCAGCGGCGCTGGGAGGCACGTGGGAGAGAAGGGGGAGGAGGGGAGAAGGTCGCGGCCGGCCTGGAGACTCACGGCGGCTGCCATCTCCTCACCCCCCTCTCTCTCGGTGGCTGGTGGGCTAATGCTGGGACAACAAAGGACGTTTGCTATTGATAGCCGGGTCGAGAGTGAGCGGGATAACGGTGTAATTAAGGAAGGACGAAGAGGATTGGTCCGACTTTGTTGCCGTATCGCTTAGCTCTCGTAGTCCTTCTTCCTACAAAGACCTGTAACATACATATATACACGATGGGCAGTTTTTGAGCATTTCTAAGAGGACCGGACGTCGCGTTACGGAGGCGCCGGCCGACGCTACGGGCGGCAGCAACGGATGAGCCAAAGCGGGGGGTGGGGCAATGGGACTATAATCTGCGAATCTCGTACATAGTAATTATATCGGTCCCCCCCCCCCCCCCCCCCATATCAATTAAGGGCTACTCTGCTAGTGCAGGAGACTCCAAAGTCAGCTGGACGGACCTATCGTTTCCGTATCGGCGCGCAGGGTGGAGAGGTCAACCGCGGCAGTCACGCATGGGATGGCTTCGATGTCGCTGGAGAAGATCGGACGTGTTTCCCCCGGCCCCGTCGTACGTTGTCCGATTGACCGTGGCCCTCCCTCAAGGCCTATCCCCTCAAGGCCCCGAACTTGGAGACCAAAAGCGCGAAGCCCGAACACGTGCCAACAGCCACAGCGGCAGATTGTTGTCGAGTGGCAAAGGGGGATGGGAAACGGTGACTAATGACGGCCCTGATGGGTGCGGAGACGCTAAGCCCAATCAGAAGCACGCTTGTATCAGTCTATGTATGCAACACGCATCATGCAACCGTGGGAAAGTCGATTACGGATACGCCAAAACAGCACACGGCCGTGACAGCGCGGGAGAAGTGAGGAGACATCTGCCAAACCCAACGCCTCATCATTTTGCTATGGCGTTGGCCTGCAGGACTCCTGAAGTGCCAAGGACACACCTCAAGCCCGCCCAGCGCACTCGCTCACTGACCCGCGGTTTCGCCCAAGGTTTTTGCGCTATCGCGTCTTGCTACCTTTGGGGGGGTGTTTTCCCACCTAAAAAGGTCGACTGACTGCCTGAAGCACTGGCGACTACGGATACTGACCCCTTACCCTGCTCCAGACCCAGCGTCTGTGCTGTATTAATGTACTACTCCGCCCCGTGACAGGCTGTCTTTACACATCAATCCCCGTTGACGATCACCTCTCTCCTCTCGGTTGTCCGCACCTAGAGTCCCGTACCCCTTGTTCTCTTTTTCTAATCTACATTACGGATACGTCTGTGCGAATCTCGCTCTCTTTAAAAAAACAACCCTTTTTCCTTCCCCCAGGCAAGACATTGGGGCCCTTTCGCTACGCGTCTTGCTCTGCTGTTGTTGTTGCTTCTTCTTCCTCTTCCTCTTCTTCTTCTTCATCATCCCCTTATTGGGTTTCTTTTTTCTGACACACATACCACCGGCGGCTGCAAGCCATTTGTCTCGCCTCCCGAATAGGTAGTCACCCAGAACTCATTGTTCACCCCCAAAGTGATCGCCCAAAACGTCATTTGCATACCGGCCACTTTCTCGCCTCCCCCCTCCCACCCAGACGTCACACCGTCATACGCACGAGACGACCCTCCTTCCTCCTAGTGCCGTTCGAACCAGCCAGGCTAATGGCCCCCCCGCCACCCTACGCAATAGCGACCGGCGGTCAAGATGATCCTTCAACATTCGTCGCAGCGGTAGTAGCAACAGCATCAGCAGCAGCAGCAACCATGATTCCCGTCGCGACCACGACAGAATCCCTCGCAGGCGCCATCGCGACCGCTGCTACGACACACGGAGATGATGGTGGAAACGGCGAGTGCAGCCTGCTCGGCTCCTTTGCCCTCATCGTCCAGGCCGCTCTTGGTGGACTCGCCTTGCTGTCTCTGGTTTTCAAGCGATGGCGAGAACGGCCGCAACGCCCCGTCAAGATCTGGTTCTTCGACGTTTCCAAGCAGGTCTTTGGCTCCGTCCTGGTCCACATTGCCAACATCTTCATGTCCATGTTGACGTCGGGACGCTTCTCGGTAGCGCTGGACCCCTCCGTGGCAGCCAACGCCCGGAGGTTCTTGAGACGGGATGAGGATTACACTCCCAACCCGTGCTCGTTCTATCTGCTCAACCTCGCCATCGACGTAAGCACTCTTTGCCATTCTACGCCCCTTGTTTAGACTAATGGCTAACTTTTTCTGCAGACCACGATCGGTATCCCCATCCTTATCGTGCTCCTCCGAGTCCTGACCGCCATCATATCACAAACCCCTCTGGGCAAGCCCGAAGAGTCGATCCGGTCCGGAAACTACGGCAACCCTCCAAACGTCTGGTGGTGGCTGAAGCAGTCGTTCATCTACTTCTGCGGCCTCTTTGGCATGAAGTTCTGCGTCCTCATCATCTTCCTCCTGCTGCCGTGGATTTCCCGCGTTGGTGACTGGGCCTTGCGGTGGACCGAGGGCAACGAGCAACTACAGATCTTCTTCGTCATGATGTTCTTTCCGCTCATCATGAACGCCATGCAGTACTACATCATCGACTCCTTCATCAAACAGCCGCAGCATGAACATGAGCGTCTGTCGGACGAAGACCCCGATTGGAGCGCAGGGCACACGGGCGGTGGCCCGTACGATGACACTGATTCGGCGGATCAAGAGGATGCGGAGTCGAACGATGTCGCGAGCCTCAAGTTGAGGAAGGCGAAGCATGTGGACGATGCCGAGTATGACCCGGACGTGGACGGTGATGTGCCGACAGTCGTTGACAGCGGTTCGAGCCGGTCAAGCCAGCAGAGAACGGACAAGGATATCTCGGCGGAGCTCTTTCCCAAGGAGTAATTTCACTTTTGTTTAATATTTCGAGCATGGGCATAGGGTAGCAACATCTCATCGGACCGGGCCTGGATCATTTCTCTTGGAGGCCGCAACAATATGGAGTTGGTTTGTGCGCATATATTTTCCACCTTTTCGAGCAATCCCTTCATGTCATGTACCACCTTGAACGATAAAAGGGTCATGCGCAGCCAGTGAATACTTTTTTATAGCGAATGTACCGTGGCGTGCAGAAAATCTGAATTCAACTACTAATCCCCACCTACCCACATGACTTCAGACTTTCTGCATGTTAATGCAGAGCGATGTGGGCGACGTAAGCCAGTAAGCCGCCGTGAACGCAGTGTTCATCTCACCTTGGAGGGCGCGTCATCATCCTGACCTAATAATACGCATACTTCTCGCCAGATGTGGCAAGCTTTTTCAAGGGAGGGGGGTCAGCACCCACATCCGTCCTCTAACGCGTGTCTAGTGTAGGACTGAGCCCACGCCGAAGTCAATGGCGGCCGTCCCGGACGAAAGTGGCCCATCCTGATGCGCGCGGAGTGTCATGTTCTCTTACGAGCACCGCTTCATTGCCTGTGCACGCACGCCACGGAGAGAACATTCGGCAACGCCGGATCCCTTGCCGAGACGGACGTCCAAGCAGGTCGGGCCACGGCGTCGAGGGCTGCATGCGGGTTATCCTGGCAAGTCTTCGGCGTCAACGAGTGTCGTTCGCATTCGGTCGCGGTCCCCCCCCCCCCCCCCCCATTTCCCGCTTGTAGGTATTGCGGATATGTAACTTCGCTGTTGGCTGCTACGAATACCGAACATCTGTCGGTTCGTCAGGAGGAAACGTGAGAAATAGGAGACTCCCTCCAGCGGCTTGAAACTGCGTTAGTTCAACACTGCAGTCAAACCTTTTGTAGGGTGCGCAAAGGGTCTAGGGCAAGGTTCCGAGGGGAAAGCTGCCAAGATATTGTGACTAACCTACAGTCAACTCATCTAGCTCGGGGCTTTACCTTTGTCTATTGTACAGCTCTGTAGACCCATGTCCAGTATCAACTGTCAAGCCCGATTTGAGAATTGCCACACTCCCCCTGTTCCAGTGGGTCTTTAACTTGGTGTGGCCAGGGGAGGAGAAGAAGGGTGAGCGACGAAAAGTAGACGAAATCAAACATGTCTGCATGTGTCTATTATGGCAGTTCTGACCGATGTTCACAATCGGATGACACTCACTCCGATATGGTAAGCGTAAGCCTAAGCTATCACACTCAGACGACATCCCAAGATATGCCAATTCGTTGACATTTGCCACTTTCAGAGCATCGCTTCTTTCAGCACTGGTCTACGCTCTTCCATCCTCGACCATCGATTCGAGGACGGCAGAACGTAGCATCGCTACAAAGATTGGAGTATGTTTACCCCGTGTCGTACTTGAAGGAAATCTAGTAACGCTGCATTACAGTACCATTTGCCCAATGGCCAGAGAGAAATGGCGAGGCTAGGTAACACTGCCCAGGTCGACTCTACATGCGTTTTATACTTGCGTCTAATGCCTTTATCAGACAATCATAATTACCTGTGTCTTTTTGTTCTCGGTGATCAACTTGGTGTTTCTCTGCGGTTGATTGGGTCTAACCTTTGAGTGAAATATAAGTCCGCGCCATGAATCTCTCCCCAAGTTTCCCGGCCGCGTATGTATCAGCTGTCCTATCCACAACGTAGCTGTTGAAAAATGACAAGTTTCCGGTGCGCTCCCGGACGCTATCTTGGAATAGACGATCTAAAAGAGCAGTGGATGTACTCGCAGCCATTTGACTCTATTCGTAGTCGGTTCATGAAGTCTTCCGTTGGCGATTGGAAAGTGTATCTGCAAAAGTGCTATGAGTAAGTTTTCTCTCTTCTATCCTACGCAGCATATGATGCGTAGGCCGTCCAGCTTCATGGTCAAACCCCGGCGGACGGGCTTGAGGCTTTTAGCATGGCAACACTGACTCGCGCCCACAACCGGACCGGATGGAAGTCGGAGAAGGAGCCCGCTCCGGCCCCACCTCAAGGCAATGCTCCGTCCCCGGCGCCGGCCTCATGATGTTGCCACGGCACATCCACGTCGTCAAACAAAAAAGGAACACACCTACACCTGCTTCCGGAAATGAGGCGTGGCATTCAACCAGAGCAAGGGTCGGCTTAAATCTATCAGAACGAGGCGCTTAAGTGGTACCGATCATTTGTGACTTTGTGATTGACTGGTGTTTCATTGGTTCGGTAAAAGCTATATAGCAAAAAGCAACGATGCTTCCAAAACAATCAGGGTTTCCAATCCACATTAAGAATCAGAATCTCCCCGCAGCTGGACATTGATAAGTTGTGTTGTGGACACGGAACGCCTTCCATGTCGGGAATCGGGAAGCCCAGGGTCTGGGCGGACAGATAAGGCGAGTGGGAAGAGCACAACTTTAGGCTGAGCGAATCCCCCTCCTACCCCGGTTGTCGAGTTTCGCTCCTCGCCTAGCCAAGATTCCTCGGTTCCAGGTTGATCATCAAAGAGGTAACTATGCGCCGAGGTGCATATGCATGTTTGCACGTTGTCCCGTTTTGTCCCCGACCAACCGTCCAACACAGAAGAGGGGCACCTGCCAGAGATGATCTGTCTTGTGGCTACAAAAACATTGGCCAACCCCCAAACGTAGTTCTTTCCTTTCCTTTCCATTCGCATTATATATCTCGAATTCTTGCTCTCATATTTTGGGGTTTGACATCATATCATACCTGGCACCATGTCTCAAGACAACCCCACTATTGTGCTCGACGTCGACGACGAGGTGAGTCCAGCCAACGGTTGCGTATCCATCATGTGTGCTAACCTGATTGTCATCTCAGCAATATGATGCCCGCTCGGAAGTTGGGAGTGTAAGTCCGAGCTTCTTATCCAAGATTCTTGGGCAGAGTGTCTAACATGTTGTTCTTTGAAGAGCGTTGCTTCATCGACCACCAGTGTCCGCAATTCACTGATGGACTACCGGGTAGAGAACGGCAGAACCTACCATCGCTACAAGGACGGCAGTATGCCTGACTAAACCATCTTTTGAGAATTTTGCTGACCGTAGTGCCAGAATATGCCTTCCCTAATGATGACAGGGAGCTGGATCGCCTAGGTTAGTCTCTCCACTTCCATGGAACCATGGCCGTTCTTTATTGACAGCGCCTCTAGATCTGCAGCACCAGATATGGCTTCTTCTCCTTGACGACAGACTCGGTGTTGCACCACCTTGCAAGGAAGGTGCGCAAGTTGGCCGTGTTCTCGACGTTGGTACTGGCACCGGCATCTGGGCTCTTAACTTTGGGGATGAACACCCCGAGGCTGAGGTTCGTAATCTTCTTAGTTCATAAGGCTCAAAAAGCCTAGAAAACTCATAGTTTTATGCCCTGAATATCAAGAGCGACCTGACCCTGGGCCAATTTATAGGTCTACGGCGTCGATCTCTCCCCTACCCTGCCTGGCTAGTACGTAACGCTTGAATCCAAATAGCATGTTGCTGAGATAGTTTTCATTTACTTCAACGGTACTGACAGTTATAATATAGCGTACCACCGAACGTCACGTTCGAAATTGACGATGTTGAAGAGGAATGGACTTGGAGGCAGCCTTTTGACTATATCAATAGCCGAACCATGACGGCCAGCATTGGCAACTGGGACACATATCTACGCCAGTGCTATGAGTAAGTCTGCCGTTCTCCTTAGGAAGGACAGTCGAGACCTACGTCAGAATTCAGTGTGTTTGGCATCAAGGCTGATTACGGGTGATCTCAAGCAACCTTGCTCCAGGTGGTTGGGTCGAATTACAGGAATTCGATATCGTTCCTAGGTCTGATGACGGAACCCTCTCGGAAGACAACACTCTCTTGAAGTGGGTCAAGCTTCTAAAGAGTGCTTCAGAGACACTAGGTCGCACCTACGTCTCGCCCCCGTCGTTGAAAAGTCTTCTCTCTGAGATAGGTTTCGTTGACGTGTCGCTGAGCGTCTACAAGTGCCCACTTAACTCATGGCCCAAGGACCAGAAGTACAAAAAGCTTGGCATCATGTCGTGCGAGAACCTTCTGGCTGGTATAGAAGGGTTCACTATGGCATCTCTAACGCGCGCTTTCGGTTGGACGCCCGAGGAGGTCAACGTCCTCTTGATCGATGTGCGAAACGAGATCAAAAACAGAAACATACACTCGTACGCGCCATGGTGTGTTTCCCTGCACCCACTGCCTCTCTTCCTGGAACTCTGTTGTATTAACATGTACTCTAGGTACTGCATCATCGGGAAGAAGCCGGAGAAGGAGCCCACTCCGGCTCCTCCGGCTCCTCCTTCTGCTGAGGCCGCCTCATCCACCCCGGCCTAGGGACCAGCCAAGAGCCCACCCCCGACCTCATCCTAGGCCACGGTAATATCATGAACGAGGGCTATCCAGTATCAAACGATTTCAAGCACTTGGTTGACAAGTCAAGCCGAAGAGAAAGAGACAGGGCCGAATTTCCTGAGCTCATTGCACATTCCGCATTATTTCCACTAGTAATATACAAGTATGCGATACTATGAAATTGAACGTATCTGAAAAACCCTATACATCGTTCTAAAACCGAGGGTTGAGACTGTGACAGTGTTAGTGTTTCCTCGCAGATGGGGTGACAAGACGGACCAGACCACGGCTCAGCCGTCGGCGCGGGCGTCCAAGAATGCTCCAGCCAAAGACTAGAAGCAGAAAACGAGCCCCGAAAGGAAAAAGAGCTAGCGACGGGTTCGGTCAGTATGTCCACGATGCGGCCTCGGCGTCTAGCGTAGAACCCACAAGTCCGAATATGCCATCCGACATCGGCCCGGCCTCCGTTCTCCGCCGTCGTCTCCCGTGGTGCCCGGGCGTCGTGTACATGGCCATCCTCGGGGCGTGGACCTGCTTGCGTTCTCCAGCGACTTCTTCTTCTTCTTCTTCATCATCTTCTAGTTTAAAGAAGCATGATAATCGTTAGCCGCCTCGTTCGACAACCCGGTTGACTTGCGTGACTTGACGCACGTACCGTCGCTGTGCGCCGGAGGGCGGCCGCGGCGCCTCTGGACGCCCGGATCCCGCATCATTTCGTTGCGACTGACCGGCTGCTCAGTGATGACCTGAGTCCTCGACGGGCTGTCCTGTTCCATGGCTTTGGCCGCTATCTGGAGGACGCGCACGAGAGCGTCAAGGTCGAGAAAGAAGGGGGGGAGGGTGGTCCGCAAGGTTGCTTCGATGTTTGAGTCCTGTAGTTTAACCTCTTTCCATGCTCGCCCAGGAAGCGCCGAAGAGCCTGACAGCTCGGTGGCGATGACACACGGCGGATGTCGAGGCGGCTGCCTGCCTGCACGTGCCCGGTTGAGAAATCGGTGGTCAGACGGGGGCGGGTGGGCGTCAGCATCTGCTGCGGCACGGTACTTTGGCACGTCTTTTATGTGGACCCGGGACGTAGAGCGAGTCCGCATTCTTCGACTTACATGGAAAACGGCGTGATAATTGAGCCTTCTTACGCGACTTGAAGGCCCCCGGTGTGTAGTCTGTCTTTCAGTCTCGCTCCCCACGCCGGTCATCTTGATCGAATGTGTAGTTTGCAGTATGGCGCGCAAAGGAGCCGAGATGTTATGCAATTGAAGACAAAACACATCGTGTATAATTTCGTCCAAGCTGTCATTAATCCATGGACAAACCCAGCCTCGTATGTACAGGAAACCCCATGCAACGTCTCATTATCCATCCCTGACTGGGGGCCCTTCTTTGACTCGCATGACCGCCCCTCTATTGATCCGTGGCTTGTACGATGCCCTTCCAGAAACCGCATCGGGACTTCTGCCCGTCGTCGACGTTCTCCATGCGGTTATTGCCGATCTCGAACACGAACCGCGACTGGTTCCTCCCCCAGGTGCCCCAGACTGGCGCGCCGTCGAGCTTATAGGTGTTTGGGTTCAAGTCCCGAATGAAGGATATCCAGTAATTCATCATCAGCAAGACGATGGGCTTGTTGTACGTGCGGAAACTGTCGGGCGTCGGACACGAGTCGATGCCGAAGATGGCGGGCGCCTCGAATACGTGCGGAACGCCGATCCCGGAGGCAGTGTTTTGGTTGTCCTGGACGTTGAAGCGGTAAGACCAGCTCATGGAGGACCGATTCGCGGTCGCGTAGGCGTCCATGATGTTGTTGGCCGGACAGATGAAAGTCGCCTCGCCGTAAGCCTGGCTGGCGGAGGGGAACCAGGCGTTGTGATTCGGGAGGGCAGGCATAAGCGGGTAGTTCTTCGACATGAGATCGGTCTCATTTTTCGTAAGCTTTGGGTAGTTGTCCGCTATGAAGGAGACGAACTCCTCTTCAGTTGCGACATTGGCGGCAAAGACGGATCCCTCTGTGGACGGGGTGAGTCACGAAAACATCAAGAGCGTAGAGGGCAGGCTTACCGTCAGTACCAGTGCCGAAGAGCACGGGCACCTTGAGGAAAGACCCCTTTTCGTAAAGCCGGTATGGATAGTCCTGCAGGAGGTCGCCATCTACGCAGGGGGTCCAGTAAAAGCGTGGATTTTCCGACCTCCCCGGAAACGGCGAGCCGATGTTGGCGTCCTGAATGGCCTTGATGTCCTTGCTCCGGAGACACCCCATCTGGTCCTTGTCGTCCTTGCAACCGACCTTCTCCACCGTCTTGTTGAACTGGTACTCGAGCTCGGGTACGCGAGGCTGGGCAGGGAAGAAGACGGACTCTGACATGGCGCCTACGAATAGCTTGTCGTCCCTTCCGCCGTAGGCCGCGAGGTGGAGAGCGACTGAGCCCGCACCCGCCGAAAGTCCATGAATGACGACATGTCCTGGATCTCCCCCGAACTAATTGAGAGAGTTAATATGAGTTTGGCGTGGCGTGTGGCCGTGGGAGCTGGATATCACCTTTGAGATGTGGTTTTGAACCCATTTCATCATCAGTCGCTGGTCCAAAAGCCCCACGTTCAACGCTCCATCCTTCCTAACGCGCTCACTCGCTAGAAACCCCCACAAGCCGACCCTGTAGTTGAAGTTGACAAAGACAATGTTTTGGTCGGAGACGTCGACGACCTGAGAGCCGTTCCAGTTGGGATTGGCATTGGAAGTGTAACCTGGGGTCACGTCAGATAGAGATTCTGGCTAAACGCTCGGCGAAGCTGAGAGAAACATTGGCATGCAAGACTCATTCCGCGAGACGATGTCGCAGCTGAGTGAAGAAAGCTTTACCTCCACCTTGGATAAACAACCATACAGGGAGCTTCGAGTCCGGTGTCGTGTTATTGGGCGACCAGACGTTGACGAACAGACAATCCTCGTCTTGACCCGAGGTTGGATAAGTCACATCCGTCCCGAGGCATATCGGCCCAAACTGGGGATTTGGTCAGCGGGGAGAGCACTCGAATACTGCGAGACAGCAGGACGTCTCACATCGATGGCATCCGTCGTGCCCTCCTTGGGCTCTGGGTCTTGAGGAGCGCGCCATCTCAGGTTTCCTATGGGAGGCGCCGCATATCGCATCCCCAGAAACTGGTTCACGCCGCCGGGGAGTACGTTCCCAGAATACCTCGCATAGCCGAGATCGACCGTCACCCTCGGCAGTTTGGCCTGTCACTCGGCGTTAGCGCTTCCGATACACAACGCACAAAAGGTCATGAGGTAAAAAGAGACATCGAATCGAACCTCATCCCGGACTGTGAGGTATTCACGAATGTTGAAGTAGAGTACGACAGACAGGGCCGCGAGGAACATGCTTGCGATGGCAACTGGCGCAGAGTATCTCCGCCAGTCGATCTTCCTCCTCTTCATGGCGGCGGGCTGGGAGAGGGGGGGACATATTTCGGCGTCATCTGGTCCTGCGGGCTGCGCGGCGCGAACCCACGTGAGAGCCACCGTGGGTACAAGCCCGGCTTGGGGAGAAAAAACCGAGCGGGGGAAGAGATAGACGAGACTGAGATAGCAAGAAAGTGCCTAAACTAGCGGCTGCATGCTGTGTTCCGAGGAGCGATCCGAGCCAATCTCACAGACTCGCTGCAGCAGTGAGATGACGCGGGTAGGATGCCGAAGATGAGTCCTGGGGAACCCGTGGGATAGATCTCCGACTCGCCCTGGATGCGCAGAAGGGTGAGGTTATATCGGTTGGTTCAGAGAGTAGTGGAGGTTGGACTGCAGCCAAGAGAGAAGGAAGGAACCGGGGAAGGTTGAGCCTTGACGGCGTCGAGCATGTCTTCCTCAACTCTCGCCCGACTCGGCCTTCCCCATACTGATGTTTTCCTGCTACGTCTCCTGGCGGGGGAGGTGGGCGTGGATTAGCGAGAGTATTATTACGGTATACCGCCCACTTTACGCAACCTGGGTACCCCAGGGCCTCCCCCCCATGTTGGCTGCGCTACGCCTACACTACGGACTCGGGAAGGGGCACGGCCTGTGTCAGTGCATTGCCAAGTTGCGAGTCGCGGTGACGTCGTCAGATCGACTGGCGCAGCGTTCTGGAAGCCAGAGATACCCTTTGAGGAGATCCAGCGAACCCGCCAAGAACCACATCCAGCAGCACGACTTGGAGGGTGCAGAGCTCGCTGATTTTGGCAACACACTAGGTACCTAAAGGCTAATAACAGTAAGAGAGAGAGACCCGGAGCAAACGAGCGTATGTACTACAGAGTCCGCACAATTTGTTGTCGAGCAAAATCGGCTCAACTCTCGACCCGTGGGAAAACAGAAGGGTTTTCGACGCTCAGACAGCATGGGCAACAGAGAACCTCTGACAAGCTGGTACGAACACGCAACAGACGCGACGGCTCGTCCCTCTGCGCAGGGGACTGCCAGCTTGGCGCTTCATCCGATAGATGATCACGCAACTGGCTGACAAGCTCTCATCCTTGCCCAGGGGGGGGTTGGTTCTCTTGTGCCAAAGACCAAGATACGTGCGTTGATCCTTATCCTATGTCACGGTGTTCTAGTCGCTCTTTGCATATTTGGCGTCACTGCTCTGATTATTGTGGCATTTGGTCGGGGTGAAACTGGGCATCGCCCAGGGAGCCGTGGCCAAGATGAAGCACAGAATACTGGGGAAGTCTCCAGCGGACGCATGGGCAGCTGAACGAAAAAGTAGAACCGGGGACCCGGAGAGACACAAGCCAACTCCGCGGTCTTCAGTGCGGAGTACAAATACACTACGTAGTATCCGTACTCCGTACATAGCTTCTAGGTAGGTACCTACCAGTAGGTATTGTAGAATACCGGCTCGGTGCCGAACGGTGTCCGCGCTTAGGTAAGCTGGCGAGTATAATAAGAAGAGGTGAGGTGCGATGGATCCAAGACATCTGGCTTGTTTCGTGATGCTGTCTGTCCCATAGACTCTTTTCCCTCGACCTGTCCTCTTGTCTCGGCCTGACGAGCGCCAACAAAGGGAGACATAGCCCGGCGGCACATCCGCTTTGCATACGGCGATTGAAGATGACAGCCAAAAATAGCAACAGCGTTCGCCCGGAGGGTGTTTGGCGTATCGTCCTGGTTGGAGGCCAAGAACGGCGGGAACACCCACAACAGCGCCTCATGTGCCTCAGCATTGGGTAATTATGCATCTCATGTAGCGAATCGCGGTGTTTTGTGGAAGTTGTTGACTAGTCGTTGGAGAAAGTCGTACTGGGCAGTCGGGTGCATGAATTTGGGCGAACCGACAAGCCCTGTGGTACGTGATGGTTCCCAACCATGGTCGTGGGAGAATGGGGGAAGTTAATGCCTAGAAGACAGGCGGAGGGTGTTGCTATCAGATCACTTGATAGGCTATATCCCTGCAGATTCGCATGTTGCCGCTCAAGGCATGCATCCACGTTTCAATCCTCGAGACATCAACCAACAGTGGGCAAAAAGAGAAGGAAATAAAGGGGGAGTAGAGTCACAATGAGTACAAACAACACGTATCAGTCCTTGACAAGGTGACTAATAATTCAAAAACAGCCGCAACTAGGTAAGAGCATGGAGTTGTTGGGTTGGTGCAATAGAAAGGCCTATTGGAGGTGGTATCCATGGTGGTGCTGTGGCAGACGACCAACATGGGAGGAATGAAGCAGAGGAAATGTGATTGTTGACAGTTCACAAAGGCTAACCGCCGATGAGAGAGGCATACCCGCCTATGGTATCTGCTGCTGCTACTCGCCATTGAAACTGGACTTGGACTCGGACTAAGCACCCATCGATAGCCCTGTCAAAGAAAGGATCCCCTCCCCTGGTTGTTTATTTGTTTGTGCTTGCCTACTACGTAGCTAGCGGGACAGAAGATGGGGGCAAGGTCGATTTCGGGCTGGTCGGTACCTTCCGATAGGAGGCGTCACTGCCAAATGAGCGGGGTGGGCAGGGGTGGAAGAACAGGCAGACATGAACTGCACCTTGTAACTTTGGGTTTTTTTTGGAGGATGCTAACTTCATTCAGGTGGGCTGTTAGCGTCGCTCTGCCACTGCGTGCGTTCGCGCGCACGTACCCTACTCGCAACAGTAACAGACAGACGGCAAGACCAAAAGAGCTTAGAGACAGAGGGACTCACTCAGCTCACACTGGTGTGCCTCCTGCCACTTTTCTTTCTTTGGCTTCGCTTCACTTCACTTCACTTCGCTTTGCGCTTGCTTTCCTCTTCCGTCCCAACAACGGCCCTTTCTAGAACCTCGGACGATTCATCATGACATCCTCCTCCCGCCCCTCATTCCTTTAGGCCTTGCAGCGACAGCATCGACACTCGGAACGCACAGCAAGCGGGCTGTCCTGGTCCATCATGCACAACGCCACTGGCACTGTCACCAGCACCGGCACCCATCAGCAAGATGAAGGAAAACCACGCTCGTCGACTGATAAAACCCCCATTCTTACCCCGGATCCCGCTTTTGATCGACTGCCTGACGAGATCATCCAACAGTCGGTCCTCACTGCTTGCTGTCAAGCTTGACTCTATCCATAGTCCGTCCACTGACATGACCCTAGGATTCTACAGCTTACTGACCCCGACTCCTTTGCTTCTCTCATCCTCCTCAACTCGAAATGGCGATCCGTATCCCAGCAGGCCCAACTCTATGCCCTCCACCTCTCAAGATGCCAGTCCTACTCCGCGAGCCATCCTCCCCTCCACGAGGCCGACGTCAAGGATGAAGACCTGCCGCGCCTGAGGCGCTTGTTCGCCAAAGAAGTCAAGCGCAACCTCTTCGAAGCCTACTTGCGGCCGCGCGAAACCGTAATCAAACTTATATCCAACTCCATCAGCTCCTCGTCGTGTCCCGGCGGCGAAGGAATGCAGTTCAGCCCGTCTCCCCGCGGCCACCATGTCCTGGCCTACAATTCGTCGCGTGTTTATGTTCTCGACGTACGGGGGAAGGATATAGACGTCAAGAGGGAATTCAAGATACTGCGTCGGCCTGTTTCCACCTGCATCAAGGACGATGGCTCCATGCTGGCTGTCCTGTCTTCCGAGATGCAAGTAGACCTCTACGACCTTGAGCAGTCCCCGCCTCGCCGCACCCAGTCCTTGATCTTGGATAACCCACCGCGCACCATTGCGCTCTCTCCCTGTGGTTCTGTTCTTGCTGCTGCTTACGAAGGAGGCATCGAGGTATCCTTGGTCAACCCGGGCGCCCTGCCCACGGACAGGAGAGCGGTCAAATGCGATGGAGTTGACGCCCTGTCCTTCTCCTTTGATGGCACTCAGATTCTTGGAACCACGGTCCACTCGTCGCCGCCTGCCACTGTCATTCTGACCGCCCCTTACTACGACCCTGGCAACCAAATGGCCGACGATAGCATCAGTGCGCTCTGGACGACGTCGATCCTGTTTCCTAACACGAGCCGCGATTGCAGTCATGCCGTGCTTCTGCAAGACTCGGGCCAAGAGGAAGCGAGCTGGACCTTTACCTATGACCGCAGCTTCGAGACTTTCAGAGCTGTACGCATTGACGATCTGCGGAACGGTACGACCTACTTTACCGGACCCAAACCCGACCCGGGCTCGCAGGCCAAGCTTACACCCTGCACTCTGCCTACGGCCACCTTTCACGGAGACCTCGTCAGCGCCGGATTCCAGGGGAAGGATATCTGGCTGTACGGTGTGCCGGAAGATCTCGATGCTGTGCCCGAGGTCAACGCTGCGGGGCTTGATGGCTTGTCGGTCCTGTCCGGACACGGACGGAGAAGCAGCGGACCTCCGTCGCGTTCGCCATCATCTCGGGCGCAAGAAAACCCTCGGGTACCACAGTGGCAAGTGCTATGCGACAAGCTGAGAAACACCTTCGTCTGGGGCGCCAAGATTGCAGAGCTTGATGGTGTCAGCACGGTGAAATGGGTCGCTGGCTTTGGGGCGACATCGACACAGGAGCGTCTGGTCGTCGCAGCTCGCGGTATCTCACCTGGGAAGTCCATTGTAGAAGAGGATGACATTGATTTCATCGACGGCGGGAGGATCATCCTCCTTGACTTCGACTACAGCCTTGACGATGGCCAAAGGACAGAGATTGAGATCGAGGTGGGGACGAAGGAGCCCGAGATTCTCGAAGAGGAACAGAGAGATATAGACGCCGAGGTGGCCATCGTACGCCGCAGAACAGTGGCTCAAAGGCGCGGAGACCGTGGCGCCTTGATGCGTGCCGCTACAACTGCGGCCATTCGGGGAAACCCCTTGCCCCCGATGCCTTCTATGCCGCCCATGCCACAGTCTAGAGAGGAGCCCGAAGCTAGAATCGAAGACGACGACGATGATGACGACGATCCGCTCGTTCCGAGACGCATTGGGGCACCGCCGCAGATCAACGTTCAAGAGCCAATCTCGTCTTTAACTCCACAAGCAGGCGAAACTGCTTCGATGATTGAGGACGAGGAGGCCGAGGAAGCCGTGGAAGCCCCCTACTCTCATGATGGGCCCCGGTCTACCAACACTCTGCGTCGCGCAGCCACCGCTGTCGCCATAAACCGAAGCCGCAATCCTCAAGCGCCCGCTGCCGGACCGGTAGAGTACCGGCGAGCGGATGGTCGACGCGAGCACCCGCACGAAAGTGACGCGGATAACTGGGTCCCACCACCACCCCCGTACCAAAAAGATGATCCGGGAGACTTGCCTGCATTCCTGCGCAACGCCATCATCACGCCGGGGGGCGTGCGGATTCAGAGCCAGCCGACCCGGATTCAAACGGCCGCGCCGGCCGTGGGGGTATCGACTTGGCCCCTTCCAGAACGGCCGGCCCCTGCTCAGACAACAGACCGTCCACTGAGTTACCACGAGCCTGTTGCCAGCCCGTCGGCGAATGCCACTCATCATCTTCGCATTGCGAGCGACACGACGCTATTGAGCCGCCCGCGCACCGCAGAATCGGCCAGCCCAATGTTCAGCCCACCTGCTGATGTTGATGCCAATGACGATATCTACGACGTCTCACCACCGGAGACACCGTGCGTGGCTGCAACGAGGCCCAGCGATGCTGATGCCATTTCACCCGAAGGCCAACGCACGGCCGGCGAGTCTTTGGCGGTTCAGGCGTCCAACAATGACGCTCTGCAAGATTCTCAGGCAGTGGCAGCAAAAGATTCGTCCGTTGCTTTGGCAGCCCTGCAGGCACAGTCACCTCCGTCCTTGGGCCTGCAAATACCGTCAAGCACGTCTCCGAACGCTGTGGCATCAGGGCAGCCTCAACCGGAATCCGCTGCCGATGTACCGTTGGTGAGGCGTCTATCCAACGCGCAAACGTGGCCAAGGTCTGCTCTGCCGCTGGACGGTCCTCACCTGCATCCAGAGAGTGTGGCTTTGAGTAGCTTCCCATATTCTGCTCCTCCGACTAACGCAGGAGCTGATGAGATCATGGGGGCTGCGTTACCGGCCCCTTTCAGGGCGAAACAACCGGTTCTTCCCCAGGGCAGTGAGCAGCTGTCCCCGTATCGGCCTTGGTCTGGCAATTTCAGCTCTGTTCAGCGTGTCCCAGTTGGCAGTCGCAGGCCCGGTTCTCGACGAGCAACTGTACCACAACCCGCCATGCAGCCTGGGTCGCAGGCTGAGGTGCCAGACGGCCTGTCGCTCGAGGACCAGCCGCTGATCATCAGTACGCCTAGTGGCGTAACGGGGGCATACGACGCGCCTACGCGTCAGCAGTCGAATCGAAGAAGCGAAATGCCACTGTTGGCTCCCATTCCTCGTCACCCACGCCCGACTCAGCCGGGCCCGCACGTGGAACGCCTGGAGACCATTTACAGTGACAACACTGACGCGGAGGCATCTGGCAGCAGAAGCCTTATTCCGGCGTGGTTGCAAGCGCCGCCGACGCCGTCTGCGGGCCGACAGTCACACTCATCGGTAAATAGAAGGCCCAGTCGTGCTGAGCGAAGTGCGGCCAAGAACATCAAAGATGCCAAACGACGGGGCTGGAACGGTACAAAGAAGAAGTCGAAGAGCAAAAAAGTTGATCACGAGGTTGCCAGCTCCGCTGGGTGGACGGATGTTTCCGCGGCTGGCGGAAACGGAATCCATGGCAAGTCAGAAAAGGATAAAAAGTGTGTTGTCATGTGAAACTATTGGGAACCCCCAGATGAGCAGGTTGGCGTGCCCTCTACCTTTTTAGTGCCTGGGCCTCTGCATGGTGGGAAGTTTAGCATCGGAGTTGCGGGATGGAGAAACACGTTTGATAGCCAATTCGGATACCTTTTTGGTCTGGATCATCAAGGCAATGAATGGGTTGGACATGGGAAGGAAAAGAGCCACAGAATGTGCTTTGTTACATCCTCTCCCCTGTGCTGGAACACACAGAACAGCCGCAGCCAGTCACTCGCTTGATACCAATAGAAGGCCGGGTGTGCATCGATCTCAGATACCAAATTCCTTTACCCTGAATACCTCGCATAAGACAAATGGACTCTCAATTCTAAACAAAGATTGCCACTCCATACTAAAGTGTGATGTTGCAACTGGCAACCCTAACGCTGAACCGCGAGTCAGAAGGCCATCTTGCGTTGTAACCTCGTTCCATCTCCGATGCTGCGGCATGACCAGCTGCGCAAAGCTGTCGACAGTACTAAACGCGTTGCAACGGAAGCGACGTGTCATCATCAGTGGAGGGCGCTTCGTAGGTAGTAGCTAGGTCGACGCCGAGGCGGCATCACTGAGGTAGGTAGTGTAAGGTATCCGTTCCGAAAGCGGGGAGGAGGTGGGGAGGGTTGGCCGGAGTTGCGCTGTGCTAGGTACTTATTAGCATAATACGTCATACATCCTAACAAGGTAACTTGGCCGAGCGGTCTAAGGCGCCAGACTCAAGCGTAAGCTTCGTCCTCTTCAGAGGACGTGTATTCTGGTCTCGCAAGAGGCGTGAGTTCGAATCTCACAGTTATCATTTTGCCTGTTGCCCAAAATCCTTTCCCCATTCTCTCTTTTTTTTTTTTTTTGCAACGCATTCCTGAACAGATGCTGGTCCCTTTGTCTTGTTCTACTTTGAACCGTGCCCAGGAAAAAGAGAACGTGAAATGTTGGTGCGGCCTGGTTGTCTACGTCTTGATATTCCGGGGAAATCCTCCTTGATGCGAAGGTCACTAGCACGAAGAAGTAAATGGCCGGCCAGTCCTGGCCAGCGGATTGTTATGAGCTGTCAAGGTGGGGTGGTGAATCGCACAAGCGTCTTGGCTCAGATGCTCTCTATTTGTTACATGTTGACTGCTCCTGGAGCCACAGCCCTTCGTGGAAAGTGGGATTGTACGGAGTGCAGGCCGTCATTACCAATGCTTGACTCCATTGGGCCACACCTCACCCTCCCCCCCCCCTCGCACACCTTGATCCTGCAATACTGCGCGCAGGCTATAGCCGGTGCAAGACATCAGATGAATGACACCTGGGTTGACCTGACCTGAGTGCATACTCTCGTTCCTACCAGACCAAAGCCGGAATCCATCATCGTTCCTCAACTCGCGGTAATCTTCACCCACTCTCTCCACAACCCAGCGGGGGTATTCAAAATCGCACTAGCCCGGCTGCCCCTGCTCCATCAGATAACTTTTTTCTCCCTCATCTGTTCTCGCATCTGATAACCAGCCCGTCGTCAGCTATCCCGCGGAGCCCGAATCTCTGCATCCTTGGTACCGGTCCAGGGTCCAAGGCCCTTCGTTCTTCTCACCTCAAGCTGGGCAGCTGAGTGTCATCTCCAAAGGTTAGGACGGACTCGGTCGAGTCCGTCGAGTCAGCAGCTCTGGTTCGCCCACTACTTTCAGCTGCAGAAGCTTTCGTGCAGGGGCGGGCTCTGTTGACTGCAGAGAGGCTGCCCGGAAGACGCCGCCACAACACATGGACCAGACAGGGCTGTTCCATCGGGGCCCTGGCCGGATGTAACAGAATCGTCTTGTTGCTTTGGCAATTCTCGAGCTCGTATGTTTCCTCCGTTTCGATCCGAACTGGTATGGTAGCTCCACACAACGGGGTCGCTGTATAGTGAAACAGAACGGTAAAGGGTCCAATGCGGCAGCGCTACACGAACGGCTACGGCTGATCAAGCCGGCGCGCTCTGCGGTTCCCGCTGAATAGGTTACAACCGTCTCCATCTCTCCTACCCCCTTCTTCTTCTAACTGCCTGTCGCTCGTTTGACTTCCGTTCTCGCAACCCCCCGTGGTCCTTGAACTATTCGAGACGTGATGAATGGAGGAGCTGCTGTGGGACCGCGCCGAGGACCCCGTGGCGATGTAGCCCGTGCGGCTTGCGAGGCGGTAGGTGATCATCCACCGAAAGCTCGAGATGGAACGTGTCGAGCTGCCGGCGACGGGCAAGAAGGAGAGCGGGTATGTCGTCTTTCGGGCACGGATGAGGCTTCCGACCAACGGATGGAGCACGAGATTCGACCTCGTGCTGGGAAGAAGGGGGGGAGGAGGACAGAGTCGACTTTTCGAAAACGCATTCATGTCGATGTTGGACTTGAGAGATGAGCGCCTCCTCACAGCACCGTCGCCAGTGACATTACCACTACGCTGAGCCAAGTGAGCTTAGAGCATCAACTTCATCTTTCGGAAACGTCGAGTTGTAAAGAAGGCAGGGATGGCACGTACGAATAAAAGATCATGAGCATTGAAATAAGCGCCGGCTCTCTCGCCGGTTTGTTTCGGTGTCAGCTTTCATGTCCTGAAAAGAAGTAGCATGTTGTTCTCCTGCCGGCTCTCGTTTGGCCGGTTACAGCCCTGTTATGCTGATGGAGCTGGTGGGCGGTAGCCCCTTTTTATCCAGACGAGAGCATAAGTCAAGACGCTTTATCGGACCAGCAATCTTGTGACGAATGCAACCATATGCTTAGAACTTGCGAAGGACACCAGGGAGGCAGCGCTGCTTTTCCCTCGAGTACCCGACTATAGCCACGGGCTAGTTTACATCTGGCGGCTGCGACTGATAGAGGCGCCGACAATGACTTACCGAGGCTTAGAAAACATAGCTTGTTCTGGATTTGGCCGTCCCTCGGAACGTCTACTGTTTGAATAAGAGTTCCCACGAGGAAACACGGCAATCACAACCGAGGAACAAGGGCAAGCTGATTAATCGGGTTACAACGTTGAGTTAGCTGCATTAGATAGGCAAGGTGCTTGGCCGGCTTAGCCCGTTTGACCCAAATTTTTATCAGGATAATATACCGTCTTTGACCAATAGCCGAATAGTCGATGCAGAAGGGCTCCGGCGTGTGGGCAGATAGCCTTGAGGCAGGTTTACCCCTCTGCCCCCCTACCAGGAAGGATCCTGCTAGGAGAAGCAGCCAATGTTGTTGAAGAGGTCCTCGTCACACCACCCGAGTCCAAGAGGCAAAAGGCGTGTGACGAGTACTTTGGGGAAACAAACCTGGGGGCGACCACGTTGGCGGTACCCTCAGGGTCTGCTGTTTCTTGGCGCTGAGGTGGGGTTGAACCGGCGATCTGGAGAACATCCCGTGGTGTTGCGTTAAGGACGGGGAGTTGGCCGATGCTTAGGCGAGATAAAGCCTTTAGGATGAAGCACTTTAGGCGAGGCAGGTTGAATAGCAGGTCTGATAGGCCGGGGTCACGTCATACCATGCCACTCCCATACGACGGCCTGGCTGCGCCGCACATCTCACGCAAAGGGAAGGCATCGTGGACAGAAGAACATCCTGTAGTATCTTGCGGTGGCGTTGCGAATACGCCGCGGTAGGGGATAGAAAATCAGTCTGGAACTTGCTGGAAGGGAAGGAAGCGACTCTGGAAGTTGTGAACAGCCGGTATCAGAAGTCGAAAAGGGGAACGGGACAAGGCTCTCCCGGGGATGTGGGCAGTGGTATGCCAACTGCTGTGCTGCAACGCTCTAAAAGATGCATGACTTTCCATTGATGGGCCAGCACTGAACGTTGCCAATGCCTGCCACGGTGGTTTCCCCGTTGGTTTCTGCCGCGAGAGCCAACGGGCAGTCGAATGTTGTAGAGTTTCCATAGCGTGCTCAAGGTATAATGGGATATTGTCGCAAAAACAACGCCGTTAATTGCAAGCAGCAATTAACGCCTTATGTACTACGACAGATATCTAGTTCAGGTTAGTTCGTGAGATGACAGATACCGCGCTGCCAGATTGGCAACTGCATAACCTAGAGTAGCATATTCGCGTTTGTGTCATTTATGCATCTGGCAGGCCCCGACCTCCCTCTCCACCGATCAACTCGATTGTAACCCACTCATATTGGCATCCGGGGCTCAATCTGCCAATGTGCGTGGGCGCAGTAGTATCACAGCGGAGGTGAGTGAGACGGCGAGTACCCCTTGGTGATGAAATGGAAGTATAGATAGGCCATCAAAGCGATGGTGGTCGACGTTGAGGTTAATGTTAAAGCCACCGGCCCAGGGCTAGAAGTGGGCTAGAAGTGGCCGACCTCATCAACAGCCTCGACGTCCACCCCGGCGTGAACACAGTCATCCATCAATCCAACGCACTTGCCACGTTCTGAAGCATACCCCATTTGGCCTAGCGCTGAATCGTTTGGACCCTGGTGTCTGTCCCCTTCGGAGGGGGATTTGGCCAATGGGAAGCCAGCGAAAGCGTGGCAGGCATGGGGTAATAATCCGCGGTGGTCTGATTCTCACTCGATCCTGTCGTGCGCCCAAAGCCCATCATGCCACTTTCTGGAATCGTTTGAAGTACCCGCGAGGCGATCTCTAATTGTGTCGAACCACCACCGAGCTTTCGACCTGCAGTCGCAAAGCTCGTCAGTTCCTGGCCCCCCCCCCTCTTTTTCACCCCCCTCCCCTCTACTTGTGGCATTGATTGGCCTTTTTTTCCCCTTCTTCTTTTCACTCTTCTCTCTTCATCGCCAGTCCAATCCCTCCTTGTATCTGCTGCAGCCACGGCCTACCCTTCGTATTGGTACTGGTCGTTTCGCACCCACTGTTCTGGTCCTGATCCGCCCTGGTCTGGCTGCATACTCAGTGACCCTTACCTATTCCTCCCATTTTATTATATATCATTATATCTCGAGTACCACCATCAGATCCAACATCTTCCCCCCTCGTCGCGCATACAGCCTCGGACGGAAAGACACCACAATACACCACTTAAAACGGCTGGAGACGTGCCTCGCTTTCCGACCTCGCTTCGAGCCCCCCCCACGCCTACTTCAGCGCGTGCCTTTGTGCGCCAGTGTGGTGTAACTCGACCACGCACATTGCATACTTGACCCCAAGCGCGAAACTCTTCAACTCTGCCGTGCAAGCGCGGCCATTCCAATATCGTCCCGGTCATCACCGAAACTCTTCGCACCAGGCCGTCTGTAATAGCCAGCTAGCCAGTTACTTCTGCGCCGCTTGGCATAACCTTGCTGTCTACGAACCCGAACCCGCACTGTCTGTGAGCCTGTGATATCGACAAACGCCGTTGATGATGGCACCCGGTGTACTGAATTCGGACGGTTCAATGCAGGACCAGCACGGTCAAGTCGGCCAGACTGCCCCGGCCGGCAGCGCTGCTGGGCGTTTAAACGCCTTCGACGCCACATTAGACACTCTCACCCACCTACGTAGTCTGCCCGAGCCTCCTACGGAGGCCCAGGTGTGCGTCGTTGGTGCTGGTCCCGCCGGTCTCATGCTGGCTGCCAATCTCAGTCGATTTGGCATCAAGGTTGAGGTCATTGACGATAGGGCCGACCAGACGCCTGTTGGAAGGTAGGTAGAAGAAGTGCAGACCTCCCCTGCATGACAGTCGCAAGCTGACACCACACGTAGAGCAGATGGGCTGCAACCCAAGACTATCGAGACCTTCCGTCAGATGCGCCTGGCAGACCCTTTGCTGCTCCGAGGCGTTCGCGTATACGACATTTCCTTCTGGCGGAGTACCGCCGACGAGCCGCTCCACAGACTGGGCCGTGAGGTCCACTACCCTCCCGTCATCGATGTCCTAGATCCGTACATTCTGCTCGTGCACCAGGGCATGGTTGAAGGCATCTTCATTGACGACCTGAAGAAGCGCGGGGTTGAGGTGCGCAGGAATACGGCGTTCGAGTCCTACAGTGTCCCGGAAAACAAGGCCGGGCCTCTCCAGGTCAATTGTCGCACAAACGTCACCCAAGACCGACGGACGATCCTCACACAGTATCTGGTTGGATGTAAGTAACTTGAGCGAAACTAGCCTTTCTTGCCAACGGGGAACTGACATGGCGCAGGCGATGGTGCCCACTCCAAGGTGCGGAAGAGCATTCCAGATGCGCGGGCCATTGGCCTGTCGCAACCCGCAATCTGGGGCGTTCTCGACGGCGAGCTCATCACCGATTTCCCGGACATTTGGTCCAAGACACTAGTCTACTCTCAGGAGCACGGATCCATCCTCATCATCCCCAGAGAAAGGAACATGACACGCTTCTACATTGAACTCAAGGCAAACCCCAAGGCAGACAAGCGAGACCTTGGCCAGGAGTTTGTCATGGCTCGCGCGAAGAAGATCATGGCACCTTTCGAGGTTGACTGGAAGTACATCGAGTGGTTTGGTCGTTACCAGATTGGTCAGAGAGTGGCCAGCCGATTCGTCGACCCTCATTTGAGGGCCTTCCTTGCGGGTGACGCCAGCCATACACACTCCCCGAAGTCGGCTCAAGGCATGAACACCTCGATGCACGACTCGTGGAACCTTGCCTGGAAGCTGAACCTGTCCATTCGAGGGCTCGCGAAGCAAGCCCTGCTCGAGAGTTACGAGGAGGAGCGAAGAAAGATCGCCATCGATCTGGTCAACTTTGACTACGAGCACGCGAACCAGATTGCTGGCGGTGACGCAGTAGCTCTATCTGAGAACTTCAGGACGAACGTTCGTTTCATTTCTGGTATTGGTGCCGAGTACTCCGAGAGCCCGATAAACAGGGCCGCCCCTCAAGGCCTCATCATGGGAGATGCCAGGCCTGGTTGCCTGCTTCCTCCTGCCAAGGTCACTAGATACATCGACTCGAACCCCGTAGACATCCAGATCGACATTCCGATGCTCGGGCAATTCCGCATCTACCTCCTCATGTGGGACATCCAGGCGTCGAGCCCCTTCCTGGAGACCTTCTGCCAGTCCCTTGCCTCGGCCAACTCTTTTATCAGCAAGTTGTCTGCTTCCGCAAGCGCTTCCTATGCTGCGCAGCCTAGACTGCCGTGCCCGGAGGACATCTACTACCGGCCCGAAAGATACACCGCCGTCAGCCATCTCTTCACTTTTGCCTTGATCAGTAAGTACTCTCCGGTCGACACTGTGGTGTTGTCACTAACATGAGCGCCAGCTACGATGCCCAAAAGCGATGTGGAGATCTCGGACCTTCCGGCTCTGCTGCAGGACAGCCGTTGGACCTTCTACCTGGACGACATTCCAGAACAGGATACACGCGGCCAGCTTTGCACCAATAAGTGGCTTGGCAGCCTCGGACCCGGTGAGCTTGCCATAGTCAACGTACGTCCGGACGGCTACGTAGGCTCCGTCGGTCGATGGGACTCGAGCATGGACGACGCCGGTGAGGAGGCTGCCCGGTGGTTGGACGACTACTACAGCGGCTTCCTTCAGTTGCCTAACGGCTCATCACCTAGTCCTACTCCGACCCCCATGGCAGTCTAGTCGTGTCAACTCTTCAATCTCGAGCCCGCTCTCAGGAGCCACTCGTTCGGCGTTTCTGTAGCATACAAATCTCACATCACGCAACACGCGACACATAAACAGTAGCTTGACGATACCAAGCATTCAAGGAAACGCAGACATGAGATAATCGCTCTCTATCTCTCTATCTCTCTCAACTTATCTAGCAGGTGTTGGGGAGTGTGGCGGTGGTGTGTCTGTTATCACAGCATTTTCAGGAGCTAAAGGGGGGTGGATAATAAGCACAATCTGCTGCAAAGCAGGGGTTTGGTACTGCAATTTTGTCATTTATTCAGCATTCAGCTGAGTGGGAATGGTTTTACCACGTTGGGCAAATACATGTCAATAGATGGGATCTTAATTGCAGATCACAGCTGCTTTTCTTGGCCCTTATCCGCTAGCGCCACAAGCCAGCGCGGGCGCCTGAGGTCTTGGTCGTGAGGAAATGATACCATATTGGGGCCGTTCGTGCGAGTTGTCATCTTCCTCATACACCCACGTTGGCAACTGTTGCCCCCCCCCCCCCCCCTGGTCTGGCCTCTGCCGAAAGAACCGACTGGTATTACCGCAGCCTGCAGATGGCCAGAGGGACATCAAGGCGATGCCTGTCTCTGCCCTCTTTAGACGGCTGGAGTTCAGCGTCTGACGTGAAGCTTCGGAATCCTCTCTAGCTATCGGTCGATGCGCTCACGCCAGGCCCGTCAAAACCGAACCACGCAGACATCTCCCGCAGCGTCCTCCCCGATGACCCACCTCTCGTCGCCCGCCAGCGCAGCGCCCTTCATCAGCGTCTTCCACATGTCGTCCTCGAACTGCGCCTCGCCCCGCACCGCCGTCCCGGCGCCGGCGCCGGCCTCCCCTTCGCCCGGGGCGTCGTCTCTCCCGCGGCCGCCGTCGTCGATGCTGGCGCTGACGGTCGTCATCGCGAAGCACCGCCTCCCGCAGACCCTGACACCTGCTGCGGCGTCGACAGCCTCAGCGACGGTGAGGTAGGGGAACTCCTCGTGACGCCAGCAGGGGGCCCGCCCATGCCACGCCGTTTCTGCCGCGGCCTGGGGCCGTGACCGGGCGATGGGGCAAAAGGACCTCTCGGCGTCGCCGTCGGCGCCGCACTCGTGGACCCACCGCGGCCCGGTCCCAGTGAGCGGGATCCCGACGCTACGCACCGTGTGCCGCGCCGGCGGGTTCTCGGAGGCGTCCGGGCCCGAGGACCAGATGTGGTCTTCCTCCTGGACGAAGACGTGGCCGCGCAGCGCGTCCGTCCCATCCCCGTCGTGCGGAACGGCGTCAAGGGCGAGTCGCATCAGCCGCGGCGTGTGGAGCTGCCTCACGCCCCAGTGGTCCAGCTCACCGTTAGTGAGACGGAGGACGATTTCGGGGCCCGGGTCGGAAGGGGGCTTGTTCGAGCACGACGGGTCGAGGCTGGGTCGGTAGAGCGAGGGTCCGTTCAGCGACCACACGACGAGGCGCTCGAGAGGGGGGTCCTCACCCCAGGGGGAGCGGTTGGGCTGATGGGCGAAGACGGCGTAGTGCGTTGCGTTGTGGGTCGAGAAGATGCGGTCTGGAATGTGGATGGGGAGGCCGAGGTAGTGGATCTTCCATTCCGAGCGGAAGACCACCACGGGGGCCTGGTCACGAGCCGTGTCATTCCCGCCCTCGTCCGTCGCTGCCGGGTTTCCGCCTCCGTCCCGTTTTACTGGCGGCCTGTTGCTCGATGGGCCGAGAGGCGAAGAGACGGTGCGCACGTCGAACGCAGTGGCGAAGTGGCGATGAGCGACCTCGCCCTCGTTCAGCGGGTGGGAACCGTGCGCCTCTGCCCATTCAACAACGAGGAGTCCCTCGGCGAGGCGCACGCGACGAACGACTTTCTCGGCCCAGTCGAAGGGGACCGTCGACTCGTCGCCCGAGTTCAGGTCCAAGGCCTTCAAGACGGGGGGTTCCGAGGACGTCGAGGACGTGGGGGAGGCAGATGACGACTCGGGAGATGTGGCCCCGGAACATGGCCAGGAAGATGCGGCGGAACGAGCTGGAGAGGGAGAAGGGTACACCAGCACCCCGTCGGCGTATGTCCAGTTAGGGTCCGCGAGCGCGAGGTGCGCCAAGTGATCGTCGACAGCGAGCTGGCGGGCCCACGGCGCGAAGCGGCGGAGGGGTGCCGACGGCTTCAGGATCGGGATCGTCGTGAGGGAGTGAAACGCGGCCCTGGAGAGGTTGTAGTAGCGCCTAGCCACGCGCGCAAAGAGGGCGGGCCAATCCGGTTCTGCGCCGGCGCCGGCGCCGGCGGCTTCTGTTGGGGATCCCTCCCGCCGCGGCTGTCCGTGTCCTCGGGGCGGGGGCGGTCGTTCCTGCGCCTGCGAGGACGCCCGCGCCCTCAGCAGCCGGCACTCCAGCGATCGGGGGAAGAATACATGGAGGAGGGCCTGCGAGAGGTCGGGCCTGGTGAGGGCCGCGTGGGAGGCGCGGGAGACGAGGCGGCAGAGGACGATCTCGCGCGGGGTGAGGTGGCAGAGGACCTCGAGGAAGAGAGTGTCGGGGAGATCCGTCAATTGATACATTATTCTACAACTCGCCCCTGCGTCTCGGAAGCGCACAGCCTGACCCGGTGACTATTCCGTCTGGGTGCCGCCCTGATTGATGGGAGATGGCGGAACGGCGTCCGGATGGTAACCATTTAAACTCGGACGCCGGCAAAGTACCTACCCTCCCTCCCTTGGCAAGGGTCAGGAGGCTACAAGAGTACCGAGCCCGTGCCTCGTATACTAATTAGTTATTACGCTCGACGAACAGGGGCTTATAATCGCTAACGCAGTTCATCGCCCAGTGATGGATCTCGCTGACGCTGGAGTCGACGGGGGAGGGGAAGTTGCATTTGAGTTGAACGCAAGAATGTGGTGAAGGTTTGGAAACTGTCTGCAACCATTACTAAGACCCCTAGACAGACTCAACGCACACCCGAATCGAAGCCCCTGTCACCGTCTTCTTTCGGTTTCTGAAGGGGAAAAAAAAAGAAGAAAAAATTGCAAGTCTCTCATATCAAAAGTTGGCAACAACATATAGAAATATGCTTCGTTTGTCGGCTATCCCACCGAGTTTCTAGCAGCCTATGTATGCATTTTTTGTGTGCCTTGCTCATCCGGCCATGCCATTTTCGGTCCAGTGCGCACGCTCTTTTCAAAACAACCGGAAAACGACTAATTTCAGATACATGCCTTAAAGAAGAAAAAAGTCCATTCGGCGGGGTCCGTTTCTCTTGCCCCTCAAGAAGCCTAGGTCAAGCCCAGGTATTCTCTGCGATGCGTACCTGGGCACGTACCTACTGCCCCCTTTTCGCATTCACCTCCATGTTCATGAGTGAGTCGGCATGGCGACGTCAGCCTTTTGAGAAATGGCGTCGGCGCTCTGCCAGAGCGCGGTGACCGTCTTCTGCTGCGTGTAGAAGTTGATGCCGGGCCTTCCGTAGAAGGTGTTCGCGCCGCCGCCGGCGATGCTCTTCTTGTTACCGGTGAAGGAGAACATGGGCAGGGGCACGGGGATGGGCACGTTGATGCCGATCTGGCCGGCCTCGATGTTGCGACGGAAAGCCTCGGCGGTGGCGCCGGAGCGGGTGAAGATGGCCGTGCCGTTGCCGTACTCGTTCTTGTTGATGAGCTCGATGGCGTCGTCCAGCGTCTCGACGTTGAGGCAGACCAAGACCGGCCCGAAGATCTCCTCCGTGTAGCACTTCATGTGGGGCGTCACGTTGGTGATGATGGTGGGGGCGACCCAGTTGCCGTTGGGGTACTTGGCGGGCTTGTAACCGCGGCCGTCGAGGAGGATGGTGGCGCCCTCGTCCTCGGCGCTCTGGATCAGGCTCTCGATGCGCTGCTTGCTCTGGGGGGAGATGACGGGGCCGAGGTCGGCGCCCTCCTCGAAACCGCCGTCGACCTTGAGCTTCTTGGCCAGCTCGGCCAGCTCAGGGAGCCACTCCTTGGTCTCGCCGACGAGGACGAGGGTGCTGAGGGCCATGCAGCGCTGCCCGGCGGCGCCAAACGCGGCACCGACGACGCTGTTGAGGAAGTGGTTCTTGTTGCAGTCCGGGAGGACGGCAGCGTGGTTCTTGGCGCCCAGGTTGGCCTGCACGCGCTTGCCGTGTGCGGAGCCCTTGTTGAAGATGTACTCGCCGGCCTTGTTGCCGCCGACGAAGCTCACGGCCTTGATGACGGGGTCCTCGAGGATGAAGTCGACCGTCTTGTGGGCGCCGTGCACAATGTTGACCACGCCCTCGGGGAAACCGGCCTTCTGGGCGAGCTCGGCGAGGATCATGGCCGCACCGGGGTCCCTTTCGGAGGGCTTCAGGACGAGGGTGTTGCCGGTAACGGTCGCGATGGGGATGCACCAGAGGGGAATCATGGCGGGGAAGTCTAGACAGCGTTAGTCTTGTTGTCTCTTCCTTGGCCGGTTGGGGAATCACTCACTGAAGGGGCAGATGGCAGCCACAACGCCCAATGGCTCGCGGTAGCTCCTCGTCTCCATGTCCTTGGCAACTTCCAACACCTCGCCCTTCAGCAGCTCGGGCGCACCGCAGGCGGCCTCTGCGACCTGCAGACCACGGAGGACGTCACCCTTGGCGTCGGCAAACGTCTTGCCCTGCTCGAGAGTGATGCTCGCGGCCAGGCGGTCCCAGTTCTCGCGGATGAGGGCGACGAACTTGAACATGATCTGCTGGCGGGCCAGCACGCTCATGGCACGCCACTTGGGAAAGGCCTTCTCGGCCGAGTCGACGGCGGCCTGCAGCTCCTCGGTGGTCATCTGCGGCACGCGGGTGACGAGGTTGTTGGTGGCCGGGTCGTGCAGGTCGATGAAGTCGGTGGCGCTTGAGGTGACGAACTTGTTGTCGATGAAGTAGGGGGTATCCTCGGGCTTCGCGATCTTTTCGTGCGTGTTGGGGTACGACTCGGCCGTCGAGGCCAGAGCGGCGTTGAGGTGCCGCGCCGTGGCGTGTATCCTCCTCGCCGCAACGGCGGAGACGGGGGAGCTGGAGGACGTCATGGTCTTTGCTGAGGACAATAGTGAAGAGCGGGCGAGGGACACTCCAGATGTTCGGCCAGCACCGGCAGTAATGCTTCGAGAGATGGCTCGACGCATTGTGAAGGGAAGGGAGAAGAAGAAGAAGGGCAAAGAGCGGGGGGAGAGGTCAGGTGTATGAGAGTTTCTGATGAGAGCAATTGGGCAGCTAGAAACGGCGCTACAGACTATGCAGGTCAGTCCGTTCCGTCTCAGACCAATAACCAGCCACTTCAACCAAGAGAAGACACGACGACGGCGGCCGGGGGCGAGCGACAATGTAGTCCCTTATAAAGCCCCCCAGGGGAACTTGGCGAGCTGCCAGAGTGTGGGGAAAGGTTGGGGTGGGGTAAGAGATAACGCTGTTTACACAGTCACCGGGTCGGATCCCCCGCCGAATTCCCCAACCCTCTGGCACCGAGGTCGGCCTCTATGCCGTCCAATGCCGAAGGGATCCGTGCTGGAAGCAACAAGCAGTGTGGGCACTCTGCGCGCTAGGTAGCGTAAAAGGCGTAAACAGCGTCTCACCTTGGCGGTCTGTGGACCTCAACCCTTCAGAGCAACAGCTCGAGGCACCACAGTCGGCCGCGGAAACTAGCAGTATTTTGTTCTACGATCAATGGTAGAATAGTAGATGGCAGTATAATCACTTTGATACATAACCTCAGAATTATTTGGTCAAATCCCTTTTTTGCGGCAGCTACCTAGAATACACCTACGCCATGCTCTGTCCCTCGATGGCCGAAACAGACGTAATGAGGGAGTTAAACTGAAAAAAGCAGCATCCGGATCTCTCTGTGGTCCTAAATCACCCTGGTGCCATGCTGGCACGAGGCTTCTGGCTATTTGCCTTATTTTTTTTTGTTCCTTCCTTTCCCGCCAACAAGATCAGAGAAAGCCAGCTAATTCACATTTCCACTTCGAGACACTTCAATTTAAGACGAGCTGCGGGTGTTGCGCTTGGTGGCATCCTTCGCGACGTCAGCACCCGAGGCAACAGCCTTGGAAGCCTTGTCCTTGACATCCTTGGCCTTGTCCTTCGCGTCAGCGGCAGCCTTCTTGACAGCCGGAGGGGCACTGCCGGAGCTGGCAATGCCAACAATGATGGCAATGATGGTGACGAGAAGAGCACCGATGCCACCGGCAACCTCGGGAACGAACTTAATGGCCTCGATGGGGTCCTTCTGGGCAATGGTGATGAAGAGGTCGAGCTTCTCCTTGATGAAGTGAACAGGGTCGTCGAGGAACTTGAGGTCGTTAGGAGACTTGGGCTTCTCGGCGTCCTTGGGCTTGTCGGCGAGCTCGAGGAGCTGCTCGACAGGGTGCTTCTCCTTGAATGTCTCCTCGGCGAGCTTGGCGGCATCCTCAACGGAGTGGCCGATGTAGATGTTGTCGAAGAGGATGTCGTTCTGCATGGTCCAGATCTCGAAACCAATCTGTCGGTCTCTTCGTTAGCAAGAGAGGATATTCATCTGGATTATCAGGTCATAAAACTTACAGCGCCCATGGGCTCGAAGTTGGCGGGGGTCTTGTCCTCGTAGTAGTCGGGGTTCTTGATCTTGCGAGGAGCCCAGACGCCCTTGTAGGCAGGGTTGTCGATGTAAGGGGCAGTCCACTTGCCCTTGTAGTCGGGGTTCTTCTTCATGGGCTTCGTCCAGGGACCACAGCCAGAAGCCTCGGCGCACTTGGGGTTAGGGACAGTAGGGGCGACCCAGTCACCATCCTCCTCGTCATCCCAGTCCTCGGGCTTCTGGGCCTCAGGGTCGGGAATGGTAAGGGGCTCATCTTCAAGCCAATCCTCGGGCTTGGTGGCCTCCTCGTCAACGATCTCAAAGGGAGCGTCCTCGTCCCAGTCCTCGGGCTTCTTGGCCTCGGGGTCGGGGATACGGGCCTCGTCAACCCAATCCTCGGGCTTGGAGTCCTTGGGGTCGTCAATCTCCTTCTCGGGGTTGACAGAGGGGGAGAAGTCCTCAAGAAGGGAGCCAGTCTTAACCTGCTCGCCATTCTGCTGGATGATGAAGGTGTTGTTGGGGTGAACAATGAGGGTGTAGAGCTCGGTGGTCTTGACGATGCGAGCGGTAGGAGGAGAGGTGAGGTGCTTCTCCTCGTACTCGCCCGTCTTGGGGTTCTTGTGGTTGAAGATGAAGTGGACCTTGTTGGTGTGGCCGCACTTATCGGGACCAAACATGATCACGTAGGGCGTGGCGTTGGAGAACTCCTCCTGGTGAAGAGCCTTGTTCTCACGAAGGAGCTTGAGGTAAGCACCACCGCACTCGAGGCCGTCTGTAGGAAATGATTGTCAGCATTGGCGACGGCTAGCACGTTGGCGCTAGGTCTTGAAACGTACTCTGAAGCTTAACCTCATACTGAACAACAAGAGTCTGGCCCTTGTTGTCAATCTTCTTGGGGAACTTGGCCGAGATGGCGTGGTGGGCAGCAGGGTTCTTGATGACAAGACCCTTGTCGCCTTCCATGCCCTTGTAGACGGTGGGCTCCTCAACAGACCACTCGCCAACGTAGGCCCATTCCTCGTCGTCCTTCGAGTCTTTCTTGGCGTGAGAAGGTCTCCAGCGAGACTCCCAGTCGTCGGTGAACTGCTCAAGGAAGGGGGCCTTGAGAGAGGTAGGCTGTGTAGGAGGAAAACACAATTGTCAGATACTCGCATACTATTGCTGACAGAACAAGCAGATGCGGTGAAGCTCAAAGGATACTCCAGCCCCCATGCTGGTGTGCTCGAGGCCGTGCGCCAGGCGTGAGATCGCAGCACAGAAGCAGTGAGGGGATCATCCAGAGTAACAAAGAGAAACAAGCCGCCGAGGCGGAGAAGGGGAGAAGCTTACAGTGAAAGTAGGCAGCTGGGGTGCAATCGAGGTTGCGGAATCAGCGGCAGTAGAGCTCTTGTCGTCACTCAGGACTTTCTGAGCATCGTCGGCGTAGGCACCACCAGCAAGCAGAGCCGCGGCGGACAACGCAGCAGCGTTGAACTTCATGATGGACGAAGGGGTATTAGATTCTCGACTTCAAGGGGGTGGAAAGCAGCGTTAAAGCTATTGGGGGTTGAGAGTAGAGAGAGAGAGAGAGATGTTGCCAATTGAATGACAATGAAAGAGTTGCTCCCAGCGCGATAGATGGTGAGGACTAAGTTGTTTCGAGGAGGAATTTCCCAAGGAAAGGGAAAAGAGTTTCGGAAGAAGGAATGGGGCGAGGAAGACGCCGGATTTATCAGTCTGTGAGGCAGGTGCTTGTCGGCGGGTTGTGCTCAACGTGTCCTTTTTTTGTGGTAAAGGTATCCGTACTGGGAGCACCAGCCAGCCGTCAGCACCACCAAAGCACCCAGCAGCTAGGGGAGAGCTCACTATCGCCCTCTCCGGGTAAGGAAAGGTAAGCCATCTGGGCCAATCATCTTGTCATAAAATTGGGGTCTGGGCCCAAGGAAGCAGGAGCAGCAGGAGCAGCAGCAGTTGCCTCGCCAGGGGTTGTAGGGGTCGCACGGGGTCGCTGATGCCCGGCGCACCAATCCGAAAGCGCTGTGATACCTTTTTCAGTGGGCTCTGCTTGTTGAGTTGCGGACTGTGGCTAAGGAAAGTGCGGGGGCCCCTTGGCGGAAGGTAAGGGATCCGCCGGCTGTAACAGTGAGAGGGATTCATGGCGCTTCGACGAGCTTCCAAACCTCAGATGCTCATCCTGGTTTGCGGAACCGAGCTCTTCCCAGTTCAGCCTGCCGCTCTGCTCTGCTCGGGGTATTAAGTGGTGGAATACAAAGAATCCATTGATGCAAGTGCCTAGGCGCAGCGCCTCGCATCTTTTCTAAGCTCGGTCTAAACTACGCCGCACAATTCAACTATGCTTCCATACTGGATCAAGTACCTGTCATCTGCTTCTTAGTAAGCACATGGATTGGTCGATACTCGGAGGACTAGGTTGGTGGCTGATGCCGATATGTCTGGAGACTGGCTGCATTGTCGCTGCGTTATAGCCACCGCTCTTGCATGACAATCGACCCCCGGGAAGCTTTACTATAGCAGAGATGTCAAACAGATTCCCAGAGAGCGCAGATATGCCTCGGCTATGCCAGTGCCTGCAGGATAGCCATCGGCATCAGGCGATCTTGGCTGGGTTTCAGTGCCTCTCGAAGCATTTCTGCTTTGGGCAGGAGGATTCATGGATTTAATTTCAGACAACTCAGACTTCAATTGCACTTATTCATCAGTCCCATCCGTAATATCTCACCAGATCTTAACAGAGCCCTTTCGGCGTCCCCACTCGGGATAAATAGCAACACGGCGGGCGCTGTCGTTGAAAGAGGTTAGGTGTCCTTTTCCCGCATCACCTGCAGGACAACCCCCCATCTGCATCAATCCGGCCGGACTAGCAGCCGATTCTTCACCAGCGTGTCTCATCAGTTCTTAGCCGGTAACTTGTGTCGCTCTGGGTTTCCACTGTCGCATGCCTCTGCTGAAGGCACCGGTCGCACTTGACACCGCAAGTTGAGAGCTTCGATGGGTTTGACCAATGGGAACGAGTCTCTCCCTTTACATTAGCCAACCGTGCCGTACTGGGAAGAGAGCGCTCCGTGCCTTGCGTGCTTTACCATGTGGGGTAGACACAAGGTGCCACTGGCCCAATTCATCCGGCCGATTTCAGCCTCACATGTATGTATGTATGTGGCTCGGGCAGGAAAACTCTGGAGCCTCATTTTGAGTTGTTAATGACGCATTTGGCTCACTGAGACGAGTCAATTCGCCGTCTCGATATTGTTGCGGTTGTTTATGATCCGTGTTTTAGTCCAGTGAAAACTTATCTGTACAGCTTTTTATTTTTATTTTTAAGAATATTCCATCAAGCCAGCTTCGCCTCAGCAAGATCTCGAACTCATCGTCTCCTGAATAACCCCGTCTTCTTTTCTACTCTGCGAACAACCCCTTCCCCTCCGCCTTCAGACATCGTCTCGGAAACAGTTCATAATGGCGTCTGCGAGCAAGATTCAGAACCCCGACCAGCTCATCACCTCGGACGATCCAGAGCACCCAGCGAACCTCATCCCTTCCCTGTGCGCAAAGTTTTGGACCCTCGGCTGGGTCACGGGCACTGGCGGTGGCTGCTCCATCCGAGATGAGTAAGTGAAGCCACAGCCTGCGTTGTTCTCTCATCTTTGTTCGAGCAGATATGCCTCGCAATCTCACTTGCTCGGCTCCCATCTCGTATAAAAGAGACTATAAGCACCACCAACCACCCAGTCGCCCCTGCACAAGAAGCACCAGACCATGGCTCCCACTTACGCACTCCCAGCGACCTCGTCTACCTCGCCCCCTCGGGCGTCCAGAAGGAGCTCATGAAGCCCCAGGATATCTACGTCCTCTCCCTCGCCGCTCAGGAGTCATCCCTCAAGAACCGCGTCTACCTGCGCTCCCCGCCGTCCTACAGGCCCTCTCAGTGCACCCCGCTCTTCCTTGCCGCCTTCACCCGCCGCGGCGCCGGCTGCTGCATCCACACGCACTCCCACTGGGCCGTCCTCGTCACCCTGATTCTCGAGTCCCGCGGTGCCGGCAACGACAAACTTTTCGAGATCAACAACATCGAACAGATCAAGGGCTTCGGCAGGGGCTTCCAGAAGCAGGGCAGCCTCGGCTACCACGACACCCTGCGCATCCCCGTCATCGAGAACACGGCCCACGAAGAGGACCTGACTGAGTTCCTCGAGGAGGCCATGGACAAGTATCCTGACACCTACGCCGTCCTGGTACGGAGGCACGGCGTCTACGTCTGGGGCGACAACGTCCACAAGGCCAAGACGCAATGCGAGAGGTGAGCTTCATTTTGGTTGAGACGACGTCTCTGTTCGAGAGCGACAGATCCCCCGATCCTTGTCTGCCCAAGAGCATCCCTTCCCATCCCTTGTACCTGATCCCCCGCACACCCGCTGTATTGAAAAGGTGCCGAGAAATGCTGACGATCGTCTTGTGTAGCCTGGATTATCTATTCCAATTGGCCGTTGAGATGAAACAGCTGGGCATCCCCTGGATCAGCGACGTTCCAGTCGTTAAGCCCACTCGAACCTAGTCAGCACTGATTATTAGGTGGGATGCAATCGGGTAGTACGGATCTTGTGACCTCAGTATGCGATCGACGCGCCAAGGGTCGAGTTCTAGCGCATTTTACGGTTGAATGAAGACTGCTCTGGTCAAGGTCCTTCATAAACTGTTGTCTCATAAATCCGCCGCTTCAACGTGTCGATAGGGATTTAGCAAGACTTGGTTGATCCAAGCAGCGATGTCAAGGCCAAGATGAACTACAATAGGGAAACTGACCCCGAGGCGCAACTGAATGAGCGAAATGCTGTAATAATTGAGGACAGACGTTGGTGTCCGCTAGTACATAAACACATATCCATGCAATTGCCTATTCATTATTGACCGCATGTACAGCAAACATGCCTCCCCTCCAATTGGTATAAATCCTTCACCCATTCACTCAACATATGCCCTCATTCCCCTTTATACTCATCATTAAATGCCAAAGAAAGGATATTTAAAGAAGGAGAGCGCCGATAATACCGACAACTCCGAACGAGGCAGAGCCAATGAGGGCAGGGGCAGCGTTGGGAGCAGCGTTGGGAGAAGAGCTTCCGCTGGCGGCAGCCTCGGTACCGGAGGCACCGGTGGCGCTGGCCGTGCGGGAAGCAGAGCCAGTGGCGGCAGCAACGGAGCCGGTGGCAGAGGCAGCAGAGCCGCCGGAGCCCGAGCCCGAGCCTGAGCCCGAGCCGGAGCCCGAGCCGCCGGTGGCGGCAGGGGTGCCGCCGCTGCTGAAGAAGTACTCGCTGATGCACTTCTGGGAGCAGTCGGCGTACTTCTGAGTCTGCTCGGGGGAACCGTCACCCTGGGGGCATGCAGCGACACAAGCGGTGGTCTGGTTGACCTGGCTCTCGTTGGGGTTGGGGACCTAGAGGTAAAGTGTTAGTCATTGATTGCTTCTTCCCCGCCCTTCCGCGCGTCCTGCGCCTCTCGACCTGAGGGGATTACGGGGGAAACAATCGCAGGCCTATATCGGGAAACCCATGTGTGGAAGGGGGCGCGGGCTATCGTACCGAAATGCACTTGGACTGGCAGCCGACGTCGGTGGCAGGGCAGGACTTGAGGCAGTCGGCGATGGCAGCCTGCTCGGAAGAGGCAGCGGAGGCAGCGGTGCTGGTGGTCGACTGGGCAGAGGCCAGGATGGCGAGAGCGCCGGTGACGATGATGGAGGTGAAACGCATCTTGAGGTGTTGGTGGGTTTATTGATATTACACGGGTGTATTAAGATGGGTGTAAGTTGTTAATAGTCGAACACAGACAGCGAGAGCAGGCGTTTTGAAACAGGCGTTGAGCAACGAATGGACAGCAGAGGCTAAAGAGGAAGAGGGGAGGGAAGGGAGGTAGAGAGATGAGTGGACGGACTGGAGGTGGGTTTAATAGTATGTGGTGACCCGGAGCGACAGACCATCTCCGTCTCCAACGTCGACCTTTTCCTGCTTGTGGGTTGACAAGCCAAGGCACGCCAACACCCCCCGGTGCCGTGCTATGACTAGTCTTCGGAGTGGCCCCTTTCCCCTCCTCCCACCCCTCCCCCTTTAGCGGCTACTACGTACGAAGTATTTCGTAGGTGTGCATCCCGTCGACACAGTTCTCTTTCCTGTCCGTGGGCCGGGGAACACACTTGTCTGCATGCAAGGGCGGTGGGTATACATGTGGGTCCAATGGGGACCTGGAAAGTTCCCTTCACGCGGTGGGAAAGCGCCAGAAGCGGGCCCAGATGCGAACACAGTACGGATACGGATACCTAACGCCCCCCTTTTCCGATAGTTCAGTTCGATTCAGGTCTGGTGAGAGAGAGCATTTGTTTACTCTCTCCTCTGACTTTTCACTCGACTACGACTAGCCAGTGACCCCGCCTCAACGTCGTGTTGATGTGGGCGAGAGGACCCAAGGGCCAAACACAAGCGAGGAAAGGAAGGGATCAAAGCAAATTTAGAGGGAGGCGGTGATCGAATCGGATCGCGCCATATCTGGGGAAAGCTAGGTTGGTACCTGCGCCTTGGACAGCTACCTAGTATACGGAGTACAGAAGTAGGTACCTGCAAGGCAGGAGGAGACACAGAGCAGACAGGCAGGTTCTCTCCGCTTCGCTTCCTCCTTCCCTGGGACTAGGGTAGAAGGAGGGAAGGGAGAGCGAGAGCAAGAGCGAAAGACACTCGTGCTTCCCGGGCACAGTTCCCTACGACTTGTGCTGCCAGCCAGAGTGGGCCTAGACCAGGTGTTGAACTCAATTTAAGATTGCACTTGTTTTTTTCTTTTTCTTTCTTGCTATCTTTTGATTTGCTGCAGCAGCCAATTACCATCTGTCTCGTCCCCTAGTCCCGTCCCCATCGGGAGAAGATGCCGGGTCCCTATTATTACATCAGTGTGGAGGGCCGTTGGTCGGGTGGTCTGTTCGTATTTGTACGTAGTATTCTGCTGCTCTGCATCTTTTTGTCGAGTCCTCAATCGATCCTTGCCGGAATTGCCATGGGCTCCATTCACCACCGCATTGTCACCATTTGTACATAGCGCACAGTATTTTTTATTTGGTCTTTTCGCCGCAGCATTGATGCCCCATTTCGCTTCTGCCCGATAACAGTACACTACGGCGGCGATCCCGTCGTCTCAGCTCGCTCGACGAGGGTTTGCACTACAGTCATCTGTAAAAAGTCTGGGCTCACTGGCATACCTACTTACTGTAGGGTGAGCCTATCTATACTTTTTACACGTGACTGTACCGCAGGGACGTAAGGAGCAGAGACTTCGGACAATGTTGGGCTGACAGCCAAGCAGCTAAAAACAACAGCAGAAAGACAACAGACGGCAACCACCCCCGTGACACGCAAGGAGCGCGTCTTCTCGGGCAATGCTTGGCTTCCCGGTAAATGTCACCGTATCATTGGCCGAGGCACATGTCCCCTGTCTCAGGGGCCGAACGAACCACCGCCATCGACCAGTGGACAAAGCACTGGGGCGCCACGCCCCATGCCCCCGTGCAGGTCTTCCCTCAGAGCACGAAATAAAAAGGAACGTGAAAGAAGTCTCATCATCTTCTTTTCCACCATCTACCAGCTTCTACCGTTGGGCTTCTACGATCAGTCTCTGCCTTGGATGAGTCTTCTGGGAACAATACGGATAGTCCACCAGGAATACCTCACCTGCTGACCTAGATTCGTTTCGAACTGCATTTAATGACGGCACCTCACAGGAAAGTCTCTCCACACACCCTAGTAGTAATTCTCGTCCAACTTGACATGGACTACGGATACTCTATTCCAAACAGCAGACCATCGCCGTGTTCTCAACCTCCAGTGACCGCTTACACGTCTCATGAGGGCAGCACCCTCCCCAATTGCCACCGCCAGTTGCGGTGAGCATGACTCCAATGAATCCAAGAATAAATATTGCCTCATGTGCCCTCACACGAGCTGCACTTGTGCATGAATACGAGATATCCATCCACCGGCACCATTTCCGCGATCTGCATTCTATGAATAATTGTGCCACCAGCGTGTCCCCCCCAAAAAGCACCGTGCTGTAGGGCCAGCCGATGGCCTTGTGCTACGTGTCCCCCCTCCAAGCCCGACCAGAAGGAAGCGCCATCAAACCTCTCGTGGCGACCCACCACCTCGACTCCGTCCGTTTAGCCGCAACCGAAAGTCGGAGGAATTTCGAACGAATAAGAAATCTCCAGGCCCTTCCATTGTCCGGGTTCGTGTCAACCGTCTCCGAAAGTTGTCTCGTCCGGGCCCCTTTGGACGCTGCCACAACGGCGACGCGCAGGGCTACGATTTCTGCCAATGATAATTATCAAAAACGAAATCTCATGGCTGCCGTGTTTTCTCCCTGTCGTGCAAGACCCAAAGGCCGGAAATTTCACCACGTCATGCCGCCCCCCCCCCCCCCCCCCCTCTTCCACCGTCCGTGCTAGGCCTTCGCCTTGGTTTCTCCTTGGTCGCCAAATTCGAAATTCATGCGGACCTGGGCGGCCAGGCGAGGAAAACTCGCAGGCCCGGCGCCATGTCATTGGCCGTTTCCACCCGGCCGGCTATTTAGGTGCTGACGCTTGGGACAGACAACAAGCCGCCTGTAGGGAGTCGGTTGGGCCGAACGGAGAGAGCTGAAGTAAAACTTCTAGATGCGCCGTCGACGACCGCTGAATTTCGAACCACGGCGGTCTAGCCTCCATATTCCGGAGGGCACCATACTAGAAGGACAAAGAAACTGTTCGTCTCGACTTTCTGAAGGCTTGCAACGGTCTGTGACAGATATGGTACGGGTTATCAGTCGCACAACGACTACAATCACCCAGCAGAAAACACTAACTCGGCGATCTGATGGTTGTTCGTATGATGATTCTTCTTCTTTCACCGAGACCGTTCAGGCTGACGCTTGAATGGCCCCGTTGTGCTTAGTTGCTAGCTTACAGCTCGTCTCGCTGCCTGACTTCCTCTTCCGTCCCTAGCTTCGGCTCGTCGCCGGGCACCTGTTCAACAAGAGTTTCATCCTCTACCGGATTTCCCTCGTTCGTCGTTGTCTTTGTCTCTTCGCCGATCTCTGCCGGCATCTCCTCCACAATTCTACCCACCTTTTCAATCAGCGAGTCGGGATCTCCACCAGCCGCTGATCGTTGCGGCTCCCTCCCGACCTGCACGGTAGGCAACGAATCATCCGGCAAGCCCTCGACATCATTCTTCCCCTCGTTAACCACCACCGCTTCCGACGGTGCCCCAGACCCGGCATACTTGACAACTGCCCCGCCGCCGCCGACTGTGACATTGTAGATCAGTCGCAACGGCAGCCATACTAGCCACCACATGGGTCCATATAACAACCTCCGGAACAGCAGCCATGCGCCCGTCACCATGAGCATGTAGAGAGACGTCTGTAGATACCAAGTGTCGCTCTTCTGAGAGCGGAGTAGCGTTCCCAGCAAATCCTTTGAGCTCGCGAGCATGGTGTCGAGGGAACTGTAAGAGTCGTTGAGCTGCGCCAGCGCCGCCGACGATTCTGTCAGGGTCTGGTGGGCGAACTCGCTGCGGGCTAACTCCGCCGCGATGAGGTCGTGCGTGCGCCGCAGCGCACTTGTGACATTGCTGCTCGCGCCAACCGTTTGCTGGTCGTCTTCGGTCAGAGAGCTTGTGTTCTTGCTGGTCTGATGGACCTGTCGGTGGCGGATCACGTCTGGCTTTTGCACGCCCAGGGACGGGGAGGATACTTCGGAGACGGGTTGCGAGTAGGACTGAAGGAGGAGTTCGCGCTCGAGGCGCTGCGCCTCCAAGAGGTTGCGCTTCGCTGTGAGTTGCGCCTTGCGAAATGTGACTCGTGAACTGCACTTGCATGTCAGTAATCGTATGCTTCTCACCCACCATGGGCTGCTCTGTAAATGTCGATGAGCCCATACCTCTTGAGTTCCTGCCCCAGCCTCTCCACGCCATCCTTCAGGCGGGTCTTGGTATGCTCCGCCTCGCTCCCCGGCCTCCCGTCCCGAAGGTCCTCGACCTCCTCCCTCAGGAGCTCTAAGTCATCCTCCTCTTCCCTGAGGATCTGGCTGATCTCTGAGCTCAGGTCCGCGCTGACGCTATTTTCCTCGTCTGTACCGAGGAGCACCGAGCCCGGCTGGAACTTGAGGTTGTGGAGCCTGTCGATGAGCTCCTTGAGCTGGGCCGTGGTCTCTTGCAGGGCCGTCAGGCGCTCCTGCAGACCTTCGAAGGACATATTCTGCGAGGTCGTTCCGCAGATTCACTGGAAATGCTATTTGTCGATGGGGAGCGCCAACCCTCACTTTTGCAGCAAAATAAGAGGAAACGAAAGGCTGCTTAGGAAGTGGTGCGCATCAAGGTGTGCGGCAGGGAGCAAGATTATTCGTCAAGCTGGCCTTTCTCGGTGACGAAATGATGTGGGATTCGAGTGTCGAACCCCGTTTGGCCGATATGCAACAAAAAAACGCCACACCTGTCCGCCGGGATCAGCGAAGCCACATACGCACCCGCGCGGTCCAAGCTCCCGTCCTCCCGATCCACGCAACACGAGCCACACGACCCAAATTTTTGGCGACAGCTTCGTTGGAACCACCCTCTGAAGAGGCCGCCTCACTACAATCACCAGACAGATCTCCCGCCTCGATGACAAAGCGTTTCGGCAAGGAAACCCCAAAACCAACCACGAGTTCCCGAATTGGCCTGCAAGCCCTTCCCGCCCTTCCCCCCTTCGGAGGTCTCGCAGCCGCAAAAAAATCGCCAAGATGATTACGAAGTTCATGACCGAGATCACTACCAAGTTTAACCCCTTCTCGCGCCAGTCCAAGTCGGCGCGGCTGTTTCTCGCCTTCATCCCGCCCACGGCACGCTCGTCCGGCATGTCGATTAAGACGGTCCTGTTGCCGCGGACGTCGACGGAGCCCCCGTCGCTGCTTGTCAAGTTCAGTACGTTGTGAACACCGTTCAGGCCCTTTGCGGCTCTACTTTTCACATTCCGCAAAGAGGAAGAGGTTGGGATCATTGCTAACATTTTGTTTCTTCCGCGCAGAGGACGGCAAGGAAATGAGTATCGACTGCGAGAAGATGGGTATCAAGAGCATCATTGAGGAGGTTGACAGACACTCCCGCGTTCTGCAGAAGCAGGCCGACTTGACCGACTAGATAAAGGGACAGAGCGACAGATGGAGGAGAGATGTCCTTGTATTATTATGGCATTGCATGTATCGGTACCGGCGTTTATATGGAATGGGAACGATAAACCCAAGGAAATCTCGATTGGCTATCATTGGCGGCTCCTAATATGTTGCATGTGCGAGGGCATATTAGAAGAACGATGCTGATGCAATCTGGTCGATATACAAGGCAACGTAGACGCACTGTTCCAAGATGCCTACGTGTAAATCCACCAAATCACGACTCACGCAAGACGATCATCTCAATGCTGCACATGTGTTTTAGGGTACTTTTTTTTTTTAACTTTTTGGTATTTCTAGTTAACACCCTTCGGCCATTGAGCTTCGGCTTCGTGTTCGATAATAGCATTTACCAACAAAGCGTCATCGAGGCATCCAAGCCCTATCTGGCCTGAGCATCCGCCGTCACTACCATTTTCACCGGCACAAGAGAGGAATTTCCTTATGCGGAGGCACCGCTGATGAAAAACCACTTGTCAATAGAAGCGTCAATCTTCTCGGCGGGGAGCTCCTGGTTAGGAGGCAGAGGAGGGAGCTGGTCAGAGCTGAGACGGGCAGGAGACTGGCTGACGGTAGTGTTGGCGCTGTATTGGAGCTGGTTAGCAAACAGCCGGAATGAGTTGCCAAGGGATGGCGTGATAACTTACGTGGAGACGCTGCCGGCCTGGGTCTTGCCGGTGATGAGTCTCTCCCAAGCCTCGGCGCACTCGCGGACGACGTCCATGGCGTAGCTGCGGCAATTGTTAGCTATTTAGTCATGTCGCATCTTGCGCGGGTGAGAACCAACCTCTTGTTCTTGCACTCGCCGGTGAAGGCGAACTGGTTCTCGGGCTTTCCGTCGGGAATCTTGTAGATGCGGAACCACTCGTTGGTGGCACGTAGGAGACCGGGCAGGTGGCGCTCGACGTCCTCAACGTCGTTGAGCTTGGGAGCCAGGGGGTCGTTCACGTCGATAACGATGACTTTCCAGTCGGTCTCCTCCTCATCGAGCAGGGCCATGACACCGAGGACCTTGACCTGCTTGACCTGGCCGGTGTAGCCGACAAGCTCACCGATCTCGCAGACATCGAGAGGGTCGTTGTCGCCCTTGGCCTTGGTCTCGGGGTGAATGGCGTTGGGGTCCTCCCAGGTCTGGGGCGAGAGGTCAGCTATGGTGTTTCCAAGCATGGGGGTATCAATGAGCGGTCAAGCGTACCTGGGGGAAGGCACCGTAGTTCCAGAGGTAACCCTTGTGGGGGAAGCAGTTGCGGACGTAGCGAAGCTTGCCCTTCTTGATGTCCTGCTTGATGGGGTTGAGGAGCTCCTCCTTGGAGATCTGTCATTGGAGTGTCGGTCAGTACCAATTGTTCAGTTCGCGACCACTAGTGCAGCAGAATACTGCACCAGGGCGAGGCATTGGGAGCGGGGAGGATGATGTTTACCTCGAGCTTGGCGTTGGTCCAGCGGGGGATCTCAACAACCATGTTCAAGATGGTCTGCTCCTGGTTGGCGTAGAGCGGAATGTCGTGGAAGGGGGAAACGGGGATACCATCCTTCTCGATGTAGACACGGTGCTCCAAGGTGTTGGGAGCACCAACCTTGCGGAGGGTGTAAGGGGAAGCCATTGCGGGCGGTGCGTGATGGAAACTTGGGTCAGAGTCCTTTGAGATGGTAGAGAAGTGACGGGCAATCTGAGCGGTGCGTTGGGAGGGAATTTTGGATTTAAAGGCCGGGGCGGCAGCAGTTTGTGACAGGCGAGGAGGGGTGCCGTTGGCGGATGATGCAAGGAGGGATGGAGGGGGAGGGGTAGGCGACCCGGGTGTTAGCTTGGTGTGTGCCGCCAGGGTTGCTGATTGATTGGCCCGGGACGGGGCCTGCATCGGGGGTCGACGAGTGAGAGTGGAAACGGTACTGGGTCGGGGAGAATGCACGCGAAAACTGAGTGCGCGGCGGGCGGTGGAAGGGAATTGCAGTACTGACACGGGGGCAGCAGCTCGACTAACAGTTGTCTTGGGGGGGGGCTGCAGCTTAATCCCTCGTAGGAGCGGCATGTGTGTGCGTGTACAAAGCGACCTGGCGCTGGGCCGGAGGGGGATCGAGCAGCACAAGAGAGAAGAAGGGAAGGAAAGGACTTGATTATGGGGAGAGGCGTTGAGTTTAAGGTTAAAGCGCACGATAGGGGAACTGTATAGCAGGAGACTACAGTGTCAAGCAGTCTTTGCCTTGCATCCGAGGTTCGTTCGGTTCAATGGCGAGGTAGGTAGCCGTGACCTGGCTTCAGCTGTCGACTGTCTTGAGGTCGAGGTACTCGCGGCTATCGGGGTAGCAAATTGACAGCAGGTGTTTTCTGGGTCGGGGAGAAACCGGAAGAAGCTCTCAGGCTGCCCCGTCGCGACAGCAACCAGGGAAAATTTCTTTACTAGCCTCACCGTGGCTGGAGCTCGCCCAAAGGAAACAACCCCCTGCTCTTTCGCCCCTCCTTTACCCCTCCTCCAACGGCTGCTGCATCGATCAGCGTTCGTCCTATTTACTATTGAGTAGCCTAGCAGGAAGGTTGGGGCGTCTATTGCGTCTTCGCAACAGTCGAGAAAGTGTCCACCGCTTCTGAGTGGGGAAGTTATCATGATGTCAAATTTGTGACTGGGGCAGATTGCTGTTTCACAAGAGACGGAGCTGTGTCCGTCACGTTACAAGTTCCCGGTTCCATTCCTCTAACATACTGTGTCTAGCTCTGTTACCAACATATTCTTCTTGACTCTCAGTTACGTCCAAAACTGTCACTTTCTTTGCCCTAGGGCTTCCCCAACAAGCAGCCGTGATTACGAGATTCAACTCACTTCGCCCAAAGCCCGATCTCTGTTTTTGAGACCTTCAACGGCGCAATGACTATACGAGAGGGCTTCGTCGAAACTCGCATATTTGTCATTTCAGATACCCATGGCCTTCGGCTTCCCTACATACCGCATGCGGACGTGGTCATCCATTGCGGTGACCTTACAAATGAGTCCGAACTCCAAGAATACCGAAATCTAATCCAAGACTTGAGTTCTGTTGAAGCACCCCTCAAATTGGTCGTCCCCGGCAACCATGACTTCACTTTAGACATACCCACGTTCAAGAGACGGATTGTCGAGGTACAGCAGGGCAATCCAGAGGTGAATGAAAAATACACGGAAAAGTACGGAAATCCTGGAGATGCCCGCAGTTTGTTCGAGGCGGCCAGGAACGCGGGCATAGTCCTGCTTGAGGAAGGGACGCATATCTTCAAGTTGGCCAACGGCGCTCGCCTGAAGGTATACACGAGTCCTTACACTCCAGCCGCCGGAGGCTTCCCCGGTTTCCAATACCAGCCCGAAGACAGCCACGACTTTGCCATCGAGAAGGGAACAGATATTGCCATTACGCATGGTCCGGCTTTGGGTATGCTAGACCATACTGAGGCTAATCCCAAGGCAGGTTGTCCAGACCTACTCGACGCCATCGCCCGGGCCCGGCCTCAATTGCATTGTTGTGGTCATATCCATGAAAGCGCGGGTGCCAGAATGGTGACATGGAGCGAACATCCGGCCGAGGAGTCAACACGCACAGGTGAGGATGGCTTCAAAGACTCCTCAGTTATTGTAACCCTGCGTGACATCAAATCATTACCGACCAACTCTATAAAGGAAACCGTACGCAAAAGACACCTTGTCAAGCAAAGTTCTTTTAATATGTGCTTTGAAATTAGTCTCTGTCAGGGCGATTGGCGTCCGCTTGACTTCAAGAGTCAAACGCTCTTTGTCAATGCCGCAATACAGGGTGCACCAGGCGAGGCAGAGCTTTACTGTCCGTGGATGATTGACATCGAACTTCCCAAGGCATGTTGAGTGGCGAGGGTAGAGATGTGGAAAGTGGTAGTTATACGTTAGATGCATAAATCGAAGGGGCATATATATCTGATAGAAGCTTATCGATAAGATACCATACTTTTCTCCGTATTCTAACCCCGTCAGGGCATCGCCGAAGAGTCAACCATCGGATTGCGCCGAATGCTTTGACTTCTTTTGGCGAAAGCCATGTAGCTTCAGTTTCTTTTCTTGCCATGTCCCTTCGCACGCTGCTCAAGACCATGGGCTCAGACATTAAAAAAGTCCCTATTCCCCGTCGTGGGGTTGACTATAGGGGTAAGATCGTTCTTGCGCCGATGGTCCGCTCTGGCGAGCTTCCTTCCCGCCTCCTGGCCCTGCACTATGGTGCAGACTTGGTATGGGGTAAGTTGTAAAACTTCTGGCGACATAGGAATTTCACTCACGGGTCTTCCAGGCCCCGAAACCGTTGATAAGGCCATGCTCGGCACTACTCGCAGAGTGAACCCCGTCACGAAGACGATCGACTGGACCAAGATCCCCTCCTTCGGGCAGAAGAACCCGCCAAAGACGATACCCGAGGCCCTGGTCTTTAGCACACACCCCGAGAAAGAGGCGGGCAAGCTGATCTTTCAGATCGGAACGGCCGACCCGGACTTGGCTGTCCAGGCGGCCAGACTTGTCGCAGGGGACGTGGCTGGTATTGACGTCAATGCTGGCTGTCCCAAGCCCTTTAGCATTAGTGGCGGAATGGGCGCGGCTCTTTTGAAGACACCCGACAAACTCTGTGCGATATTAGAGGCTTTGGTGGCAAACATCATGCCAGAGTTCGAAATTGGCATCAGCGTCAAGATTCGCCTCTTGGATACCCCGGAGCAGACAGAGGCCCTTGTGCGGAAACTTTGCGCCACCGGTATCACTGGCCTCACGATTCACTGCCGAACGACTCCAATGAGACCCAGGGAGCGAGCGATCCGTGAGCAACTCCGCATGGTCGCGGAAGTCTGCCATGAGGCTGGCGTTGCTTGCATCATGAACGGCGACGTCGAGAGCCGAGACCACGCAGTGGACCTGATCAAAGAATACGGTGTCGATGGCGCCATGATTGCGACCGCGGCAGAGGCGAACTCGAGCTGCTTCAGGTCGAAAGTGGACGGAGGCCTTGCGTCCTGGCAGGAAATCGCGGCGACTTATGTCAAGTACGCCTTGGAAGTTGACAACAAATACGGCAACACTAAGTATTTGCTATGTCAGATTGTGCCGGGCAGGAGTGAGATGTACCAGAAGATGCACCAGTGCAAGAGCTACACGCAGGTATGTCGCGCCCTCGGACTCGAGGACCTCGTCGAGCTTGCCCAACAGGCAGACCTGAACAAGGGCGTCGACCCGGAGAAGGGGCCAAACAAGGGCGGCAAAAAGAGCAATCCAAGCGCCATGGCGGCTGGGGGCAAAATGGCCGAGAGCCGTGCCAACCAGGCTCCTCGCAACAAGTCTCAACGGGGCGTCAACGCCCCGACGGAAGCGCCCCCGGCCCAGCCAGTTCAGTCGACTGCTGCTCCTTTCCAGATATAAATGACGGATCTTGATACCTCAAGAGGGTGGTTTGCATATAAAGGCGTTCGGGTCCGGTCGGAACAAAGCATAGCAATATGTCAGGCCGTTTTGACGAGCAACCCAAGAATATTGGGACGAGGGATAATCGAAAATAGAACCTTTCCACATACATAATACATATCATCGGAACTGGGCAGCTTGGCTCGAAACACAGCAGTGTCAAAGCTGATGAAATGTGTGGATTACAAAGGAACCCTTTGCAGCAACTCTCTTCGCCTCTATGATACAGTCCCAACCTTGTTTTATTTGCCCTTCTTCACCCAGTCCTCAACGGTTTCCCGGGCGTCCGTGACCTTCTCATCAACATATCGTACACCAATCTCGCTGTGGAGCCTCGCCATCCGCCAGTTGTTCTCGATGCTCTCACGGAGCTTGAGGTGGCCCTGGGCGATGACTGGGAAGCGCTGCTCGTACTTCCACGCGAGGTTGGAGACGTTGCCCATGGTGATGGGCAGGACGGTCCAGCCGGCGGTGATGCCGAGGGCCAGAGGAGCGGTGGCACGCAGGACGATGCTACGGTTGCGCGTGATGATGCTGCCGGCCATGGCAGCGACGAGGACGTAGATGGCGCCGGGCATCAGCTTCTCGCCGCTCTCGCGGGGAGGGGCGAGGGAAGCGACCGTGGTGGTGAAGGACTGCTCGAGGTTGAAAGCCTTGTCCATCGTCCGGTTGACGGCATCCTCGGCGCCGACTGCGTACTGGTAGAGGGCCAGGCGCGCCTTGCCGATCTGGACGGCGAGACGGTCGGTGGGAGTAGGCCCGCGGGTCTTGGGTTCTTCGACCGGAGGAGGCTGCTCGGTCCAGGGGATCGGAGGGAGAGTTCCGCTCGTCGCAGGGAGCTCCGGGTCGTCGTAGATGGGCTTCTTGGACTATTTCGATGTCAGCGCACCGTGCCTTGCAACAGCTTCTGTCTCCTGCGGGCGTACCCGGCCGCTCTCGGGAGCTTCAGCGTAGGCATTTCGGGGGGCCAGGGCGAATCCTCCCAGCATCACCGTCGCTGCTAACGGCGCGGCGCGCTATCCGGTCAATATCAGCAGTCAAATCAAACGGAAGATAATCGACGAGAAATGCTTACCCGTTGTAGCAACACTCTAGCAGCCATGGTCCACTCAATTGGTCGATTGAGGGAATTGGTTCTTGGTCTCGCGAGAATTATTTGGATGTCATGGAATGATGCACAGGCGCCTTCCAAGTAGCCAATGCCAGGCCCACGCTGCGGCTATTTCCGGAGCTCGGGAATTCGATTATGCACTTGCACACCCTTGCACAAAAAAAAAAAAGTCCCATCCTCGATCGAGTCCGGATGACATCCCGGCAATGCCTTGGTTATTCCCAATAATTTTCCCTACGTATTTCTCCAGCTGCGGTTCTTGGTCATTTTTACCATCGCCCTCGCTCTTTCTTGCTGCTTGTTTTTGTACTGCCTCTTAGTCCGCACCTGCTGCAATGGTTGTCATCTCGACGTGCTGCAAATAATGTTCAAGTCTCCAAGCCGCAGCCTTTGGGTCTGCACCCGATGTGTTCGGCAAGCTTCCCGGGGCCAGCCGCGCCGATGGATGGCCGCCGTCTCCGGCGCCGCGCCCTCGAGTATCACCGCCGACCACTCACCCCCGGGTAGGAATACCGACGATGCAATCCTGCGCGAGCTATTCGACTCCCCCGACCGGGTCGCGAAAGCATTCAAGGCTGCCGGGCCCAGCGTCGGCCTGTTCAAGAACCGATATCTCACCAGCCCGAACGGCTTTTATGTCTTCGCCCGCAGGAGCTTGGAGAAGGCGCAGAAGATCGTCCATCGTGTCCTCCATGCGTCAAGCGTATCCGAGTACCAGGCCATCGTCAAGGACCTTGACCGCCTAAGCGACCTCCTTTGCCGAGTCCTCGATCTCTCCGACTTTGTCAGAATGACGCACCCAGACCCTCGATTCCAACAAGCAGCTGCCGGCGCCTGGTCCATGGTTTATCAGTACATGAACCAGCTGAACACGATGACCGGGCTGAGCGATCAGCTGGTGAAGGCCATGGGGCAGCCCGACGTTGTTGCGGTATGGTCGGAGGAGGAGAGGACTGTTGCGGAGATTCTCAAGTTGGACTTCACCAAGTCGGCTGTCGACTTGCCGCAACAGGAGCGAGATCGTTTCGTCGACCTCTCGCAACAGATCAGCGAGGTTGGTTCTATGTTTGTCTCGGAAATGTCGCCTGCGAAGAGGGAAATCGTCCTCCCTTCGTCCAACTTTTACGGGTTGTATCCCGGAATCGCTCGCGCGCTCACCATGAGGGGCAAGTTGCGCCTCCCGACCACCGGACCTGAAGCTCAGGCCGCGCTCCGTAGCGTTAAGGACGATGGGACGCGGAAGGAGGTGTACACCGCGATGCGCACCGCCTCAAAGCAGACAGTTCGTCTGCTGGAGACGATGCTCAAACTCCGGTCCGAGCTGGCGAACCTGGCGGGCTTCTCGAGCTACGCTCACCTTTCATTGAAAGACAGGATGATGGCGAAGTCCCCCGGCGCTGTCATGCAATTTCTTCAGGCGCTGCAAAAGTATAACAGCCCTATCGTCCAGGAGGAAATGGCGGATCTCTTAAAGCTGAAGCAGACTCGACTGGACGCCTCTGCTACGCAAGTTCACCCCTGGGACAAGGATTTCCTGATGGACGGCGTGCGGTCCGAAATGAGGCTTCCAGTCCGTCATCCCGATCATCTCCCTTCTTTCTTCTCAATCGGAACCGTCATGCAGGGCATGTCCAGGTTATTCACCCGTCTCTACGGTATCCAGTTTAAGCCTAAGGAGTCCCAGCCGGGCGAGACATGGCACGAGGACGTGCGGCGACTTGATGTTGTTACGGATACCGGCGATCTGATTGCCGTCCTGTACTGCGATCTGTTCTTCAGGGAGGACAAGTCGCCCAACCCTGCCCACTTTACAGTGCGCTGCTCCCGAGCCATCGCCCCGTACGAAGTCCAAGAGGCCGCGGAAGACTTGCATAATGCCACCGCCGACATGCCCAAGTTCGAGAGACCCGAGCAAGCTGCCAACGACGGTATGGAGAGCTTGCAGCAGGATGGCGTGCTGATGCAGCTGCCCACCATTGCGCTTGTTTGCGACTTCCCCAAGCACGACGCTGGCAGCTCCGCGCCGGCGCTTCTCTCATACTACCAGGTCGAGACCCTCTTTCACGAGATGGGGCATGCCATTCACTCGATCTTGGCCCGCACCAAGCTCCAGAACGTTTCGGGCACGAGATGCGCGACCGACTTTGCCGAGCTCCCGTCTACGCTGATGGAGCACTTCGCAGCCGACCCGTCAGTGTTGGGACTCTTCGCAAGACACTGGAAGACGGACGAGCCCCTGCCATACCAGATGGTTGCCGAGAGGATCCGTCTGGCGAAGCGCTTCGAGGGCATCGACACGGAAAACCAAATCCTCCTCTCCCTCCTTGATCAGTCTTATCACGCACCCGAGGTCGCCAGCCCGTCGTTTGACTCCACTCAGGTCTACCACAACCTGCAGAGACAGTACTCCCAGGGCGGCCCCGACCCCCCGGGGACGTGCTGGCAGGGGTTCTTCGGCCACTTGCACGGGTACGGCAGCACCTACTACAGCTACGTCTTCGACCGCGTCCTGGCCGAGCGGGTCTGGCGCGTGGTGTTCCGCGCTGGGTCGGACGGCAAGGCGCTCGATCGCGCCAACGGCGAGCGGCTCAAGGAGAACCTCCTGAAGTGGGGAGGCAGCCGCGACCCGTGGCAGTGTCTGGCGGATACCCTGCAGGACGACCGTCTTGCCCGGGGCGATGACAAGGCGATGGCGTTGGTCGGCAGCTGGGGCATCAAGGATGACCACGCTTGACCGGTGCAGCTACGCCGATGTAAATTATATGTAACGCAATCTCCGCATCGTCATGCGACTGAAACTATAGACAATAGAACATGTATCAATAAGCGGCCATACTAAGCTTGGTCGATCCGATGAAATCCAGTCGCGTCGACTGGAGGGGTTTCAGAGCATCGTCTCCCCAGACTGGGCGTGCCCCCATCGGACGACGTGGCTGCCCATTCCCCAGCCGGTTTTGGATGTACCACCTTGACTGACTAGCTACACTCGGACGCGACCAACTTCGCTGCGCGCCCCGAGCCCCATTCTCCTGAGCAAGGCGGCTGTCGTTCAGTCCATGCAGAGGAGGCCCTCATGTCTGTCAGGGGGGCTCTGCCATTGCTGTTCACCCCGCTGAGCGGATCCGAGGACGCCTTGGAAAGGAAGCTTGTCATCCACCAAACAGAGTCAGGCCTCCTGGCTACGGTAGCCGTTATTCTTCAGCTGAGCTGCATACCAGCCAAGGATGTTTGCACCTCCCTCCCCCCATCACGAGCTATCTCAAGCAATAAGATTGCGAGAGACGAGAGTCGAGACCCTTGCCTCCTTTATAGGTGCTGCCGCCTTGCGATTGATATATTCTAGGCCGTTGGTCTGTAGGGGAGGGCAAACAACCCGCGGAACGGAAATGGAATACGTGGAGAACGTGAATCTGGCAGTGAAAGCTGGTGGTTTTTATCCGGAAACCCACGTATCAAGATTATATGACCTGTATAGTTCCTTAAATGGATTGCATGATTGTAGTGGTATCTGAGAAGCATATATAAACGCAACATGAATAGCCCTTTCTGGCGTTGCTTACACCTTGTTCCTTTTTCCCTATCTTGCCTCACTGTGTCGTTTGACAGCCCCGAGTCACCAATCCAGCGTACCTTTACCGAAAGTGCCTGTTCTTGTCCCGATTCCCGTTTACGTCCCCAGCCCTCCTCGTTACGCCCCCCTCCCTCCCCCCTCCCTTCGGTCGTTCCACGGTAACAGTCAAACCGTCCCACCCCACCCGCGCGTTCTCTCATCCCCAGCCTCAGACCAGACAGCCACGGTCCTCAGCCCGTCCCCCCTCTCCCTCACTGCCCTTATCACAAACTTCCCCCCAAGAATATCCCATCGATGTGACACTCCGGGAAGCGGTAGCCGAGCTGTTCAACACTGGCTGGGATAAGTCTCTCTCTGTTCGATACCCGCTTCAGGCAGGGTCCGCTTACAGCTGGGGTAGAACTCTGAGACCGAACTTTCTGGTCGTTTTCTAGCCTGGGGGTTTTTTTTAATGGTTTAATATCTTTACATTCAAGCTTATTTCAATGCTCCCCTGTATACCGGTTGATGGGTTGGATTATGTTGTGCTTGGATAGGCAGTGTAGTGTGGCCTATGCTTGTCTTCTGCTAGGTTAGGGTGGAGGGTGAGGTATACCAGATGGGGAAGGGGCGTCTTCAGGTTGTGAGATACCCAGTGCCCATCTTGTTATCCTGTCCGTTTGCACTGTGAATAAGCAAGCACACGGAAAAGGGACAGTAGCGTACCACCTCGACGATCCCGTTCCTCATTCACCATGAAACACCCATTACCGCCCACACAGGTAGGCTAACGGAAGCCGTCGGAGAATCACTTGACTACCTATAGTACAGAGATCATAAAGTCAACCATGATGTTGCAAGGTATTCTGTACGTTTCACCTTCCACCTTGACGTGTAAGTTTTCCAGCTTACCCGGGGAGGTAGAGTAGGGAGGGCTTGCATGTTCTTCCCAGCTTATCTTTTACCTACCGCATTATCACCGGGGAGAACAAAGGCGCCTACTAAAAGGGGTTTTTTTGCAAGAGAAATTGTATCCTGACCTTGTACTCATCGTCAGGCCTCCAAATGAGAAAACGTCGCGACTGCCGACTATAAAGGAAGAAAGCGACCGTGGGTATATAATCCTAAGGTATCCGAAAGAAAACACAAGAACGCCCAGTTGCCCGGTAAGGTAAAACCATCTCCCCCCAACGCTCTAAAAAAAAAACATCTATGAAACATGAATAAAGCGATTGTCTAATACATCTGCCCCCCTTTCCCTTCCCGCAAATCCATGAACCCAGCATGTCTCTTCACCAAAAAAAGAGGGAAAAAAACAGAAAAGAATCGAAGGACAGTGTACGAATATTACAAAAAGACAGTATCGTGGAAGCACACACACAACCCCCTGCACCTTACCAGAGACAGATATCCCGTCTTACTTTCCCTTTCAGATTACATGGTTCATCTTCGAAGGCATCTGCGGCGTCTGCAGAACGTAGGGCTTCCCCCTCCTCACCTCCCCGAGCTCCGCCTCCTCCATCATGTCGGTGAACGTCGTCATCCTCTTCGCACCGGGCCTCTCGCCCCCGACTGTCCGCGGGTCCGCGAACACATTGATGCTCTCGCTGCTTGGCTCGCGCGGGATGTACCCCGGCTTCGGTGGGGAGAGCGGGCTCGGAACACTTGAAGGGTGGTGTCGCCGGGATCCGGAGTTGGGGCGCATGCCGCGGATAGGTGGAACGGGGACACCGCGCTCCGGCGTCTTGTTTGGCGGCGTCCGCGGTGCGGAGTCGCTGCGGGCGAGGCCAATGGGCTGGTGCGCCAGCGTCGTCGCCGTCGACGACAGTCGGGTGTGGTGTCCGGCGCCGCTGGCTCCGTAACGAGTCGGGGACGTGGTAAACCCGCGGGAGTTAACTGTGGACGGGGTCTTGAGGATGAAATCGGTCCGGACTGTGGAGTCGGATATGGGGATGGGGTCGGAGATGATGTTGCCAAAGGACGAGGTTGACGTCGAGGGCCGCGGGGCGCCGCTGCGCTTCTTCTCATTTTGGAACGGAGCGTTGCGGCGACGGCGGCGGGCGAGGAAGAGAAGGAGGGCAACGCCGAGACCTACACCCACCAGCACGCCGCAGAGGACGCCGATAACGATGGCGGTGGGGAAGGCGTTGCCGTCCGCGTTGTTGTCGTTGCCGTTGTTGTTGATGTTGTCGGGAGTTGCGCTGGCGGCGATGGTGGTGGGAATGACGGTAGGGCTGACGGTAGGGACGACGGTAGGGATGACGGTAGGGATGTCGGTAGGGATGACGGTCGGGGCGGCGCCTGTGGATGTTGGGCCGGGGATGGAGGTGGACACAATCTCGGGCTTCTTGGTCTGGTCCGGGTCTATCACACACTGCTGGTTCTGATTGCAGGTGTACCCGAAGGGACAGCACTTGTCGACGCCGCAGGTGGCGAGCTTGCCGGTGAGAGCTGTTGTCTTGATCTGCGCATCGGGATGCGTCGCGGGGTCCTGCAGGTCGATGTTGCAGGTGATGGGCGAGATTCTATCGCAGGTGCTCCCTTCCGGGCAGCAGAGCACGGTCGTGTTCCCGGCCAGGGTGATGCACTTTGTCCCTGTCCCGCAGCAAAAGTTGCCTGGGAGGCCATTGCCGCAGGGGGAGAAGCCGTTGGCGGCGCATGTTTCTTGCCGTGCCAAGACGGAGGGGATGGAAGCGGCGTGGGCGGAGGCGAGGAGAAGTGAGAGCACCGTGGCTCGTGTGCGTTTTCGTAGTCTCGCCATGGCCACACTTGATATGAAGTAAAGTATTAAAGTAGCGGTGATCTTTCAGCTATGTGTTTCTCGCCGGCGTTGGAGCGCTCGTGTTGGACACGGCTCTTGCGGCGGAGTCAGTCGCGTTTGTTGGGAGGCGTGTAAGTCGGAGAGTCAGGCAGCGAGCTGTGTCAACGAGTGCATGACAAAAGACGGGTGGGAGGCTCCGATACGCTCGTCGTATAGGGGACACAGAGGTATAGAAATAAATCGAGCTCGGGAGATGTTTCGTGTGAGATTGTTCGCGAGCGCACAATGAATTTGTCGTTATTCCCAGACAATGATATGTCAGACAAGGAACGACCACGCAGTAGTACACGGGTGTGGGCGAGAGGCCACAAAAAAGGATCGATGGCAAGACGAACAGGCAATGATGACTTCAGAAGGAAGACGTCAATAGAAAGATTTGGCAAGCAAAGTGAAGAGAAGAGTCAGGCGATGGCCCGACGGATGACGATTCTGTTTCCACTGGGCACCGCGCAGAACTCACCCAAACCCAATCTTTCTGGGTGTGGGCTTGATATCGCGGTAAGGCGGCAAGGGCCATTATTTTCGACCCCTACCTCTGCCACTCGGCGGAGGGCTCCCAAGGTAAGCGGGGGAAAAAGAAGAAGCACTGCAGACTCAGCGCTCATCCTCTTGCACGGCTCGAAACGAAGGAGCATCACCTCTGCCCAAAGGGAGGTGCCACTCAACCTCGCCTCCGAGGTAGGCTGTACGGTGGCCAACCAAGCGGCCGCTGGGCGGCATGACGGCGACTTGCGAGGGGCCTGTCTGCAAATAGTCGTCGTATGCAGGCGCGATGGGAACGCAGGGCCACTGCCGCCCATCCGTTCGTTCGCCTGGCCGGGGTCGGTCGGGCTATGGGCAGGGAGATGGTGGAGAAATGGTGTTGCGCAGGCCGTACGTCGCCAGTGCCGAAGCAAACAAGCCCCGTGAAGTCATCGTGAGAGAGAGTTGATAGGGCGTCAAGGGCCCGATATTCGACCTCTGATCATCCGAAGTCGCAAAACCATTGGCGGAAAAGGAGAAGAGCAAATGAGCGGCAGCGGTGACAAGGGTGTTTCTAATTGCAGTTTATCAACCACCTACCGCCTTCACATTGGGCGGCACGACGTCTGGCCATGAGGCAGTGCTGGTATGGGTAGTCGCTGGGTTGGGGAAAACAAGAGGCTGTCGACGAAGGGCGAGGGCCTCCGTTGTGGGGCCACGGGGTACGTTGTACAAAGTACCTATGCGCTCCTCGTGTCGCCAAATGGCCGACGCCTTTTTTTCGTTGGCGAGAAACGGGCCATGAGAGGTCGACAAAGTCGCAGTGAAGAAACAAGCGGCACTAAGAACCCAAGAGTTGTGTCCCCAAAAACAGTCATTGAGTGCCAGAGTGTAGCCGCGCACCAGAAACACGCGCGTATGATTCGCCAGTGGCGTCGTGAGGCCTTGGTCTAGGGGTGACCCCTGCATCCCCCCCGCTGTCGTCTCTTTTAGCGTCCGTCTCTCCTTCTCTTTGTAGTAGGTAGACTAACTACACTGACCTACCTAGGTCAGTAGGTACTAAGGTAGGTATTTTATTTTCCTAAGCGCCTATCTATAACCGCTTTTCCAACCTCGGATCCTCGCAGGAAACTTCACTAGTGTAAAGAGACCAACATCAAAGAGGCCCTCGTGGTCGGTGACTGACCTGTCAGCATCGACTCGAGGAGCAAGGTACCTGATTACCATGATTTTGGATTTCGCCGAGAACACTCCAACCTCCAATGGCCCGCCGCCACTCCCGCCGAACCAAGCCACACGTGACGTACGCCATCGTTCCAGCCACTGCGACCGCTACTTTGGTCTCGTCCAGTCCCGTGTCCGGCCTTTTGCCATATCGGCTCCCTCATTTCTCGGACGACGGTCACAAGACCGCCACGCAGAACCCTCACCTTGACCGATCGGCGGCCGGCAGAAGACAAACATCCTCCATCCTCCACTCAAGTGCCGTCTTCTTTCTCCTCCCAGAGGGGGACACGCCGCCGGCCCATTACCACGTCTACGGGCCTCGGCCTATCCGTAGTAGTAGCATCGTCGTCACCATCATCGTCGCCGACGTCCACGTCGCTTCAGCTCATCAAGGGGGCAGGGGGGGGGGGGGCGTGTCCAAACCGTCCCGTGCCCACACACGTCTGCCTGTGTCTCGTTGTCGCCGTCGGTGAGCGTGTGCAGGTGTAAGTCGGTCCCTCATTCCACGATGGGTTTTCAAGGGTCCCAGGTGCGAATGCCCCACCAAAGCGGTCCCATCCCGACCCGAAGCCCCCCCCTCCTTGCCCGGCCATCTGGCGTCTCCATGATCTACACCACGACCAGAAATCCAGAAATCCGCCTTGCCATGCTCCTCAATGAAAGTCCTTGCCTCTTGCCCATGTCCTTTTCGCCATCGTGCCCCTCCCTCCCTCTCCGCGAGTACCCAACTGTCGTCAACATGGTCGACCTTACACCCCTCCCACGCGACAGCACGGCATTCGCCAAACTCTTCAGAATGCACGTTCCGATCCCGTGGTCTGTTTTCGTTGCAAGGGCCCCCAGCAATGGAGGAAACGGACGTCAAGATGCCGGCTCAATTCGCCAGCGCCGTCCAAGTAGAGACAAATCGCAGCCCCAGTCAGGCCCATCACGTGAATACCCTCGAGCATATCTCGCATTTTTCTCTCACATTTCCCTGTTTTCCTAGTGTGAACTACCGACTAGGTACGCTACCTCACCACGCTACGTACAACCCCCTCCGGGTACCCCAACCCCATAGTTTAGTTTAGACCCTCCCCGTTTTCCCTATTCAGTACAGTTGCCAATTCACAATGATTCACACACGCGCGCAACGTGCGTTGTGACTCGTAAACGGCGGTGAACGTCCTTTTTTTTTTCTCTTTTCCTCTGCGATAGTTCGCGGGTACGGGTAGTGGACGGGTAGCGTGCAGGGAATGTCCATGTCCTTTCCGTCATCTGAGACCATTCACCCGAGTGTTGTTCCTTCCTCCCCCCTGTCTCTTGCCGTCCAGGAATGCCCGCACAAACCACAAAAATCCTCCCCCCAGCACCTGCAGCCGAAGGGGGGAGTGTACTCCAAAGATGTGAGATGGCAGAGCGTGAGAAACCGGAGAGTGAGAAGTGAAGAAGAAGAAAAGTAAATGAGGTAGATTCTTCACAGTTAACTCGATACTGTGACCCGGTCCCGGTCTCTCGAACCATCTTTCTCTACACCCACTCCCGAAAGGCCTAGAGATGATACGATACGCCCCCCATCCACGCCCCCAGCTGACTTATCTATCCTCTTCGTCTTCCCCATGCCAATGAACACGGCAGACGTTCGCGACTGTGCGGGCGGGACAGACTGTAGTTCACCAGCATCGCTCGCACGTTCCACATTCTATGCCCGCATCGCCCTATCACCCATCGCCCTGACGTCGTCGACACGGCTATCGTCCACCGGTCTCTCTCACCCCCTCCGTCTTTCTTGCTCGACGACCCTGGGACAACGGGGGACTTCCCAATCGAGAAACCCGGCAAAGACAGCCACCACAAGGAACCAGCGTCCACAACCCGAGAAGACGTCAGGTGAGCAAATCCCAAGAGTCACACACACACCTTCCCCCCTCCTCTCACCCCCAAGCTCACCGAGCCCTACCATGCGTGTTCCTGATTCACCGCTATCGGGGTGGACGCAAGTGCGGACCTCGGTGACTGTACAGACTACCACTCACTCACATACACGAGCCCGTCGTCGTTGTACTACCCCGACCCCCCCCCCCCCCCCCCCCCTTCTGCCTCCCCCTTACAGGAACCCCATTAGTCGCCAAAGCAGTCCAGTCCAGGAAAGTGCAGCACAGAACGGTACCAAGGCGGGGCCGCGGCGCAGCACAGCGTGTAGAAGTGCTTTCCTAGTGCGGCCATCATTGCTCTCTCGCTCTGTTCGAACCTCGACCGGGGGAGACCCAATGGGCAGGCAAAATTTTTTGCATATTGCGGGAGAGAGTAGAGACAACACACGCGCGCCCGTGAACAATGATATGATACTATCTGGCCATCTTCGTGCGGGGGGGCCCAAGCTGTCGACGCCATTCCTTTGCAACTCGACCGGGAGGGGGGAGGGTACTGTCACTCCTCAATCGGCCGCCCGCATAGGTACCATCATACATACACTCTCCATCCATCTCTCTATCTGCCTCTCTTTGCTTTTTGAGTTTGCTTTTTTAGTGGAAAAGTCTTCTGCCGAGCATCGTCCTCCCAAATTCGGTTTGCTGACCTCCCCCCGCCCCGCCTCGCACTTTCCTTCCGCCTCCCCCCCTTCTTCCCGTCCGTTGCGAGGTAAGCTTCGGCCGAAGTGCTTTTAAAAGGGAAGGTGGTGGCGGTGGGGTAGGTACATATTGGTCGCCGCCATGAGCAGTAAGCCGCTCGGAAATCCCTAGCATGGACCAGGGCGTGAGATAATAGCGCTCGCTCGGCCCAAGAGCAGAACTTGACTGCGTGAGAGGTCGTTGCTCTCCATCGTCACCTTGGCAAATTGATTAAGCGCAAGCGGGAACCGTTGTGAATGATTTCAAGTATTTGCTTTTTTATAAAAAAGATTGTTGGGTATAACTTGGTATTACATGAATCCCAATCTTGCTCGATCCGGCGTCCAATGCTCCGTGGAGCGAGGCCGCCGATCGAGCCCCAAAGTGAAGAAGTCAACAGGGAAGCTAGCCCATCACAGCTCCCAGAGCTCTTCTCTTTGATCCATCCGATCCAGTCCAGATGCACCGAAATGCTATTCCCATGTCCCAAACAAACGCCGATGAAGCCCATTTCCCATGCTCATGATGCGGTATACCCATTGACAGCCGAAATCGAATACATCATCAGACGGAACTAAGACGGAATGAAGATAGTTTTCCGTCTGATAAAGGGAGAAAAAAGCCGTTCGTCGCATCTCATGTTTCCCAATTGCATGTTCCAAAGGCCCCATCCCAGCGGTCCTTTTTCCGTCATCATCGTCATCCATCATCCCAGCAGCCAGGCCCAGCTGCCCCGCGCACCCTCACCCAGGAAAGTGTCCAGAATAAAGTGTAGTCCAAGTGTCTTCGCTCTCGTTGTTCATGTCCGCTCCGTATGCCTTGCGGCGTGTCCTTCTAGTAACCCCAGAGCAACCTTGAAAAGGCCGGTATAAATGTGGAGGTGGAATAAAATAATTGTGGTATCAAAATGTGAAAAAAAAAAGAATGAAAAAAAAAAAGTAGAAGAGAGAAGATAATAGTGTATCCAGCAGAGCGAAACTGGCTGGCAGTAGCGTCCTGGTCCGCGTGAAAGGGAATGGGCGATTGCCTGCATCACATTACGAAGGCGGTACGCACACCATGCAGACGAGGACCGGTGAGTGCTGGTAATCTGTCAAGCCCGGGACCAGCCAGGCCATCAGATCAACAAGAAGTCCCAGCCCTTCATCTGCATGACATCCCGCCAGTGGATGTATGCTACCGCCTCCGATCCCGAGGAGGAACCAGGGCTGCCAGCGCAGCTGTCGCTGCTCTTGATGCTGCCCGTCTGAATCCAGACTTCGTTAAGGAGCGAGGCGACGCGGCCGAATGAACCGCAGTCGGAGACGTCACCAAGTTGGGCAACGCGGTCCTCAAAGAGGGCACGGAAGGAGCTGCCAGGCAAGCTGACAGAGCCGCCGACGAGGTAGACCCAGACGAGGCTGCGGTCGAATCCTCCAGGCCCCGAGGGGATGAGTTGGAGGACGTTGGCGAGCTTCTCAACCAGACCGACGCAGGAGGCCTGCGCGGGGTTGAAGCCGGGCACCAAACTGCATAGGTAGATGCGCGCGGCAAGACGGAAAGCGGCCGTCATGTTCTTTGAAAGTTGCTTCGGCGAAAGGCTTCCGTTGTTGTTGTAAGGCATCTTGGGACCGGGTTCTCCTATCTCGGTGAGGTTGATCTGGTCGCCAAGTGCATGCACGTGTTGGCAGAGGGTGATGTCGTCCATGCCACTGCCCTTGAGAGCCTCAAGGCAGGCAATCTCAGAGATGAGGTACATGACACGGTCATCACAGCCCATGAGCTCGCGGAGACCGAGGCTGGGGTTGTTTGACAGGTGCTTCTCGCGGTAGGTGTGGGCGAAGGTGGGTGCTTGTCCCTGCATTGTCGCGCCCAGAATGTCGATCCAAGACGTCAAGGTCATGTTGAAGGGCGTCTGGTTCATCTGCTCATTGGGGTCCGAGACCAGGCGGGGCAGGTCAAGCTTCTGCACCAAGCTGATGGCAGCTTGGAAGTGCTGGTGCCATGGGATGTCGGGGAGCGCGTCGTCCAAGCGGCCGACGACGCACTGGAAGAAGATGAGACCCAAGGCAGCATCGAGAATCTCCTGGTGGTTCTCGTCCTTGGTGAGAGCATCGCAAAGGGCCGAGATGGTGGCATAGCGGTGGCGCATGATGTCCTGGTCGATCTCGTCGCCGGTTACGTTCATCGTCGCCTTGTAGTGTTGGGCGGCGATGCTCAAGCAGCAGTGCAGGTAGCCCTTGTTGCTTTGAAGGGCGGGGAGGATCAGATCAGAGCCGACCGAGCCGTGCTGGTTGGTGTCGAGGATGGGGAAGATGGTGGGCAGGACGAACTGGATGAAGTGGTCCAGCAGGCGTTGGTCGTTGTCGTCGAGCTCAATTGCGACCTGGCGGTTGGACATGGCTGGGCCATGGGAGAAGTCGAAGAAGTTGACGTTGAGGGTCTCCTCGCTGAGAGATTCCTTGCGCTCTGAATAAACCTGCTCGGTCCATTCGCCATCGAGCGGTACAGACGAGGGCAAAATGGTTCCTGGTGGAGGAGGAGTGTGAAAGGTGCTGAAGGTGGAAATGGTCGACTCCCTCAGGGTGGGCACGTCGTTCATGTAAACCTGGCGTTCCGTCTTGACATCAATCTCATACGGTGAGGGGAAGCCGCTGTACATGAAGTCAGGGTGCATCTGCGGGTTGTAGGCGCCATAGTCGACACCGACAGTTGGCGGGCTGTTGAAGTTGAAAGCCGTGGAAAAGTGCGAGTCGATCGAGGCAGAGCGGGTGCGGTCAAGGGGGTCGGAGAAGGTGGCAGAGGTGGGAAGCGAGTGCGACAGACCCGGGGGCGAGCCGACGGAAGTCTGGATCGTGTGTGACGCCTTTTCGGAAAGCTTCTTGCGCTTGATGATCGTCTTGATGTCGTCCTTGTGCTTGCGGCGAGCGTCGTTGTTGCTCCACCACATTGGCCGCTTGTATTCGCATGTCAAACCGAGGTGTTTGCAAGCGGAGCACATTGGCGAGCCCTCGTCGCACTTCTTGCGGCGCAGTCTGCAGGTGTAGCATCCTGAAAAGAAAGGCGATTAGCATCGAGAGTTCAAGCGAGCTATGTTAGTTGAGTGGGAGAGCAAGTGGATATGGTTGGGTGGAAGGAGGCGAGAAGCCGGTGTAAGTGGCACTCGGGTGTAAGTCAAGCGAGAGAGTTTGCTCGTGTGATAGAAGCTTAATGGCTTTGGAGGTGGAAGACAAAAAGGTAGAGCCAAGCAAGCATAGGTAGATAGATAAACGTACCTGTTCTTGAACGACGGTGCATCTGTGACTTCGCCTTGTTGGAGGTGGCATTGTTGTTGCTGTTGGCTTTGCAGGCCGACTTGGCCTTCGCAGATGATGCGACCGCCATGTTGACTGCAGCTGTTGATCTCATGAAGTCGGATCGAATGTGGTTGGGGGGTAGAGTTGACATTTGTACCCTTCTATCTCGCGATGGGGGTACCTGCGTTGAATGACAAGCCGAGCAGCGAAGACAGAGCTAGAGCTGGCTGGCTGGTTGGCTGGGGTGGAGAGGAAGAGAGGGAGGAGGGGGGTGGGTGTGGTGTGCAGTGATGAACCGTCTAGGCCGGGATTCAGGGACCAGGGGGGGAGGGGGGTGAGAATGAACCGTTGCACTGTATGGGCCTGAAGCGGGCTGTACTGTGCACTGGACCAGGGAAAGAACAACCAGGGTTCGGGGGGGGGGGTGCAAGTGCGTGTGGTGCGTGCTTCTCCTTCTGATTTGTGTGCACCAAATGAAGCGTGTGAACGAGTAGAGAGAGAGAGGGGGGGCGGGGAGGGGAGGCTGCGGCAGTCTGTCCGTTCCTCAGTGCTCTCTGTTTCCTTCCTGGTAGCCAAGCGAATAAGGCGGGGCGACCTGGATATTGAGAAGAGGGGGAAGAAGTGAGTCTGTGGCCAGAAAACGTCTGTTCACTCGCCCGCTGTCAAGGCAATTTGAGATGAGAGACCGGGTTGTTTGTCGAATGGGCTTGTCGAGTTTCCCGAAACCCAAATCACGGTCGTATCAAGATTATTGAATTATTGTTTTGTTCCCTGTCGATTTTCTCTCCGGTTCGACGCAGGAATGATTTCTTGGGTGCTCAGATTTCGCTTTGAAAACTGTAACGAGGCGGCGCGCTGGGCAGAATCGAAAATGACTGTTGTATGGGTGTGTGGTTCGGTATTATCGAATGAATGACTGTTTGTCGAGCAAGTCCGGCTTGCGATTGTCTCGAGTGGTTGGGGTTTCGGACGAGTGTGGAGGGATGGTAGCAAAAAACAGAATGATGAATAACAGAGAAAACAACCTTGAACAACACTTGGATCACTTTCCTTCTTCTTGACTTCTACAGATCAACGAGAGGAGAGGCCAGAATCCAAATGCTGGCGATGGATGGCCCAAAGTCTTATATTGTGGCCGCCCTCATCATGGCCGTCCTCCTCTTTGCTCGACCAACGGGCCTTTGGCTGGTCTGCCTGCCTACTGTTGGCTACGTAGCCAGCCAGCCAGCAGTCATGTTCTAAATTTGGCTACACCCAGATCAAGCTGTGTGTGTGTGTGTGTATGTGTGCGTGTGCGTGTGCGTGTGTGTGCACCCATGCTCCCGAAAGAGTGAGTCTCTCTCTACTACACCCAGACTAACGAAAACTAGGGCACAAGGTAGGCCGACCAGCCAGCCGCCTTCACCTCGACCTGACTCCGTAAGACTTGGACCTGCGCTTACAGCCTCCAATGGGATTGGGCCGCGAGGGCGGTCGCATTCCCAGTTCGTCCCACACGAGAATAGAATAGGAATGGCTAGGTCCAGGACAGGAGGGCCCAGCTTCGAGATGGACGACATGGGTGACCACATCTGTCGAGCGACTCAACGGGACACACGGTCAACGCATGCATGCCATGCCGTTGCTTGTCATTGCTGACCTTTGGGTGGTGGGCCATGGGGGCCAATGTCACCCTCAACCATCCGGTCCACACGCGATGCAGAGACATGCAGAACCGCACATGGAGTCCACTTGGTGTTTGCCCAACTCGATATGCCAACCTTGCCTGCGACCATGTACCATTCTGACCATACGCCTTCCCGGCTGTCGGCTGTCGGCTGTCGATACCGCGTCCACTGGCCTCTGCCCGGGTCCTGGCTGGTGCAGCCGTTGGTCTCCAATACCGGCTGTATGAAAACATCATGATGGGCGACTGTGGCTGCTCCCGCTTACAGCCTTTCACAGCTGGAACTGCAAGCGGGCAGGCAGACAGACAGACGGGCATCGCTTTGCCCTTGCTCCTTCCTGTTGTGCCCTCTTCTGCGCCAAGTGGTGTCGCTATACGTCGTATGTCCCTCTCGGCCGCCAAGATGGCCTGCGATGGCACGGCTTGACAAGAGACGTTCGTGGGCCGAGTAACTGAAGACCAGAACAATGTCTAGCTGGGCTGACCCTTGCAGAATAGAGCGGCCGTGGGCCTAGGTCGTACGTACTTGCACGGGGCTAGCCAACCACCAACATAACCACTAGAGCCAGTGTAGACGGAGCCAACAGTAAAAGCCGACCAAGAAGCCGTGGGATTACATGGATACGGAACAACCTTGCTGCCCCTATCAATCTTTTTCAGCATGGTAGGCAGCACTGTGTCTGACAAACATGTTGGATGCATCCGATCATCCCATGTGAAGAGCCTCGCTCCACGGGTGCATGGTGGATGCCGATGTGCGGGACATGACTTGTCGGCGGTTGGAAACCCTACCAGGTCTCATCAAATATGGCAATCAGCCTGGAGACGTTCCGGGAAAGATCTTCAAGGCCATTGTGTCCAAGACCGACGGTTTCTCCGAGGTCCTGATCAGAGTCGTGTCTTTTTGATGTCCAATCCCGCGCCTACTAGCCTCTTCATTCAGGCCTCTCTCTCTCTCTCTCTCTAGGAGATCTCCATCTAGAAGATGGAGATGATCCACGAATGAGAAAGCAGGGAATGGCGGCCAACGCCTGGATTGGCTGGTACATGTCGTGCATGAGAAGAACCCGCGGGCGCTGAAGGCTTGTAGTCCGAGGAGACCGATAAAAAGAGGGAAAATACCTCGAATCGTACGGGACCATAGGCGAGAAGACAGGTATCCACCCATGTTGACAAAAGGAAAGAAGGTGTTTGTGGGTTTCGACGGCGGAGGAGTACCAAAAATCACCGACCAGTACTTGGGCATCGATACCCGACTACTGACAAATCTGGTGCTGGGTGCAGCAAGCCAGGGGGTATAATGGCATCGCGGGAGATGTCGTGCAAGTTGCTCCGCTCCGTCCGAGCTTTCAGGATTTCGGCACAATCGGCGCGAAAAATCGGGTGCGGATAGTGAGGGTACAAGGACAGGGGCGCGGTTGACTGCTTGTCTATTCAATTTTCAGCAGTGGTTTTTTCCTGTCTTCTCCTCAGTAGTGTACCTACCTACCTACCTACCTGTCTGCCTGCCTCGTCTTTCTGTTCTCGTACGTCTTTTAGCGTCTTGCCCATCGGTCGAGAATCCTTTGTGCCTTCTCCCACGCTGATTCGACCGAGAGGTGTGACGACTCAAAGCCTCGTGCAGGGCTTCGGGACCAACCGTTTCTTAGCGCCTGTGATGCAGCAGGGATCTAAAATCTTGTGAGAGGGTTGATCTTCCCCCGGATTGGCTGTTGGAGGCTGAGGACGACCAGATCGTGCAGGAAATATTGGTCAGGGCTGCCCAGCTAGCGTTATGCACGGGGCATGAGCTTTGTCCAGTGCGTGGCGGGAGCGCGGCATCTGACAGGGCGCCTTCTCGCGGGGCTTGCATGATGGCTCCTGCTTCGCTTGATGGAAGAATGCTGCAGCGGAAGGCACGTCCCTCAGATATCCGTCCGCCCAATCAAGGTTAGGTTTTCTGTCAAAAATCGTCCAATCGCAACGGTGCACGCTCTCCGCTTGCTTCCGTAGAGGAGGCACGTCGGACAAGGTCCGCCGATGATCTCCCGCTAACTAACAATGGACGACGCTTCTTCTTGCCATGTTGCGGACACCATGTCCTCACCACCTTCCAAAACGGGTCGCTCGGGTCAGGTCAGTCGCCGTCACCTCATCCATCCGACAGTTTCTCCAGTGACCTTCGGAACAAACTATTTCTGGCGGCCTAATTAGCCGCCCAGCTTTGGCTGCGTGATGTGATCCAGTTAATTTACCCCATTTGCGTCATTCCAACTTTCTCCATCTGCCCTCTTTCGGCTCTGACATCTTGGGCTAATTTGGGCAGCACGTCTCGGCTGCATGCCCTTCGAGCCGTCACATCGTCTGTCTAGCCGCTGCAGGTGTTTATCGTCACCCGCAGACCACGCGCACCTCGACTAACATCCGCTGCTATTTTTGTTTAACCCCCAACCTGCGGGATTTAGCCCTCGCGGCCGCGAGTTTAACCCTGCTTTCGTCATGTCACTGCACTTCAATAGTGTGCTAATAATTCAATCCTAGGATATGCGGGCTAATTATGGTCCCAGCTTGTGCCAACGACACACACCTGACCGACCTAATTAGCCCCAACAACACAACACAACCGACCGTCCGATCCCTTGGCCGTAACGGATCTTTGGTTTGCCTTCCTTCCATCTACCGTGCCGCAATCCTGCCGTCGAAACTGTCGTGCGTAGGCAATTGAACCCAACAGCACCAAGCAACCAGCCCGGCCCCCCTAGCATGTACAGAATCCGTGCCGTGCCTTTCGCACATGTTTTCATCGGCACGCAGTCCGGGGTCTGTTGCTTTTTTCTCTTTCGCGCAGTAGCCTGATTGTTTTCCGCCCGCTGACAATCCCAATCATCACAAATGCCTACGATCATCGCCAATCTCTTTGCTCCCCCGGTCCCTGGCCGGGATCCGCAACGAGTTCCTGCCCGTCCCGCCCGTGCCGCAGTATTGCCTGCCGCATTGCCCGCCGCTCGTCATCATTCATTCCGCGGAATACGCCAGTATATCCGGCTAGACGTTATTGCAGCCTTTGCCAGTTGGTTGCCTTTCGGTCATCGCACCACGACTGCCTAATGGATCCTCGTTACGACTTCATCCAACCTCGCATTCTCAGCTTGTACGGACGCCACTGTAGCTGACATAACCTTGGACAGAATGCAACCGCATTTTTTGTATCGCATGATTGTCGATCGGCCTAGCCAAGCACTATTCCTCGGCACCAGAGACTCGTTTACTTCTGTGGATAGCATCGAATCGTTCAGTCGAGTTGACGGGATCATTAACAACAACCAATATTAGATGCGAGAGGTGGACGCCTCTATCACACAGCAATTTCCGTTTCCTCTAACCACCCACCGTTCTCTCCTGCTCACAGCCTCTGTCGGCTTCGTCCTTTTGTCAGCAACGATACAAACCGGACAGGTGCGGCCCTGATTCGCCGACGGACATTGAGGCGTCGAGGTGTGTTTACTGCTCATCATCACTATCCTGTTGTGGCTAGTGTAGTGTGATGCGATGTGAACAATATCGCTAAACCTTGAGGGTTAAGACGTCGGATGGCAGGGAGACGGCCGCTACTGCTTTTGCGGAGAAGACCATGCCCGGATATCCCAGTCCTCCCGCCCTTCCGCTAACAGCTCACCAACGGCGCTACATGGCTTGCTTCTAGACCCCAGTCACCCGCGGCATATCACCACAGACCCTAGCAGGACTCGAGAATTCTAGGCTTTAGCCTCGCTCGGCGCGCGTTGTTTGCCTTTGGACAAGAATCTTACGGCCGCAGCTCCAAGGACGGCCGGTGAGCCACCAAACGTTGCAACGTTATCCAGCCCGGGAGACGATCCATTTTCGTTGATTGCGCAAATCTCAAGAGGCGAGGAGACCCCTGCCCCCAGACCCTCAGCTCCATACCGTACGGGAGCACTGTATGATATCCATGCTCTCCCGCTCTCCCGCTGAACCTGTGGATCTACTCTCTTGGATTCAAACCCCGACTTGGCTTACTCAAATACTGACTCTGGCTGTTGCGGCACAGATTCACAGATACAGGGCAAACAACATTTGAGATTTGCAAAATTCGGCCCCCAACGAGGCTTGCTCTCGGACCCCATGGCACCATGCCATAATTCGCATGAAGTTCATGGTCGCATCTCTATTTTATTTGTTTTTTGTAATTCACTGTCGGTGTGGCTGGTCACCGGCAAGTGTTTTTCTGACAGGCAACAACTCAATTCAGGCCGGGTGGCAGCGAAGCAGCCCAACAACATCAAGATGTGCCCCCCCATGAATGGCCAATTGCAAATGCGAGGTTGCATTCAGAGATCATGATGAAGGGGGGTCCCCAGGAGGCGACCGCAGACAAGGGCCTTTATTGTGATCTTGACTGTAATACAACCCATGGAAGACTGCCAAGCACACCACAGATAAGCCATTCCCCCAGAGCCGATTCGCCTCACCTTTGCAACTGCGAAATGGGAGCCCTTTTGACATGCCGCTAGTGCAGCGCGTGTTGGCGGACCGAAATCACGATGATCTGCCCGTTTTGCTCAAGCCACCAGCGCCGCACCGCCATGCGATCTTACAGACGTTCCCCATGTCTCACCAACGTCCACAATTCAATGTTCCTGCCTTTGAGACTCGTCCACACCATCACAAACCTCTTTGGTCTTCGTGATCCACTGTCTGACATGAGCATCAGAGTCATCCCTCGATAATGGTGGTGCGGAACTCGCATTGGTCCGCCATCGTGTGAGTGCGCGTGAAGATGTGTTGTGGTAAACTCAATGGGGAACATAGGCAACGCACTGGGGACATATTTGTGGAGTGCCTAGTCTCAACCTCCACACACGCAAAAGAGGATCCTCGAAGTTGGGTGTGCTAACTCGCCCGAAGGAGTCTTCCCCAAACCACACACCATGCTCCCCCCTTTGGACCTTCAGACAACCCCCTAGCTCCCTTAGGCGTGAGGGGGTGTGCAAGGTGCACTGGGCCCTTGTCAAGGTTGGTCGTATTTGATGATTTCCCTCCAGGATCAGAGATTGAGCGTGGAGGCCCGTCCAATTGCCTTGCAAGCTCGCACAGTCTCGTACACAATCTCCAATGATCATCGGGTCGAGTCGGCCGCAAAGCACGTTTATCGACAGTCAATTGACCATTTGTTGGGCTTTCCTTCAGCTCTTAGCAGTGGCATCTCGCCAATTTGCCATCCTACTGGTTGACGGTTCACTTTTTCGCGTGTCAGGTGTTTCGCTACGCAACCCGGCTACTGTCGGACAAGATTTGCTTGGGTGTCGTTGAAAGGATTGAGACATGGCGAAAGGCGGGGGGGCTATTGAATGATCTGTCCGAGACACCACAGCATCATCGTCGGACACGTCTTCCTCCCTCACTTACAGGATCCATCGGATGACATCATCCACGAATATGCCAGGCAACGTGAAGAGTCGGTGAAGAAGGCAAAACATTCCTTTGTCCCGTCGATTCATGCCACGGTCCCTCATGTCTCGGAGACGCATCGAACACCTCTTGGAATGGACATGGAAGATGGAGACGCAGTAGCGGGAGCGTGCTTTTCTGCTTCCCTGCAGAGCGTCACACTGCTAACGCAAGAACTGGGTTTGTCGTTCACGGCATCTTTAGGATGTCCATGACTCAGCGATAACACCCAGTGCCGACCTTTACCTCGTCTTTCCAGCCCACTTATTGTCCCATTGCTTGTGGAGTATACGCACGCCATGCTTCACCGACCTTGACACACGGCGGCATATGTCGCGCAACTCGAAGCTTGCCAGCCCCCGAAAGGAGGAGATTGGAAGTGGCTGCCGGGCAGCAACAATACGAAGGCTCATTGTATTGATGTAATTCTCGACATTTTTGTCATGGTCAGACGGAAATTGGCTCACTCGGGTTGTTAATATCAGATCCTGTCCAGATTAGAGTGTTGTGGTAAGAGCCAATCCACAGCGGTCCGATTACCGGCAGCACTATCGGATATCACCACTTCCCAATCCGTGAACTTAGGAGGAGAGGGTGGGCAGCACTCACCCTTCAAGCATTGGGCACATTGCATATTTGTCTCAACCGTTCTGCGGGGTAAAAAGCTGGCCCCCGAAGTCTTGTCGTGCCACCCGTTCCAGGTCCACGAACGCCGCCAACCTATCAACCCTGTTTCCCACCAGCCTCCCTCCCTCTCCCTCTCGCTCTCGCTCTCGCTCTCCCCGAAAGGCTTCTCCGATTCCCACCGAGCAAACAAGGCCAAGAAGATTTGTTCCACGGCATCGAGCTGTGGAAGCTAACGACGGGTGCATACATACCGGCTGCAAAAGCCAAAAAGACGTCCTGCAACAAACCATGTCTTCTCGTCACATTCAGACCGCCATCTGCAAGGACCGAAAGGTCATGAAGTCATACGTGGGTAAGCGACAAGGAACACAACGGCGATTCGATGAGAGTTACTTACGCCTTCCGTTATCAAATTTTCCCCAGCGGCGAGGGGAGAAGGCCAGCTGGGGGCGGGTAAAGTCATGTGCCGTGGCTGCATGTGATCACGTTGTTCGCTATCGTCTTGGAGCGATTGGGCAGCAAACGTTCAGGGACGTCTCGATTTGCGAGCTGAAGGCGAGGCGAGGCTAATGGCCGAGCAATCCAACGGGCAGCACCGACGGTCGCACGCCGGGTGGGTGGAGCAACGCAACGCGACGGGTCGACGGGTCAACGGCCAGATATGAAGCAAGCTATCGTTTGCAGGACCCATTGAGATGCAGACCATCTATCCCGTCCCACTCGCCAGATACCCATTCCACAAAGGAACGAAGGATATCGCCTCGTCCAAGGGTCTTTTTTGTTTTCGTGAGATCATTGGCCTCCATCGTCCTGGCCAGAAGAGCAGTCTCAGCTCTCGATGGGATCCCTCCGATGGAGGCCCGACGAGCGAACCGAGTGGCTGATGAGACGGTGAGGGGAAAGTCGGTTGATGATGGTGGGGTCCTGTCCTGCCCTTGTCCGTTGCCGTCGGAAGCTCGTCGAGACGAGAGCAGAGCTGCTGCTGGTGGCTGTGGGCAGCCGGGGGGGGTGCAACGGTAAAAGAGGCAGGAACCGGGGTCGAGAGGACTGGCACTTTTGCTTTTTTTTTCTTAACCATCTCTTTTTCTGATGGACGGTCGAGCGGGCGGTGGTCGGTGTTGGGATAGGATTGTCTGTGATTGCTCCATGGATGGTCATGATGCAGAACTGAGGTACTCATCCAAACATTGTCGAGGCCTTTTCCGGCCAAAAGTCCGTCGGGGGGGTCGTCGCAAAAAGATGGACTGGGCTTGCTTCCTCGATTACATTGCCACTGCTGGATAGCAGTGTGGCGGCGCCTGGGGTTTGCCTGATGCACACGACTTAGCTGCTAAGTGTCAAGTCAAGACAAGAGCCGCCGCGTGTGGCGGGTTGGCCTGGGACAAAGGGACACGATAAGATGGGAATCCGATGACAGGAACAAGAACGTGGCAGTGGCATGGCGGGAACCGCGAACACCAGGCGGTAGGACGGCGTGGGGTCCGAATACACGCATCTATCCACCGAACTCTCAGTGCAGAGCTGTGGGCAGTCGGACGATGACACAAGCATATACCTAGATAGTAGTACCTACATGCTCCGTAGGTAGTAGGCAGTTGGTGAGCGGGGCGGCGGGTCGAGTGCTCTTTACTTTTTTGGCTTGCAACCACCACGAAAGGCATCGAGAGAAAGTGTGTGTGCCGGGGAAGCTCGTCCTGCCCCTGGCCATTGCAGGGTGACGGACAGGGCCTTTAGGCTTTTAGTTCGATTGGTAGAGGGGGGGGAGGAGGAGGGTAGGACGAACAATATGTCGAGTCTCTGTGATGGGCATGTGCAGGTGGGTGGGTTAGTGGCATTTGGGGGCGTGTAAACTTAGTAACTAGGTTGAAGGTGAGATGTGAGTGAGGTGCGAGAGAAGGTGTGAGGTGAGAGAGGTGAGAGAGCCGAGTTTAGCGTCATGAACCAGCGGACCCGATCCCCACCCTCGCCTCCCCTCTTTCCGTTCTGTGTCTTTTTCCCGTCTCCCCCTTCCTGCCTTTCCCATTTCTCACGCCGTTGACGGCGGGTGGGTACCCACTTTAATCCAGACGACAAGCGACAGCGACTGGCCGCCGAATCGAGTAGACGGGCGCTTAATTAAAAAAAGAAAAGAAACCCGCCGCAGAGGTGCCGGGGTGCGTCGGGCTTTCTAGCCAATAGCGTGTTAGCGTTCCTTAAAATAAAGTCGCACAATATGAATTTTGTCCAATGGGAAGGCCTTCAGCGGTGCCTGCCTTTTTCACCTCTGCGCTGGTTCCCGTTTCTGTCCAATCAATAGCTGACATTGCCCGATCTTCGCGCCGTCTAGACCATCTTCGAACACCACACACCTACCTTCACCACACTCTGTCTCTCATGTCTCTCGGATTCACGCGCAACCCCCCTCCTTTCCCCACGCCGGTTCCTCCTCCTCCTCCTCCTCCTCCTCCTCCTCCTCCTCCTCCTCCTGCCGCTCTTGACTGCTGCGCTGCGCTGTGCCTGTCCTGGACTTGCTGCGTCCTGCGTCCTGCGTGTTGCTTTACTGCAAGTGCAAGTGCAAGTGCTGGATGTTGTGTATCGCCGTCTACATGGACGCTGACCGGCTCACAACCCCCCCCCCCCCCCCCCCCCCCCCCCCTTCTTCTCTCCCATCTGACCAGGTAACCAACTTAGAACGTACCTCTTCAGCCACTACATCGCGCCGCCCTCGTCGTTCAAGGGCCCGCCGCCCATAGTCGTCCATGGCCCTTGGCTAGGCCGTTGCCCGCTTAGCCACCCACACACACTCTCTCTCTACTCCCCTAATATCTCATCCCTACCCATACCTGTCCACGCAACCACCGGGCTATTATCATACACTGGACTGGCCTGTTGAGTGTACCACCATCGGATCCGTGTGCAAGTGCCACCGGTCGAATCACATCAGAACCGCCGTGCATATGGATATGGGCATGGGGGTGATGGGACAACTGCGCGTGCACTGCGTTATGTGCTGTGATCCGACCTCAACCACACCCCAATCCGTCACCCCTACACGCTCCGCTGTGCATGGACACACTAGACATACATAACTCGCGGTAGGCGCCCGCCTTGTACCGGATCCTCTCCTTCTTCTCTTTTGCGACCTGCTACATACCAAACGAGCATATTCGGCTCTGCTGGACCATTTTCCTTTTCCTCTGCTTTTTGCTAGTCCGTTTCCTAGCTTGACTCACCCTCCCTGAGGCGTCATACAGCTTGCACTGCGTGCATCCTCCCCCCACCATCCACCTACAGGCTTTACCATCGGGATATCCCTAGAGCAGAGTGCTGCCGGCAACGGCAATTACCCCCAATTTCCCACTCCACCAAACCAAATATCTCAGAAGAGGCTACTCTGCGCTGTAGACTGCGAGTCGGGTACAGCCAGTCCATGCCTCTTTGACATTCCATACTTCCCGCATAAAGAACACCCCTCGCCGGTATACACGAAATGGTAAGCCCTGTCGAATCCAATGGGTTTAGCGTTGCGCGTGGCGGCTTCAGGCTGACCCCCTCGGCGCAGAATTACCCACAGGAATACGCCATGGGCGAGCGTCGCATGCGCCATGAGATGCGCGAGAAGGCAACCTTGCGTGACACGTTCTTCGGTATCAAGGCCGAGCCACAGAGACCAACATCGGTAGCAACGGAATTCATGGACATGGAAATGGACGATGAGGTGCTCAGCGAGTTCGAGGACAACTCCCCTCGTATCAGCGTCAACTCTGTAAGTGATTTATTTGCATTTGAAGCAGCGCCGGGTGGCAGCGACTAACATGCGCGCAGTCCGGCGGCCAACCAAGTATCACAACACTTTCATCCTACGATGAGGTGACAACGCCGAGGTCAAGTCAGGGGCGCATGATGTACGCTGCCGAGGTCGAGCCATCGAGCAAGAAGATCGAGGGTCCTACAGGCCCGCACCTGTTCCGCGCCTCCAGTTCGAGCTACTTTGACGAGGCCGTCCTGAGTCTCTCCCCCATCACACCAAAGACGGCGCGGCCGTTTGATGAGCCTTTCAAGCATATCAGGCCGCAACAACCGCCGATGCCTCAGTATAGACAACAACAGAGCGGCCCCTTCCAGTTTACGTACGAAGAGTTCGAGTCAAGAGAGCTTGTCTCGTGGACCCCCGAGATGGTTGCGCAGTCTATGCTTAATGCCGGCATTGAGCTCTCGGTTGCCGGCCGCTTCGTGGAGAACGACATCAACGGGCCCATCCTAATCACGTTGAAGTTTGAGGACCTGAAGGAGCTGGACATTCCGTCATTTGGCATGAGGACGCGCGTTTGGAACCAGATCCAGGTGCTGCGGGACAGCAGACCGAGCTCGCCCCGCGCCCCGACGCCCATCCAAGACGAGCCCAGCCGGGAAGTCAAGAAGGAGAGCCGCGAGAACAGAGCGGCCGAGAGACAGGCGGACGACTGTGGGTTGAGGAGGAGGAAGAGCAGCCGCAGGAGGCCCAAGAAGCTGTCCCACGACGACATCATCACCCCCATGGAGTCGGTGTCCATTGTCGGCATCGAGCAGGTCGTCCCCAAGCCCCACCAATGCCCAAAGGGAGAGAGCTGCTCCAAGTACAGGAAACAGCAACGTCTCATCGAGGCCTTCCGCAAGGAACACCCTTTCGTCGACCTTGAAACGGAGCAGGTCGTCATCACCGGAAACCCTGGCAACCCGCAGACTGCCCGAGCCCTGGACCCCAACCAGATCCTCAGACCCATCTCGGATGCCGTCCCGTCAGTGGTCGCTTCCTCGGACGTTCTGGGCCCGGGCAATGCCACGCCTCTGCAGTACCTTCAGGAGGCCGCGCTCCGCAACGTCGCCGCAAGAGACCCGCAAGACAATGTGCGTCAGTTCCTGGACTTCCAGAAGCACGAGGGCAGCAGCACCGTCCCCCCTACGCCGCCCTTCGAGATGGCTCCCCCTGCCATGAAGGCCCAGCCTGACCGGCTTCGTCACCTCCCCAAGCTCTCCATCCCGGGCAGCCAGACTCCTCGTGCCAGGCCCCTCAGGGCCTCCACGGTCCCTCCCCCCTCCCAGTCCGAGCCTCCCCACTACCAACAAGGCTTCGTCCCCTATCACATGGACCGCGCCGATGCAATGTCGCCGGATCTGCAAAGCCCTGTGAACCCCTACCGCTTCGGTACCCCCTTTTCCGAGATGGACGTTCCCGTCACTGCCGTGCCAATGGACCGCATCGCGCGCGATACCTCTCAATCCGTCCCTCCTGAGATGAACTACCGTCCGGGCATCGTCAAGCAGCAGCCGCCTCTCAGCCGCACCCAGTCCCGTGCATCCGCCCGCCGTCCCTCCTTCCCCGTCCTCCCTGCCCTGAATGAGAACACCACTACCCCCACCGCTCGCACATCCCCGAGGCAAACATCTCCTCGTATCTCCGTCCGCCCTCAGCAGCAGCAGCAGCAGCAGCAGCCTCTGCAGGCTCCTCCTCGCGTCAACTATCCCTGGTCGCCTATCGAACGCACCAAGCCCTTCGAGCAGGCCATCCCCCCAATCTCCCACCTCGCCGGAGCCCTCCCCGTCAGGCAGGCGGCCGAGGCCGCCCAGAAGGACGGCATCACCTTCCAGGGCCCCATGAAGAAGCGCAAGACCAAGATGCTCCGCCACGAGTGGAACGACACGTTCTGCACGCTCAAGGGCACGCGGCTGGCGGTCCACAAGGACGCCAAGACGATCGACCGCACGCTCGAGTATGTCGACGTCGACGACTACGCCATCGCGTGCTCGAGCCTGGCGTCGCAGAGCAAGCTCTCAGCCGCCTTCAAGGCCGTCCAGTTCTCGTCCCACAGCCGCGAGAAAAGCGACCCCGTGGCCGCCTTCAGCTTCCAGCTCATCCCTCAGGACAAGGACAAGGAGGCGGCCAAGCTGCGCAAGCGCAGCAGCGCCCTGCACGGCCTCGGCCACCACCACTCGTCGAGCGCGTCGTCCATCCCGGCCGAGGGCGTCAACGGCACGGGCAAGACGCACCACTTCGCCGTCAAGAGCCGCGACGAACGCATCGACTGGATGCGCGAGCTGATGCTTGCCAAAGCGCTCAGGCAGAAGGGCGACGGCTTCGAGGTTAGCGTCAACGGCAACATGATCTAGATGTGTCTGTTGCCTATCAACCTTTACCTCTCTTTCCTTCAAACAGAATAACAAGATCAGCAAAAAGAAAAAGAAAAGAAAAAAGGGATGCGGGGCCACATCGCAAGACAGCCTCTCGCCACAAGAAACAAGGCATGCAAAAAACACCAAGTATCCATAATCAACACGCGGCTTACACGTGCTGCCCCTTTTCGCTTCTGGCGCGCAGCCAAGCAAACACATTTCGCCTCGATCTCTCATGAACAGCCCTCGTGACGGGAGGGAAAACAGGATACATATTATTTCTTCTCTTTTCGTTTTGCTATTTTCGACTTGACCGACCACGTCTCGGGGACCGCGTCTCCAATCTCTCTCATCTTTGTTTCTCTCCATCTCTGTCATTTTTGTTTTGTTCTTTTTCATTGCATCAGTCATCTGGACAGCGGCATTTGTTATATCCTTGATCAGATTCTCCCTCCCCCCTTTACCTGACACCGGGTATATGACTTTGTTTTTCTTTCTTTCTCTATTCTACAACAGGGGGGGAGGGAAAGGATAGGTACCGGGGATTTATATTTCTGCTTGGAAGCTTTTATGGTAATCTCTTGACTGTGGACCATCTCACTTCCCACACACACACACACACACACACACACACACATATATACACGCTCAAAACCGCCATCAAATCACCGACACACGCATGACACGACACGACACGAAAACAAATAGGCCATTCATTATATTCACATATGATCTGGGTGGGGATACCATGATACCTTAGAGTAGCTTTGCTCTACGCGATGAGTTTAGTTTGGATGAGAAAAACCGAAAATGAAAATTGAAACGACCCGGAAAGGGGGAGCGCCCTCTTCTGTGAGAGGTGTGCCCCTGGGACGATGTTATGAAAATGCAACCCTGGCCCCCTGCTCATAGAAAGTGATGAAGATGATGATGTTGTAATGTACTGCGATGGATCTCGCCAAGAACCAGCACGTGGTGAGGATCCTCAAGCGTCTTTAATTTTGATCGTTGTTTTTTGTGCCGTTTTTGGGTAACACATCATCCGTACGAGATCCCGATGGCAGGAACCCCCCCGGCCGGCCTGGGAGCCATCAGAATCTCGGGTCTCGTTACGTTCCGTCCCTCGCCGCCTGTGACGTCTCGCCCGACGTTCGAAGAAGCGCCGTAGCTCCCAGGCAGACAGACGACTGTGCCGTGAAGGGAGGGGGATGGTGCACCGAGCCGTGGTTGTGGAAAGAACTGAAGTAGTACAAAGCATACATAATACATCTTATTCCTCCTCTCTCTCCCTCCCCCGGGTCTTTCCGTTATATATGCAGCGCGTGTCTATTCTTACATTTCCTGTGCTTTTTTGTAATTCCTACACTTTGGTCGCCAACCGGCCGATCCCCCCTCTTCACCACCGACCACCGATACTGTCACATACGGGGGCTCGTGGCGTTTTGGAAAACCACCGCTCATCCCCTATTTGCGGGGGACTCCCTCGTCGCCCGCTATGCCCAATCCCCCAACCCCCCTTGGCGCCTTTTGGAGATCCGGTCGTGACGCTTCTTCCAACTTTACCGCCGTCTCTCTCTCTATCTCTCTTCCGCACCGCGTCTGACGCTGTCTCCCCCCTTTCTAACCGGTTAACCTTCCCACACCCCCCCTTTACCGCACGAAGTTTGGCCGGGTAGGGATGTCCGCCGCGGTGTGGACCGCATTCCAGTCAATGACCTCCCACCACGCCTCGGCAAAGGCCTTCTTGCCGCCGACGCCGCCGACGCCGAGGCCGTAGTCACGCAGCCACGTGTGCTCCCAGGTGTTGAGACACAGCAGCGGGATGGCGTCGAGGGCGCCGGGGGGCTTCTGGCCGGGCCGCTGGGCGGCGGCGCTGCGCTGGAAGTAGTTACTCGCGGAGCCGCCGGCGCCGACGGTGTTCATGTCGGTGCCCTGCAGACGCCAGTGGGCGCCGGGGTAGGGGCTGCCGGCGAGGTAAGTCGTCAGGACGCGGTAGTCCTGGTGGCCGGCCTTGATCAGCCAGACGAAGCCGGGGCCGAACATGGCCGAGGCCGTGAGGATCATCTCGCGGCGGAGCGTCTCGATCGAGGAGAAGGAGTGGGAGAGCTCGGAGACGAGGGATTCGGGCATGGGTTTCGGGTTCGGGGTGATGTTCTTGAAGAAGAAGTGCGTGTTGTGCGCCATGGAGGCGTGGTTGAAGATGGGGGCTTGCGAGGGGTCCTGGGCCGTGGCCAGGAGGATCTGCTTGACGTCGCGCTGCTCGAAGTCGGTTCCTGGAAAAAGGGGAGGGGACGGTCAGCTTGAGTGGCCAAGGGCAATCGGCCGTGGCGGGCAAAGGGGCGAGGTGCTGTCATGCGGGCCCATCGACTGTCGCCGTCGTCGTCAAGGCTAAGGGGGGGGGGGCATGAACTGACCTGCAATCAGGGCGTTAAGCTTGTCAAGGATGACCGTCATGTACTGGTTCCACGCCATGTCGTAGCCGTCGGCCGAGAGCAGGCCCGGGACGCCATGCTTGAAGTCGTGGGCGAGCTGGGGCACGGAGTGCAGCGAGCGCTGCTGCATCTGCATGGTCGTCGTCCTCGCCGGGGCGGAGGCGGCGGCGGCGATGGTCGCGCCGACGCGCGGTATTCTTAATCGTGCAAACATCTTGACCGTTGTTGTGTGTGTGTGCGGTGCGGAAGGGATCGGTGAAGATGGTGGTGGTGATCCGCCGTGAGGGTACCTTCGCCGAACAAGAGAAAGCTGATGCCGGGAGCTTCCACACGATGGATGGTGAACTTTTTTTTGGGACGGGCCAATTGGCGCGTTGGCTGTGTCGGCCTTACGATTGAGGCTTGCAGGCGCGCCGGCCTGTCTGCGGAGGGAGAGACGTCCTACCCAATTGGGGAGGGGAGTGTGGGCCAATTGGATGGGGTGTCTTTGGTTGGTACGGATATTGGCAATGGGTTTCAACGACAAGCTTACACGACGCTTCAATGGACGAAGGTTGCGTATTTTTCTTTCCTTTTTCCTTTTTATTTTGTCAAGAAATCATCCATAGAGTTGGTATTCTCACAACTTCACAACAGGTGATGAGAAAGATGCCATATCTGGAACCAACAGCTCAGCAAGGCCTCCTCCTCCACGCACGGGGTCGGCAAACGTCCAACAACAGGCGACGGTACCAACAATGATTCACCGACATGATATCGCCACTCGTCGTACCACCCCTGCAGTCTCGTTCTTCTGGCGATGAGAATGTCATGATACTAACCGTCCGGTTTCTAACCGCCCACCTCGGCGCTTACAGCCCCGGCCGCATAACCGCCCGCCGACGGCCCCCGTCCGGGGAAGCCCAGGCGCTTACGGATGCAGCCCGGCCGGTCAGCCAGAAAAAAGTAGTACCCTGGCCCTGGCTTCCGTCGGTCGCACGGTGCCCATCGGCCTGCTCCCGAGACTCTCTCACGTTCCGTGCAGGGACATGATACCGCTTTGCTTTGCCTCTGGCGGTTAATCAACGAGCAACTCCGTCGCAGACCCGACTCGCGCTAGCCACTCATGTGTACAGTCGCAGGCATCAGCGACCGCATCAGAGTTCATGGTTGCTGCGAGGGGGGGGGGGGGGGGGCATGGAGAGGAGATCGGACGGTCTAAGCTTTGTTGGAAGGGGGGTAGGCAAGCAACTGCAGTAACACCCTCCCCATTCCCTGGATGATGATGACCGAGGTGTGTTCCGAGGTTTACAACAGTTGGGCCTCGTGAGAGATATAGTGTACAACTACTTTGGTATCTTTTCTTGGGAGGCCCTAATTCGGTCGCAGATTCTCCTCCTCGCGGCCTGAGGGTGTTCAACCTCATCCGAGACATGCGTCTGATTTCACCCATGCCGATCTCATCCATGCGGGGTTGGCTTCCATCGGATCATTGGAAATGCCAATTTGTCAGGCGAGTACTGGGCTATCGGCAGCACCAATTCCCCCATCGTTCCATGAAATTGTTGAGCTCTTGGTTGCTCAAAACCCGTCGGGACCCTTCAGCGCAGTTCCCTCATGATCTCTCCTTATCACACACGTCTTCATCGAGTACCCTTGATGGTTTGTTTCGGTTTCTATTCATTCAAGTATGGCTTAGATAATCGTCATGCATGCGCCCCGGTCCTATGCAGAATAACAAGCCTGACTCTGCGGATATTCCCCTCAGAAACACGCCCAACCCCAAGAAAAGTGGTATAAATACAAGGAAGAGATGGCTGGCCTCGGAAAACCCCTTCAGATCTCATTCTCTTCAATCATGCCGAGAACGTCCAACTCGGTCTTCACCAAGCGTTCGAATTCCTCCCTGTCAATACCGGACGAACGCGCCAGCAGGAAGAGGTTGTGGATGCTTCGCGACACATGCTGCTTAACTCCGAACTCGTTCTGGTCCTGCTTGCCCACGGACTCCTCGAGCTTCTCGACCAGACGGCTGCCATTGCTGCTCGCGCTCGAAGCCGGACGCGGGTGAAGAAGCACGGCCGCTCTGTCCTCGTCCTGCTGGCTGCGGATCGAGGGCGAACGCGGCGCCTCGGCCAGTGTCCAGGAGCCGTTCGTCTCGACGAGTCCCTTATCCGAGTTGTCTCGGTTAACGACAGTGCCCAGTCCCAGGGGAGGGGCAACGTCGAAGCCTTCCACTTCTTCATCGGGGTCATGGGCGTCCATCGCCGGCTGTACTGAATCATACTGTGCATAGTAGGCGTCCTCTGCCGAATCTGCTCGAAACTGTCCAAGCTGCGACGGCCGATGTACATGCGGTGCGGGAGAGCGCTTGGTGGCGGGAGAGTCGTTTGCCGGGGTACGCGCGGGCGTTGCATCGTATCTGTCCCAATATCCGTCGTCCTCTTCCTCTTCCGCCTCGGGAACATGGTTGTGTGATACGCTGGCTGGTGCCTTGGAAACGCTCGTCTTGGACTTTTCATCGGCGTAGGCCTTCTCAGCCTCGGCGATGGTTGAGTAGCCACCAAAGGTTCCAAAGGGCGCCGCCGCTTTGTCGATAACGCTGACCTCGCCGATCCTCCAACCGTCGCCGCCACCGTCCTTGTCTCCGACACAGTAGATGAGCTGAAAGGTCAACTCGAGCTCCTCGAGGGCAACAAAGGCCTGCAAGGTTTCCAGGTCAAGGCGCCTGTACCTCGTCTTCGCGTCATACTCCCAGTCTACCTCGACCTCTCCTGATACGGGGTGCGGTTCCAGCCTGCCGCTCTGGACGATCTCCAACAGGCGCGCCGCCTTGTCTGTGTGGTATGCCAACAGACGGAGCCAGGGCTCTGTGCTGGATTCCGAAAGAAGCTGGACTCTCTGTCTCAGGATGGGACTCAGAAGGGGCAGGACACCGATGGCGGGCTGGGTAGAGATGCTTGCGGGCACCAAGGCAGGCAATAACGGAGCCAGCAGGCCGCCAATGTTGGGCATGGGGGTTGTGGAGGTTGAAGTCATGGTTGTGGTGATGTATGTGGGTTAGGTTGAGTTGGTGGATTGCAACGGGGTAGATGCTTCGCAGCCACTCCTCGCGAGGAATGGCGGTGGTGGCGGAGGTAATATATACGGGGCGAGGCTAGAAGCGGTAACCCAATGCGAGCGACAGCTAGGTCGTAGGTAGCGGGAGGGTTGGCGTGGGGAGGAGGCACTGGTGATGATATCACATGCAGCCACTGGTGGGCTCGCTGTACAGCACAAGGTCTGAAATTTCTGCCTTGGCAACTAAGGCGGTTATAGATAGGCAGATGTTGGATGTGTGAAGGAGTTGGTGAAGGTGAGTATGGGTATGGATGGATGGGGAGAAAAATAAAACAAGAGACGGGAAAGCCACGACTATTATGAGAAGTCGGATGAGAGACGAGAGGGCGAAGGTCTCTCTATCTTTCTATGCTACGTCTCCGCGTCGAGTTACGCAAAGTCGCGGCCCCATGAGTTCGGGGGGGCTGACCCCACAATCGAGGGGAGGCAAGGGCGGACGGGTTGCCAAGACAGGCAGTATTTGGCCAATGCGGAGGCACTTCAAAGACTGCTGCGACACCGCCCAGGGCAGTCGTTTCGGGCGGAGGGAAGTTGGCCACTAACCGAACCGTGGCAGCGTATGGTGGCCCGCCAATTACACCACACCACACCACACCACACCCATGAAGCGTCCTCTCCTTTTGCACGTGTCAGACTCGACTCGACTCACGCTGGCCGAAGTCTAGTGTAGGTACTACTGCGTACCTAGTCCTCTTGCCATTCGTCCTATCTGTCTCATATGCCTTTGCTATCTGTACCCGCAAAGGTGGCCATGCCTGCACCTCATCTTCCGCTCTCCCGTCCATGGCCGCTGTTTGCTATGCCCTCGAAACATGAGTCGCCGGGCCATTAGACGAGACAAGACATTTGTCACGACGCCTGCCACATGGGATTCGCATTGCTATACTTTTTCTCCCTAAGCAGCTTCTTTTTTTTTTCTGTTAGGTGTCTTTGCCTCCAGAGCCTATCGCCATCTAGTGGCCTATCAATAGTACTCCTGGCCGAGCCGCACCTCCTTTCATTTCCTCAATTCGTGCTTCGGCGTCCATGGACAGCGTCACTAGTCACGAAGCTTCCAGTCGTCACAAGACACACACGGTGGTCTTGGGGCTCGGGATACGCATTGCCATTCCTCGAGTGAGGAGGCGAGTCGAGTCGACCCGAGTCGATTCTCGCAAGGGACCCCGTGAGAAAGCCAAGCCCCGTTCATCTCTTCTTTGCTTTTTTGTCCTATGTCATGTCGAAATTGAGCTCGAGCTTGCATCTGCAGACCTACCTACTGACTGCTGCCTATACCCGTCCGTGTCCATGGCTTCTGTCTCTGTCTCTGTCTTTGTCTCCTCTGTCTCTCTTTGTAGGTTGAAAGGGACCAGACCCTGCGTGGCTATGCCCGCTAAGCTACTCTGGTAAAGTCGCCAGGTCTTGGTGTCCCTGCTTCAGTGACGCTCATGGTGGAGCCCTTCCGCGGTAAACATCCCCCGAGCTGTACGGATAGTATCCGTATACCTACCACTAGGTAATTGTGTGAGAGCCTCTCTGACAGCGCGCTATTGTTAGTATTGCGTCGCACTGCTTGGATGCTCGGGGTGGGCGAACGAGCTCATTATAGCTATCCGTAATTAGCTGCCTTATCTAGCTATCTGTTTATCGACTAAAAAAAAAAGTCACCAGCACGCGAGCAAACCAACAGTCGCAGAAACATTGAGAATCAACAAGCAACTTGCCTAGCGAACAGACCTCCCAGCATTGTGTGGTTTCCTTGTGACTCGGGAAACATCGCCACGTCCTCAAACGCGCTCACCATCAATTGAGACCCCTCAGCCTCACTCACTGCTGAAAGCCTCGATCCCATTGTTTTAAACTTCCCAGCAGTGCCCCGCGGCAAAAGAGGGAGAAAGAAGAAAGAGTATCACACGGCAAACATCTCGCCTGCGACACATCTCATTGCGCCGCTTGGACGGAAAGCCACACAGACGACACGATCCAGCCATCTGACCTTGATAGACCTCGACTTCCGGTCCCGAATCCCACTCGCCCATCCCCGAACACAGAGCAGGAAGAGAGCCTCCTCTGTCGTCCCTTTCCCACCTACGCATTAGATCTGCTGCGCCACGTCCCGCGAGGACACAACCGGGTGCATGTCGCCCAGCGGCGAACGCCTCAAGGACGAGGTAGGGCCTCCACGCCTGACGTGACGGCCTCTCCGGCCTGCTCACGCATCCTCGCTTTGCTGCACGTCACGTTGCTTACTTTCTGTTCGCGCCCAGGGCTCCCGCCTGCAGGTTGTAACGGCCGGCGCCACTGCCGGCCTGTTTGCACGGTAAGGGAGATCGACACCCGCCACCTGTTCCACCACAGTAGCTCACGCTAACCGTCCCCGCGATGCGCAAACAGCTTCGTGATCGCCCCCCTCGATGTCGTCAAGATCCGCCTCCAGCTGCAGACGCACTCGCTCTCCGACCCTCTATCTGTCCAATCCGCCAACGGCGGGCCCGTGTACAAGGGCACCCTGAACACCATCAGGCACATCCTCGCCAACGAGGGCATCACAGGGCTCTGGAAGGGCAATGTTCCCGCCGAGCTGATGTACGTCTGCTACTCGGCCGTTCAGTTCATGACATACCGGTCGACGGCCCAGTTCCTCCAGACTACGTTCGACAATCGCCTCCCGAGCGCTGCCGAGTCCTTCATCGCGGGAGCCGCCGCCGGCGCAGCCGCCACGACGACCACATATCCCCTCGACCTGTTGCGGACGCGCTTCGCGGCGCAGGGCAACGACCGCGTATACAAGAGTCTCCGAACGGCGGTGGCGGATATCTACCGAGACGAGGGCCCGCGCGGCTACTTCCGCGGTCTCGGACCCGGTGTGGCGCAGATCGTGCCGTACATGGGCATCTTCTTCGCCCTGTACGAAGGTCTGCGGTTGCCGCTCGGGGATCTACATCTGCCCTGGGGCGGCGGTGACGCCACGGCTGGTGTCGTGGCCAGCGTCATGTCCAAGACGGCCATCTTCCCCCTCGATCTGGTGCGGAAGCGCATCCAGGTTCAGGGACCGACGAGGTCACGGTACGTGCACAAGAACATACCCGAGTATCCGGGGGCGGTGCGCGCCATGCGGATCATTCTTGCCAACGAGGGCGCCCGCGGGTTGTACCGGGGTTTGACAGTGAGTCTCCTTAAAGCCGCGCCTGGGAGCGCCATCACGGTGTGGACGTATGAGAGGATGTTGAAGGTGTTGCAGAGACTCGATGGCTCTGACGAAAAGATTTTTTGGTGAGTGATTTATAGGAAAGTAGAAAGATCGGATATAGACTGGGGCATGACACCTTTTTTTCTTTTCTTTTCTTTCACTTCGTAGAAAACGGGACTGGGATATTTATGAGGGAAACCCTCTATGTACAACACTCGGGGAGCAACAGATAAGCTTTCCATTAATTCGAGTAAACAACATGAACTGGAGGTCTGTCATGATGACCGTTATGTTGCTGGGTTTTGTAACATCCTAGGGTGCACTCTTCTTGCTCTATGGATGAGGGGTAATGACCACGATACTTCATCGTCTCTGTCGAGTCCATGCTGGGCACACCAGACGTGTGCCCGCGGTTGCGGACGGATGACAAACAGAGATGAGCGCGGCCTCGGAAAAAGGGGTCCCTACGACTGTGTCGCAAATCGGTCCTTGCCGACGTCGTGGAACAGTCACGCCACAGCCTGTCAACTTATCCTGGGTCGATACGCCCCAATGACTGAATGCGCCGCCTCACACACGCTGACGGGGTCTGGAGATAATTCGTCAGTAACTTATATATATAGCAACTTCGGAAGAGCGGACGCCGCTCGCTTGAAACAGCGTCATCGCGGCCCACGTTCCAGCGCCCTCTTCAGACGGCCCCAATGATTGGCAAAGGGAATTTTTGTACGATTTTTTGTCTATCAATACCGGGAAGCATACCATGTAGGCGCGTAGGACACACACACCACAAAAAAAGGCAGGTTCCAGCAGCACCCGACTCCGCGGCGATCAGTTCTCCAGCGCCCCGTTCTCCTTCAGCCCCGCCACCTCGCCGGCGTTGACGCGGTCCGCCCTCTCGGCGCACTCCTCGAGGACCCGCCAGAACATGGGGATGTCGATGCCGCGGGGTATCCGCACGCCCTCGCTGCCCGGCGGCAGCGGCCGCGCGACGGTGCGGCCGAGCTGCGACCGGCCGGCCTTGGCCTCCTCGATGTCGCCCTCGGTGACGACGGTCAGCTCGAAGCGCTCGTGGTACTTTACGCAGTTGCCCTTCTTGGCGTCGTAGTCGTGGAAGGGGATCTCGTGCTTGGTGCCCGTGAGGACGGCGGCCACGGCGAGGGGGTCGTGCAGCGGCGGGCCGGTGGTGATGCCGAACACGTCGCTGGCGAAAGTTTTCACATGTCAGCATCTTTTGTCCCCTAAAAAAAAGAAAAGAAAAAAAAAACCTCCCCGTCGTGTATGTTCTAATAAGGACGGGAGGGTACGGAAAGGCGGCGGCCGGGGGGGGGGACTCTACCTGTATGTCTTGGCGAAAAACATGAGCAGCTCGACCAGCATCTGGCGCAGCGTGGTCTTTCCCTTGCCCGTCTTCTCGGCGGCGCCGTCCTTGCTGTAGAGCAGCAGGTCCCGCACCTCCTGGGTGGCGAGGACCTGGTGCGACAGGTCGAGCGGGACGAGCGTGGTCTTGGCGGCGAGGGCCTTGTTGCTGAAGACGCTGGCGGCGGCCTCGGGGTCGATGATGATGTTGAACTCGGCCCAGGGGGTCCAGTTGCCGATGCGCGGCACGCCGTCGACGACGCCGAGGACGATGTCGGTGAAGCCGTCGCCGATGGCGCCGCCCATGATGCTGAGCCCCTTGATGTGGGCGACGAGCTCCGGGTGCTTCTGGAAGAGGAGGGCGACGTTGGTGAGGGAGCCCGTGGCGACGAGCCAGGCGACGCCGGCGGGCTGGGCCTTGAGGGCGGCGGCCATGGCGTCGACGGCGGGGACGGTGCGGTTGGCATCCCGGGAGGGCTTCGGGAGCAGGTCGGTGCCGTCCAGGCCGGACTCGCCGTGGATGTCGGTGGCGGCCTGCATGGGCGGGCGGCTCATGGGCTTGGCGGCGCCGACGTAGACGGGCACGTCATTGTGCTTGCCGATGGCCGTCAGGATGGAGGTGGCGTTGTTCGTCGTCTTCCTGCATTGGGGGGAGGGTCTGTCAGCAGGCTGTGCCGTTGGGGTGGGGGGCCATTTTTGTTTCCCCATATCTGGCATGAGGTGCTCACTGACACGAGGGGGGCGTTTCCAAACACGGTGGAGAGGCCCAGCAGCTTAATGGTCGGGTGGTAGGCAGCCAGGAGAATGGCGAACGTGTCCTGATTGCGTGTTAGTATAGGGTCATGTGTGCACTGGATGCGGGAGAGTCGCGAAAGTCGGGGCGGTTGCGCGGGAGTTGCATTGGACTCATACCAGCTCCCGAGTTATACCGGAGGGGATGTTTGTATGAAGATGTGCAACCCCTCACACGGAGAGTTGGAGATAACAACTCACATCGTGGCCCGGGTCGCAGTCCAGCCAGACCGGCACTGGCGTCTCGGGAAGATCGAGGGTGACCATGGGGACTCGGGCGAGCAAGTAGTTCACACGTCTGGAATGTCGAGTATTTGGCTTATCACGGTCGATCGTGATACCGCGGATTGGGCACGGGTGAGAGAGTTGTCCTCGGTAAGGTGACCGACTGCCCACGCAGACTCGCGTACCGTGCGCTTTTAGTCGTACCGGGGGTTCCCACTTTCGGTGGATAAGACCAAACCAAACGAGCACGGGGCGGGATGTAGAATGATGGATTTAGGTAGTAGTGTATTCTGGCAATGGGGCGGGGTGAGCCGCAGGTCTACATACAAACATAGATGCATCCCAACGGCAACGGCGGGAGACGCGGCGAGAGGCAAAAGGGCACGCAACATGTGCTAGGCAAATAATTTTTTCCCCCCATTCAAGTTTAATTTTGGTGACTGATTCGTGAAACTTCGCCGGCATCTTCACATCGACAGAAAAACTATGTCTGCGCTGTTTTCTCTCGACTGACATCGGACAAGCCTTGCTGGTGGGGTGCCGACGCCGAGCTCTTTGGGAGGGAATCCTGTCGACTTCTCCGTCCGACATTGCTGCGATTAACCCTACTGGGCGAATGCCATAACGCGGGGGTGCCACGCGCCGTGGGCGGGAGTCGAGCGGGGCCCCCTTTCTGGTCACCACCACAAAGGACGAGGCGGGCAGGTGTGCCCTCCGACCACTGACCACTGCTGCCACCCGACTCGCGTACCTACAATGTACTACTACCCCCCCCTACCCCGGTTCGGAAGGTTCAGCGAGGCAACGCAGGTCGCCCACACACGGGCCATACACAGAGAGCCTCCTCCGTGTTCTGGAAGCCGGCGCGTCGACCGTCGAGCGTTCGGGCTAGTGATGAGTCATCGTCGACTCTGACGTCTTCAGCGTCATCCGCGCGCAAGCTTTGAGGAACCGCCGCCGCAAAGGTTACTCTGCACCGGTGGTGCCTGAAAGTATGGCAGGGATTGGGAGGATGGGAGCGGTGTCCAGGCCGAAACAGAGCCGATCGGTCATCAGGGAAGAAGTACGCAAGCAGTTGTAGCCCTGGCAACATGCTTGGGCAATGGTGTGCGCGTGCGCGTGCGCGTGCGTGTTGTACATGTGTATGATGCGATCGCGCTGGCCATCTTGGCGGGGTGGTGTAGAGGGTATCAATTTGTACAGACAATGGCTGGAGTGTGCTGGCGGGTGACTTCCCATGATGGCAAACTAGCAAGCCAGTTGCACAGTGGTGGCTCCGAGAGCAACGGACATGCGTGACTCTCCCCCCGTCACCCGCTTAAGCTTACGACTTGCTCGCCGCTTTCCGCTGCTCCATCACCCTGAGCACATCGGCCGCGTTGTTGGCGTCGCCCTTCCTCTTCTTAGGGCCCCTCTTCCTCTTGCTTTTGCCGCCCTTGCCGTCCCCTTCGTCGTCATCGTTGCCCCATTCCGAAAGCTTGACCGGAGCGTCGTCAAAGTCTGCCTCGTCTTCGAACCTGCTGGTGCCGAAGCCCATGTCCAAATCTTCGGCGTCCCGATCTGCGCTCTGCAGCATTCTCTTGTGGCGCTCCCGCCGAGCCCTGGCCTCCTGGTCGTCTTCCACGTCCTCGTCGTGATCCTGGTCTCTGTTCGCTGCGTTGAGCTGTGCGGCCCTCTTGAAAGCAGCCTGGATGGCCGGGTCCGACATTGAGGGCCCTTTAAGGGTCTGCGACGAGATGAGCTCCGTCTTTGCGTCCTTGAAGTAGTTGCGGGCCTGCGCCGGCCGTGGTGGCGGCGGCATCGCTATTGTGTCGGCGCTGCGCTCGTCCTTGACCTCTGTCTTGTCCTTGGCCTCTGTCGTGTCCTTGACCTCGCCTTCGCTGTCCTCGTCGGAGCTGTCGTCCATCCCGGCGAGCGGGTCGTAATCGTCCCCTGCATCGGCGAAGATATCGTCGTTGTCGTCTTCTTCGACCTCCTCCTGCTTCTTTCTGTAGAACTCGGGCACCTCCATCCCTAGCGGTTTCGCGTCCTTGTCCGGGACGAATTCCTTACGTTGTTCCTCATCGGCGCCTGCTTGGATCTTGCGAACCTTTCTCTTCTCGTGCCCATCTTCGTCGACGATAATCATAACTTCGCGGCCTTTGCTATCTCGTTCGATACGGGTCCCGGGCTGTTGCTTGGCGCCGATCTTCTTGAACTTGTTGCCCAGTGCGGCTTCCTGCTGGGCCTTGGCGGCCTCTCTCGAGGCCTTCAACTCGGCCAGAATCTGGTCTCGGGTTCTCTTCCTCCCGGGAGCAAGCGCCACGGGTGCGAACTGGCCCTTCTTCTTCGCCTTTTCCTTTTCGACGGCCTGCACCTCTGTCTCCTCCAACTTGTCGAATGCTTCGTCTACTTCCTCCTCAGGCGGAACCTCCTCTTCTTCGTCGCCACCTTTTTTGTCTCCGTAGACGTCTTCGCCCTTTCGCACCCTTTCCAGGAGCTTAAAGTCCAAACCCTTTATCAAATGCGTGCTCGAAAGATCTCCTCCGGCGATTTCGCTGGAAAGCTTCTCGAATGTCGCCTGGTCAATTTCTTCGTTCTTCAGCGCCTCCTCTAGCGCTTTTATCCGCTTGGCGCGGTCGTCTTCTTCCTCATCAGCTCGGTCTCGTGCTCGGTCAACATAGCCCTCCGCGAGTCTCGATCCTTTCGGTGTTGATGTGCGAAATTTCTTTTGCGGCTGGGTCTCTTGATTCCTTGCAGCAAGCTGTCGCGCAAACTCGTTTCGACTATTTCCGATCCCAACAGAGCGCCTAATAGACAGATCAGCAACGCAATCAAAGTGAGCGGGTCGATGGTGCAACATACGGAGTCATGGGAATGCTCGATCGTTGTCGCGATCCCAACGCCCCGGAAGCGGCTGGACTGGCGTTGCTCTGGGGCGTTCCATTGCTCGGAGACAGGGATTTGCTCGATTCGGCACCCAAAAGCTTCCGGAATTGTTCGTTATTCATGGTCGCAGTTCCTCGCAGAGTCAACGTAGAGAAATAGCTACGACCTGGGCCAAGTCGACGGTTAACGTTGCTGGAGCTACCCGCAGGTTTCCAAAGTTGCTACAGAAGGCCCGATTAGTCATGTGGAACATTGGGGGGGTGGGGCGGGCGTGCAGAAACGCGTCTGGCCCACACCACTTAACGCGGTTCCTTGCAGGCATTCACCGCGGCCGGTGCTCCGTCTTCCATCGCCAACTCACTTCATTCAACAATGCCGATTCACGTCAAGAGAAGCAGCCGATGACAATTTTCGCCTCTATGAAAATGTTTGCCATCAAGTACTTGGGTTTTTGGACTGGATAGTATTCGAGGGGTCAGCAGAACCGCCAATGAACACACCGTCGCCGCCTCTTACACTCTTGGAGAGAGCCGTCATTTACGCCCGAGCTCCGAAAGCAGCGGCAACATGAACAGTCGCCTCGACAAGAACTCCTCGCAAGTGAGGAAGCGGATTGAAAACCATGACTTCGTAGATGAGACTGGTGAAGAATATGAGCAGAGCGCTTTCGGGGGCTTTGGCGACTATTTCAGGCGCAAGAAGATCAAGCTGCAGAACCTGGATGCTGAGATGCGATCTGCTTCGCCCGACAAGCCTCAAATCTTCAAGGGTGTTGTTGCGCACGTTATGGGCTATACGCAACCGCCGCTTCATATGTATGTCGCCCTTCATAGGGACCTGCTTGAGATCCTACCACTCACACCAACCTACCAGATTGCACCGCATGCTGGTTCAACATGGCGCAGGATTCCTGCAGTACCTGGACTCGAAAACCATGGCGACGCACATTATCGCGTCTTCTGTTCCGCCCAAGAAATCTGTCGATTACAGCAGATACAGGCTCGTGAAGCCGGCCTGGGTCACCGATTCGATCGAGGCCGGGAGACTGTTGCCTTGGTCGGACTATCGGGTGAACAACAATGACGGGCCACGTCAGAAGGTCTTCAAGCTCGATGACTCCAAAACGGTTAGCCAAACAACACCGCAAGCCAAAAGGGGCTATAGGGAGCAGACGGACGCCAGCTTTTACACAAGCCAATTCAAGGCACCCGCCGGAAGTCCTGCGACACCGTCGTTGGGTCAGTTTGCGGAGCGCGCTGAATCGCCCCTTGCTCGGCCCCAAGCGCGACACTCATACAGTCCATCGTTTTCGCATTCTGCGAAACCGCTGCCGCTCAAGGAAAAAGATGACGTCGAAGAGTTTGACGACATGGAGATTGACGAGTTGGTGGTCGACATCCTCCCCGAGGAAGACAAAGATTCCAGAGTTGAGGAACTCGAGGCAAAGATCGCCCCGCCCGTTCTCGAGAAGGAGCCAAAGCAAGAAACCAAGTCACCGGAGAAGATGACCTCTGAGGAGCACAATGCCGTCCTTCTATCAGACCCCAAGATATGGAAGTCATCAACAGCGAACCCTGATTTCTTGAAGCAGTTCTATTCCGAAAGCCGTCTACACCATCTTTCTACATGGAAAGCCGAGCTGAAATCGAAAATGCAAAATCTTGCCAAGGAGAAAGGGGCATCCCCCAAGGCCATCAAGAGGAAACCAGGGTCGCGGCGGTACATCATCCACGTCGACTTTGACAGCTTCTTCTGTGCGGTGTCCCTCAAGAAGAAGCCTCAATACGTGGACAAGCCAGCCGTGGTCGCTCACAGCAGCGGAACCGCGTCCGAGATCGCAAGCTGCAACTATGTTGCGCGGAAGTTCGGCATCAAGAACGGCATGTGGATGAAGCGGGCGCTGGAGCTGTGCCCTGACATCAAAGTCTTGCCTTATGATTTCCCTGCCTACGAAGAAGCCAGTCGGTTGTTCTACGAGTCGATTCTCGAGCTTGGAGGAGTCGTTCAGAGCGTCAGCATTGACGAGGCGCTCGTGGACATAACCTCGATCATCATATCCACTGCGGGCGCCAACGGCACTGGACTGGACGAAGGCAGCATGTGGAGGGAGCAAGAAGAGGCCGAACAGATTGCGCTCCAGCTTCGGAACAGAATTAAAGAATCAACTGGTTGTGCGGTATCGGTAGGCATCGGAAGCAACATCCTACTTGCCAAGGTTGCTTTGCGGCGAGCAAAGCCTGCCGGACAATTCCAGATCAAGCCGGAGCAAGTTCTCGACATCATCGGGGAACTCGAGGTGAAGGACTTGCCCGGGGTTGCTTATAGTCTCAGCGGAAAGCTTGAGGAAATCGGCGTCAAGTTTGTCAAAGACATCCGACAGGTGACCAAGGAGCGTTTGTCGTCAACACTGGGCCCCAAAACCGGAGAGAAGCTCTGGGAGTACGCCCGCGGCATCGACCGGACCGAGGTCGGAGAGCAACCGCCCCGGAAGTCCGTCTCGGCGGAAGTGAACTGGGGCATCCGCTTCATCAACCAGCAAGAAGCCGAAGAGTTTATTCTCAACCTCTGCAAGGAATTGGAACGACGCTTGCTAAGCGAGCAAGTCAAAGGAAAGCAGTTCACCATGAAAATCATGCGCCGGGCCCTGGATGCACCCCTGGATCCCCCGAAGCACCTGGGCCACGGAAAATGCGACTCGTTCAGCAAGAGCATCTTGTTTGGAGTGGCGACCCATGACGCCGATACGATCGCCAAGGAGGCCGTATCAATACTTCGGTCGTACAGGTTCACACCGGGTGACCTTCGAGGTCTTGGCGTCCAGCTGACAAAACTGGAGCCGATTAAATCTGGCGCAACCGGTCCAGAGAGCAGCCAGCGACGCCTGGTATTCCCCAACTTTGGCGGCCCAGCCGGGGCGAAGAAGGCTGCTGTGGAGCCCATCGAGGATTCAAAGAGCCCCCAGAAGCCGAGAGCTTCTACCCAGAACCGAGGAGATGTGGCGCAGGACCCCATCGCAGACGATCCCTTGACACCGAGAAAACGCAAAGTGCACCCTGCTTTAGCACTGGCACGAGCCGGTGAAAGGGATGCAAAGGCGCAGACGCCTTTGAATATCATGGGAACTCAGTTCATCCTACCTTCGCAGGTTGACCCCTCGGTTTTGGCCGAGTTGCCAGGCGATATCCGGGCCAAGCTGCAGAGAGGCCAGAGGTCGAAGCCAGAGCCAAGGCAGGCGTCTCCACAGGTCAAGTCACGGAGCAACAGCCCTGCCGTGCTAGGCGAGGTGCCCTCACAGGTAGACCCGGAAGTCTTCAATGCCCTACCTGATGACATGAAGGCAGAGGTCCTGGCACAGTACGGTCGCAACAAGGTTCAGCAAACCCGCCTGCCGCAGTCCCCACGCAAGGACAGGCTCATCCAGGCAAAGAAAGTCACGACGCCGACAAAGAGAGGCGGCAGAAGCTTGTTCAACAACGCCAGGGAGAGACAACAAGACGCGGCAGCAAACCGCTTGCAGACCAACTTTCTGTCCAACAAAGAAGCCGGGAACCCTGCCCAGGAAGAGACGGAGGAGCTGGACCAGGAATTCCTCGCGGAGCTTCCGGAGGATGTGCGCAAGGAAATCATCGAAGACCATCGCAAGAAGCGGCTGGCGAAGCGGTCCGGGCTCCTGTTCAACGCTCCTGCTCGGCGGCAGCAGGCCGGAGACTTGGGCGATTCTCTGCCTGTTGGACAAACCAAACTGCAGTTTCCGGCGCCGCCGCCCAAAGTCAACTTCATGGGCTCTGCCGTGAAATCGGTCCAGGAGGTCAAGGACATGCTCGAGGCGTGGCACGACGGGACCCGGCTCGACGGCCCGCACCAAGACGACGTCCTCGTGTTCAAGAAATACCTCTCCAAGGTCGTCTCGGAGGAGCGGGACATGCACAAAGCTTCGAAGCTGGTGCATTGGCTCGGCTGGTTGGTGGAGGAGGACGGCAGCGAGGGGCGCGGCAAGCAGGGGTGGAGAAAGACCATGACGGATATCAAGGCGGAAGTCCAGAGAGCCGTCGAGGGCAGGGGCCTGGGTCCTCTGAGACTATAGGATCTATCGATTGTATAACTTTTTTACGAATAACGACACGATACCATTTCTGCAGGATAACACGTGACGTGTGTATCCGGCAAGACTCGCATCTTTTGTCTGACTTTTTTATCTTCCGCATCGGGCTCAATTGGGCGAGATACGCGCGGTGACACGAGACAATGATGCAATGGGGAAATTGTGTAACCCGGATACCAGGGTGGTGTGTCCCCCTCCCCCCGCCGTTTGTTGACACATGAATATTCAAAGTAGCGATGATAATAAAGCTCTTTCGGGTGATCTTGCACAGCCTCTGCGCTATGCCATCCTTTGCCGCGACCCCCACCCCTCAGAATTCCGCTCGCCAGAAAGAGAGAAGACGGAGGAACCGACGACATCATAGCATGGCGTACGTCGCCGCCGACGCCGCCGCGAGCACGGCGGCCCAGGATGTCGCGGCGGCGGCGGCGGACCGGACGCCAGCGCTCAACTTGTACACGCTCAGCTTGAGGGCGCCGCCGCAGACCATGCCCTGGTTGCCGTCGCAGGGCAGGTTGCACTCGCTGTCGTCGAACTTGACCGAAAGGCCCGAGATCATCTGGGCGCACCAGCACTCGCTATTCCCCCCCGCGTAACCCCCCTCCCGGTCAGTCGTTTCGTTCTTGGAGCGTGGCCGCCCGTCGGCGATTATGAGGGCCGGGATGCGGATATGGTGGAAAGGGGGGGGGGGGGGGGGGGGGCAACTCACCGAGAGTACTCCATGCCGGCGTAGGTGTATTCCTTGTCGGCGCCGGTGCTGCAGAAGCTGAGGCACAGAGGCACCGTCATGTTGCCCTGGAAGACGCGGGAGGCGCCCCCGGACAAGGCGCGCTCGTGGGCCGTGTTGGCGATGTCGTTGGTCTCGTTGAAGCAGCCCTGGTACAGGTACTTGTCGGAGCCCGTGTAGATCTGGAGCTGGGCGGCCGCGAGGGGCGCGAGGAGGACGGCCAGGAAGAGCAGGGCAGCGAGGCCGGGGAAGCGGTCGCGAGCCATTTCGGGTCGGGGTTGGGTTTGAGACCCGAGGGGAGGGGATTGCGACCCGAGGGGAGGGGATTGCGATTCGCGGTCGGCGGCGTGGGGGTTGAGTGTGTGAAAGTGCGGCTATTTTTATTATCTTTTTTTATTTCTCCAGCAATGCCGTGAGATGTTTGGGCCGCAGCAGACGGGGACGGCCGTCTCTCTTGCTCTTATCAAAGAGCTGGCGTTGTCAGAAATAGCGCGGACCGTGGCGGCTTCACAAATTCGAGGAGAGGTGGCGGCGGGTATGGCGCATTCTCTCACACACGGCGGGCACCTTTCTCGCAGATGGTACGGACGGCTTCGGGCTCTAGGTCACGCAAGCGAGGAAGCGGGGGAGAGAGAGAGAGAGAGAGAGAGAGAGAGAGAGAGAAGGGGAGGAGAGGAGGAGAAGGAGAGAGTTCTGAAATCAGCAACGCGAAGCACATCAAACAGAACAAAAAAAAACAGCGGGAAGGGGGAAAGGACGAAGGCAGGCTAAAGCAATATTTATTCCGTCCATGCGGCGTTAGCGGTGGCGGCGACGGCGTCAGCGCGAACCCTTTGGAAAAGAGATTTGCTGACTTTCCTCCTCTCCTCCCCTCCTCCCAGGCCATTGGCGCGGGATTCCCTCTCCGCTATGCCGCGACGAGGCGTTCCTGATGCTGCTGACAACCTACCTAATCGAGGTTTTCAGGTCCCCCTGCCCGACCTAGCCTGGGACTGCAAATCAACGCCGCACACGTTCACAGCATATCTCTCTAGGTATCTCCTTCGATAAGAGAGGCAGGTCATCGATTGGGGGGGGGGGGAAGGACGGACCAGGAACGGGCTTAGCGTGGGGCGGGAAAGAAAGACGTACGTAGGGATCAGAGGTGGTCGTCTGTAGTTCCCCACTACAGCTGAAAGTCCGGCCCGGTTCTAGACCGATTTGTCTGGCGGGTCTTTGGGGTATGGTCCGTGCGCCGCGGCATGCCATGTGGGAACATGGCCGGGCCCCTTTTTTGTGTGTCGGCTTGCTTGTTGCTTGCATTGTTGTGTTTCCCTTCCACGATATTTGCTGTGAGTCAAAACTTGTCCATGTCTCCTGTCTCACAAGCGCGCCATCGACCGATCGACATTACATCTCCATTGTCGTACACTATCAAAATTCGCTACTTCGTCTAACATTCGTCTGCATCAGGCATTTTGATTCGGCCACGATTCTCTAGCCCCGGTTTCCCGGGAGCTGGCTCCTCTGGACATTTTGCTTCCCACCCTCAAACATGATCCCTTTAAAAACGCGCCTCGTTGTTTTTTGCGGAAACGGTTTCTGTACAGGTCTTTCGACAACTGCGCTTGTCCAACTGTTCCAAGGCAAGCACGGAATGCTGTCTGACAGCTCTCAGTGGTTTCATCCACCATTATAGTGTGCCGTCCTATGGGAGCCAAGTAACCCGGTCCAGAGATGGAGATGCTGCCGCCTCTCTTTCCGTTACGGGTGTTTGTGAAGACATTGCTGGCGGTTGATGTCTCGGCACTTCTCGAGCTTGGATTCGACATCCGGCGTTGTTATCGGTTCCGTTGGTACCCATTCACTCACTATCGAGTGCTCCATCGTCGCTTTCATTTTTCATCAAGATAAAAAGGCATTTACGGATACATCGTCAATATTTGTCGTCGTCATAATTCGTCGCTTCTCCATGGTTAAGACGATCCGGCCACGTGCCGAGGGGATCCGGTGGGCGACTCACAGGGCACTGATCTCTAGGCCGCCCAAGATTCTCGCCTTCAGCGTCACCTCGAGGTCGAGGTTCAGGCCCAGGTGCACCGCAAAACCCCTGCTATTTCGGGACCCGTCTCCCGCCCCGGAGCGCTTCTGCGGGGCCGGTTGCGTCCCGCGGGGCCGCCGCCGCCTTCCCCGGCTGAGGTTCTGGCTGATCTTCCTGAGGGAGAAATCCCTCTCGGAATCAGTGTCCGAAGTGGCCAGGTCCGCCGGTCCCGCGAACATTGCTGGGGGCGGTGGGGCCAGAGGCTCGTAACTCGTCGGCTCTGGGTTCGTCGCTCCGCCGGCCGTGCTTCCCATGTCGATGAAGGACGTCTGCTCGACGGGCAAGGACTCGTCGAAAGGCATCGGGGACCATATGTACCGGTCGTCGGCGAATGGCTCGACAGAGCCGTACATCTCCTTCGGCAGCCAGACCGTAAGGCTGTCACGTTTCGCCATCTCGAGATTTCGGGGTCGGTTGTTGTTTTCGAAGCCAAGTGAAGCGAAGCGAATGGTGTGTAAGCGAGTGAATAAACAGTTGGAAAACGGAGCAGCGAGTGTAGGAAGATTGGCAGAGTGAGAAAAATGCTTAAACACTTCTTCCAAAGCGGAATCTAGGAGATGGGGGGAGCGAGCCAAGGCTTCTAAGTAGGAGGAAACCCCCCTCGTCATCCCCAGGACCTGACCGACATCAACAACAAGCAAACATGGTCTTGGCACACACCAGAGATCAATATTGCCCTGCACCGAGAACTGCCCCCGATGAAATCATGTATGGGGCCGGGTTGTATTCGCTTTTGGTTTCGCGAGGCCGGAGCTGTCCAAGAATCGACCGAGATCGGCAGGCCAATCGCTGTGGGGGGTGGGCCCCCTTAACGGTTGCATTGCTGATGTGAGGTGCAAAAAACCCGGATTTTTGGCATCCATTTAGAGGATCCCCCCCTTCCGGAGGCGCGCAACGCCACTGATGACATCCCAACACTACATCCTCTCCGGTATACTACTTGACTACGTGTAGGTCCAGCGTTGTTGTTGTTTTCCCCCGCCCATTCGATCCGGCCCCGATACCCACCACGGAGGATATCGACGATGGGCTGCTAATTTTGGAAACGGCTGAGGGTCCTTTGTGTCCCGGCTCAAGGCCACACTTGAGAGGCTTGTATCCATCTGTTCGGATGCTTGTTTAATTGGTCCCCACGGCCAAGAGTTGACGTTGTTGAGTTGGGTGCATTTAAGAGCTATAGTCTGGTTTATATACGCAATCGGACTTTGGCGCACAGCTGCTTGTCTTCTATCGTGTTACACGCGGGGTCATTGTCCAGTTCATTTGATCCTGCCTCCGTGATTTCCCCCAGCTTTATCGGTCGCAAGTAAACATAGAAGTAACATCCCTTATCCAGACTTCCTGCCTACTATTAGTGACCTAGAGAGTTTAAAAAGGAAATACAAAAATACAGCACAATACAAAAATACAGCACAATACAAAAATACAGCACAATACAAAAATACATTACAATATAAATATAATACAAGTATCCATATTATATTTATAGTGTATTTTTTCTTTAACTCTCTAGGGTCCATTATAGATAGAGCCTAGTATTAGACGGACTTGTCGTCGAACCAAGGACAATACTAACGTCGCTGGCTACGGTGCTCCACAGCCACACGCGCGCAGGGGTATTTCTCCTGAGCTCGGTAGTCCAGGCCACCCATGAATCCATGGTCATAAGCTCTACCGTTGTTATATGTACGTCTCAGTATCTGTCGAGTACTAGTAGAGAGTAATTTCAGGCCAAAGATGGCAGCTCAGACTTGAATCCGGCGAGGCCCACAACACGTCATGATCGGGGCACGCGCCAACTGCTCTGCCGTCGGAAACCCAGCAGAGGAAGCTGCAGTCATCGCTCCATGGAAGGCAGAGTGAGGGTATGTTTTGAAACAACGATGAATTTGGTCACTCGAGACTTGGCCGTTCCTGGCGCGATGTTTCCTTCCCTCCAGAGAGCGGTTGTGGTTTTCACAGATGGCGTCTTTTCCTTGCAGACACCTGGGCCCTGCTACCGTCCTCTGCCACATGATGATCGAGTTGAGATTTCCGCCTCCGCTGAACAATGAGTTACGATTGACAGTGCCATTGTGTCGTCGCGTCGTTCTCACCTTGGCGCCTTGGGCATGGAAATCGCTACCGTGGCCTGCAACGCCGGCGCAAGTCAATCCGACTCTGGGCAGGGGGGTGCAAGTTCGAACAAGAGGTTACCATTGCCGATGTTCAAACACGTCCGATACCATGTCTCCCAGATCCGGCGGTCACTTTGCTCTTGAGCCAAATGCCCTATGCTTAGTGGTCGGTTGGTTCGTCTTGCAAACAGACAAGCGCTCATGCGGGAGTGCCGAGTTCAAAATAGAGGGGATTCGATTACTTCATTGTCGCATGCTCCAGGTCCGGTTGCTCTACCACTTTATCAACTGAGCCGGTAAAGTTATTTAAAAGCCGCATTCTACTGAGTGAAGGAACGGGGGTCAAAGTATTGTCCCGGGCCATCGCCGTCTTGATATACCACGCTCACTGAGACCAGAGACAACCCCGATAAAACCACGTTGGGTAGACAGGCAAGTTTCCCTCCGCACTGTTAGACTTATGTGCCGAAATTCTTAAAATTGGCGCTCTACTGACGATATCCAGCGCCATGATGTTCAGTTGGAAGTCGAGAGTGAAAGCCTGAGCTCATTGCTGGATTCTTGGGACCGTCCTCTCGTCCACAGCTTCGTGCTAGGAGCTTTGTTTCATCAATCCGGTATCTACCCGAACACGATCTTGAATACCGACTGGAGAGGTCTCTGTTTTCCAACACGGTGATCATATTCACAGCCTGAGATGTACCTTGTGTCTCTAGACTATACACTCGCCATTACTCCGCCATGCAACGAAGAGGCCAAGGCCGACCAAGTTTTTGAACTTGGTGCGGATCTCGACTGTCCCTGGGCCATTGAAGATTCAAGCGAAGGCCCTAGACTGGGGCGGGTGCCTTCTGTCGCATCTTGCTCGAAACCGTCCAATGATTGCTCATCGAACAAAGGTTCTAGAACCTCCGGCTGCAAGTGTGGTTAGATGTATCATGCGGGAGCTCAAGACACAGTAGACTTGGATTCATATACTTCCAGGTCGACGTCAATCACAACTGGGCAGCTGTCTTCAGACATGTTGCACGCTTCTGATCGTCGCCGGGGCGTCCAATTTTTGTGTGACCATAGCGATCACGAGCCTCTGTAACTCCATTTTTGAGTATCACCGGGAAAACGGCAGGACATACCATCGGTATGAAGATGGCAGTAAATTTCGGTAAGTCATGCTCGAAAGCTGTTCTAACCATGCCGAAACATATATCCTTTCGAACGACAAAAGGGAGCTGGAGAGGTTAGCTATCGTCCGTCCGTCCAGGTCTGGGCCCGCCGTTGATTGCGAACTGACAAGACACCTGGACTTGGAACATGCTCTGTGGCTTCTCGTCAACAACAACAAGTTCGGCATGGCCCCACCGTGTCAAAAAAAGAGGCCAAGATTGGTCGCGTCCTCAATGTAGAGACCGGCACTGGTATCTGGGCTCTCGACTTTGGAGACGAACATCCTCAATCTGAGGTGAGCTTTGCCCCGTCCATTCGAGGATACGCGATACGCAGCGATACTGGCAAAACGTACTTGTATAAGGACTAGTTCGGATTATGATACAGGTCCTCGCTATTGATCTCTCCCCAATTCTTCCCGCTTAGTACATATGCTCTCCTCCCTTTCGTTATCTACCTTGCGGTAGAAACTGCTGTCACGTATTTGACACTGACCACACGATTTCAGTACCCTCCCGAATGTCGGATTCGAAGTCAATGACGCCGGAGACCCATGGAAGTACTCGTTCCCTTTCCAGTGTATTCACAGCCGAATCCCCTCGTCCGGCCGAAGCAACTAGTAAAAGTCCTACGCAAGTGCTACGAGCAATCTTGGTCCCATCAAATCACCTCGTCAGTCCTTGTTAAGGAACCAGTCGTGAGACACTATTGCTATTACAAGAGGAGGGTGCTGATCTGAGTCAATGTGTAGCAACCTCGAGCCCGGCGGGTCGATCAAATTGCAGGAGATTGACTTGAGCCCAACCTCTGATGATGCAACTCTTGATCCCGATTCCAACCTAATCAAATAATATGGCCTACTTCAAGAGGCATCCAACAGATTCTGACGCCCCTCTTTCAGAACCGCTCCGCCCAAAGACGTCATGATGGAGGCTGGATTCGCGGACGTGTCTCTGGCTGTGACAAAGTAGTCGTCTAATACGTGGCCAAGGGACCGCACATAGAAGGAGAGTAGCACCTGGAACGGCGAGAACATGATGAAAAGCCTTGAGGGTTACTCCATGGCAGCGCTGACGCGTGACCATGACTGGACTCGCGGGGATGTCGGCGTGTTCCTCGTCAATGTACGCAAGGAGGTCGGGAACAGGGAAATCCCCGCGTATTGGCGCCCGTGTAAGCAATCTATTTTTTGTCATTTCGTCCTACCCTCTAGAGTTTTGCATCGACTGACGCGAACCAAAACCCCAGCTATTTCACCACAGGACGCAAGCCTGGCAAGGATACTCGTAATCGACTCCGGCTTTCTCTGTCGGCTCGTTAAGAGGGATAGGAACCTAGAGGCTCGTAGCTAGAATAGAAATAGTACGGGCATTCGAAAGACAGACACATTGAACCTGGCAATCGCACATCAAACTTGCGTCTTTAAACCGGAATGTTTTTTTTTTCTTTTTCTTCTAACCCGCATCTAGCAACCATACGGTCTGCGGGGATCTATCAAATTCTACAGCTATAAAACCAAACATTGAGCTCTCATGTGTTGTGCCTAGACGTGTATCTGACGGACGTAACAGCACCGAGCTTGCAAACAATGTATGCTCTACGTTGAAAAAGAGACCCGTGGGCCTGGGTTTCCTAAGAGACACAAGTAGCTCACAACCATCAATACACCGCTACCCTGAACTAGGAAACAACTGGCCAAAAGTTCGGCTTCGAAGACACGTTACTGGCCGTCGTGACAACTACGAAGTATTCTGACTTTCCCATGTTGCTCTCCACGGAATTTTCCAGGGGGAAGGCGTACGTGTGTTTCATCCCCACAGCCTTCCGGGTCGAGGTCTTGCTCGGGACCGTTGCCGTCGGCGACGGGCAGCCGTTGGCGGCGTGATAAACCTCAAAACGGAGCCATAAAGCCCGGTGATACCGGCGGATAGCTCCTTGACAGCGGCAGAGTTCTTATCGAAAATCTCGACTTCAAGCTCTGTGTACCTTGTGATGATACCCGAGATGGCTTCGATATCGTCGAGAATTGTGGCAGACGATTGGATACCAACGGATGACACCTCTACAGTACGCCAGTCGTCGATGTAAGAAAGGCCGAGTCCATCAGCGGTTTACTTGGAGGAGAGGTCCGAGGCTGGTCCAGGGCGAGGAGGCATATTCAGAAGGGCGCTGCACTTGGCCTGCCCGCGCCTTGAACTTTACAAGCGAGTCGTGTATCCCACCCAGCGTATCATGTATGTCCACCTCTCCCCTCGGACGATGGCCGTACAACTTCCATCACTTCTTCTCGCAACCCAATTTCCTCTGCTGAACAGCCTGTAATCGAACAGAGTATGGACTGCTCAACGCCAGGACCCAAGCTGAGTTGCTTCCTAACACCGTCGGACAAAAGATGCGACAGCCTTGGCCCAGAGCACAGGGAGTCCGATTTCCTGCGAGTCCAGCAAGTTTTGTGTGGGTTCTGCAGAATCAGGAGAGGGCCACGCGACGACTCACTTCTGAAAGCTGCGTAATGGAACTGGGTATATCCCTAGAGTGACTGACTTGAGCAATAGGGCGGGCAAACAGACGGTTTTTCATGCCCCCCCCCCCCGCATGTTATATCAGGCAGCAACAGGGTAAGAACTTCCGTTGGAATCTTTCGAGGCTGGTTGCCGGCCAACAGCAGAGAATACAGACGCGGAAGCGAGTTATTACCGAGGCGTCTTAGCAGGCAGAAGGCTGGCCATCGCCGTCGTCAAGCTGTACAGGCAAGGAAGCCGATTTATACACTTCACCCAGAGCTGTGTGCTTTTTGTCTTGACACTATCGTGACGGAGTGCCTTTGTTTGGTCGTGGTGGACGACGCGGCACCTCTAAACTCACAAGGGGGAGAGAGCTGTTTCTATGATGCAGATTGTTTGCCTCGTCTCGTAGACTTAATCTAGCTATGGAGGACTTATGCTCGGCCAGGGGCAGCGAAACATCACCAGGAGGAGGCGGAAGACAAGCAACTTTATTCACGTTCTGCCGTTATCATGTTACTGGTTTCACCCGAGAGACGCCCAGAGGAGTGAGTACATCATATAATATATTGGACTAAGCAGTTGACAATCGTGGGCTATACCGAAATACCCCGGTGGAACGAGCGCCCGTACCAGACTCGATGACTCCGCAACTGGCGGCCTTCAGCCGAAGCTCTCTCAGCAAATGGCATGTATACGGCAGCGCTCAACGCCGAGAGACTCATCGCCCCTCCTCCGACCTGCACAACCCAAGACGGGGAATTGGCCAACTGGCGGGGGAACGTCGTGACCATACCTAGACGCAAGAGCCCGCCCCTGTTCGCCTCAGCCGGCCCACAAGACACAGAAGAGAGGCGACATGGCGCCAGAGTCCTCTTCGAAGCACAACACCCACCACGGCCCTCCCAAACCTGTCTTGCCTGCCCAGCCCCCCTAGGGCGAGACAAGATGCTACCGCAACTACGACAAGCCCCATCAGCAGCTTGAAATTCCACCAAAGGATCGCGTCCAGCCCGCGCGACCGCGACCGCTCCCGCCGTCCGCGACGCGCCCGACAACGCGATGCTCGCGACCCGGGCGCACATGCATCCGGTGAGGAAGAAACGCTCGTTGCGCCTGACGATCGCCAAAAGAGACTGTTTCCGGTTCGACGCCGCCCAAAGGCTCAAAGCCTCGAGAGCAGACTACACCATCGAAGGGGAAGGGGAAACCCTCACCCTCTGAGCCCGCCTGAAACCATGCGGCGTCATCTCGAGACCCCCCCCCTCTCAACGGTTTTCTTTGTTCAGAGACGCCACTACGCCTCCCACCCCAAATCGATAGGGAAAGGGGAGCCCCCCCCCCCCCCCCCCCTTCCAAAGCCAAGAGGGGGGAAAAAAAGGTACAAGCTTGAAAAGGAAGAAAGTATAAAAAAAGGGGGGGAGGAGAAAAATAGAGGCCCGCCGTGACGCTTATGATCTCACAAGGGCGCGAGATCAGCCACCGACCAGCAAGAAAGAGCCGGTGCGGTTCCGAACCAAGATCTCCTGCGTCTCTACACGATGTTAGCGTGTCGATACACTGAGATACGACAGGCGGCGGAGGCTGGGACCGACGCGAAATAAGGCTTCTTCTTCATCTTCCCGTCGAGTATCTTGTGTGACTGACTCGTAGACGGACCAACCTATCCCGCTAGCAAGACCGAAAAGCGCCTGCCGCGCTCCGGTCTAGAGCATGTAGACCACGACGGGATGCCTTTCCGGCTGCTGCGAAGAGGGGGGAGGGCGGAGGTATGAGGAATCAGCTAGAGCGACGCTCCGAGGGCACCTCCTTCCTCGCGGCGTGTCGCCCTCCAACGCCGGACCCGATGGCCCAGACGGACTAAGGCGGGGGGGGGGGGGGTGCCCTCCTTGCCCTACAACAGATCCGGACGAGTCGAGGTTCTCTTCAAAGCGGACAAATCATCGCTAAGCCGCTTGGCAGGCGCCGGCTCCCGGGGAATTCGCACTCGAGCATCCCCTCGATGGCGTGGGGTAGTAGAGGCATCGCGATAGTCCGAATCACCACATCATGCTGGGTCCTGTGCATCGCCGCCGTCCATGGCCCCAATCTGCAATGCGACATCGCGTTGGGGTCCGAGTCACCATGGACCGACTGATTGCAACGCCAACTTCGTAAGAAGTGCATTAGGCCTCGCGAACAGACGCAGCAGCAGTTAAACCGCGCAATGCCACGGTCGGTCACCCTAGCTTGTCAGTGTCGTCCCATCGCTGTTGCGGTAAATGACACGGACGTTCGTCGAATCACTCAGGCTCGGCAGCCGTCCAGACATAGGTAGCTGGCCTCGGCTTTGTTATCTGTCATCCTATGGCTCATTCTCGCCCCGTTCTCGAGAGACTGACGGACAGACAGACAGACAGACAAGCAGGTCATAGCTGCTGCGAGACATTTAATTCTAGGTGGAAAAAGCAATGATTGTGGAAAACCCTCTCCCACTGGTGGCATGGACCCCCTTCCCGCCTGCCACCTGCTCCCCGAGAGAGGCAGGAAGCGGCCCAGGAAGGCGCTGATGGTTGGTTGTTTCCCTCAGGGCGGCACGACGCGGAGGGACGGACGGCTGGCCGGTGGTGGTGGCGTGGCGTGGCATGGCGCGGCGTGGCGCGGTAGACGTTTTGTTTAGCTTTTGCAGAAGCAATATTTGCTACCACTAGGCATGCCGAAAAGAGCGGTTTCGAATACGCGATGCCATCCCAAGGGCCCGGCGCTCTCTGCTCATGCGAGTGTGCCGGCGTTCCGTGCATGTGAACCCCTACGTCAGACCAACTGGTAGGCGAGCAAGTCCGGGCGGGAGGCAAACCGACTCCATGTGCAGCCTCACTGGTCAGGATCGGCGGGATCAGTAGGCGGGCCGGCGGTGAGCGCCGGTTCGATAATAGACGTAACCGATGATGCTCTCTCTCTTGCCCTTCTCTTCTGTCCATCTTCTCCATCTGGCAGGTGGATCGGTAGCGTTGCGATGCCGGCGTTATCTCTCTTCCGCATGAAGGAGACCTCCATCCCAACATGGCAGAGCCCCATCCGGATCTTCAACTAGACACCGAAGATCCCAATTTTGACCCAGGAACATGCCATTCATTGCAGGGCACCACCCAGCCAGCAGCCCAACTAGGTAACCACCTGTGTACACTGACTGTCACCGCCCCTCCCAGTGTTAGTTAGGCACGCAGAACAATCAACGTGGTCGGGTTCATTGGTCCATGGAGCCGTCTTTCCGAGGTATACGCAGTGTAGCACTCTCGGGGAATAAGTCATGAAGCAGTTTATCGTTGCTGGGTCCGAACGGGGGCTCTAGTGGGGTAACCTGGCGATGGAGCATCTGCCTCGAGTACGGATAGTGCTGAACTACCTATGTACGGATAGGTAGCGCCGTACCCCGCCCGCTCACAGTACATGGTGTAACCAGCACGTTGCTGTGCCTGATTCTCTTGGTCATCCTTACCAAGGCCACGATCGTCACCAGCTTGTGGCGACCATACGCATCAAGCGGGGCGGGGAGGAAACGTCCTTCTGCTTTAGCCACTCAGACCGGTGGGAGAGCCATGTCTGCCCGAGTCCTGCGACCTGTATCTCGTAGTTAGCTGGTACTGCTAGGTATGCGTATGCAACCCACAGTTCGTACAAGCCCGCCCTAAGCCCCGGCCAGAGACACCCGACAAACCCCCGGACGCCCGGAGAGGCAGCCGGTTTGCTAGAAAAGGCGTTGTGGGAGAAGAAGGACATGGGGGAAGGAACAGTTTGCTTGGACGCAAGCTCTGCTGCTGCCGCTGCTTTGCGCTTGAGCCTTGACTTGACCTGTCACTTTCTCGGTTTCTGCGAATCTGTTGACAAGCAGCATTTCAGAGGTCGAGAGGGGAATCCACCCATCCACACTGTCGAGATTCAGAAACATGCCGTTTTCTTTTGTCAACCGCATAGGCTACATTTGTGGTTGGTGATGGTGGTGGTGGGCGTGGTTACCTTGCACCTGCATGAGTGCACAATCGCTTCCACCACATGTTTGTCAACGCTGTTTTCGCAACCTTGTGGGCCTAGCCGGCCCTCCAGAAACATATCCACTGTGTTTCCTGCACCGTGATACTGCGCATGATGCATTTGTGGTTGAATTTTGGTCCCCCCCCCCCACCACCTCCCAACTCGACGTACCAGACTGCATGTTTCAGGCAACCCATCTCGCCGCAGATTAACGGCACACAGTCAGGCTGTTTTCGAAGTCGTGGCCGGATTAGGTATGCTCTCTCTCTCTCTCTCTCCCTTCTCCAAAAAAGCGTCGGTTTTCGGTGCGCCCGCTAGGCGAATATTGGCGATATTGAACGTTTTCTCTCCAACCTCTTGTCATCCAGGGCGGCTGGTTCCCCAGTCTAATGGCACCCGCATGAGCTATTGCCAACAGGTTCCCCTCGAAATATTGTCTGCATGGCGCTGTCCATTCAGGTGGGCGTGTTGACGTATTGATTGTCCGTCGTCTTCCCGTATCCCATTCCTACAAACCCGAGTCAAATGATGACCTCTTCACGGCGGTACCAAGCTTGGGATCTATTGACCAGTAACCGCGCGAGGGGGCGTCACTAGTTTAGTTGGACAACCGAATGCGCTAGCATTGACCGAGACCCCGCCAGTTGCTTTCGCCTCGACACACGTATGGGGTTCTTACCTGGATGCGACGAGATAGTCGGACGATCCTGGTACCATCAACCGCTCCGATGACAAAGGATGAGTTGGGATCTGTGACGCTCCAATTTCCCGTTCCCCACGGCAATCACTTCTTTCTAGAAGGGTTGAGGAACGCCGGCAGTGGGAAATGAAATTATCTCCCGTTCGTGGACATCACGGACGATGGGAACCTTTCTGGGCTGGCTCAAACATTGGAGCCTATCATGCTTGGCTACCACTAGCTGGCGAGCCATCTGCGGGACGGACGGGAGGCCTGTCAGGGCCCATACTGCCTGCTTGGTGTGTACCCCCCCCCGTTGCTTCTATCTTGACCGTCGTGAATGGGTCTTGCCGATGGCGAGTTCCGGCTTGTCAGATTCATGGACATCTCAAATCATCGACGAAGCAACGTGCCACTCACAGCTCCACCGCACTGAGTTACACTATGACAGGAGCGAATGATGGAGTTGACGAAGTAGGGGGGGTGGGGGGGAAGAGAGAGAAAAATAAATAAATGACGAAACCATCTAGTAGAGGTTTTCCTTGTCGAGATCAAGACGTTGGTTTGGGGAATGGCCCGATGGACAGAAACGCAAGTTTGTGCCGGGCGATGGCTGGTGTTCCGACTGTCGAGATGCATCCGTGTGACCCCGTTGATGTTCCCTTGAAACGTCCTCGAACACGCTGGCGTCGAGAGGATTTCGGCTTTACTGCCGCTTCCTGTCGATTATCATATAGGCCTGCCAGACGATATGACCCAGTGCCTTCGCCTTTGGGATATTCTGACACTCGAGTGACGGATCCATTCCTTCTAGAACAATGGAAGGATCCATGGCCAGCCAGCCATTGCTCTATCCCGTGCTGGGATGCCTCCCCCTCGCTCTGCGTCATCTCCATCACGTTTCCCGTTGTTTGGAAAAGTCCACGCAAGGCAGATGTGTCATGATAGTTAGCACCTGATGCCCGAAACAAGAAGTCGCCCATACCCAAGCCTATGCTGGCTGCTTTGTGACGGAGCCCAGGCGTCGGAGAGCTTGCAGGCTCTGAAACCTTCTGGAAGGCCGGTCCCACGAGCTCACGGCCGCGGGAATGCCCATTGGCCGCTGCGGAGGAAGTCCTTGCTCTAACCGGTATGGCGAGGTAACCCTGGTAAGGCATGTGGGACCCCCCCCCACCGAGAAGCCTCGGAACGATAGCTACCAATATTGACCGACTTCTCATAAGCGTGTGGGTTCTTCACCATCTAGCGAGGGTATTAGCCGAGCCGATAGTTCATTCCGCTCTGTAACGCCATGTACCCACGGTGGGATAGAAGAGGACAGCGGAACGGAACGGATAGAGATAGACGAGGCATTTCTCTGGGTATTGTTCGCTCGGCCCGGGGTCTTCGTGGTCCAGCTCGAAGTGTATGTACATTGTATTTCGGTAAGAAAGAGTCGCCTGACAAGGTCCCGAGTTATCGAGCGTCGGGGTTCCCCGAACGCAAGAGCTGCCCCAACCTAGCCCGCCGCCTAAAAGACGTTGGCAATGCTTAATGTTTGCTTTTCATGCTTCGCTGACCGTCGACAGGCTAAGCACTAAACACCAGACAAACGTTGTACAAGTATATGGCAAATCCTTGGGCTTCAATTGACACTCCGGATGATTTCCACGCCAAGTGAAATGCAACGGCTCATCCGTGACCGGACCACTAGCCCCACAGAAGCTGTCTTGTGTGCCGTCCTCTCAAGACTGGTTGGCGATAGCGGGAAATCAGTTCGACTATACGGAGTATTGGGCCGAGGATGATCGGACCAGGCTAAATGGCGGCCCCAGGCTCCATCCAGAGTACCTCGGGCCCGTTAAAGGTTCCTTTGATGATCCCAGACTCATGCCCAGTTACGGCGAGGACCCTTGTGGCAGAGGCAAGCGATGGATGGTAATTTGTGGCAGCCCTTTGCTGGATTTGCCAGAAAGAAATCCGGGGCAGCAGCGACGGAGCTTCACCCGTTTTCGGTCCTGGTCGCCGTCGCACAGTCAAGGGGGGGCTTACTGGCTGGGCCGGGACCCCACGGCTTCCTACCCGGGCCGTCCAGCGTACCATAGCCGCTAACCAGGTTCCCAAGTCATCGGAGGCGAGTTGGAGTCTTGGAGAAGGGGACTTCGCAGAGGAACGAGAGGGCTCTCAGGTATCCGTACAATTGGGGAACTTCATGAGCATCAAACACCAGATCGCTAGGGCCTCCTTGGTAAGCCAGCGGGTCGAGCTCCCGAGCTTCCCTTCTTAAACGTCGATATTGCGCCATCCGCGCGGCTTTTAATAGCTCTTTGTGGGGGGGGATTGAGGATAACGACGGCGGTCGGAGGCTCCTACCTAGTGATGATAGTAGTCGGCTGGCGATATGCTATATACTAAGTGGTCGTTAACTGCCCCCCTTCACGATATGGATTGACGTGTCGACGACGCCCATCAAGGCAAGTATCGGCCAGGACGCCCACAGCCCTGCTCTCAACCTGGGGGGAAAACTGCTCGAGACATTCGTACACTATTTGTAGCTTCATGTGTCCGTACGTGGAAGAGTCTGAACATGCACCCACTCAACAGGTCGGGGGTCGTCGCAAGAACCCGTGCTGTTTTGGGCTTAAGGCGTTCCGGTGTATTGGATCATGTCACCTGTTTACTGGTCCGAATTCGTCAGCCAGGAACGGCACAACCACTCCAACGGTGACGATAGGTATCACGAGCCAGGCACTTGGCTCTTCTTTGCGGCTTCCGCCGAGAGGCCGTGTAGTAGTGTACATGAGCAGCCAGCACCTGGTCGGCCAGCCTGGGACCCCGGCCGCATGACAGGCCCGGCCTGCTCTGCTGGTCTGGTCCTGAAAAGGTCGACCAGCATGTGGTAAGACCCCCGACCCCGTCGCTTTTAGTCAAACTCAAGACCATAAAGGTCATTAGCGGGGCAATCGTTCTCCATGCCATCCCATGTCGGCTGCATAAGCTGTGTTCCTATTCGGCTGGCAAGCCCACAACCCACACGCCACTTTTCTTGGTTAGGCTTTAGGAAGTCCCCAAGCTTTGAGTTGCCGGTTCCGCGAAGCCTAGGATGATATAGCGAGTCTCCACCAACGTCCATGGTTCGAACGAGGATACCTTGTTCTCGTGGTGTATGTACATACTATACAGTATACTCCGTACATGTTGCGAGGCATTTTGGACCATCGGCGGCGATGCTCATCATTCGATGGCTGGGAACTGGGAACATTTTGGCATGGTCGTTTGGTCCAGCTAGCTAAGCTGCAAGAAGCATGCAGTGCGCGATATTTCTTAACTTAAAGCCGCCAGTATCCCGTCCAGAGGAAGAGCTGCTGAAGTTGGCCGAATGCGAAAAGCGTGTGCTGCATTAGAGACGGAGGAAGAAGAGGAAGCCTTGGCGAAGTGCGGAATATCTACGGATAGCGTACCTGCATACGGTTGCAACCGTTTGTCTGTTCCTGCATGGGCTACTTTTTGGAAACGCGACGTACGTGTACAGTATCTCGATGCTGCAGTCGGTATGCAAGGTACATCGAGCTGTGGGTGCTCAACTCCGGGACCGCGAGTAGTGTACTTCCCACTATCCGTACTCCGTACATTACAGTCCGTATCGTGACGCCGACTGCACTACAGTACCCCGAGCCCGGAGTGGGCCCAGGACGAGAGGCACCGGTTGAGTGGAAGTCCCTGGCACGGATGCATGGTCGCATGAACAGAGGCAAATTGGCGATTGGACAATCTTCAGGGATTCGACTGGCCATGGGATCCCAGCCCGAACTGAACGGAGCTCTCCCAGCCCTCCGAGAACCACGATCAGCGTCAGCGAGACGGATCATGATAAGCTGCCCTATTGGGAAGCCTATGGCCGGTAATGCATACGAGTTGTGCAACATAATGCTCAGCATAGCCCGCTCTCACGCCGACACGCAGCGGAAGAGCTACTGAGAATGTGCAATGTCTCCACTGTCAGAATGACTTGAGCCTAATGTATGGCTGCATGGAAATCAAGCCGGGCTATCCACTGCCACAACGACAGCATGCTAAGGCCAGACAGACTCAAGTCGACTCGAGTCCTTCCGCGGGTTCGAGCCAGGCTGTACACGCTTTGTGCTGTTTCGGCGGCGCAGCTGTTTGACCCAGTGTACGTGCGTCTTTCGCCCATCCTTCAGTCGGTTCTAACTGGACGAGATAAACAGAGAGGCTAATGCACAACCGATGCCGAAAGTCCATTGGTGCAGTTTATGCAGGCCGCCAACGTCTCAGCTAGAGGGCCGGAAGCTGAGCAAGACATTTGTGAGCGATGCTCTGTGCTGTCGAGCGATTGTGAACGGTGTCGTAGTGAAGGGGCCTGGCTAGAGCAGTGCAGCCAAGCACAAAAAGTTTGTCGTAAAGAGCGTTGGTTCCGAAGTTTGGTGTCCTAGTCGATGGGGTGGAAAGCGGTTTGAGGCTTGAGATGAATACTTGCGAGTAGTGTCGCGACGGAAGTCCCAACTGAAGCCCGCACCACACCTTGCCCTTTCCAGTCAATGGGATGATTGCAAGCTTGAAAAAGCCAACCAAATGCCTTGCCAGTCCTGGCTGGATCGTCTGGAATTGTGAACAAAGAAACGCGGGTACCTTGCAGACGGCTCAACAGATCCTAGGTAGTGACACAGAACTGGACCGTTGTGAAAGAAAAGCCTACTCGATGGGACAGCCGTTGCGACCAACACTGCGTTTCATCTACTGAGCAGGACCTGAAGCGGCGCAGCGCCTCCCCCCCCCCCCCCCAAGTAGCCGATCACTTCTGATTCCAACGGATACGAGTTAACTAAACCGAGAAAGTTTGCTCCCCTCATGCTGGGATATTATGTTGGTTCTTGCGTTGGCTCGTTGGCTGTTGGTCCGTTGTCGTGGGCGTGGGCGTTGGCATTGGCGCTGATGCTGGAATGGGCGCTGCCGGCCATCAGCTCCCCGATTGAGTTCCTTAAAGGCTGTTGGATCGCGAGCCGGGGTGACATTATCCTGGTCAGTGGAGAACCAACGACCTGTCGCTGGTGCGTAGAGTTTGCGTAATCACCGATTAAGCCGGTGAACGGGCGATGGATGATGGTTCAGACGCAAGTCGCGCCCTCGCCGGTTGCCTCTAGCATCCCGTATTGTAGGGGCCAGACCGATGGGATCTGTGATTCAGCAAAACTGGCGTGGAGTTGATCCGAACCCCGTGGGTTCGGAAGTGTAAGATAAAGTGTGGCATATCCATAAGGGAGCAGCGATCAAGGGTCGTTAGGTAGTGATGAGAGAGTTCAAAGACTGGACTGAGCTCAGTACGTGGCCCAAGCACTGTTCAGGTATGGCTGGATAGCCTGAGTAGCGTAATCGTGTTCTCGGGGTGCTGTCCCTGTGAGCATCAGCTTGATGAGGGTTGATGTTGGCGCGGCCCTGACAGTTGAGCGACACTCGCCGAGTCACGTAGCAAAATGCCAAGGGTAGTTGAGTATCGATAAGGTGTGGTATTCCCGTTCAGACCAGCCCAACCAGGATGTGCGGGTAACAGTTGACGGAGGGCTTCTAGGATGCCTGGCCGTCTGGCCGTTTAGGCGACTGTGTGTGTGTGTGTGTGTGTGTGTGTGTGTGTGAGAGAGAGAGAGAGAGAGAGAGAGAGAGAGAGAGAGAGAGAGAGAGAGAGAGAGAGAGAGAGAGAGAGAGAGAGAGTGCGGTGACGATGAAGCGGGGTGCTGCAAGGGAGCGAAAGGGAAAATGAGGGGTAAAAGTGCAGACGCCGGGCACCTGACAGTGTTCCTTGCATTGCGTTTCCTGTAAGGTACGGCAGGGAGAAGGGAAAAGGCTAGGAAGAATTTTCTCGGTGAAAATATGGAAGCGGCGACGATAAAGATGGTCAAAGTCGAGTCACCGGGTCCATGGGACAGAAAACCGAGAAGAGGGGCATGGGTGTGTTCCAAGCAGGCCCTGGAACATATCACCGTACATGTAAGATGGTGCGTCATGCTTGGAGCGAAGTGTAAGTGTCTTATGCAGAAACAAGCCGCGTACATGCCGTACGTAAGGCAAGGCGGATGCAGTTCATGCGTCCGTCTGGTCCGAACCATGTTCGTTCAATGTACGAGCAGGAAGTGATGAGATGAATGGCGCCAGATGGGCTGCATAGAGGACATCGACATGCTGTTTCCCAAGTACGGATATAAACTAGGTCGTCAATATTCCGTCCTTGAGCGGAGTACGCCAAGGATGGAAAGTCACCTCGGGAGTTGCTCAACGAGTGTCCCCCACTTGATGGCATCACCACCCGCAGCAAATGCGGATTCGGGAGGCTCGACCAAGAAAAAGGAAGGGAAGGCCCTTGGAATAGCGTTACGAAACGATAGATGGGCCGCACCACCAAGAGGATCGGACAGGAAAGCAGCTGCTTGCTGCATTCACGACGCCACCTACAGGCTACAGCACGACAGTCCACACGAGTTTTCTTTTTGCCGCGAGGAATCAATTCAGCGGCAGGCATGACGCCGCGGCAGTAGGTAGGACCAAGCAACGACCCTCCTCCACATCCCGGTGCGGCACCCGTCGTCCCTTTCTTACCATCCCCGCACCCAACATCGCATCACCCTCCCAAAACGGAGACAGAGAGAGAGAGAGAGAGAGAGAGTCATGGGCAAGATTACGCAACAAGCAAGACCTGCCATCAAAGGCAAGAGGAAGCAGAAGTCGATGGATACGTTCGTGCCTGCCTTTTCCCGTCAAGCCGCTCCTTCCTATCTTGATCGAGCTGCACCTGCACCTGCCTTGCCTGCAGGTACACTGCCTACCTAGCCTGGCTACCTAGGTACCTTACTAGGTACCTACATCTGCATCGCACCTGCATCTGCACCTGCATGTGCAGGCACACTACGTAGTATACATCTTTGGCCACCTGCCTGGAGCCCACAGAGTCAGTCGGTGAGTCGAAGGCAAACACATGCTGCACCTTGGGGGTGGGGATCCAGTAGCAGCAGATCCAGATGCTCCCCCGAGTTGACTTAGACGCAACCAACGACTTCCTTCTTATCCGAAGAGGCATGCTGCCCGTTCGTCCCATCCGTACCACTAGGTACTTGCAGAGCCAATCAACCAACGGTTCCTCACATTGATTGCACTACCGGTCTACCCGGCCGCCCCAACTCAACTTTGGAAGAAGCCTTCATCCCTCGTCACTCCCTCCGTACTCTGTTTACGGCGCGCACGGCGAGTCTTGGCTCGCCTTGCCTTGAATGCCCGTTGCATGGACCTCTTCGCGGTGGCGACGAAATCGTCCGTCTCTTCCCAATCTAACCTCACTTTGTGCTGTCGCTGGTTGCCCACGGCCAATACGGGATTGAATGGCTTGGACCTCAGATCGGATGTCACTTTTCCACCCGCCGCCCGTGCCAGTGTCAATATCGGCTTCAATATCGCTGGCTTCGTTGGTCTGCTTCACCATCATTTCGATGCTCGCCTTACTCCCGCCATGATCTTCAGCCGCGGGCCGCGGGCCACTTACCAGGCTTGCTTAGTTCCGACCATCCCTTCCCTGGACGCCTGCCTTCTCCATAGTGTACAATGTCAATGCGCCGGCATCCCGAGTGGCTCCCGCCAACGCGACCACGGTCCCAGTGGTGTCAAGGTTCATGCCTGGTTGTCACCAAGCCCTTGGACCAACCGGGACGTCCAGTCGAGATTCCTGTCACCAGATCTATCAGGAGCACTCGACTCGACTCGCGCAGGGTGGGGCGAGGCAACGCCCGGGTGACGATGTCAGCAATTCAGCGCTCCTTCGCCCCGGCTCGACTCGGCATACAGAAGCGTGAAAGAACGGAGAAGGACCCGGGCCCGTCAGTATGTCCCGCCAAAGCCAGTGTGATATCAAGACCAGATAGAAGCGCGCGCCCCCTCCTCCTTACAAAAAAAAAAGAGTGCTAGTTAGTGGCGGCTGCGTCATCGCGGGCCAACACGATGCCATGGACAACACCCAAAAAGCCCAAAGCGCGACGCGGGGTCGTTGACTGGCGACAGAGAGCGTGTGATAGACCGTTGAGCTGACCACTGAGATGCCGAGTCGCCCTCGATGAACGCTAAGTGGTGCAATGGCACCTCTCTGCCAGAGGTTGTCGTTGCCCCATGATGCTTGTAGGAGCGGGGTCACACCAAAGATGCGCCCCATCCTTTGTGTGTTTCGTGTTCCTGCACAACTACCCTACCCACCGGACAGTGAGGGCTTGCAAAGCTGGATCACCGAGGCCTCGTTGGCGCCCTGGATACGACACCAGTCTGCATGAACATTATTCGAGCATGCTCACATGTTCGCCGCTTCCAAGGAATTAGGTTGTGCTATGGACGGGGGACACAAGTGGCTCGTATACTATACAGCCCCTCGCATGCCATTGGCGTCGGCTCTTACCCGAGGAATCCAAGGGTCTGCGGAAGAAACGGTGGCCTCCGAGGGAAGAGACACGGCGCATAACGGGGACCAGTGGGTGGGCGTGCAGCCTCCGCCAGGGCCCTCTTGACAATTTATCCAACACTCGGACGAACAACTATTTCTGAGAGTTTCGGGCTATTATTATTAGAAGGCCGATTTTGCTATATCGCACCCATTATGTGCCTGACGACATTAGACGGACGAGCCACACACGGCTTCTCCAGAGCTCGGGAGTGTCAGAATCCACTGTTTCCTCGATTTGATGGGAATCGACAAGCTCCGTCCGTCCCTGCGGCTCTGGCATGAAGACGACCCGCCGCCAAACCTGGCCACCAATATCAATGCTGATCGGGCAGCCCATCAACTGCCGCGATGCTTCGCGTTTGGAGCCCTTCGGGCCTGTTCTGCTCGTTTGACTGAGGAATCAAACAAGCACGGCCCAGCTCAGCCGCTCCGAAGCATTACTATGGGTTACAAATGCGCCCACGAGGGCGCAACTTGCTGTGGCTCCGGAGTCACCGTGGCCAAGGAGACGAGCGGCAGGCAGTTGGCGGCTCGCTCTCAACGCAGACAGGCCAACCCTTTCTTCGGCTGCCGCCGATAATGTGCGTCGCTGACACAGTCACAGTGACTGTTGCCGCTGCTGCAACTACAACTCAGCCCAAGTGATCATCAACTGGCGGCGCAACGCCATCTGGTATTCGCTGGTTTGGTGCCTTGCATCCGCGCCGCCGCGACCAAGGTTTGCTGGTGTGCGAGCACAACGAGCGATACGACTGGCGGCGGCATAAGTGCGTGTGTCTGCATGTGTGACTGTCGACACAGGGCCGGTCCAGCGAATGACGGTGTCCAAAGAATGTGGTCGGACGCGCGCCAGGCTGGGCTGAGATGGCGAGTGCCAATCGAGGCAGCCATTTGTGCTAGTTGTGGACGACAGCTTTTCTTATCGACGTACACTATATCCACTTATGCATCAATGTCCCGGCCTATCAGCAGCTGAGGGCCTCGGGTTAATGCAGCTGCTCTGAGTTACCTTTGAAGCATTCGCTGCTCACTGATCTACAAAGGCCTATCGGACAGGTCTCATGTCGTTGGTGTCGGAATCACAGAGACAGAAACAGAGCTCCGTTGTACTTGGGCTGGATTAGTACCTACCTAGACCATGTATTCATCATTGATTTCTCTCTTTGGACGACCAGACTTTGGTATAGTGCCACCACTACTCCGTACTTAGCATGCATATATTAATTGCGAGGAAAAAGTCATCAGCACTACGTACCACAATAGCCGATGATGTGCAATAGTAATGTGAATGGCGCCGCTCCGTGCTCAGGTCCGAGCAGTGACGCGACGCCCGTTCATGGCCGCCGTCAACGCCATCTGCTTGCATTGGCTCCGTTGCCGTGGGTGCTTGAAAGGCAGACACTGGCCACAGTACCGTGACACACCAGCGTCTGCTAAGGGTTCGACAATTTTCTTCCTGGAGAAGACACGGCTGGCTCCATCTAAAACGCGATGGTCTCGCGGTGTCGAGACTGGCGCAGTCATGCAGGGTGTCGTGTATGTGCGTCTGTTGGTCTGTCGGTTTGCCAGGCATTCGGGCAGCCCAGCCAGTTACGTAGCTGGTCAATACCGTCGTAGACTGCACGCCAGACAAGTTCCTGGGGGCTTGGGAAGGCCTCCAACCCTGCGGCGTAAAGCAGATGATGGCCTTTTGGGCAACGTCGGTGGACGAGGGCAAAGGAGTAAGTAAGTAAGTACATTGGCACCCACAGAGACCGGCGGGCTGTCGTGTACTCTTCGGACTGTGGTACATCGGGGCTTGGTGCCGTCTCTCGTCTGTTTTCCGTTTTGCCGCCCTCTTCTGAGAGCATGAGGAGGAGGGAACGGTACCGTACACCTACCCACCGTATCCTCTGGCCCGTACCTGCGTTTTGCCCGTCCAGATTTAGAACAGACCTGCTGGCTGCGCCTTCCTCTCTTCCCAGCCCACCCACACCCACGCACCACCACATACGTATTCACATACCTTACCACTCAACGTTCGGTACGGTGGGCAACTTCAGCCATCCTCGTGTTGTTTCCGCTTGTCCTCAGAGCCAGAGGAGCCGAGCCGAGCAGAAACAGAATCAGCGCAGAGACAGGCGTGCAGAGGCATCTCCGTAGCTCCTGAGCTCCGCCCAGTAGCAGGGATCGGAACTTCGCACCGTTTCGTCTCGTCTGCCCTGCTGTTCCTGGTCCGTCGCCGCCGTTGTCGCTGTGCCCATCCCATCCCATCCGTCCGTATTCCAGCGCGTGTGTGTGTGTGTGTGTGTGTGTGTGTGTGTGTGTGTATGGATGTCCCACTCACACTTCCATCCTCTCCGAACCCACCCGCCAGGAACAGAACACCATCCCAGCGACCAGAGAAGGATAGGTACGTACCTACCGACGAGGGACGCGGTACGTACCGTTCAGCTACCCTAGTCGACCATGTACCCAAGTACCGCGATCCACAGATACGTACTTCTCTACCCCCTGGCCCCGGTCGACTTGTGTGGGTGAGACATGTCTGCGTGGAGAGGGAAGAGAAGAGAGGGGACGAGGACGAGGGACGAGGGTCCGTCTCCCAAGGTGCGCTAGGGTCTGGTGTGGTGTGGTCTGGGTCGGGTCTGCCACTTTGGCGTGGTACCCAGTGTCACGTACCATGGGGGGGCCCTATCGACAACTTTTACCTTGGGCTGGTCGGTTGATCTTGGATTCTTTTCTCTACTTATCCCCCTTCACCACCCACATTCATTTCGCTCTCGCTATTTCATGATCGACATCTTCTGTGCGCTGTGATCTTTTCTTCTTATGACCACTCGGTTCTTCCTTCTTTTGTGACTCGACCTTTGGGAAACAATTCGACCTGCTCGAACCATCCCGTCCTTCCTTTAAAAACAACCATATCCAACCACCGTCTCGAGCCCGTAATTCAAACACCAAGCCGGTTCTTCTACCACATCTTCATACAATCTCGACGCCAGCTGTTAAGATATAGAAGAACACTCGGGACGAGTTCCATGTACAACTAAAACAACCCACACTCTCACTCATCGAGTCACTCAACATACACAGACTGCCATTGTCCATCAACGGCCTGTCGTCCTATCCTTCACATCCAGGAAAACCGAAACCCACCGTCATTAGGCCAACCGCCCACGATCCAGTTCGAAAGAACTTTACACACAAAGTGTACAACAATAAACGCAACACCACCATCCTACAACTAATCAATAAGGGACGGACTCGAACAATCCGCCGACTAACAGCACAGCTCAACACGACAACCTTGTCTGGTGCGTTTCTGATGAAGCCACAACCTACAACCGGGAGAGCAAAGGAACTGATCAAGGGAACAGACGTATCACAATGGACGCAACCATGATGACGGCGCAGGCAATGGGGCAAGCTCCCTTCCTCTACTACCGCCCCGAACAAAAGCCCGATACCTCGAGGCACCGCGGTCACTTCTCCCAGCAGCCCAACATGCACCAGCACATGGCCATGTACCCCATGGTCCCGACTCTGCCTTCCACACCCATCTACTCGCGGCCCAACTCGTCCTGCTCTCAGCCCATGGGCCCCACGCTGTACAGCAACGGACCAGCACCCACAAGCATGACGCCGATGGCCTCGCCCCAGCCCATGACCCAGAAGCCTGCGATCATGCTCGAGACGGAGATGTGTGACGACAACCTCTACTTCCCCTCAACACCGCCCTTGTCGGCCTGCGGCAGCGCCATCAGCAGTCCCAACAACAGCTGCGAAATCATCCACACGCCGATGAACCCCATGTTCTCCGGGTTGGACGGCTTTGACGGCTTTGACGGTCTTGACGGATTCAAGGAGACGCTGGAGGTCCCCGAGAATCTCGCCATTGACTGGAACAGCTGCGGATCGCCCCCCATGACACCTGGTAAGTCGCAAGCAAATCGAAACGTGTGATTTTCCATCCGTGCAGAAACGCATCTGTCTCCAAGATCTGGAAAAAAAAAAAGCCCGAATCATGCGCTGCCGCGTGCTGCAAAGGTTGGGCCGGTCTTGGAACCCATGCCCAGTGGGTGGTGGTTGCAAGGAAAGCGTGGCGGGGCAGTTATTGGGAACTGTTTTTTTTTTAATAACGAGACGCTAACTCAATTTGGCAGTTTACCTCCAAAACCAAGCAACCAAGGTCCCCTCGCTTAGCACCAACACTAGCGACCTGCTTTCCACTGCATCTTGCCCTTCGCTTTCTCCCTCACCCTCGCCGTACGCCAGGTCGGTCGCCTCGGAACAGGATCTTGACTTTTGCGACCCGCGCAACCTGACCGTCGCTGCTGCACCCAACACGTCCAACACGACCCTGGCCCCCGAGTTCTCAGCCTTCACCCTCGGTGACGAGCTCAGGGGTGAAGTCTCTGTCAAGGCTCCTACGTCGGCCCCCTCAAACCAGAACTTTGACTTCAACCCTGCCATTCCTCACGGGCTTCCCGCTTTTGAGGATTTGTCTGACTTGGAGTCCGAGGACGATTTCGTCAACGGCCTGGTCAACCTCGGTGACGCCAACTCTGCCGAGGTGGGCCGCCCCCGTGCCTGCACCGGCTCTAGCGTCGTCTCGCTCGGCCACGCGAGCTTCATCGGTGAGGAGTTCAACTTCGACGAGGCTGAGATTTCCACGCCGGCTTGCTTGCCCAGCCCCTCATCCACCTGCACCGACAACGACTGCCATCAGAACAAGCGTCGTAAGGTGGTTAAGCAGGAGACCCGCAACTCCACGCCCAGCATGAACTCCACCGCCGGGTCTTCCCAGGCTACCAGTAGCGAGCAGCGATCCAATAGCCAAGCTCCTGCCTCTGAGGCCAACAGCTCGTCCGACTCCGAGACCCCGTCTGCCCCCCATCCCGCTCCCGTCAACCGCCGCGGACGCAAGCAGTCCCTCACCGAGGACCCTTCCAAGACGTTTGTGTGCGAGCTCTGCAACCGCCGTTTCCGCCGCCAGGAGCACCTCAAGCGTCACTACCGCTCGCTCCACACCGGCGAGAAGCCCTTCGAGTGCCATGAGTGCGGTAAGAAGTTCTCCCGCAGCGACAACCTGTCCCAGCACGCTAGAACCCATGGCAGTGGTGCCATCGTCATGGAGCTCGACGAATCGGGTGTCCACTCGTTTGACCACAACATGATGGGCCACCCCGAGGACTACCACACGCTTGGCAAGGTCCTCTTCCAGTGTGCTGCCGAGATTCCCGGAAGCGCCAGCGAGCTCTCGTCGGAAGAAGAAAACAAGAAGAAGCGCAAGCGCTCCGACTAAACGGTCCGGGTGGCTTTGTTTTTTTCGCATTCAATTTCACAATCGATAGCGATTAGTCGTCGCTTCGATCACGCCCGACACGACTTTGATGACGACAACTTCTTTTTTTTTCTTTTTCTTTTTCTCCGGGCTTACCCGCCAAGCGCTTGCGCGGGTCGGTCAACAGGGTCATACGGGGGGAGGGCCTTCCAAAGCAGGGGGGGAGCTACCATCCACCAACATGGGGGGATAGAACCACCTCAGGGAGGAACCACATGCGAAAAGTGCAAGCGAGTTTGGTCATTTTTACTCGTCGATGCGTTGTCTTTACTGTATCAGTATTTCCGACGCCAGACACGCCGGAGCCGCCAACGGTCTCGGGTGTGGTCAGCATCGAAGGGGGACGGTGTCATTTCAAGGGCAAGCAAGGATGATCACCAACAAAAGTTCAAGAACGCAAGGGCAAAGGGCGAGAGCAAAACCGGGCCTCGGGACAACGGCGTGTAAGGTATGGCGGAGTTTGTTTCAAAGAGACATCAGTATGATGGTTTCCATCTTTTCATCGTTTCTCGCGTGGCTTTCTTGAGAGTTCCTTGCAGCAGAGGAGGAAACAGACGACTCCATCTTTTTTTGTTTTGGCAGCGGTCCAAGCGTATCTTTCTCTACGCTCGTTGTAATCTTTCCAGCGTGTTCGGAGGCCGGCAGCCAGCATCGCATTGGAACAAGGGAACTTTCTTCTGTGCGGCGCCGAGTTCGCGGACCGCCTCCTGCGGGAGGGGGTGGGTGTTTGCCGCTTCGGGCCGTCGCCTTCTTGTGTTTACTTTTTTGTCTTGTTTTTAACTCCATCGATCCATCCTCGGGCTGGATTCTCCGTTTCGTTTGAGCTCTTTCTTGTTGGTCACGGGTCGGATTCCGCAAAAAATCAGTGCGGAGGGACAGGACTGGTGTGAGTGCAGGTCACCCATCACCAGGACGAACAGAGAAGACGCTTGGTTTTTTTTTTTTTTTTTTCTTTTCGTTTCGCCGCAAACACATTTTTCCCACAATGTACACAAACACAACTTTTTGAACAAACCGAGAAAAAAAGATATACTCTTCCGCGATGCCAATAACTTGAAAGTTCCTCCAACAATGCCTCTCCCAGTGTGTATGTGCGATCGCCGATGTCTATGACTAGGCGAATAGTGACTACTGTCGTCCATCGACCGATGGGGGAAGAAGTATGTGAGGGCTCGACCTCCTGCATACTTGAGCCCGACGGTTCCAAGACGAGACAGGCCCGGGGCTGAGGTCGGATGCCGTCATGCGTGTTCCAATCGGATGTTTTCGAGCGTGTCCTGGGCGGGCTACTTTCCTTCCTTTTTCTCCTTTGTTGTCTTGGTATTCGAGGTCTCGACCTCTCTCCCGGATGTTGGCGCCCCCTCCTCTGTTTGTCTCACTCGACCGCATGGGAACAGGCCAGGAGGGAAGGACCGTTGGCCTTGGGGTTTCCCGACCCAGCCTTAACCGACACATCACCTGCGGGCGCGGCACATGTGGAGGAGGTTAGTTTCTTATTTTATCTTTTTTTTTTACCTTTCCTTTTTTTTCTTTTTTTTCTTTTACCATGTCATGTTTCGTTTATTCTCCCAGCTAAGAAAGATTCTTATTATTATTACGGAGCACTACTTTTTTTAAGCACCCTTGGACTTGTTTCTTTCTTTCTTCTTTCTCTTCCTCTCTCTCTCTTTTTTTTTTTTTTTTTTTTTTTTTTTTTTTTTTTTTTTTTGCTTTATATCCTTCCCTTTTGGCCAAACGGGGATGGCATTTTTCATGACGTTTTCCGTCCGTTTCCCTCATCGCGATGGAGGCGTTGGTCTCACTCCATCGGGCGTCCTCGAGCTGAGTCGCGACGATTCCGATGGCTGGAACTGAGACGCCGAGGGGTGTGTGTTTTGCGCCTGGCTATGTTTCTCCATCTCCCACTCACTTTTCTTCCCTTGAGATCCGGCTGTAACGGTTCCATTCTTGCATGCTGTCTCTGGCGGTCCCACCCCTGGCCTGGGCTGACGGACCAAAAGCCCATTCCAACGGTTTAGCATGGTTGTTCGGCATAGTTCCTACGCCTGACTATTATTATTATTTTCCATTTGTCACGGTTCAGGCGATCCCCTTACACATCCCGTCGCAGTCGAGACAAAGTCTGGGATCTCACACTTATTCAACATCCAAGACGATATAGAAATCTCGGAGGCGCGATGGGATGGCCCCGTACACGGCAGATTACCGACGCTACGCGGGCAGGGGAACTCGGAAGGACGCCCGGGCCCCCACCCCCCGGCCGTGTCGCTGATTGGAAGCCAACGGGGGGGTTGGAGAAGATGATTCCATTTTCCTGGCCCTCCGGGTGGGGTTTTGGGGTTGGGCGGTTTGGAAAAGAGAAAAGATAAGGCAAGATACCTAGAGTCAAGGTCTGGTACGTTTGGGTTTCGCTTTATTTTCGTCCGATGGACATGGCGGGGGGATGCGACGTTCTCAGGCGGGGCAACGAACAGTCGTCAGCTATGTGTCAGCGACGTGGACGCTATATTTCGTGCACGTATTCGTAGCACCAGCACAGCGCAGGTATTTGTCTGGTAGAATCAATAAGAAGACGGAGAGGTAGTAACGGAGAATGTTGACAAGATCACAAATTACCACCCCAGTGACGACCAGGCAAACTTGGCAAAGTTTAGTCAAGCGCTGGTGGGGCGAAGACGAGGGTGTGTGCGATTGGTTGGGAGGGGGGGTCTAATAGACTAATATCAACCAAGTCGGATAGGTTACCTTCTCGACCAACTCGTTGGATCGCAGCCCGCTAGTTCGTTGATATCGTTTGCCGGTAGATTGGATGAGTAATATGAGGTCTCTTCTCCGGGGAGGGGAGGGAGGCAGGGCATGCGATGAACTACCAGCCGAACTGTGTGGGAGTCTGATTCAAGGCCGCGGTTCGCTGGACACAGCCACCGCCAGCCGGGCCTGCTCTTTTACAGGTACCTACCTATGTTACGAGAGTTACCGGGGGGCGGAGGGAAGGTGCAAATCTCGGGTGCCCGGCGGCACCGTGACGGGTCACGAAGCAGACGCCAAGGATGCAGGTGGTGTTGACAGGCTGCAAGGCATGGAACACTATTGACTCTGTCTAAGAACCCAATCTCAGAACTCCGGGATGATGGGAAAATCGACTTGTGCTCTAAATTGCTATCCGCACGTTTAGAGAAGGAAAGGGAAATTTAGTAAAAAAAAAAGGTGGACGGGCACGGCTCACCGCTCGTAGGACTTTGAGGCCCAAGCTTCTCTTCCCGCCTGAGCTGAGGGCAAGGCACTAATCGTATCCTATCCTTACCTTACCTCGTTACGGATCCCATCCGCCAGAGATGGTCCGGTGAAATTTTTCGAACCCTTGATATCTATCCATTCACGGGATTCTATTGCGTGTCCCACCCGAGCTATTGCCCGGGTTGCCTGTCAGGCCCGGCATTAGGAGAGGGCGACCCTCGGAGCGCAAGGGTTCTCTGTGATTCATCCGTGGTGCGATCGCGGCGGTAGGGGCACGATGGTTTCGTTTTGCTTGATTTGAGATAAAGACATCCTGGCGTCGTGTGCGTCGGTCTTTCTGTTCCCGGGGGTGGGGAGAGGGGGGGACGTGCCTCTCCTGGTTAAGTTGTTATAGACTAGGTATCTATCTGATGGTACGGACTGTGTAATGAATGGATCTCTTGGTCATGATGGTTCGTGGATGACAACGTCTTGCCACTCTTGTTCGAGATTTGCCTCATGAGAGCCTCGCCTGGGCGCTGGAAAAGTGGGTGAGGCGATATAGCATGACAGTCCATCATCATATCAATCCACTGGTGGGACCCTACTATTGTGACTAGAGGCGAAGGCTGCCTCAGGCGTAACGTCCCATCCGGGGGAGTAGAGTCGTCGTTCCGGCGCGCCCCAGTTTCGATATGAACATGAACCTATACAAGCGGAGAGGAGCGAGTCGAGGGTTTTGCCCACAAGCACTGGTCGGCGCGACGGCCTCTATGAGGCCGGTGCGAAGTAATAAGTCTTGGATACCCGTCGAGCGGTGTAAGGCTGTGATGAAACTAATCAGACCATCAAGCATAAAGGACGAACCTCGGTGCAAATTTGGCGCAGCCCGCTGCAGATGAAAGTGGGAAAGAGCGCACACACACACACACACACTGAGAGGACGAACCGGTGGACGGATAGCCCGCTAATCTGCAGGCCCGTCGCCGCCCGCGACCCTAACTAAGGTCCCGTAAGGCCCAACGTCTCCGTTCCCCCTCCTCTCTCTCTCACACACACTCGACTCTTTGCCTCCACAGTGTGGGATGGATCATCAAACAGCCTCAGGCAGAACCGGGCCCGGCGACGAGTCCACATGCCATACTATGCCTGCATGCCCACCGCCCACAGGTCCCGGCTCCTCAGACTTGGGCCTGACAGCCCCCCGGGCGACCGGCAAATTGCCATCTCCACGAGCCGAGAGGATCCAGGTACCGTCAAACCCAGGCCGGGCCTAGCGAGGGTATCAGGCGGATATCTCTAGCCACGGCGGCGATATTGTAAGTGTATCATGTTATACGGTCCGTCCAGGACCCCTAGCAGCTAGTACAGTCCTGGCAACCGACTCCTCCTCCAGGGACTTTGAAGATCCACCGAAGCCATGGAAGAGATCAAGAAGGAGAAGGTGGCCGGCCAGCATCTTGATGAAGGCTTGGGGGCCGGGCAGAGAGACCGGGGCCTTGGACCTTTTGGGCAGGTAGCTGTACTTGCAAGGTCCCGTTCCAAAGGAAACCCTGAGGAAAAGTCTCCATAGCTTCTATTGCATCCAGCTGCCGCGCCGTATCCGTTTCTGCAGCCGTGGACGATCCCCATGCCACGGAAGCGAGAATGTGCCGGTTCACGCTGGACGGATAGCATGAATGAACCCGTCTGCCCCTTCCTCCATATTCCCCTAGTACTGTAGGGTATCCGTACACGCCCGGAGACGGAAGGCATGATGGATATACGGATACAAAGTAATGCATTCGCGTGAGTGAGGGCAGGTACCGACAGCGATGCAGGTACCTCGCGCCTTCTAGCTCCATCGCCCGTATTTTGTACACTGGCGTACAGTGTCCGCACTGTCTCTCTCACACGCCACTTTTGGCCCCCATTCCCACCAAGCGGAGCGGCCCATCGTCACTCTAACATCTCTCTCTCTCTCTCTCTGCCTTACACAATCCAACCTGGGGCTTCTCTCTCCTCACTCATCGCTCCCCTCAAGAAAAGCCGCGGCGTCGCCGCGTAAGGCGAGGCCCTGACAGCAGAGCTGTAACCGTGATTCCAGGGGTCTTCCTTGGCTTTAGGCGAACCAGTCTGTTCCATCCCGCTCTTTACAGAATTGACAGGCTGCTCCGTGACCCCACATTGAAGTCAGGGCCCCCGCCGACCGACCGTTAATTTTGCACAAAGCCTCGCGTGCGTACATACGTTTACCAAGTAGAGGCACACGCCAGGCCAGCACAGCACAACACAGCACGGGATTCCAGACATACTGCAGGCACAAACAACCCACACGGCCGGCCAGACTGCCAAGCCCGAGTTCCCCGTTCCGCATAATCCGAACTGTAGCCTGAGGTCCGACCGCCATGTCGTCTGAACAGCTGAATGTCATCGCCTTGGTCTCGGGCGGCAAGGACAGTTTCTACTCCGCTCTGCACTGCCAGAGGAACGGGCACCGGCTGGTCGCTCTCGCCAACCTCTTCCCCTGTGCCTCCGCCAGCGCCGGCGCCGATGCCGCGCACTCGGCCCCGGAGACCATCGTTTACAAGCCCACGGCGCATCACCTGAAGGACACTCAGGGGCACCAGGGGGGAGGACATGAGACTGGCAAAGGAGTCGATGACGACGCCGACCTGAACAGTTTTATGTACCAGACGGTTGGCCACCAGGTCATACCCCTGTATGCGGACGCCACCGGACTGCCGCTTTACCGCCAGCCTATCTACGGCGGCGCCAAGTACGAGGGCAGGGACTATGACGCCCAGGCCGTGGCGGCACGAGACGGCGATGCGGTCCCCGAGACCGACGCGGACGAGACGGAGAGCATGGTGCCCCTCCTCCGCGCCGTCATGGCGGACCACCCAGAGGCCAATGCCCTGTGTGCGGGGGCGATTTTGTCGACGTACCAACGGACGCGTGTGGAATCAGTTGCGCTGCGTTTGGGTCTCACGCCGCTGGCGTATCTCTGGAAGTATCCCGTGCTGCCGCCCGTCGTCCCGGGAGCCGTAGAGGACGCCCAGCTGCTTCACGACATGGCAGCCGCCGGGCTAGATGCGAGGATCATCAAGGTCGCGAGCGCAGGCCTCGATGACGACTTCTTGTGGGAGAAGGTGAGTGCCATTGCGGGCGCCGCGCGCGTCAAGCATGCCCTGAGAAAGTTTGGCGCTGCCGAGGGATCCGTCATTGGCGAGGGAGGCGAGTTCGAGACGCTCGTGCTCGACGGCCCGCCTAGCTTGTTCCGGAAGGCTATCGATGTGCCGGAATCCGGGAGACGGGTTATCAAGGAGGGCGGCGGGACGTCGTGGTTGAGCTTTCAGGGGGCGAGTGTTCGCGAGAAGCCAAGCCCAAGTTGCTCCCCGCCCCGGGTGCCCGACCTCCTGGACTCGAGATTTCAATCCTTGCTCGAATCCCTTCCTCAAATTCAGGAAGCCCTGTTGGACGAAGACTTTGCGGAATACGGCTGCAGCATATCGGCATTGTCCAAGGTTCCTTCAGATGACATTCACTGGTCTCTGGATGCGGAAGCGGAAGGGGATCAGAGGCTATCTATCGAGCAGCAGACCGAAGAGATAGTTTACCAGGTTCGAAAACGCCTTGCTGATCATTCTCCGCCGCTGCCCACGACAGCCATCACCAACGCCGTGATTTCCCTAAGCTCCATGTCCGATTTCCCTACGGTCAACGGGATCTACAGCAAGCTGTTCCAGCATCCAAATCCCCCATCCCGAGTCACCATCTCGTGCGGCGGGCTCCAGGCGGGAAGCGCCATCAACATCCACCTGACGGTAAAGCCAAACCTGGGGCTCCGTGAGCGGAATGGGCTCCACGTGCAATCCCGATCATACTGGGCGCCTGCAAACATTGGCCCCTACTCTCAGGCCATTGACGTGCCTCTGAGTAGCCAGGCGGCGTTGCCGCAAGATGAGCGAGAAGCGGCCACGGCTGGAGTCAGAGCAGTCACGATTGCAGGCCAGATCCCGCTCGTACCGGCGAGCATGATCTTACCCACTGAGGAGACGGGCAACTTGGAAACGCAAATCGTTCTGTCTCTGCAGCATCTCTGGCGCATAGCTACTGAAATGAAGGTGCAGCTCTGGACCAGTGCGGTTGCGTACTTCCCGCACACGCTGGAGGAGGCGGGAAAGAGGCGCCAGAGCCGCCTTGCCGCCGCTGCGTGGAAGGGCGTACATGCTCCCAACGAAGATGAGGACGAGGACGGGGACAACGGATGCGGACCCGACCTCTGGGATCGCAAGTTCAACCCGGCGTACATGTCCTTCGGCGACGACGGCCCCGCTCCACAAAAGCTTCCGGACTGGTCCGCCGTCAGGGGCGCGACCGAGGAGGACGAAAGAGAGGGTAGAAGGCCGGTGCCCCCTTTCTTCGCTGTTGAAGTCGAGGAACTCCCCCGTCAAGCTGGCGTGGAATGGCACGCGCACCTCGGCCTCTGGCGCCTCGCGTCATCATCTGTTGAGTATCAGACCTACAACGTTGAGCCGTCGCAGAATGTGCCATTTTACAGAAGGGTGTGCCACGTCGTGATATCGGGGGCGCTTGTCCACACCACTATTTCCTGGCTCGCGAGACAGGGCGCGAACGCTCGCTCACCAACGTCCTTCTCCGAAGTCACCGAGTGGATGGAACGCGCGTACTTGGAGTCCATCGGCAGCGGGCAGCGTACGTCGGAGGCCGGCTTCGCGTACCTGATGTACCTGAACGTGCCGGAGTGCAATGCCGCGGCCATGGCACCGGCTGGGGAGGGAGAGGACCAGGACCGCACGACGGCGTACATCAAAGCCAGATCCATCTACGACGAGAAGGGAGAGGTGGTTCTTGCTGTTGGGCTGTGGAAGTAGATGATTCACGAATACAAGCAAGTTCGTCAAAGTCGGCTTTCTCACTGCACTCGGGACAGAGGTGACATGTCGCACATGGTCTGCGCCCTTATCCGTCGTCATAGTTCCGTTGGAGGTGGAAAGAACACATTCTTGCGACCTTGTACAGGCAGAGCGCGTGTCTCGATGATCCTCGGACATCGCGGTTCGAGCAGCCTGTGTCGATGAAGGCATGCCCGCCCACAAGCATGGATTTGTCATTCTAGGTCGTCCCGCCGGGAGATCAAGGACGTGTACTACCGTAACAGTAACGCGATGGGGAGGGGAGGGGGGAAAGGAAGAGAGAACAAAGGCCGGGACTTGCCCCGCCCGCCTTGAAGACACAGACCCTGTAAAACCTCTTGGTCGCCAGGACCCAGAGTAGGCGTGGGGATGGTAGATTATCAAGCCGATGAAAACACGCCGGCATCAAAACAAGTAAACCCACGGGGAGATGCTGTCGGCGTTGGATGCTCAGGTTCGAGGACAGGGAGCAGGCTTTGCGAGGGAGATACTAGGTGCTATTTGTATACTGGGCGTTGCGGATATTTTGGCTTCTTTGTCAAGCAGTACGGGGAGGGAGGGAGGGAGGGAGAGTTCTATCTATCGTGTTCTCCGGGAAGGTCTTCATTAACGAAGTCGTCCGCATGGCTTTGGGGGGCAAAATCGGCATGGAAGCAGTCGAGCCTGTTTCGTGAGAGTATGAGCGCCCATCACGCAGGCGGGCAAGCAAGTGAGGAGAAGACGGGGGCCGTTGCCCAACGTCAAATAGCGTTTCACCGACTCCCCGCAACCAAGACGGACCCCAAACGTGGTGCCCCCCCCCCCCCATTCATCCGGCTTCAGAGGAGTCAAAAGAGAAGAAAATCCGGGGAAATAAGCTTGGTAAGGCTCGACCCCGAGGGTCCACCCCCTTCACGGCCGAGGTGAGGGTGAAGACTGTATCATGCAGAGCATCCTCTCAAACAGAGCTTCTCGAAGAGGGATCTGAGCTAGTTTGTGTCATGCAGTATGTGTCCCGCATGAGTTTTGCAGCCACATGAAGGGACGTGGAAACCCAACTCGTCTCGATTCTTGTTGTTTTTCTGGTGATGTGGGAAAGCTCTCGCAAGCCTGTTATTCCGTTCCAAACCTTACTCCCCCCTCCCTTGGAGCCCGCTATCGATTGCTCCCCCACCACCAGACACCGCTCATTCCCTCCCTCCAATCCCCCTGGGCGCCGGCCGAAAATTTCGGCGCTAGCGAAACGGCGACATTGCATCGAGGAAATCCCGATACAACCGCCCATCAGCCCGGCTCTGTGCGCGCAATCGCCCTTTCGAAGAAACCAGAAATTCCCATTTCCAAACAAACTCTAACCCCGGGGTTTTCTTTTTCTTCTTGTTTTCGTTTGGTTTATTCATATCGTGTCCCGATCGGCGAATCACGTCACGGGACCCCTGCTCTCGCGTGCGCAGCATCATCCTCCGTCGGTCTGGTACATGCAGATGTTCTAGGTCTTGGCTGTGATGGCGTACGTCCTCAACGATGATGATGCCGCCGCAGGGGCTGCACCAGCAGCAGCCTATCCCCAATCTCCTTCGTCCAACGCCCAGCGGCCGCAATCTCCGTCCGCCGCCGACACCCCGCCGCCGTCGCGCGGCTTAAGTTACGATGACAGCTCCCCATCATCGCCGCCCTCGCTCTCCCAGAGACAGAGCACCAATGAGCGCATCGACGAGATCCTAGTGGTACGTTTTTGTGTGAGCCTTGACACCTGCACCTGCCCTTCACAACACCACCACCACCACCACCACCCGGCATTTGGCTGCTGAGGGACCTCTGCGTCCGCTACGGTACCCCTTCGTTGCTTGTCATCCGCCTCCCCGGCCGCCAAATCCCTCCGTCCCTCGGGAACCCTGGCTAGCCGTTGTAACTTTATTTTCTCCCCCCTTCACCGTCTTGTGTCCGCCCCTCTCTTGACTCTTCCGCATCTCCCTCTTACTCACACTCTCGGGAACGCCCCCCCGAGACGCAGGCAGCACGAGGCCGCGCACAAGCAATGGGCGGCGGCAGACTCTCGACGACCCGCTCCGCCCCCACCAGCCCCCCGCGCCGCTACTCCCGCGCCGACGGGTCCCACGATGAGACCGTCGCCATCATCTCCCGCGGCCCGAACCGCAATTACCAGAGCATGAACGCCACGCCGCCGGCCCCGCCCGGCAACCCTGAACCGCCGGCCGGCATGCGGTCCCGCAAGTCGGCCGCCCGGCCGACCCGGACCCGGCTGCCGGCTCAGACCGAGGTCGAGGAGGAGGACTACGACGACCTGGTCGCGCGCGAGCGCGCCGCGCAGGACAGGGAGCCGTGGTACACGGTCTTCCTCTCGAGTTTCCAGAGCATCGAGCTGGAGAACAAGGGTAGCGTGGCCCGCGACCACCTCGCGCTCGGTACGTAACGCATGGCGCGGCGTCCTGTTGCGCCGCCGTCCGTTACTCACATCCCCCCCCAGGGCTAACCCCCGCCTCCTGCTAGAACGGACCTTCCTCGCGTGGCTCCGCACCTCGCTGGCCTTCGCCTCCATCGGCATCGCCGTCACGCAGCTCTTCCGCCTCAACTCGTCCCTCTCCGGCCCCGGCCCCGCAGACCCCAACGCCCACACCCTCCGCCAGCTGGGCAAGCCCCTCGGCGCCACCTTCCTGGCCGTCAGCATCCTCATCCTCTTCCTCGGGTACCAGCGCTACGCCCGCGCCCAGCGCTGGGTCATGAAGGGCAAGTTCCCGGCGAGCCGGGGCACCGTCATCCTCGTCTCCCTCCTCGCCTTCGCCCTCATGGCTGTGAGCCTCGTTGTTGTTGTCGTCGTGAGCCCCACAGGCAGGGAGCGTTGAAAGGTGGGGGGGGGGCGCGCACCTGTTGCGTGTGGGGGCATCTGAGCATGTCCTGCTGCGTCGAGAGAACTTGGGACTGAGCCGGGTGCGGAACTGCACCTAGCAGAGCTGCTCACCGGTATCATAGTCATCATGGCCATGTACATCCCATGTCACGCAGGAATGGGCTATAATGTCCCACCCCTTCTGCACTCAGGCAACCGGCTTGCTATCGTCGAAGGCCAGACTCGAGACATGCCTAGAGCGAGGATACACTTTGATTCGTGTCAATGGGATTCCCAATGTGTACACAAACGGGGAAGTGAAGAGCCCAGGACTTGCACAATACCAGTACCCACTCCGGCCCTTGAGCCCGCAAGGCTAGCCAGAGCAGCAGCGGCTAGAGGCGACGGCCCTCACACCAAGCTGGTGGCGCGCAGCTCGTTCCCCAAGTGCACCGGGAGCAGGGATTTTCTGTTTCTGTAAGAACACGTAATGATAAAACGAACAACCCAATAAAGAGGAGATCAAAACTACTTATAAACGTCCAAAGCCAGAGAGGATGGATGCCTCTAGCTCGCACCGTGTCTGAAAGGGTTTCCCCCCTCGGACCTATCAGATGACGTCAAAGCTAAACAGTACCTCAACTGTGGGCCCCTCGCGCCGTACGGATAGAACCACTTACAACCTCTTCTCGTGACGCACCACACTCGCATACACAACTCCCTCACTTACACACTCTCACGGTCGCTCACACGGTCACGCGCTCACAAGTACTCCCATCCGTGACCCATCGCCAGATACAAAGGTCACAAAATCAAGGCTACAATCAGCAGGAGGAGAAAGCTCAGCAAGCAAACCCGCACGCAAAAAAAGAAAAGAAAAAAAAAAAGCCCCCGAGCGGGTGTGAAAAGAGAAGGATCATGGCGGCACCGGAACCCCTCTCCGTCCCCTCCTTCGCAACGACCCAGATCGCCCTCCTCTCGGCCGAGCTTGCTGCCGAGGTCGCCGAGTCCTCGGCCCTCGTCTCCCACCACGCCCCTGCCGCCCTCCACCGCGCGGGCCTCGCCCTCCCCAACCTCATTGTCGGCGCCCGCCGCACCGGCCTCGGCGGTCGCACCGTCTTGGAACTCGGCGCCGACACGGCCGTATCCTCGGAACTCCCCGAGCACGGCCTCCGCCCGGGCGACATTGTTCTCGTCTCGGAGCAGCCCGCAGGGAACGCCAAGAAGAAGGAGGTCAAGGAGCTCGAGAGCAAGGGGGCCCGCGGCGTCGTCACCAGGGTTCGCAGAGAGACGATTGGCGTCGCCGTCGACGATGGTAAGGGGGAGGAGAGGGAGTTCGCCGGGAGGGTTTGGATCGTCAAGGTGGCCGACGATGTCACGTTCCGGAGGTGAGCCTGCATTGATCCGTATCCCTTCCCTTTGTGTTACGGGGGTCGAAATGTGTCGAGTCAAATTTGGCTGGGTTCAACATGACTATCTCACGAATTTGGATAGCCCGTTGCCGACTACTCACCTGTCGGGCTTTGTCCCCCCGAGAGAAAAACGAGCCTGGGCAGCTGACCGTGGCAGAATGAACCAAACCATGGAGAAGCTCGAAAAGATGACCGAATCAGAGTACACCGCCTTCATGCGCGTCCTCTTCGGCCTCTCGAGCCCGTCCCCCGTGCCCCAGGACCTGGCGGCGGACTCGGAGCTTTCCAAGATCCAATGGATTGACCCTTCGCTCAACGACTCCCAAAAGGATGCTATCCGGTTTGCGCTGGCATCACGGGAGGTGGCTCTCATCCATGGGCCGCCGGGCGTGAGTCCGCCTTAGTCCCTCCGTCTGGTGGACCGGCTACGAGGCACTGCAGCTGACGCGCCTCCAGACCGGCAAAACTCATACCCTCATCGAGCTGATCCTCCAGCTGATCAAGCTCGACCTCCGCATACTCGTCTGCGGTCCCTCAAACATCTCCGTCGACAACATCGTCGAGCGCCTTGCACCGCACAAGATTCCCATCCTCCGCCTCGGACACCCAGCCCGCCTGCTTCCCAGCGTCCTCGCCCACTCCCTCGACGTGCTGACGCAGACCTCCGAGGCCGGGGCCATTGTCAAGGATGTCCGCGCCGAGATGGACGCGAAGCAGGCCTCCATAAAGAAGACTCGCAATGGCCGCGAGAAACGCCAGATCTACGCGGACCTCAAGGAACTTCGCAAGGAGTTCCGCGAGCGCGAGCGCCGCTGCGTCAGCAACCTCATCCGCGAGAGTAAGGTGGTCCTGGCGACGCTGCACGGCGCGGGAGGGCACCAACTGAGGGACCAGCGGTTCGACATCGTCATCATCGACGAGGCCAGCCAGGCGCTCGAGGCGCAGTGCTGGGTACCCTTGCTGTCGGCGAAGAAGGCCGTCTGCGCCGGTGATCATCTGCAGCTCCCACCGACGATCAAATCGCTCAACTACAGGGTGAAGGCTGCGGCGGTATCGGAGGACGGTGCGGAAAAGCAGATCAAGAGTATGACGCTGGAAACGACACTGTTTGACAGACTGCTCGCTCTCCATGGGCCATCCATCAAGCGCATGCTGACCACACAATACCGCATGCATGAGAAGATTATGAGGTTCCCGTCGGATGAGCTCTACGAGGGAAGGCTCATTGCTGCAGAAGCAGTCAGGGGGCGTCTCCTGAAAGATCTACCGTACGAGGTCCGAGACACTGAAGACACAAACGAGCCGCTGGTCTTCATCGACACGCAGGGCGGCGACTACCCCGAGAAGAATGAGGACGATGACAAGGACGCCATTAAGAAGGCAAAGTTCAGCTTGCACGGGGAGAGCAAGAGCAACGAGATGGAAGCGGCGCTGGTGCGCCAGCACGCCCAGAAACTGGTCGACGCCGGAGTCAAGCCGGAAGACATCGCCGTCGTGACCCCTTACAACGCTCAGGTCCGTCTAGTCAACCCCTGCTTGACATCTAAACCGGCATTCGTGAATCGGGGCATGATGCTGACACCTTGGGAACCAAAAGCTCGCCGTTCTCGCACCCTTGAAAGAACAGTTACCAGGCATCGAGCTTGGCAGTGTGGACGGCTTCCAAGGCCGTGAAAAGGAGGCAGTTATTGTCAGCCTCGTCAGGAGCAACTCGCACGGAGAAGTTGGATTTCTTGGCGAACAGCGTCGACTGAACGGTAAGCCCACAAATGATGAACCCGCTGTGCCTGGGGATATCCCAGCGTTCCGTGTGGCGTGACGCATGAACGTTAATGCGCCGTAGTGGCAATGACGCGACCCAAACGCTCGTTGACGGTGATTGGAGACTCGGAGACGGTCAAGAGGTGAGTCCGTTTGAGAATTGCTTCTCCGATTCCAGTTGGCTTGTTGGTCGTGCGACGCGGAAATGTATGCACAGATAGTGTCAGCTTGTACCTGAGACACTACTGAGCCGCCTCCAAGCATTCAACATTTCGAGGTGTATTTCATCTTTCGCTGACTCGCTGCGGCACAAACAGAGGCAGCAACTTCCTAAAGCGATGGATGGACTTCCTTGAGGAGAACGCAGACCTGCGTTATCCGGACTTGTCGTCACTTCAGAGGTCTTGATACCCTATTTGGTATGGAGGTTGCGAGCGCCATCTTTCCACGGACATAGTAGGCCCCCTCAATGTCAATCTTCATGCGAGGAAGAGGATTTATGGTCAAACTAGCGGCGATCTGGATTGTCGACGAACCAGCTTCCTCGGAGTGTAGGCCCGCTTAGTGAGGCCGTCAGCGAAGTGGGATAGTTCCTTATGCGATGAGATGCGCTTGTTCCCCAGCGCTGCCAAAAAGGGAATGGGCTGCATTGTCCAGCTGAGGGTGGCGTATCGTAGAATTTCCAAGCAGCTGTGACCCATGCTCGCCTCCCGCCGGGGTTCATTGAGGGGGGAGGGAGGGAGCGTCCGTTGACGCAAGATGAGAGACGCCAGGGCGCCGGGGCCTAGGCTGTTCGGGTCGTATTGTGATCCAGGACGGCGCGAAGGAGGGAAAAAGGAAAAAAAAAAAACAAAAAAAAAGACTGGAGAGAGGGGCTCAGATGTCAGTCGTCACTCATCAGACGAAAAGAGCGGCGCCCATGTATGTTTCAGGTTGCTTTTAAGCCCGTTCAACCCTTGTTCCAAGTTCGCGTGGCCAGACCCGCCACGTTCTCCTATCGACGAGGACGGGGATGTTTGACCCTGGAAGAATTTGCGCTGCTGTTGGTCGATTTCGCACACCGATAGCTGCGACGCCGTGTCGTTGAGGGTGTGACTGATACCGAGCTACCCGCGACTGTGAGATGACAGGTGTCAAGGGGTCGTATTACTCAGATTTGGCGTGATCTCTCTCGAAGGACGAAACTGAGCATGTATCCGACCGAGGGAGGAACAACAGTTAAAAAGACGCTACATCGCTCGCATCTCTCCCATACGGGATTGGTCTTATGTAACGCGTGCCCCCATTTCATTGTGTTTATCGCCCGTAGCTCGCTTGCAGCGCGGCAGTTGCTTTGGAACAAAATAAGTATAAAGTTGCAACGTATGTAAAGGTTACAGTAGTGTAGTAGTAGAGCAAGCATTCCATGGAATCGCTTCCGTGTAATCTCCCGTCCAGCAGTGCGGTTCGCCTGTGGCAACATGAGACGACGCCAACCCCGGGTCAGTTGCTAACTGGATGTGTATACCGCCGAGAGGGCCGTTGGCGAGTAATGGGCCCTGTTTGGCCAAGTCAGAGCGTTGGCTGGCCTTGTCTGCCGTGATTAGTACGGTTTGTGCTCGCTCAATTATGCCGCTAGGGGCCGGGCTGGGGTTGGCGGGCAGATCATAAGACGGCTACCTCGTTATATGATGCTCCTTCATGGTCCACCGGACAAGCCGATCAAACCGTCAGTGACGGAGAGCATTTGATGTTGGATTTGTGTCGTATCGGGGGCCGTGGCAACAGAGCAAAACTATTATAGTACTACGATGTGCGCAGCTTGACAGTGTAGCCAGGCATGCGTTGCATCATATGAGTCTCCGATGGAACAGCCCCAGTATCGGCTGGGTGGTCAGTCGTGCCACTCATGCAAGAACCATCCCTCAATGCTCGGTCGTCAAGTAACTCTGGCAGGGAACCGTAGATAATGAGACGGCACTCACTCGCAAGAGTTTTTCCGTGAAGTCTTCTCTCGGCTGTCGCCGAAAAAGCCTCCCCGCGAGTCATGGGATACTACGTGAAGAAGCGGGCAGGTGTTGGCAATGGTGGTGGAATTGACACGATGCGTCAAACGGTCGGCGAGTCTCAACCATATCTGGACTAGATTCCGTCTAGGTTGACAACAATGACAAAGGGATGGGATGGGGTTGCTTCGTTGGTCGGACAAAGGAAGGCCTGCAAGCCATGTGGTGTTTTAGCCTCCTGAGCTGCAATGTGGGGTCGGTCGCCGCGCTAGTAGCTCCTCTTCCTCTTCCTCTTCATGGCAGGTCGGAAGGGGGTTGGACGACGCGATCGTTGTGAGAGCCTTGCTGTTTTGAATGACGGCTCAGTGAAAAGTGACGGAAGTAGTCATCTTGCCGGGAGAGAAGCTTGTAGCCGCGCCGTAGCCCCGCGCGCCCCTGTTTCCAACCAAGAATAACACCGGTAGGTGTATATATGCAGGAGGACGTGGCATGTGGTTGCAGCAATCTAGAAGAAAGGCATGGGCCGTCGTAATGAGCGGCCTGACGGCGCATTGGGATTCGCCCATAACACCAGCAGTCACATTTCGCCGGCATCGATCCTCGAGAGCTAGAGGTGGCGCTGTCAAACAATGGAATAACCGTCGTATAGCCAGCCGCCCATCGGATTCGCTGGCAGTTGGCATGGACGAGATTGCTGGGTGGTTTGACGGGCGGCGGTGGTGTTAGTGTAGGCGCAAGACAGGGAAATTCGGCCACAAACGAAGTAGCGCAAACGTCGGAGCTGGGCTAGTGCCGATGGGTGGCGGGCCCCTCGCCTCCAGCACGGCGCCCGACTACCGAGCTCGTTTGCTGATTTCCCAATTGGGTTTGAAGCAGACGTTCAGTAACCCTAGTGCGGCATTGACGTATAGGACGACTACCTACCACCGTAGCCTGCGGCAGAGTGATTGGAAAGCGGAATCTAGGGCTCCATGCCGGGTGAAGATAGCAAATGGGTCTGGTTGGCCATTGATGCTGTACGGACAGGATCAACAACGTCTCTCGCCTTTACCGCATTTGCAGAAGGCCATCCAGTCAGGAGGCGGTGGCACTCTGCCGTGGCTTTGACCTCTTCCTCAACTCGGCATGATAAGCAACCGGGGGCGCGAGCTGAGACTTGGCGGACGAGGCCCGTTGCCGGCCGGTCGGTACTTGACAGACAGACGCTTGCACAGCACGGGTCGAGTCTGGGGTTAGCATCGGTGTCTGACGGCGACAGAGCCATGAGGCGGGTCGAATGAATCAGATCTACAGGAGGAGCCGCAGAGGCAGTGCGTTTGGTGTCGTGTCGTTGGGGTGCCCCAGACCTCCGCGATTGCCTCCAGTAATTATCCGCAACGCAGGCGCTGGTTGGGGGCGCAAGCCAAGAGTCGGGAGATGTTGTTCGTACCGGCGAAGCGAGGTGCAAGGTCGACACGGGCCATGTACGACTCCAAGACGGGACGGGGGGGCGGGAGCAGCAAACTTCGCGGCGACTTCATGCTTGTTGTTTGAAAAAGGGTAAGGGAAAGGGGAGGGGAAAAGACTGAAACAGGACGGCCAATCCAGCAGCGGCTCTCCAAAAAAATCGAACCAGCAGGCCGGGCTGAGCTGGATCCGACAGGACCAGGAACTAGGCAGGCAGGCAGGCAGGCAGGCAGGCTCTTTGGTCGGCAATTATCCGTAGGTGGCTCGCTATTGCCCTTTCGATGGCGACAACTCACTCCCGTGCCAATCTCGACGACAATAAACGTCCTGCACCGGCATTCAACATGCTATGCCTCGCCCCCTTGATCGACCGGAAGCGTTTGTTGACATTGGCAGATGGGAAACAGAGATAGTCCTCCTCCTACATTCCACCCATCCCTCGTGTCGCTGCCGCCCTTTCCAGCACCAGCACCAGAGCCGGTGAGAGAAATCACGCGCAACTGGTGCAGCTCATCCATCCAGGCTTTGCTCCGCGTCCCGCATCGCATCCTGACCCGCCTTGCGTTTACATGCACAACAAAAATAGCTAGTGACTTGCCTTGGACGCGGACGAGAAGACCGGATCCAGTTGGTGGAGGTGTCACGTTGTGTTCTGGGTAGTATTGGCTCGAGTCGATGACCCCCAATGCCATTTCGACCGGGGGGGGGAAGGAAGGTCCCACGGTCTCCTTCCCCACTGCTCTAGGCATCCCAAGCAATGACCTCAAACAAGGGCTATCCCCGAGCCCCAGGAGAGAGGCCGAGGAAGGAAGAGGGATGAACCAGCGGCAAGAACGTTGGGAATTCTCTCAATCTGAAGTTGGTAGAAGCCACCGACCAGCCCGACTGGTCGCCGCGAGGCTAGGGCCACGAGGAATGAGATGGGATGGAGATGTCAGGTCATCCCCCTCCGTGTCTTCCTTTTCGAACTATCTGCCTAACATTACATTGTACATACCTAATTGTAGGTACAGTACGGAGTACGTAGGTACGCAAACAAACCTTGCTCTGATAGAAGCCCGGTATCCACGTTCGATGCAGAACCCATGACGAAACCACAAATCGTTTCTCGTCACTGTCTGTCTTCTCGGCCCATTCCTTCATCTCAATATTGTATACCCTAGGCGCTGCCTACCAAACGCGCACCATTGACGGCGTTCCAATGGTCCCGTATTCTCCCCGTTGTGCATGCATGCTTGTTTCATCACGCTAGCATCTGCATCTGCTCTGAACCTGTCCGTCTCCACGCCCACACCTCTTTCTGTCTGCATCTCCTTCCGTGTCGCGTCGTGTGGTGTCCATCCATCCCCATCCGAACTTCCGCCCTCCGTCTACGGATAGTCTGATCTGGCCTCTTGCACGTCTTGTCCTTGTCCACCAGTCAGTCCCTTGCCTTTCCCACCTCCAAGTCCTACCCCCCCCTGCTCTGCTGTGCTGTGCTCGATCCTCTCTCTCGAAGAAAAAGGTACGATCCATCACCAAAGTACTTTGTACTAATCTCGCGCAGAACCGATACATACCTACGTGCCAATTGGTTTCCCTTTTCTCCCGCCCTCCCATTCTCTTCCCCTCTCTCTTGTTTTTTCTATTCCCCCTCCGCCGTGCTTTTCACTGTTGGGTAGAAAGAAGACGCTTTGTCTGGACCAACCGCGTCTCTCCAATTCTTCTTCTCCAACCTGTCTCAGTCTCAAACCTGCTTCCAGGTACCGATACTTCGCACCAACGTTCCTTGCACCTTGACCCTTTCTATACATACTATTTATCACGCATTTCTCTTGTAATCGTATAATTCCTATCCGTCCGTATCTCCACCATCCCCCCCCCCCCCCCCCCCTTCCAGTCACACGCCACACGCCCTTGGCCCAAGCGGTGCGATCCAGCTCATCCTAATCATCGCTGCTCCTCGGCCTCATCGCCAGCCTGTCGCAGAGCTGCCTGGGTCCTCCTTTGATACGTGACGCATGCGCTGCCAGGGCCCCCTCCCCTTCCTTGTTCTTTAACTACTACACCCAATCCTCGATCCTCTCGTGGGTTTCTTTCTTTTATTCGCCTCATCAATCCTCGTCGTGTCTTGCTCGCCCGCTCGACGCTACTCCGTCTTTTGATCACAGCGTCGCTGCGCCTGTCGAGGAGCTACGCCACCTCTGCGCTCCACTCCCTCCAACAGGCCCGAGGCCACAAAGCCGCATTGCTGGCCGTACACACCATGAATCAGCTTCAAGCATAGATCACCACTTGGTCTAGACATCTGGCGTCCGATCGAGAATCCCAGTTTGGAACTCACAGGCCACCAAGCCATTGCATATTGGTTCCAAGCAAACCCGTTGCCGCACGGCACCGGATATCGCCTGCCATCTTTTCGGGCCTCACTCAACCAGCATTGTCCCTGCCCCTCATCATTTCCCACAAACGGCACTTACTCCATGGCTTACACTGGTCGACGTGCATATACATCGCTCCTCATCCTCTTCCCTCGTTTACTCTCGCTCTAGCCTTGAGCCCCGCGAGCTGTAAAAAACTTGGTCAGAACTGCCATGGGCCTCTTCAAGTCGCCAAACCAATCTCCCGCGCCAGGCGCACTGCCTCGATCCCAGACGGGTCAGTCAATTCGAGGCAAGATATCAGGCCCGATTCCTATTCCTAGCCCCTCCGACGACGAGTTCCCCATGCGCAACCCTGGCACCGGTATCGCCACGACTTTGGCCGCCGCCGCCGACATGAAGGAGCAGCAGTTGCTTCCTCCGCAGGCCGAACCCAGGGCCGGTTCGATTGTCTCAGTCGCCCAGCCTGAAGTGACACCTGCCCCGCGGACGGACTCCGTGGTTGCTCCCGCAAGATCAGCCCGCTCTCGCTCTGCATCCCCTCCTGCATCTGCCACACATGGCAACTCGCCGCAGTCGCAGAGGAGAACAAATATCTCCAGCAATCTGCGCTACTCGGCCGTGAGCGCATCGTCGGGACAAACTGGTGAGAGTCGCGACCGGCCCCAGCGCAAAAAGTCGACTTTGCGCGGTGCGCTTGGGAAACTTTTTGGCCGCAAGAAGAAGACGGGAAGTCAAGGTTCAGCCGACTCGCAACGCATATCGACTTACAACAACGCGTCGAACCAACACAAGAGTGTAAGTTTCGGCACCGGCTGCACCCTGACCTTTACTGTTATTCGTATTTTTTTGATCCGAACCTAGAGACTGACGGTGAATCAGCAGGACCTTTCCGCGTTAAGCCGAGTCACCGAAGCCGAACCAAAGCGATCGGTATCTTTGCCGATCACCGAGTACGACAGAGCATTGAGGTCTCACTCTATTGGGCCTCATGATATTACTGTCATTGAAAGCGCGCGCAATTCGATCAGCGTCGATTTATCTGTGCTGGGTCACAGGAGGGCTGCGACCGCTACCACTAGCCAGATATACTCGGCGCCGTTCAGAGGTCGTGAAGGCGAATTTTCAGGTCTTTCGCCCCGTCCAGCAAGCAGTCACGTGCGCGGGAGTCGACTTTTTGCCGATAACGACGATCCCGAGGCAATTGGGCGGGCAATTACCAGTGATGTGGGCCAAAAGCGACGGTCCAGGAGCCTCAGTGGTCTCCAGAGCACTGAGATTCGCGCTGATCTCCGACGCAGAAGCGACGAGATTCGATACTGGAGAGAAAGTTACGTGCCGACTTTCATTGCATCTCCGACATCATCCAATCCCCCGGACCACGAACATCAATTCGCGGGCGTGGGCTCCGAGGGCATGCCGGACTCGCCAGTGGAGCAAGGACAACAGCAGGTGCACACGCCACCTCAGCCATTCTCCTTTGGCAACTTGACTCACATGAATGTCATGGCTGGCATGAAGATCACACAGGCAGCCAGTATCGAAACACGTATAGATACGCTCGAAGAGAGGATGCACCGCATGGAAGATGTTGTAACACGACTCTGCAATTCGGTTCCTGGTTTCCAGGTGTACGCCAACCCACCACGCCGTCCTGCACCCTCTATTCCAGATTCCAATCCATCCTCTCAGACGACGACGACTACGGCAGTCAACCCGGTGCTTCAACAGGTGTTGCGTCAGGATGCATATGCGTCTTCGTACGGCAGCTCTGCGCACTCTAAAGAACCCCGTACTTCATTTGGCGAAGCTCCCACGCACGTGGGCTCTCTGCAATTCCCTGCATCAATGAACAGACCGATGTCGAACTCCACTCTCCGGGGCGTAACCAGCTTACCTGCGATATCGCATCTTGAGACGAGCAGAGCGACAGGAACGTTCACGGCAGATCATTACACGACGCTTCTCACACTTTTAGAGACAGAAAGAGCCTCCAGGAAAGCCCTCGAGTCTCAAGTGAAGAAGCTGACAAGGCGCGTGAACATACTTTCAGGGCCCGTCGGCCCTGGTCGCATCTCCTTGCAGATGGAGCCGCCGCCAACGGCCAAGTCTTTTGGCAGCGTTTCGGCATTCGACCAGGACTCGTCCGACGACGACGCTTTTTCCAGGAATCGACGGTTCTTGGCCGAAGACTCGGGCGTCGGGACTGGTCTTGGAGACGATGACTCGTATTCGGAAGTTTTTGCGACGCCAAAGGAAGAGTACCCGTACGGTTACGGCGCGTTTGGAGAAGAATTACACGACGAAATCGAAGATCCCCAACGCAAGAAGGCAGCCAGGACCTTGTCTCTGAGCCAGATGACGTTGAGCAAGAAGACTTCCAACACGGCAGTACGAATTTGACATAGTTCGGTACACTACGACGCGCTGTTTTCTTTTTTTAAAATTTGTCATTATACCCCGGGAGATTATCTCCCACTCACGAGGCGACGACGGTGGTTCTTTTCTCGACAGCTGTTACGTTGAAGACTTGCTATCGTTGCGATTCGGCATCGATACCTCCACTGAATCTCTGATGGGTTCGGCACTGTTATCATAGCGAAACCTTTCTGCATTAACTTCTTTTTCATTTATTTGTCCATTCACATAGCGGCTTGTCTTTTCCATCTTGCAGATGTGGCCGGAACTGAAGCCAGAAAAGCTCCGTTGGAATCCATCTAGCTGGACAAGACGCCTTCTTTTCTCAATTGGGGGGTTCTGTCTTTTCTCTTTTTTCTTTCTTTTTTCTTTTCTTTGTCACTTAGTTGTCTCAGTGAGACGAAGGTTTCTGGGGGCGCCCCCAGTCAGGTATGGACGGAGGATGCGGTGTCAGAACATTGACAGGCTCGAAGGTCGATTCCTCGTCTAGGCCCAATATCCGGTGGATGTGGAGAGAACCGTAATATGTAGTCAGGTCGGCCCGAACTGGAAATTTGTAGGTCGCGTACGTGTGCAATATAACGAAACATACTTTCGGCTCGACTTTGATGATAATGGAACCCAAGCCGCCCGTAACTCTCGCTGCCTGTCATCCGGCGCCCATGCTAGCTGAATCAATCTTACGCAACGAACTAGGTTTGGCCGACAAACAAACAACGGGTCGAGTGATATGGCCCCGGTCGCAATTTCCGGATCGTTATCTTGGGGAAAATGAGCCAGAATGTTTCGAAGAGACTTCTGGATCATTCCCCGGGGGGCCCACGATGATATCTGGGGGGGGGGGGGGGGGGGGGGGGGGGGGACCAGCGATGTAGAAGCAGTAATATGGCCGAGACGGTAGGGGGAGTGATATTAGTTCGCGACAATGTGGCAATTAGGGGCGCAGTAGAGTTGATTTGGCATGCTCCCTATAGAACTATAGGTCGGAGAGTCCCGAGTCCTACGAGTAGGACATGGCGAGAATCCCGAATCAATGACCATTAATTGCCAGTAGGGTTATTTCTTACACGAACCCAATGCAAAAGGGCCGCCGGACGGCTAGTGTAGTAACAACAGATACCCGTTTCCCGACATTTAGTAGAATCACCTCTCGCACACGCAGTAGGAGATGTTGGAGTGGCCTTGTCTCTACGTCAGCGGAACTGTAATGGATCTCCAAGACTGAAGGGACGAGGGGGGCACCTGAATCCCCGATGCCCTCGCCATTGCCTCGAACCCAGGGTAGGGGGGGGGGGGCACAATTGCTCTCTGCGAGTTGGCCTGCTTTCAGTTACGGCAAGCTTACCCAGAAACGGGTTGTTCTGCTGTGTATCCGTACTCCGTACATAAAAGAGGTGCGAGATGCCGACCTGCTGGCACAGCACAACCGGGCAGGCATCTCACGAATGCACGCCGCCGGGCCTAGGTCCTCGACCGATGCTTCACTTTCCATAGATTTGGCCAATATCGCTAGGCTGCCCCCCCCCCCCGCCGGCGAGACGAACAATGTCAAACACGTGGCCCACCACCCCCCTCTCCCAAAACGCCTGGGCCTCGGGGCTCCAATAGTTAGAACGGTTTCCGTCCGTCTAACCCGCAAGCTCTGCTTCTCGCGCCGGGTTTGCAACGATGCTTAGCCGTCTCCGCCCGTCTCCCAGCGGAGAACTGGGCCCGGCGCAAGCAGAAGTCCTGCTCGACCCGGTGGGCTTTCTCGAAGCCCGGCAATGTCTTTTGAGGGTTCTGCCGTAGTCGGTCGTGAATACCTCCCCGAAACGGACGATCTCAGTCGTCTCTCACCAATGGAGCCTGGGGGAGGGGGGGCAATGGGTCTTGGCGACCGAGCCCCATCAGAAGAAGGCTGGATGCGGAGGAGGAATGAGACTCCGTGGACAGTGGCTCCGGCTAGCGGCTGGTCTGCTAAAGCCGAGGGCTCTTGGAGTCCAGAGGTCGAGCCAGGGGAGAAGAAGCTACCTCGTCTTCGTGTATGATGGATAACGCCGTAGTTTAGATGTGACGTGTTTGTGAGCGGGGTGTAATGAAGTTGACGAAGGCGAACACCGGCAATGGAGTCTGCAATGGAGCATCGTCCCAAAGATGCCATATCCTGAGCAGCCCATCCATCCCATCAGGAACCCTTACACATGCGGTTCCACAAAAATATATACCATTTCCAAGGTGATATCGAATAATGTCGGGTAATATCCGTTGCAAGGAGCACTAGCCTGGCAATCACTATATACCTGGCTCTTCAGTAGCTTCCCATGGAGCGATATTGCCCATCCTCGCCCCCAGCAGCTCGTCGGAACGCCTCGGCTTCGGGAATTTGGGCAATATGCGGTCCTCCACTATTGATTCCATGGTTTCGTGAACGTAGGTGAGAGTGTGCATTGACCCACGCGTCAGTCGGTCTCAGGGAGACTTCGACCTTCGGCCCGTGTAATAAATACCTGACGCGAGTTATGGGAAGTGCTGCATCACTGGGGACGGATATCGTGAACCACAGAGGTGGCGTGAAGCAATGACCGTCACGACTCCAGGCTCAGAAGGACTTCTGGCTATGCCTTAAGAACTTCTAACGCATACAGGCCCGATTTGTAGTTATGGCTCGACGGCATCGGTTTATCCTGCGAGCTCTTCGGCGCGTCATCGAGAGCAGCTTGATGTGGAGAAAAGCCCAAAAAGCCAATGCCGGCCTTCCAGACAACCAATTCGCCTCGAATGTGCTCACTTTGTGTTGTCTGGGATGAAGGTTGGCACGTTATACGCATGGCGCCGATTGCACCATCGAATATGAGAGCACAGCGGACTGACCCGAGACAGTGTTCTGGAAAAGGCCCGCGGCGCCAACTACCTCTTCGGAGACGACGCCGCCGGCTCCATCGCCACGATAAGGCCCCCGAAGAGAGGTACTTTGTCTCCGAGCGGAACGATGTAGTAGCTGGGCCTGAGTGCCAGTCAAGCGGTGTCCACATTGGCAAAATGTGCCTCAACGTGTCTCGAATGTTACCAGGGGCTCGGTTTGGCGGCAATGCGACGTTGGATTGCCATCGTAGGAGTTTGTACTCCGTAACCTGCTTCCGTATGGCCGCACCACGACTCGAGTTTCCCCGGAGAAAGCCGCATTGGGAATTCCAACCAGACGGGGCGCGAGTCTACCCCCCCTGACAACCTGAGAGTACCGTGCACAATAACTGATAGGGTTAACCTGACAGTGGAGTAGGTGATGAGGTTCTAACCAATAGATATGCATATACACGTCAGAAGGGTCTATAGGCCTAAAAAGAACTAGAAATTTTGTTCATCTTGCTCTACATAGTCTAGCGGTGAGTAGTGTTCTAAATAATGTGAAGGCTATAGGTTTAACCCTAGTCTTTTCTAACTTTTTTCAACTTTTTCTTTAGGTAATTTTAAAACAGCTCTACTAGGGAGGGTTAGAATAGTCTATCCTACCCTACTTCCTTTACTACGCTCTAGGTTAGGATAGGCTAAGACTATCCCTTGTGTTTTTTTTACCTCTCTTTTTTGCCTCTATTTTTTGCCTTAGTTTTTTTGCCTCTATTTCCTACTTTTTCCCTCTATCTATACCCTTATCTATTAGCTATAACTGTATCTATTGTCAACTTAAGCCTGCACAGGCCAGCACGCACGGTACTCTCAGGTTGTCAAGGGGGGGGCATTATCAGCTTGTCTGATCGCTCGCCAACATGGCAGCATTCTTATCAGTCGCAATCTTATCCACTCCGCAGGAAAAGAAAAAACGTGTACAATGGATGTGGGCTTGTCGCCAAGTTGGGTTACATCCAACCACGTAAGCAAAAAAAAAAACCCAAGGACCTACGCACAACCACCAACCGCACCGGCTTGCTTGAACGACGTGCGCACATACCACACGCCAGAACCAGCCTCCCGCGTCTTCTTTATGTGAAAGGGTGCATCGAATACCTGGGCAAACTTAAGCTTGCTTTATTTTATTTTACCCCTCCGTCCGACCAGCCCGCCGCCGCCGTCATCTCCACAACCACCACCACTGCCAGTGTCCGTCCCGCCGCGCGCCGTTGCCTCACAATCATTGCGACGTACACCACAACCTCCTTCGCAGAGGACACCCGACGATACTCGAAAGTGTGCCAGCGACACTGTTGCGCGCATTCTGTTCCCTCTTCTCCCCACTCCCAAGAAGCAACCGAACGACATCGCCCAACATGTCCGGCTGGGTGGATCGGTCCAAGACCACGCAATCCTCCAACTATCGCGGCTCGACGTCGTTCGCGACGTTCATGATCATCGGGCGTACGTTCCCCTCTCACACCCTCCCCTGCTCAATCGCGATCCCAACCCCGCAAAGGATGCTAACGAGAACCCTCACCCCACAGCGACCTGCTTCTTCCTCGGCGTCCTCTTCGCCTCCTTCCCCTATGACTTCCCCCTTCTCTGGACCTCGGCGCCCGTCCCGGACACCTTCCTCCAGCACCTCGAGACCCACCTCAAGTTCATGCACCAGTCCCCGCCCCTGATCGGCCGCCTCCTCAACATCATCGTCTTCACCGGCTTCCTCGGTTTCTTCATCAAGCTGTTCCGCCCCTCCGAGGCCAACGTCCTCTTCGACGGAGCTTCCCTCGTTCTGTACCTCATCGGTGTCGGCGTCTACATCACCAACATCGTCAAGGGCCTGCGCTCCGTCTCCGCCGGCATCTGGGACGACCCCGACTTCACCGGCGAGGTCAAGGACCCGCGCGTCGAGGGCGAGATCATCCTCGGCAAGGAGGACAGCCTGAAGGTCCTAGCGGCGAGCAACACCATCCTCGCCCTCGTCCTCGTCGGCGTCTTGGTGTTGCAGGCCGGCCAGTGGTATGCCGAGCGCAAGGATCGCGAGGACATTGTCAAGTTCGAGGAGGAGAAGAGCAGCAAGGGGTCTGCGTCGCACAAGAAGAAGCAGTAAAGGGGGGGAGGCCGTCGTGCTGTATACTCCTCCATCGCTATTGCGACCTGACCGTGGCATAGTTTGGCGAGTCTGCCGGCCGTCCAAAGCCGCAGCTTGACGCACAGATGGATGGGTACAGGCAGGTCCTTAGCTTAAGCCAGGCGTGCGTAAGGTCGCAGCACTGAGTGTATCTTGCATAATGTACACAGAAGGGTCTCCGCGCGAGATGTATCACATACAAAAAAAAGACTTTGACTAATACTCGTCACATACGATATCTGAACGTCATATTGTACTTCTTTTATTCTTCCCTTGGCCCAGGCCTAGACAAGATACTCGCGACAAACATATCTTTTTCTACAGGCATAATGTCATGCCTCCTGCACCCCAATAGCAAAAATGGCCCCTTGCTTTTTCTCCATTTCGACTTGTCTTACTCGAGCTTGAGCTGCTCGAACTGCTTAATGGTACCCTCGAAACCCCTGGCCTCAGACTCGAGATCGATCAGCTTCTGCCTGTCCTGCTTCTGCACGGCCTCGGCGACCTTCTCCTTGTAGATGGGGTCGTTGAGCACCTTGTGCTGCTTGTCAATGTTGGAGCGAGCCTTGTCAAGCTTCTTCTTCGCCTTCTCGATTTCCGCGTCGATGTCGACGCGGCCCTTGACGTGCAGGTAGACGGAGGCAGAGGAAGCCACAGGGAAGGCAACGCAACCGGCCGGACGCGCGGCATCGGCATCGATGATGTCAATACCTGTGACGCCCTTGCCGCTGAGAGACTTGATAGAGGCGACCTGCTCGTTGATTGTCTGGAGGGAAGTGGCGTCATGAGACTGAATGATAACTGGGGTTGCGTTAGCGAATAATACACAAGCCATGAAACTGGCAAGATCGACTTACTTCTGCTTTCCTCCTTCTGGGCGTACTCGCTCATGAGCGATCTGGCACCGCGGGAGCATCCCAGGACAAGCTCATAGGCGGCCTCGGACTTGGGGTCGTCGAACTTGGCATCGTAGACGGGGTAGCTGGCGACCATGATGGACTTGGTCTTGTCGTCGGGGCGGCGGGGCAGACGTTGCCACAGCTCCTCCGTGATGAAGGGTGTGAAGGGGTGGATCATGGTCAGCGCACCCTCGAGGGCGGTGTAGAGAGTCTGGATGGCGCTCGCGGCCTCCTCCGGTGTGCCGTCCTGAATGATTGACTTGCTGTTTTCGATGTAGACATCGCACAAGAAGTTGAGGATGTACTGGTACACAATACCAGTAGCATGCTGGAAGTCACGGTCGGCCAGGGCGGCGTTTATCTCCTTTGCGGCAGTGTTGAGCTTGTGAAGGATCCAGCGCTCGGCGAGTGTGACACCGACAGCAGGCTCCTTGGCGGGAACAAAGTCCGGGGGCAGCTTGCCGAGGACGTACTTGGACGCTTGCCAAATCTTGTTGCAGAACTTTCTCCAGCCAGTCATGACCTTCACATCAAAGTTGACATCTCCGCTTGTCGAGGTAAGAGCAGCCATGGTGAAGCGCAGACTGTCAGCACCGTTGCGAGGGAGGCCATCGGGGAAGGCCGACTTCTGGTACTTCTCGGCCTTGGCGACCTCACTCGGGTGAAGGTTGCCCACGCGAAGCTTTGCGTGGAGGTCTTCCAGCTTGATACCGGCAATGGCATCCAATGGATCAATGACATTGCCCAAGCTCTTACTCATCTTGCGACCCTCGGAGTCACGGACGAGGCTGTGGCAGTACACCTCGGTGAAGGGGACCTGGCCGGTAAGCTTGATACCGAGCATCACCATTCTGGCGATCCAGAAGAACAAGATGTCCCAGCCAGTCTCGAGAACCGAAGTGGGGTAGAGCTCCTCCAGATCCTGGGTCTTGTTGGGCCAACCCAGGGTCGAGAAGGGCCACAGGCCAGAGGAGAACCACGTGTCGAGAACATCCTCGTCCTGCTCGAGGGTGAACTTCTTGCCCGGAAGGGCAGCCTTGGCCTTGGCCTCAGCCTCTTCCCGAGTCTTGCCAGCGAACCACTGCTTGTTGTCCAAGGAATCCGACTTTTCACCCTCAACCTTGGCCAGGTAGACGGGACAACGGTGACCCCACCAGAGCTGACGAGAAATACACCAATCGTTGATGTTGGACATCCAGGCGTAGAAGCTGCGCTCGGAAGACTCGGGGCGAATCTTAATCCTGCCGTCCTTAACGGCAGCAACGGCATCATCAGCCATGCTGCGCATGCTCATGTACCACTGGGGCTTGAGGAGAGGCTCAATGACCTGCATTTTGTCAGCAATCACTCATTTGTCATTTGAAAAGGGGCACCGACATCCTTGGAGCGCTCGCAAAGAGGGATGGTCATGGCATTGTCCTTCTTGTCAACGTAAAGGCCGAGCTGCTTGAGCTCCTCCTGGATGGCGTATCGGACACTAGATTAGGGGTCAGTCTTTGCAATTCTGACCGCAACGCCGGCAATCACTCACTCGAATCTCTTTTGGCCCTTGTACTTGCCACCGTTCTCATTGATGTTGCCGTCGTCGGTGAGGATGTTGATGAACTCAAGCTTGTGCTTCTGGCCGAGGTTGAAATCGTTGGGGTCGTGCGCAGGGGTCAGCTTGACAGCACCAGTACCAAATTCCTTGTCAACGTAGGTGTCGGCGACAATGGGCAGCAGACGGCCCTCGATGATAGGGTGCTTGGCTTTCTTGCCAATGAGGTGTGAATATCTGGGATCATCGGGGTGGACGGCAATACCAGTATCACCGAGCATCGTCTCGATACGGGTGGTGGCGACCTCAATGGTCTCGTCGGAACCCTCGAGCGGGTACTTGAAGTGAATCAGGACACCAAACTCGATCTTCTTCTCGTATCCTGGAACCTCCAGCAACGTGCGGCCGGACAATTCCTTGTTGACAACCTCGAGGTTGGAGAGAGCAGTGGTGAGTCGGGAAGACCAGTTGACGAGTCTGTTGGCACGGTAGATGGTACCCTCCTCGAAGAGTCTGACAAAGGTTTCAGCCACGGCGGCAGACAGGTTCGCGTCCATCGTGAAGGCCTCGCGGGTCCAGTCGAAACTTCCTCCCATCTTGCGGAGAGCGGCGTTGATCTTGTCGTGGTACTCGCCCTTCCAGGCCCACACCTTTTCGACGAAGTCCTCGCGACCCAAGTCGTGACGGGTCTTGCCTTCTCTCCTCCAGAGCATGTTCTCGACCACACTCTGGGTTGAGATACCGGCATGATCGCAACCGGGAATCCACAGGGTCGTTTTGCCCAACATGCGGTTCCATCGAATCATGATATCCTGCAGGGAGTCGCCGAGGGCGTGGCCCAGATGCAGAGAACCGGTGACGTTAGGCGGGGGGTGGGCAATCACGAACTTGCCCGCAGGCTTGACCTTGCCTTCGGCGGTGAACTCGGGTTCTGTAGGTAAAGTGTCAGCTCGAAGGCTCTGATGAGGGGGGGCACGTGCCGCATACTGAAGAAACCCTCCTTCTCCCACCAGTCGTACCAGGCGCTCTCGACGGCTTCGGGGTGGTAGGCCTTGAAGTGAGGGTCCTCGAGGGACTTGAGGCGCTTCTTCTCTCCTACAGGGGTATCTTCAACGTATTCGGGGATGGCTGCTTCCTCCTTCTTCTCGGCCTTGGCCTTCTTCTCCTTGTTCTTGGACGTGGCGGGTGCGGCGGCGGCCTTTGCGGCCTTTTCGGCCATCTTCTGCTTGAATTTGGCGTCCTTCTCGGCCTTCTTGCGCTCCTTCTCCAGTTCCTTCTCGGTTTTCACCTTCGGGGGTGCGCCGGCGGCGGCACCGGCATCCTGGCCGGCAGCATGGGTGGCGGACGTCGAGGAGACCTGGGCCTTAGTTTCGGCCGAGACAGCAGGAGGCGCTTCCTCCTTGAGGCCCTCAGTGGCGCCAACTGGAACAAGAGGCACATGGTCAGTTAAATGTCAGAGGATGGCACGATCAGGGTCGGCCAAGGAGGCATCGCGAGGATGGTGGGGGTGGGTGGAGGGATAGCGCACTGGGGTTTCCGCGTCCGCTGTCGGTAGCCATGGTGGCACGTGTCTGTAGGAACGTTTGTAGAGGTGGTCGTGGACGTGGACTGAGTGATGGAGGGCGCACACGGAGTGCTCGAAGAAATATTGATTTGGACGTGGTGGGTACTTTGGCGAAGAAGCCCGCGGAGGTGGGCTTCGACTGATGTCTAAATACGTACAAAAAAATCTCCAAAAGGTCTCTGATGAGGGGCAACGCCGATATGACTCGGCGGTCTGGTTGCAGCACTTCTCTGAATTTGACTCACAGGATTGGGTGTTCAAGGAGGAGCGCTTTGGAGGGGTCATGCAGCTAAGAAAAAATTGGGCCTGAGTCACCTAGCCCAGGGACGCGGACCGGACCTACCCACGCTGTTGCGGCACAGCCACAGGGGGGATATCAATGACATGCTTTATCAACTATCGATAAGACCTTGCAGCTACTGATGTCTTCCCTAGAATTATGCCGACCTCAGGCAGGTTCCAGGAGATTGATTGATTGACCCATAGCCAGCTTCAACCACATTCTCCAACCAGAAGTTGAAGTTGTTGACTTACTCATTGTTGGTTCAGTCCCGGAGAACCGCGTTGCTCTTCACCACTCGGCTGTTGCAAGCCTTCTGCTCTCTTCGCTCTCTTCGATGAGGTTATAACCCTCCAACATACTCTAGTGCTGGCTATTTCTTCATTTTTTCACTTTCGTTCTATCTCGTTCAATCAGGTGAAACCCCCGGACAAGCTTGAAAGTGGTGACACGATGGTGCGCGTCCCGGGATATGCCAAACTGATCGCTCCAAAATCACACCGGGGTCACGCTATCTTCTCTGTCCACGGCAACGAGAGAAGTCACAAGGTGATTGGAGCTTATACATCTGCCCAAATACAAGCAAGGGGTTTTGCTGACCATCCCACTCATAGTATGGACTTGTTGATGTCGTACATAAAACCTTTCATGGTCTTCGACGCGGCCCCCTTGAACTTCAGGATGCACTGGTCGTGCTTGCTTCCCGGCAATACGCTTCCTGGTTGCAGGACAATGAATTTATGGCGACATTGGTAAACCTTTTCCATGGGCGCCCCTCAAACAAGAAAAAGGATAGCCATCACCCAGAATTCAACGTCCTCGCCGCAGCCGTCGACGGTCTGCATCCTCTTCACGCAATGGGCGATACGCCCCATGGATTCTCCTTTTTTTACGGTCCCATGAAGCGTATGATGCCGAACTTGTGGCAGGACGACGGCCAACCAAAACCTTTGCGCGAATCAAAGCTGCAGGCGGCCATCACATTCCAGTTCGAGCACCGGCGCACTCTGGACAAGCTCGACTGTACGCTGCCTCTTGCCAACACCATTTTCCAAAATGGACTTCATTCCACCTTGTTGGCGAGCCGCTGGCGTCGACCATCAAACAGGGCCATGCCGGAGTTGCTTCAGATCAAAGAAAAGCAGTCCCAGGAGGTCGCCTATTGGCCTCCGAAAAGCGCTTTAGATGTCTATGTTGATTCTCCAATCGTCCCGATCACTGTCCCTCGCGAGATTGTCGCAGGCCTGGGCAACATTGTTAGTCAGATCAGTGTACAAGGCCAGACAATGCCGGCTTCGGCAGAGCTCGAGACAGCCGTGAACGAGCTCTACGCCAGACGTACGAAAGAAGGGCACGAGTTCCCACCGGGCCCCGTAGGAGTCTGGGCTATCGTTGTGCCAGATGGCCGTTTTCAAAAATCAAACTTGAAGCTTTTGCGGGAGTGGACGGGGGACTTGAATCGAATTCAAACCGCGTATGATGAATGGATCGAGGCTCTGGCCTTCAAGGATTTGGTCCAGCAGCTCTTGCGAAATGGCAGTAGGGTCTACAGGATCCGTAAGTTCGACATCAATCCTGTTCTACATACATCCCCACGATACTAACAAGTGCTAAGTGAGCGGCGGAGGGGGGTGGGGAAAGAAGCAAGGCCTCCTTTCGCTGGACCCCGAGACCACCTACTCTTCATCGTCTGAGGAAAAAGACTTGGAGAGCTTCATTCGCTCCTTTGAAAGCCAGCACGACGGGGGTGGTCAGCAAGGCGTGGTTTCCCCGGGATCTTGGATTCAATACTTTGTTTCACCCCCAATGAGCGCCCGACCGAATCCTCCGAGACCGCACGGCGCGACTATGGAAATTGCTCTGGGAGCATCAGAAAGCGCAACGTCGGAGGAACCACCGTCGACCGACGGCCCTTCGGAGTGGAAGGTCATCCCCGAACACTTCGGCGCGGTTTCGAACCATGGGCTCTTCCTCAAACGTGAAGCATCAGGGTTCGTCAATGAGTCGAAACTTGACGTGCCGGGGTCGTGGGTGGGATGCTTAAAGCTGGAAAACCCTTGAAAGAGGGATGACTCTATAACTATCCGTGCAATGGGCACCAAGTCCGTGTATAAAAACACGTAACAGTATAGACTGTGCGATTGGCCATCATTTGATGGGCCTGATTATATGTTTCCTCACTTCTCGTGGTTAGGGATACACCTGGGCGGCGGCCGGCTGTGCGTCCGAGGTGTGTGTGTGGTTTGGACTGACTATGCGCGACAACACGTACAGGGCTGACGCAGTGCTGTAACCCGCGACTCGACCTGCATTCGCTGGATGATCCAAGTGGATGCTTTTCCCCGCGTGCCACTTTCTTTAACTTCCACAAACCTGATCTAAAGTGATAATTCAAGGCAGACATAAGCGGCCGTTAAATTTGAAAAATCCATAACCGCACAGAGAGAACATGGCCACAACAAGCAACGTGGCGCCCTCCAAGGTCGGGGTCATCTCGATCGGCGACATGGGCGTTGGCATCGCCAAGCTTCTCGTTGCCAAAGGCTTCCGTGTCGCAACCAACGTCAAAGGACGCAGGTAACCAACCGCCCTCCCTCACCGTCTGCCGTGGCCTCACTCATGCTTACCTCGCCCCGCAGCGAAGACACCGTCCAACGCGCCCGCGACGCCAACGTTGAACTCTTGGACTCGGACTTGGACCTGGTGTCCCAGTGCGCCGTCGTCCTCTCCGTCGTCCCTCCGCGGGACGCCGAGGCGACGGCGGATCGCATCATCGACGCCCTCGCCGGCGTCTCGCGCGATGCGCCTCTCTACTTCGTCGACATGAACGCTGTTGCGCCCTCGACGTGCAAATCTGTTGCCTCGTCCTTCGCCCGCGCCCGCGTCCCCGCGCTCTTCGTCGATGCCTGCATCATCGGCGCCCCGCCCCGCCCACAATCCGCCCCCAACGCCGGCACCAACGTCTCCTCATCCACGCCTCCACAGGGCGAGGACGGCGACGACGGCTGGTACGTCCCGGGGATGCCCATGTCCGGCCCGCATAAGCTGGCCGACCTCTCCCTTCCGGGGACAGAGGGTCGTGAGACGGAGACCTTTGGCGCCCGCCTCAGCGCCGTGCTCGGCGGAAACCACATCTCCCCCGACGTCGGCGCCGCGAGCGGCCTGAAGATGTGCTTCGCCTCCATGACCAAGGGATTCACCGCCATCGCCACGCAGGCATTCACGAGCGCCCAGCGCATGGGCGTCCTGGACCACCTGCGCAGCGAGCTTTCGGTGCGTCTGCCAGGCAACCTTGCTCGCGCTGAGAAGGGCATCGTATCGATGCCGCCCAAGGCGTATCGATGGGTTCGCGAGATGGAGGAGATCAGTAAGACGCATGCTGAGGAGGGCGGCTTCGGGCCCGAGCTGTTTATGGGTGCGGCGGGGGTGTACAGGGCCGTGGCAGAGGACTCTCCGCTCGGAACGGAGAAGATTGGCAAGAGGAAGAGGGGCACAACGGTGGAGGATGTGGCGGCGGCGTTGACTGAAGGGTTCGAGAGGAAGAAGAAGAAGACGGATTAACGTTGCGTGTGATGCCGCCAAGGGACCACGATAAACCGATGAGAATATGGTTAGATGTTCAATGCAAAGATAGATAAACACATGGTCTTACGCCCTGCGACCCATTTCCTATTCAAAAGACAGAGCTTTTTGTGATAAAAACAGCCCGCCTTGAACGCCATCCGTGTCATGAACCACGTGCTGCCGACCCGAGCCTGTTGCCGCGAACCCATTCGCTCCTAATATTACATCGCCATCCATTATGCGCCATTGCAGATACCGCCATGTTATAAGTTCACCTCAAATTTCGTCCCCATGAATCCAAAGCGCACATTACAACACTGACAACGTCAAATCGCCCATGAGCTTTGCCCTGATTTGGATGTCCACCTCCAAGTTGACTTTCAGGTCTACAATGAAGCCTCGTTCTCCATCATGGACGATGTCGCGTGGGTTCTTGGTTCGCTCTGGCAAGGGTATAGAGAAATCAGGACCGCCAGATGGAAGCTTACCAACCTCCTCGGGTACCCCGCGTAATGGTGCTCTCAGGGAGAGATCTTTTGATGTACGCCTACGAACGGGAGGACGCCTCAAGGGCCGGAGACTTGATGATGAAGAACTACTTGTGGTATCGGTGTCCGATGCAAGCGAGGACGCACTGCTCTCCCCGAGCGGTGGTAGTTTCGTCGGCGCCGTTCGTCGTGACGGGACCCCCGGGCGGAGAGGCACCGGATCTACCAAATGCTCATCGCCCGCAGGCAGTACTGACGCTGGTGTGGCTCTAGGTGCCGAAGGACGTCTTCTTCCAGGCCTTGGCCCAGACTGTGTTGAGTTCGAGTGTTTGGATAGAAGGTCGCGGGGGTCCTCTCCAGCGTCGCTCTCGTGCTCACGATCTGAGCCCTTCAGCACAGATTTGCCCTTGGTATCCGACGTTGACGACCGTGGTTTTCTTCGCGGCTTAGAAGATTGAGATCTGGTCTTCGAACGTGATTCTTGCTGGGAGTTGCGCAGGATAGATGTGTTATTGTTGTCGGTAGATGGCAACGAGCCCTCCATATGTTGGGCTGATTCCATTCCGTTTAAGTGATGGAACTTTCTTTCGAGAGGCCCGTTAATTGGAGATGACGGCGTGTACGCTCGTTAATAGTGTGATGAAATGGTCCAGGATGTGCTGAGTAGCACGAAGACGGTTGCGCATGTCTCGCAGATCCCAGAAAGCAAAATGTAAGAGCCTCAAAGTTGAAACAAACCCTCGTGTCGCGCTCGTGCAGTTGGTTATGTCTTTTATGTGTCGATGGTCGTTCCTACGATCCAGTCACTCGAGGAATGGCGTATGAGCGGCCTGCGTGCCCAAAATCTATGATTTGGGTCGGACCTTATACCAGCAACCGTCATATTGTTGCTTCGCTCTTCGTCGGGCCGTTTTAGTGTTGCAAGTTCAAATGGTACTCCGATGTCTCCGTTTGTGCGAAATGTGGTGTATTCACCGATGGCTCCCCAGTACGGTTGCAACGATTTCCAAGGTTTGGAATGATGGTGGGAAGAGGGAGGCAAATAAGCGCTGGGACCGACCTGGAGGGGAGGAGGAAGACCAGAGGCGCAGACGGGGGACCGGGGAGGAGGCGTGGGCAGTCGAATGTGCCGAACCTCCATGGGCAGGCTCGAATGTGCATGCACCCTGACGTTGCAGCCCGGACGTGCGCTTGGCGGGGAACATGGGCTTGCGATTTTCCTTGGTTTTTGGGGAACGTTGCCAAGTTGCTAGTCACATGCATGGAGGGTCCCCATAATCGGAAACTTGGTTTTTAGTTTGGACTGAAGAATGCCAATTTCTGCAAGCCCGAGGCATAGCTCTTGTCCAATTCGTGATTTTCGTACCAGGAACAGGGCTTGCAGGAGTGGAAACGTTCGAGAAACTGGGACTACGGAGGCAACGCCGAAGAAAAGGTTCCCCACGTTTGACTGGGTTCTTGTTTTGACCTGGGCTACAGCAAATTGCCATCCGGGTTTCAATCCTGCTCTTGAAGGGGAATAGAGTGGCAATTGTTGGCCTCTACAGCAGCTAAGCTAAGGGGTCCACGATGCTATTGGTGTGGTGTAGATGAACCACGTTGTATGGCACTCTGAGCGAATGGCTATCCGCATGTCCGTGACCTGGCATTTGTTCCAGTACATATCTTGTTCTCGCGACTAGTCCGAGACACTGCGCACAGCATAAAACTAGGTAAACCGATCCAGCTTTTACTCGATCATGTCGATATCATCGTGCGTAGCGGGTACAGCGGCGGCAGCGGCGCCGCCGCCGTTCGCCTGAGGCGCAGTCTCACCCGAGTTTTCTCCACCAAAGTAGTCTGCCATTTCGGCATCCAGTTCTTCTTGGGTTTTTCGAGTGCGCCCGTCCTTGCCAGAGCGGCCCCCTCTTCCGCCGTCTTGATCTCTCCCCCCGTCTCTACCTCCGTCTCTACCTCCGTCTCTGCCTCCCCCTTCCCTGCGAGCGCCAGGTCTACGACCGCCGCCGTTACCGCCACGTCGTCGGGGCATGGGGCTGCGCGAGCGGTTTCTGGAGCGTCCCCCGGGTATGTATCTGTCAATTCCCCTGCTGGCAGCTTCATCGACGTCGTATTGGCGCCCAGGCGACAATGATCTGGATCGGCCGCCGGGAGCAGAGATACGTTCGGCCAGGGGACGGCCCGGCATCACTGCTGAGTCGAAAGGGTTTCGAGATCGGGGCCCAGGTCCACCAGGCATGATCGACAACCTGATAGGTTGGCCTGAGACGTGTTAGACTTCGAGCATTGGCACACAGAGACTCAAACCACGTACCGTTGGCGTTGGCGCCGTCAAATTCCTTAACCGCCTCCAGAGCATCCTCGCGGGACTCCATCGTAACAAAGGCAACACCCTCCGAGCGTCCAGCTCGATCATACTTGAGATCCAGCTTGGCGACAGGTCCGATCCTGTTGAAGAGCTCCTGTATGTATCTTAGCAACCCCCGGATCCATTATCCGCATATGTCCAATAGCTCGTACCTCCAAATCCTCCGGAGTAAGTTCGTAATGGATGTTCTCGACACGAATCTTTGCGCTGCTAGAATCTCTGCGATACGAGGTCAGCATAGCTCTGTAACTGCTGTTCACAGTGAGGCTACCTCTGTTCCGGTTCGTCGCGTCTTCGTCGCGGGGCTGGGCCGCGACGGGTATCTATTTACTTTAGCTGCTGGTCACACGGGGTCTTGATACCAGCCAAATCGTACCATGTTCTTCAAACCGATCGTGAACCCATTCGCTAAGTAAGGGTTAGCTGATGACGTGTTTCGGCCTCTTCCTTCTACTGAGGCTTACCTGTCGAGGTTTCTAGGTTCGTCGCGGAAAGACTGTATCGCAAGATGGCGACACCTGTTAGCTAGGCCCTTGCAATTGATACAAACCGCTCCCGGTCTTCAACGGGCCGTTCAGCGCGGACAGCTGCGATAGAATCGATGCCGACCGGGATGAGGGTGAGGGAGGATCTTTCAACCTAGACGATTAAGTCTGGAGATCAAGCATAGGGACAGTTGGGGGCTTGCGCCGTACCTTTCTGACGCCATCGCGGGGGTATTCCTGACGTTCGCGTTCACGTCTACGAGGAGCACCTCCGCCGCCTCCGCGGCGGTTGCGAGAGCCGTCATGCCTCTGTGATGCGTCGAGTAAGCTCCGTGGTCGCATACGGTCCAAGGCTGCGGGTGTTCGTACCTTTTCACCGAGGATCTCGTCAAGGCTGCGGTCCAATTTGTCCGCCATGATGGGTGTCTGGTTAAAAAGATGGTATTGAGAGAATTGGCGCAGCTGCAATTGTCGAGTCGATCAGTCGAAAACTTTCTTCGCCTTAGGTCTCGATGGGCGTAAGTTTCGTGGCAGGATGTGATGGGACAACAATGCTAGTTCGCGACTCGGACACTCGTATCGCTGAGCGCGGATCGACCAAAAGACACTGGGGTGTGGCGCTGCGTGGAGAGCATACGTACATCGTACCTAGGGTGGCTGAAAGCTTGCTATCCCAGCGGGACCTTTTCGAAATCGCTCGCTGTAATTGGCTAGCAGGAGCGCCCATGAGAGGCGCTCTCCAGACTAGAGGTACAGTGGCTGAGTGGATCATACTGCAAGTCTCAGGGGTCCGGTACCTTAATGTCTCCTCGCGGCATTCCACCGTAGCGACTTCTGAGCCATTCAAGGTCTCAGCACTATTCAGCGCGCCCGTCCCGCTGGTCGCAAAATTACAGGTGGTGTCTCGTCTGTCTTTCAGCGCCCTACGTCTGTCTGTTGATGCGAGGCAGGATGGATCCGGGCCGGAGTTAGTCCTCGAGGGGGTGAGGCGCTAGGCCCCTTTTGTCATACCAACTGTAACTTTAGTGTAGAGCTGTCCTCCCTAATGCGCATCCCTTGAATCGATCAGCCCGTCAACGTGGGAATCTCGTAACTGGCCAAATTTCTCACTCCTTCAGCCAGAGACACACGAGAAGGAGTGCCCAGTGTCATCTTCTTCGACCACTGCGCGGCCGCAATTTCCTGCAAGCCAAACAACGCGCAACCCTCTTGAGCCTGTTCTGAACCTCAAGACGAACCACTTATCCGAAAGCTACAACATACCCAGAAGCGCGAAGCCAAGCCAAGCCGAAGGCCGTCGACGACAACCTCTCAATCCACGACCACCTTTATGGTTTTCGCATCCTTCTTCATCACGTAAGACTGCCACCCATGGCTCGCCCCATGGGGTCAGTTCGTTTGAAAAAGGCGAACCCGGTGACCCTCCTTCTTGGCGCAGTGCTGTGCATCTTCATCATCGTCTTCCTCGTCGGGCCCTCCAAGTCGACCACGGCAGAGTCGTCTGGTACCGCCTCTCACCACCTATCACCGCCAACCGCGCCCTATCGAAAGAAGGCAAAGGGCGACACAAGACCACCGCCGGTTGTTCACTACAACCTCAACAATGTTACCATCACAACCGATCCCATTGGCAACCGCGAGTCCGTTCTGATCTTGACGCCAATGGCTCGTTTCTACCAGGAGTATTGGGACAACCTGCTGCGCCTCAACTACCCCCACGACCTCATCTCGCTCGGCTTCATTCTGCCCAAAACTAAGGAAGGAAACGCCGCGACGGCGGCGCTGCAGGATCAGATCACCAAGACACAGCGCTCGGACAAGAACAGCTTCAAGAGCATCGTCATACTACGGCAAGACTTCGAGCCGGCCATTGCATCCCAGGATGAGGGCGAGCGGCACAAGATGGAGAACCAGAAGGCCAGGCGGGCAAGCATGTCCAAGGCCCGCAATTCGTTGCTGTTCACGACCCTAGGACCCCAGACATCCTGGGTGCTGTGGCTAGATGCCGACATTGTCGAAACGCCGCCCTCCCTCATTCAGGATCTGGCAGCGCATGACAAAGCCGTCATTGTCCCCAACTGCTTCCAGCGGTTCATCAACCCCGAGACCAAGAAGATGGAGGAGCGGCCCTACGACTTCAACAGCTGGCAGGACAGCGAGATAGCACAGAAGATGGCCGAGACAATGGGCCCCGACGACATTCTACTCGAGGGTTACAAGGACATGCCAACGTACCGTGCATTGATGGCGTATCTAGGCACCGATGAAAACGACAAGAAGGTGGAAATTCCCTTGGACGGCGTCGGCGGCACTGCATTACTCGTCAAAGCGGACGTCCACCGTGACGGCGCCATGTTCCCGCCCTTCTCCTTTTACCACCTGATTGAGACGGAAGGGTTTGCGAAAATGGCGAAGCGACTGGGCTGGCAGCCGTTCGGGCTCCCGAACTACAGAGTAAGCAGACCTTGGTCACCGTCGATTGGTTCATTATCTCACATTTGCGCAGGTCTATCACTACAATGAATAGTGGTGAGGTGCCACGACGGTCAGAACACACACGTCTACCGCTGTCTTTACGGTAGCCAAAACTCCTCCAAGAGCACCGACAGCAGCATCACGAATTTACGCGCGGGTCTCATAAGAAACACATGCCTTTTGAAACCATTGCACAGATACCCCTTTTTCGTATATTGCCAAAAAAACCCATGATTTCATTCAAAATATTGGCGACAGAGAAAAAGGAAAAAGGGGGCAATGGTGGTGAGAGACAGGCGTTCTTTGTAGCATATTCACACAACCCCATCCACCCATCTACGTACAGCAACTTCCTACACACTTGGGGTTTTCCTCCCTTTTCCTTTTTTTTTCTTCCTTTTTTTTTCGATGGATCAGGAGTCTGGGGGTTAGGGGATAGCCGGAAGGGCTGGACTTGAGCGGCTAGGTAGCCTCATGACATGAAGGCGGTTGCGTCCGAGGGGTGTAAGAGTAAATACGAAAGCGCCAAGGGACCCAAAGAAGGGTGGCGGCGGAGATGGGTAAGAGGGGAGGAGCATTATGGGATTGCGCAACATATCAGCATTAGAAGGAGTCTCCTATCCTTCAAGTCGAGAGCTCCGGGCGTTCTAGACCAAAATCATATGTTATCCAACAAGAAGAAGAAAAAGAAGGCCCAGTCCATGTTTCTTTTCGTTTGTAAGAATTGCGCTCGCCGTATTATACGCATTCCCTTTGACCCGCGCGCCACCATTCCCGCCCAAACACAAGTGACGATAAATCTCCCGTAAATAAAATAAGAAAGAAAACAAACACCCCAGCACGCTTCCAGAAACCCAACCCATATTACTCTCGATTTCCTCATCTCCGGATAGTAATCGCCCGAAACCCCGTGTTCCGACCCAATCCTCCCCGCTTCCCCTGTGCCCGCCTCTTAGGATGACAATCTTACGCAGGATACTATCACCCCGCGACGCACAGGGAAGCGCACGAGTCGAGACGCCAAACGAACCGCCCTTGTGCACTACTGCCCCTCGTACCTCCCCTCGTCATCGCGGCACCAGAACTCGACGAGCGCGCGGGTGCCGAGCACGTCGCCGCCGCGCAGCAGCGCCGCGACGTCGACGTTGAGGGGCGAGTCCGTCTCGGGATACGCCAGCAGCGTGCGCACGGCGCGCACGCTCTCGAGGACGCTGTAGGCCGGCGTCCAGGCGTCCTTGAGCAGGTCGAGGCAGATCTCGCCCGTCTGCAGCGCAATGTTGGCGTGCACAACGGGCGTCACGAACCGTATCGTGGGCGGCCGCAGGGGATAGTCCTGCGGGATCTGGATGGCGAGGAGCCAGCGGCCTTCTGTTTTGAGGGGGAAAGAACAGCAACACGTTAGCCACCGTGACTCAGGGGGCGTTTCCACCTCGTGGCGTAGGTAGGGAGGGATGCGACGCATGCCCTCTGGCCGCGACCGGCCTCGCCAGAGGGGAAGCGAAGGAGGGAAAAGGGGGAAGAAGGATGGGCGGGGGGTGTTAAAGTACCATCATATCCATTCCCAATCCCCCGTCCGTTGATCACGGCTTCCCAGGTGAGAAGGTCCTCGTCGTCGACGGGACCCAGCCTCTCGATCCCCCGCTCGTCCTTCTGCTCCGTCCGCCACACATCCAGCTCCTTGATGAGCCTCTTGATCGCGCCCCGCCCGTCCGACGATTTGGACTTGGACTTGGACTTTTTGTTCGCACCCGCAGAGTTCGACTGGGAGTCGGGCAGGTTCTGGATCCGCCACGACATGTCGGCGAAGGCTGGTGGAGGAAGAGCTCTTGTCTGCTCGGTCGGGTGCGAGAGAGAGCAAGGTGACGGCGCCAGCTGCAAGAGTGGACAACAGCAGTGGTCCGAACGCGGGTAGTAGTGGTAGGTTGCTGGTCAATTGGACAGAGTGACCCAAAGCGGATACGATATCTCGCTGTCTTTTCGACTTGGGTTCGTCAAGAGTGAATGCTGAGAGACGAACTGCTGGAGCTCTGGAGACAGGTATGGACGGGGGGTTCACTTTGGCCAGTAACTGGGTCACGCTTCCCCAGTATGCAATTGAGAGGTACCTTGTAACGCGCGACAGCACGGGTGGGCCGCCGCGGCCTCAGCCGAGGTCTACAGGCGTGGACCGGCCTTCTACCTTTAGTTTTCGGGCCCTGATCAACTTCACCCGTCGTGCCGAACAACCTTACGTGTCAAAGTCTCATGAATCGTAGCCCAAGCTATCGACGTTCCTCACCTTGGAACTCTCAACATCTCTTTACTACCGTGTTCTCAGAAAATGTTCATTAATATTTGTCTACGTCGCGATTTGTGCCATCTTTCCATCATCTAGAGGACTGAAACAGCCAGCCGACCAAAGAACTAAGAGGGGCGCCACAATAGTGTACCCCGACTTGTCTGCCTCGCCATGTTTTTGCCGTACTAAATTCGCTGTTCATCCCCGATATGTCCGAGTTGGGAGACGAAATCAGTGAACCACATGTTTCCGCGCCTCGCAGTTGTCACGAAGACATACAGCCGCGTACCTGCTATGCTCATGCAACTTGCTGCTCATGCTATCATCACAAAAAAAACGCCTAATCCATGTCCCAAAGTATTTGGCCCGTAAGTGCTGCTCATTCCCACAGGCATGCAGGGCTTAGCAACGAGCAATAATTGCTCTTCCTCAATAAATAAGGGCGTGATGGACTTTTCAGTCGCCAATGAGGCCCACAACTGAGACGTTTAACACCCCCGTTCCATGGAGGAAGAACATAACCCCGCCGAACGCGTCCGACGAGAGAGAGTGCGCAAAAGGTTGTACAAGAATTCCATATACATGCGTCGTGAGGCCACCTTTGTGATATAAGGTCGGGGCCGAGTGGATGATGACCTATCACTCGGTCATTGCGAGGAGGGGATTGGGCGAAATGCATTTCCCGAAAGAAATTCACGCTGCAGTGTCATCCTTGGGCTTCCAAAATCGCATCATCCGGCTAAGTCGCTTCGATTTGCTCGTTTTGTTCTTCTTGTTCTCACCATCGCATGGGACTTCCATTGAGAGCTTGCTGCGTTCGCCGTGAGAGCTGCTGATAAGCCTGCTTAGACTGGCAAGACTGGATCTGCGGCGGCCAAAGGCTGCCGAGGATACTGAAACTGGCCTTTGCTGATCGGGCCGAATGGGATCCTGTCTCAATTGACTGCTGGCTGCAAACGAGCTGTCTCTGGTCATGGTTGAGTGACTCGACGTCAATGAAGGAATATCTACAGAGAGCCTGACCTCCGGGCCAGGCTCCCCAAGTAGCAGTGATTGGAAATTGTTCTCTTCATTGACCGAAGACGGGGCCGTAGAAATTCGCTGCGCATCGTAAGACATGGGCGAACGAGGCGACGGGAATGAGGAGGCGTGACTCATTGAGTAGGGACTGACAGGAACATGAGAGGGGGTCGGGAGGTGAAGAGGACTGACGTCAACCGGAGACAAATCCTTGCTCGCAAGAATTCTCCTCGGCGAGGGAGTCGCGGAGGCAGTCGATTCCGCCTTCTCTTGGAAGACAGAGCTTGTGCGGAATTCAGACATCTCCGGAATGAGGGGCTCCTCGACAATTACGTCGTCTTGCAAAGAAGCTAGAGATTCCCCGGATTTCATGCTAGCGGCCACCTTAGTCGCATCCTTGTCGGCGGCGGCAGGAGCTCCGCGGATGCTCGCATCGTCTAACGCGACAGGCGCAATATCCAGTATGGGTTTCTTAACGGGGTTGGTCGCAGGCGGCGTGGCCTCATCACCGGACGATTCCTCGCTATCTTGCGCAACCCTCCTGCCGCTGTTGGTGTGAAGCGACGCGGACTTGCCCGTGTGTTCGTCGTCTTCCTCATCCTCCTCGAAGACATCGGCCATGGTTGAGCTGCTGCCAAAGCGGTGGATCCCAAAGCGAGCAGCCTCAAAAGGTACCATTTCGGGAGCACTCTCGGCGCGCCTATGGTAGTGCATTCCTGGGCCACTAAAGCCTTTCATGCCTTGCGCGCTATGAAGCTGGCGTTTGGTAGAGGCGGCGGCTCGCTGAGCGGCATCCCATTCAGGATTGTTGCCTAGAGGTGTGTTGAAAGGACCTAGAGCAGCATCCAAATCGATCATGGGGAAAGAGGTGTCATCCTGAGCCGACAAAGGACGCGGTTTCCACTCTTGCAAGTTCTGCGGTTGGCTAGAAGTGTCCGTGACCACGAGTGTCGGCGTCACCGGCTCAATGTTGACTTCGGGCTCAGTCATTAGAGTTTCGTCCTTTGGTTCAGTGATCTCGAATTGTCGTGCTGAGTCGCCTGAGAGATCCAAGTCCTTACATTTCTTGTTGCGCGGCTTGCTTTTCCGCGCCAAGATGGACCCCGCCCAGTTTTTAACCTTCTTCTTCTTTTTCGACTTTTTGCCGTCAGGTCCTTGACCGTCTTGCTCCGAGATGCCTGCAGTCGTGATCGGATCTGAGACGTGCTCAGAATTAGAAGAAGATGCCGAACTGTGAGGCTTGGATCCGGAATCAGAAGAGCTGGAACTCAGAGGCCTTACGCGTAGCGGCGATGCAGCGGCGGCAAAGGGGTCAAGTCCAAAGAACGACCACCGCTTCGGGGTCTTGGTTGGGCTCGGCATCGGAGGGCCAACAGTGCCCGCTTCCGGCAAGTTCATGAGTGTGGGAATCGAGTTCCTTCGTCTTGGAGACGCGCCCACGGATTGAATGCTCTGGGATCGTTCGAGGACGGCCCCGGCAGTGCTGGGTCTCGATTCGTTGGTCTGCCGTGACGGAGTGAGCACGAGAGGAATGACGGGCTCGTTTTCCGCGTTGATGGTGGTGGGAATGGAAATGATAGAAGATATGCTGCCAGACACAGAGTGTCCACCAGGTCGTGCCGTCACGGTGCTAGAAGTATCACTAGACACCATTGATAGGGGGCGGGGAATGAACTCGAGAGTGTCAGAGAATCCAACACGGGCACGGGTCACAGGCCTCTCAGCGGGTAGAGCTCTGTCACTCGAAGTGCCTGAATCGGCAGTCACGGGCCTGGTGAGCTCTGGTGGTACCCTGAGAGCCGGCTCGGATTCGACACCCTTCAGCGTCTTCCCGTTCAACCCTCCGTTCTCATCTCCCAGGCGCCGGTCATAGTCGGCTGGACTGGTTGGCGCGCTATTACCTCGCATGTTTCCGGGTGCTGTGGGCTGCACGATGAGAGAAAGGTCGTGGCTTGACAGTGCCGCAGATCGTCTGTGGGCGTGGCCACGGCGGTTGACGGGTTTTGGGGGTGGGAGTTGGAAGTTGGGGGATGCGAAGCCACTCTCGGATCTTGTCGGGCTTGTACCCGTCACTGTGATAGAATCTCCAGAACGGATGCTTCCTCCGACAAATTCGCTTCCTCCTCTTCTGTGTCCGACCCCAGTTGGTCGTGAAGGCGAAGGCACGAGTCTGGGGGACACGGGCGGCGGGGACAACGGAGGGCTAAGAAGCGAGTTGGTATCCGGCGACAGCGAAGCACCCGGGTTGAATGTGAAGTTGGGGAGTAGAGGTGATCTTGAAGGTCGGTCGGCAGAATCGGCAGCCATGCTGAAGGTAGACCGGTCATGAATCTCGATCGCGGATAATGGTCGTCGCCCCGTTGCTCTAGAGATAGACGAAGGCGCAGAGGCGGACGATGGCCTTGCCGGGAAAACAAAAGGCGGATTCGGCAAAGGAGGCATTGTTCGAGGGGAGCCTGGTCCTGAGAAGGGTATTGGGGAGGAAGTAGAGTTATCCATCATTACTGGGAGAGAGATGGCTTGCATCGAAGGCTGGTCCAAAACCTTTGTACCGGCGGAACCCGTCATAGTCTCAGGTCCAGCAGTCGTTGCCATGTTTAACTGAGCCGCTCTGCGGCTACAGGATCGGTCAGCAACTAGAAGAAGGACATATAGAGGGCGCGATTGCGAGATGGCCGTCGGTGAGAAAGGGAAATCGTTTGGTTCTTGACGCGGACAGCGCGTGTCGGGCGATTTGCAGAGGCGATGACGGGGTTGGTGATTAATTCTGTTGCATCAACGTCTAAGCAGACAGTGGCCTTTTATAGTGCGAAGCGTTCACTACACGAGATTAAAGCTTGAGGCCGCTGGGCGGGTAGGCACGTTTTCGTTCGGAGGGGGGATGTCGAATGCGGCGCGTTGACGATGGGAATTGGACGAAATTGGCGTTCACGATTGCGTACGTGACAGAATCGGTCGACCAGGTAAGACAAATGCTATTTATCGAAGATGAAGGTTGAAAAGGTTGTTAAGGAGCGGACGGTACAAAACCAGAAGCAAACCTGCGAGATTTACAGCTGGAATTGAACCACGAAACAGAAGTCAGTGAACGACGACGGCCTCGAAAGGTTTGGGGGGGGGGAAAGAGTTGATAGGAATAAGAGGGGGTTGCGACGCGGAAGACTAAAGAGAGGATGAGATGGATGGGTGGACTTGGGGACAGACACACACACACACACACACACACACACACACACACACACGCACACGCACGCACACACAACACACACACCAACGAGAAGCGACGAGTCGGGTCCAGCGGTTGGGGTGTGGATGATGGGGGCAGGGGGTGCACAAACGTGGACAGGGAGGGGGTGGTGAAGGGAAAATCTCAGTTTGGTTTTGACTGACTGGTTCGGGGAGAAGAGGGAGCAGCGGCAGGGACACGCTGACCAGGGGTGAGATTGTGATTCCAGCAAGTCAGTCAGGACTTCTCCAGAGCCCGGACACAAGCAAGGCAGGGACAACCAGGGGGGGCTTGCTCAGGTTGATGGGGCAGCAGCCGTAGCGTACTCACACCCAACACGCCAAAGAACAAGCGAGCAAGTACTCGACAGCGCCATGAACCGCCAAAAGGGTACATGCGCTGCTGCGATACGAGAGGAAGCAATACGGCGGTTACAGTGTACATATCAGACAGTGGGGGGGGGGGCCAAAGGTGCGTACTCTACTGGCAACATACCAAGTAGGTAGATAGAGTTATCGACCTACGTAGTAGTAGTACATACCTAGGTAGGGCACGGATAGCCTTCTACAAACAGAGTACGGATATGCGTAAACCTATACTACGTGCACACGGCGCCGAGTGCAACATCCAGTTGCCATTGTTGTTGACCTACCTATCTAGGCAACTCATCGGGACTCGTAGTTTACAGGTATGTCTCGAAGTCTGATCGACGAGCAAGGCATCCCTGGACCGAATCGTGACCACCGCTGCGAGGAAGACGCTCAACAACAAACCCTTTGCCCGGCGCCCGAACCCATTCGGTTATTACCTAGGGAGGTATCTTTCCACTCGACTTGTCTATGGCATTCTCTGTCTCCGTACCTATCTTGGACGCACCTGTAGCTATCCTAGGTCGTAGCGACTGGACGGGCCCTGGCAGATACCTGCCTCGCCCTGCAGCTGTACCTGCACTCCCTCTTGTCAACCATCCACTCAAAGCCGCCCAGCTCCTGGGCAACCTGGGCAACTGGCTCATGGTACCAAGGGGGGGGACTATGCAGTAGCGTATCACGACACCACACCTTATGCTAGGGCAAGTATTCGCGTCGCTGGGGCGAGGGTGGTGAGGTGCTGGTTGCCACACTTTTTGCTAATCCCTTTGGTGCTAACGGGAGGAGCCACAGCAGTTCGTACTAAGAGCCGGTACTAAGAGCCGGCGGCCGTCGTTGGGTGGCCAGCCACGCAGCCCATCTCTCCTGAGTACCCTTAGCGGTCCGACATCTGGTCATAAGGCCTCTGGTTGGCGTGGTTAGTCTGGCTAACTGGACGAGGTTGCCCCCCTCCCCCAGTTGCGTTGCCTTCAAACGCCGTTTGACTATTCTCTTTCATTTGTCGCGAGTCCATGGCCCATTGTGCTAACCTCTTGTTCTCGACAAAGCGAATCTGCCTCTTATTGGAATGGCTCTGCAGATAGTCTGAGACTATATCGCCTAGTTGGCGGATCTGACGATGGTTGGGTCGCTGCAAGTCACAAAGGAGCCTGGAAAGGCAAGTGGGCAGGAGACAGGGAGTGGAGGCGCTGAGAGCTCAGTGCACGCTGTGTCGTGCTTGTTATTTTTGCTATTCTGTTTATCAAGTTTTTTGCGAGTTGCGGAAGCCGCGGTATCCTGGGCTCAATATTCATGTTTTTTCTTTTGCAATTTATGGCCTTCCCAGGCCGGCCCAGGAGCAGAAGGGGGGATAACACTGACAAAGATATACCAATACAGCACACAGCTAGCTGGCAGCCTGTACCCGGTGTTTCTTTTCGCCGCCCAGAAGTGGCCGACCAGGACAGAAACCAAGACAAGATTGCACAAGCATACGAAGAAGTCTCCCTTGCCCAGGGCAGTCAAAGAAATGAAATAGAACAAAAAAAAAAAAACCCGCAAGCATAACGGCTCAACAACATCAAAGTTCTATGGGCCAGTCAGCTAAACCCACTGACTACTTGCTTTGAGCACCGCCTCGGCTCAGTTTCGCTCAGCTCGGCTCATCTCACGGCCACCTCCGAGGGTTTGATCAGGTGCCTCTTGGAGATCTTGAGAGACCTAGACCGATGCTGCGACCGACGACCGGATGAGCTGCACATGGCAGCTGCGAGCCAGACGAATCATCGCAACGTCTCCCTCCTTGGCTAACAAACGCCATGTAACAACGGCTGCCAACAGCTTCTGCAAGGTACCTAGTGTACCTACCTAGGTACCTCCAAAAACGGCGTTGGCGGCGTCGGCGGCGTTAGCTCCATTGGAACACACCCCCTCCATCACCATCGCTGCCATCCGCCCCTTGCGGCACTTCTGGGAGGAAGCCACCACAACAAGCCTTGACATGGTCAACAAGAAGAGACGAGACGAAGAGAAAGAAAGAAGAAAGTAGGTACCTAGGCACAGGGCCAAAGTTAGGCCGAGTCTGTGCAAATCATGTTATGATTCTGGTCAATCTTTCCCGGGTTCTACGGCCTTGCCCAAAGCATCGGAAATACGCTTTCGCTTCGTCCTAGAACAGGACTTGTCTTGGGTCTTTCAATCCCGTATCCTGAACACCTTCTTTTCTTTTGCCCGACCCCGGGTGACCCGGGCAAGTTTCAACGCCCAACAAAGACACCGCCGGACCCATTGCCGACTCGATTCAACTCGACACCTGGGATTCGATCAACGTCTCCGGTTGGTTCCACCTCGATCTCCATGGCCAGAGCAGAGCCAAAGCGGTCAGGCGATGTGTGCGGGCTCAATGGGGCGTCCGATTGTGGCTTTACGTACCTAGTAATACCGGATGGCAGCATGGGGCGCTGGGGCGGCACAGGAACCAAATTCCTCCTCCGCGATCAAATCCCCATGGTGGCCTCTGACTGGTTAACGGTCTCGAGAACGAAGAACGACGGTCAAGGGTGCAAAACGCATGTGCCAAGGCCCTCCTTCCCCCCTCGTCACTTTTATCCCACTCTTTCTCCATTGCTGGGATTGCTGGACATCAGAACGCCCGCGCACCCCCAGGCGGCAGGCCCAGAGAAACGAGAGCCCCTCCTCCAAGCCTCAAATATACCCCTCCCATTCTCCCCGTATCAAATCAATCGGCGAGATGACCGATGGCACTCGGAACAGATCTGCTTGCTTTTTCCTCTCTTTCGCTTCCTCCTAGTAGTACCGTATACACTGGCTTAATCCGCCCACATCCACTTTGAAGGCTAACCGTACGGGGTATAGCGGCCTTCTATCAGCTAAGCCTATCATGGTAGGCGGTCAATCAACCCACCCACCCATCCACCTACCCAGTCAGCCAAGCTTGCACCCAATCTTCCTGCTGACGTACGTGACTGCCCCTACTTTTGCCAGTATCTGATCTAGGTTTCTGCCAGTAAGCTAGACCGATTACAGCGCCCGCTATATCCATTACAGTTAGCCTATAAAGTGGATGTGGGCGGATTAAACCAGTGTATACGGTAGCCTGCTGAGTATGTAACCTAGAGAGAGAAAGCCCTGGATGCCGAATTATGGGACCACGGCTGCTCATGGTAAGCCATCGAGTGCACGCGTAGGTGAAGGATCAAGTACCTCGCGTTATAGGAGGCGTTCCGAGGGATACGGGTAGTGTTGTCAATATGCTGCTTCTGTTTGGCTTTTTCCGCCCTGTTTTGGGACGGCTCAGTGCCCCCCCTCCCCCTCCCTGGGCACCGCACTTGAAGCCGGACCTCGTCTGTAAAGTGTCGTCTGGAGCCGGTCATAGCAATAACACGCCGGGGGAGGGGGGCATACATCGTACTGTACATGGTATGGTCTCTAGATGATAATTGGCAGCATACAAACGCGTATGGGATGGGACGGGATCAGTACCTTATTTCTCCCATGTTTCCCGTATTTGACGCCCCGTTCCTGATGCCCCCCCTTGGACCTCCTTGTGGGGCGGGGGGCATGTCACGGTGTTGGAGCTGATGGGGCCTGGAAGAGGGAGGGAGGCAACACAACGCAACCCCAGAATCGGATGCACTGATGACAGACCAGAACGGTGATGCACACCACTTCCTACGAAGTGTGTCTGTATGCACACGGCGCCCGTTTACCGAAGCACAACGGCAAAAACGACGGCGTCCAGTGCTTCAACCTCGCATGTCTCGTCCTCTAGCACACCTTCAGCGGCGCAAACGGCGATGGCGGTCTTGTCGTAGTAGCTCTCTAGTGGCTTGCTCCTCTACACTTGCAAGTCTGACAGGGGAACAAAGGCGTCAGCATCGCGTGGCATGGTTCGAAAGTTTAGTGTTCTCTTTTTTTTTTGTTCTTTCTTGTCATCGTTGCCACGGCTGGGAGCCTCATATTGACTCGGTTGCGAAGACCGGTGGAAAGTTTCTTTGTGCGACGCGGCGCCGTCACCCCGCGAGTCCACGACAAGGACTCAAGAAGACGCCAGCGCGCATGCCCAGCTTGCTTAGTGCGGCCTAGCCCTCAGCTCTTGACCCTTCACTTGTTTCGAGTCGGCCATTGCGAGCGACGAGACCAGCGCCGCCATCAACAAACAGACGGCCACCCCCCCCCCCCCCCCCTTCCCGCCCGTTGCTAGCCGACCACCCTATCTAGTAACCAGTGTGCTTCTGTACCTACGCATTGGTGCCTTTTTCCCACCCCGTTCTATTCGTACACTGCACGTCCAGGGCACTACTCAGTTTCTCTCACTCACTCACCCTGAGAGTTGCAGATGTAGCTGCATACGAGGTGCAGATGATAACCTCCGCGCCTCCGCGTCGCCCCAAGCACCAACCAGAGTCGGGCCTGTCAATTGCCATGTCGCATCCAAGCCCACCACGCGTATGCAGCTCGCAGTGGGCACAGACGGACCTGCATGACGCGACGGACCAATTGAGGAGGGATGGCGGCTTGATAAGGACGAGAGGGATTTTGCCTTGATTCGGCACATTGGGATCTTGGTCGACACTTGGGATAGCATACACTAGGTACGACGGCATAGCACATCGGTTTGCAGCTTAAGATGACATGCCGACTCGCATCGAGCCCGCCACGAGTTAAGCAAGAAACTTGCATGGGGAAACCAGGAACAGTTACCCCCTTGGGAAGCCCTCATCTCCCGGCAGGGGAGCAAACTTCTCCTCGTGACGATGCTTTGCCTCCTTGATTGGAACCCATCCCCACCAGCCCGGGGTGCGCAATCCCTAGGTATTATAGCAGAGTCCCATTTCGTTCTGTTCCCCTTGTCCCCTTGTCCAATGTTGTTTCTTTTCCCCGACCTCTTCTCCTCTCATGGAGGCTCGCCAGTCATTGCAAACGTGGGTCCGGCCTAAATAATCCTGACTTGCATCATTTCATATCCGATCCGATCTGCCAAATGCTTCTAAGAATACACATCTTTCCTTGCCCACGCCAGCCTGTGGGCAGTGGGTGGCCCTCCCCGGCGACCGCAACGGTTCGTTGGCGGCAAAGCAGAGCGCACCGGACTAGGTCGAATTGCGGATGACCCAAACTAATTTCGCCTGGAAGATGACCTGCCGCCGCTTTCAACCAGCGACCCCACGCCCCCTCAGTAATGAAAATGGAGCGAACGATGGTCCAGTCATCACAAAACTTGTTGGATACCGCCGCGGTTCAAAATTTGCGCCAGCCACCCAAAACCCCTCAAGTCTTTACCAAGTATCCCATCAATATTCACCGGACATCCCTGCTCGGCTGGTTAAGAAGTCATCAGCGAAGATCACTCGAGGCCTTCTCTTCGGAAACCTGGGGTTGCCATCTGGGATATCCAGGTTTGGGCAGTGCAGGGCACAATTAGAGAACTGCCCCAATGGATCCCGCAACAGGGGTCAAGACTCCGGAATTCGATATGCCTAACCCAGTCGGTAACTGGCAGAAGGAGGAAAAAAAAACATCTGCCTGGATCATCTCGGCAGCCTCGCGCGCCACCGGAAAGTGTGGGCATCAGCCGTCATCTGTCTGGCTGAGACAAGAGAGCGAATTTGCAAGTCCACTTCGTCTCGTACTTCGTTTCCGTCCAGATGGATGCTCATCCGTCAGTAGCATTTCTGCCCGCCGTGAGGCAGCTATGCCCATGCCAACGCCCATCTGAAGCTGGCCTTGTCCGAGGCATAAAACGACGTAACGATGTAATGTCTCAAGGTCAGGCCTAGCCCTAAGCCACAACCGTTGGAACAGAGCTGTTGGCGGGTAGGAAATTTCTCGGGGCGAATATCGGACACCGCATCAAAGGGCCGAGATATCAAATGATCGGCTGAAAGGCCTCCAACGCGTCCCACCAGATGTATTCTACCCGAAGCGTAAAGGAAGGGACATAAGCCGGGTCGACTCCGACGGAAAAAGCGAACAGAACATAAATCGCCGCAGCGATTGCGCACCACGAATCGTCAGCGGGAAGCCGGAGACATACTCCCTTGTTTGCTGGTCGCATTGATGCCGCTTCTGTCGCAAACTGGTCAATCAATTGGTTGTGCATTCCCACGCGCCCCCTGGCTTCCGGGAGGAGAAGGACCCCTGGAGAGCAAACTGCCGTCAGCCACATGCACGGGTCCTTAATATATGGGGTCGCACCGCCACGTCTGCTTTTGACTGGCTGATCGACAGCCTTGCCCCCTCCCACTCGCCGCATTCCAATCAGACGTACCTAGAAATTTTCTGTCCCGACAAGGCAGATTTCAAGCCATCTACAGAACAGTGAATCTCAACTACGCAAATTAACGTTCCTACAGCTTGGATCCCGCAATTCTTCAGAAGTTTGTCATCATGTCGGCTGCGGAACCCCAAACCACCACTGCCGTTGGCAACAAATCTCTTGGCATGCGGAAGAATGGTATCTGATCAGCTCCATTCTTGGGCAACCTGGGCTTCAGTGAACTAACCCTGTCTCCCTTCCAGGCAAGCAATGGCACGAAACGAAAAGGGCTTTTAGGCCGACGTCAGGGTTGACCTCATACGAGAAGCGCGCCAAAGACCGTGTTGCGATGGCCGCGATGAAGGCCAAAGAGAAGGAGATGAAGGACGAGAAGGAGGCAGAGCGCAAGGTGAGTTGCACCATCTGGGCTGTACTCTATCACAGGCCGGCGAGGCTGATAGTTGTTTCTAGCAACGAATTCAGACCATCAAGGACAGAAGAGCCGCCAAGGAGGAGAAGGAGCGTTACGAGAAGATGGCCGAGAAGATGCACAAGAAGCGTGTGGAGAGACTCAAGAGGAAGGAAAAGCGGAACAAGCTCATCAACTCATGAGCTGCGTTGCGGGTAGGCCGCTGTTGGAGCGGGCACTGCGATCGAATCTCGGCGCCGATAACCTATCAGGAGAGGCAGCACCGGTCTTCCATGGACAGAAACCGAAACATATTCGGGGGAGGAAGGAGTCTGGTCTACCGCGCCCTATTTTGCACAGCTTGGCGAACAGGATACACGTTACAGGGGCTCATGCGAGGGCGAACGTTGTGTGCCAAAAAGGCGGCTCCTCCTCCTCGTCGAGACACGAGGTTGCGACAAGAAGCGACATACAACAACCATACGGAGGCCAGGCTCAGGGCCGGTGGGTGAGGGGGAGGATGAGCCAAACCTTCGAAAGCATGTGTACGCCTGTACTACAGAGACGTAGCCCGATGAGGCTAGCCATCCGAGCTTTTTCAGTTGGTGTCATCAGATCAAAAGGAAAAAAGTAAAGAAAAGGCCAGATGATGGAGTGGAACTGATCCAGACAAGGGGTTCGAACCATGGTCGCATAGTGTGCATAGACGCAATAAGCGCATAGCATGAAGCCTCTTGATGTTATTTCTTCTACCTCTTGCTTTTTCGTTTTTGATTACGAGTATGCAAAACCTTGTGAGCGTGCTAGTTGTGAAGTTCAGACGACGTTTCATGACAATGGACGACTGCATGTGAAAGTGCGTCATTGGCCGAGAGAGAGCGCACCGGCCGTCAACCAGCTTTCGCCTCGACACCGTGCACATTCCACCTCCACGCCTTTCCACACCGCGTCCTGCCCTCCCATCTGCAAGGAAACAGCCACCAAGCAAGCCTGTCCATCGCCCATCTATCAGACACACGGTCAAAAGCATTGACCGTCCCAACAGGGGAGCCAAGAGGGGTGAAAGTTTACCTGGGCCCATCCCAAAAAGCGGTTGGTCGGCAGCTGCGCACTCACTGGCGCGTGCGGTTTGCGCGCGGCGGCCGTGGTAGAACGCCTTTTTTTATCAAACTCATCCGAAAGAGGGAGAGGGCTAAAGAGAGAAGAGGGGTGCAAGAAACAGGGTGAAACCATGTCAGCCAACGACGGCCTCGAATTGCCGTCGGCGTCGGCCTCGACGTTGGCGACGGCAGCCGCCCTCGGCAACACTCTCAACAACCACGACCACGGCGGGGGTAGCAGCAGCAGCAACAGCAGCAGCAACAGCAGCAGCATCAACAGCAATAGCAACAGCAGCAGTATTCAAACCCACAGCAAGAGCGGTCACGACGAGAGAAGACCCTCCGCACTCGCCACCGCAGCAGCCCAACTCCCCGCTCGGCGACCGCGGCACCAGATCACGCGCTCCATCACCGAGTTCTCGCCGCCGCTCAGGATGCACCGGCATCGGCACAGCCATCACCACCACCCGACGCAGCACGCGCTGCACCTCAACGTGCAGAGCCGCCGGGACAGGGACAGGTTGCTGCTGCTGGACGAGAGGGCGCCGGGCCCCGGCGCAGGCGGGCGAAGCTCGCTTGACATGCCGAGGTCGGAGCATGTGACGCCCAGCAGGACCCCTGATTCGAGCCGGAGGACCAGCGCGCTCGTAGGGCCGATGATTGGCGGCGGAGAGAACCCAGCCCTGATCACGTCGCCCAGGAGGACGAGAAAGGTCGACAAGGCGGCCGTGCTGTTGGAGGAGAAGAACCGAACGGCAAGCCGGGTCACGTACGTACACACACACACATCCTTTTTTCGCGGGTGAACAATCAAAGCCATACATGGAAGCTGACTCTCCTTCGTTTTTCCTCACCACAGGGGCCTAAAGAACTCACTGGTCGAGCTCAGCGGGTTTTCGACGGCAACGACGCGGCGGCTAGACGAAACATACTACTCAGTGCTGGAGAAGAAGAGCATGCTGCAGAGCACCGTCGCAGCGATCCAGGAGCTGGCGGTGACCTCGCGGCAGCTGATGGGCGAGTTCAAGGAGCAGGCCGAGGAGATGGAGCGCGACGTGGCGGCGCAGCTCGACCAGTTTGGGCAGTTCGGCGAGCAGGAGGCGCGGATCGCGTCTCTGCAGGGCCGTGTCGAGACGGGGCGGGCGCGGATCCAGGGGCTGAGCGGGCGCGT